>NC_060075.1:102415000-103042500 GCF_922984935.1 Meles meles
AATACACTTCCTGATATCAAAACTTAAGACAAAGCTGTAGTACAGGCATAAAAATAGACATGCAGATCAATGAAACACAACTGAATGTCCAAAAATAAGGCTTCATTATGGTCAATAGATTTTTAACAATGGTACCAAGGGAATTTAAAGGGAAAATGACAGTTTGTTTTGTCTTTCTGTAAATGGTGTTAGGACATGCAAAAAGATATATTTAGAACATGGGTCAACAAACTACCCCCACAAAGTAAATCCAGCTTGCTGTCTCACTTTTCAAATAAAGTTTTGTGGGCATATGGCCATGCCCATCTGTGTACCCATTGTCTGTGACTATTCTACACTATAACAGTGCTGTTGAGTAGTAAAGAAAGATACAACCCACAAAGCCTCAAATGCATACTAGTTGACCCTTTCCAGATAAAATTTTCCAACCCCTGATTTAGATACTTACCTCATAACATACACAAAAATTAACAAGTTGGATATGATACCTAATTACAATAAGTAAAACTATTAAACTCTTCAAAGAAGATAGAAGAGTAAATCTTTAGAGCCTTGGAATTGTTAATTCATTTTTTCTTTCTTTTTCTTTTTTTCCAAGATTTTAATATCTGCACCCAATGCAGAGCTCAGACTCCCAACCCCAAGATCAAGAATCACATGGTCTACTGACTGAGCCAGCCAAAGCTCCCCTGGTGATTATTTCTAACTAAGTCATCAAAAGTAGAAATGAGGAAAGTAGAAAAAAGGTTAAATTGAATTTCAGGAAAATAAAAAAAAATACTGCTAATTTCATTATAAATTTTACCTTTGGGGCCCATTCTGGCTGGGTCTTCTCTCTCTCTCTCTCTCTCTCTCTCTCTCTCTTTGTTTTTCTTTTTTCTTTCTTTTTGGTGGTGACTTCCAATTGCTCAGAAGCAGTCCAGGGATCACCAGTGATATATTCAGCTACACATCCCCTCAACCACCTTTCACCAAAATGACTAGGAGGAGGAACACCCAACAGAGGGAAGATTTAGAGACTGTGCCCTTTCCATCAGAGCTATTGGATAAGGACATAAACAGTATGGTGGAAAGGGAATTCAGGGTAACCCAGGGAATGGCTAGATTGGAGAAAACCATTAGTGACAACATGGAATTGATTAGGGAAGAAGTTAAAAATGTTTTCAATGAGATCCAATCTAATCTAAATACTCTAACAGCTGCATAACTGAGGCAGAAGATAGAATTAGTGATCTAGAGGACAAATTGATGGAGAAAAAGGATCAGGAGGAGGCCTGGAACAAACAGCTTAGAAGCCATGAAAACAGAATTAGGGAAATAAATGATGCTGTGAAACATTCCAACATCAGAATTATTGGGATCCCTGAGGGGGAGAAGAAAGAAAAAAGATTAGAAGATATAGTTGAACATATCATCCATGAAAATTTTCCCAATCTGGGGAATGGAACCAACATTTGTGTCAATAGAAAGATCACCCCCAAGATGAACGAATCTAGAAAGACCTTGAGGCACTTGATTGCAAGACTGACAAATCATAATTTTAGACAAGAGCTTTTGAGAGCAGCTAGGGGGAAGAGATTCCTTATG
Organism: Meles meles; assembly: GCF_922984935.1. Lineage (NCBI taxonomy): Eukaryota > Metazoa > Chordata > Mammalia > Carnivora > Mustelidae > Meles > Meles meles. The sequence goes on from NC_060075.1 coordinate 102,416,588, forward strand.
TACAGAGGAAAGTCCGTCAAAATAACGTCAGACTTGTCCACAGAAACCTTTCAAGCCAGAAAGGGCTGGCAAGACATATTCAGGGCATTAAATGAGAAGAACATGCAGCCAAGATTAATTTATTCAGCAAGGCTGACATTCAAAATGGATGGAGAGATAAAGAGCTTCTAAGACCAGCAAGGTTTAAAAGAGTATGTGACCACCAAGCTTGCACTACAAGAAATATTAAGGGGTGGGGGGTTTCCACAAAATAAGAAAGAACCTGAGAGTGTCATAGAACAGAAATTTACAGAGACAATCTATAGAAACAAGCACTGCACAGGCAACATGATGTCAATAAAAGAGTATCTTTCAATAATAGCTCTCAATGTGAACAGCATAAATGCTTCCATAAAATGGCACAGGGTTGCAGATTGGATAAAATGACAGGACATATCCATATGTTGTCTACAGGAGACCCATTTCGAACCTAAGAATACACCCAGATGGAAAGTGAAGGGATGGAGAAGCACCTTTCATGCCAATGGACCTCAAAAGAAGCTGGGGTAGTGATTCTCATATCACATAAACTAGATTTTAAACTAAAGACTGTAGTCAGAGATAAAGAAGGGTTTTCTTAAAGGGTCTATCCACCAAGAAGATCTAACAACTGTAAATATTTATGCCCCCAATACAGGAGTAGCCAACTTCATAAGACAACAGTTAATCAAAATAAAGAGTCATACTGATATGAATACTTTAACAGTAGGCGATCTTAACACGCTATTCTCAGTAATAGATCATCCAAGCAGAAAATCAGTAGTGAACCAAGAGCATTGAATGACACACTGGACCAGATGGACCTCACAGATATATACAGAACATTCCACCCTAAAACAACAGAATACTCGTTCTTCTCGAGCGCACATGGAACTTTCTCCAGAATAGACCACATACTGCTACTTTCAAAGACATCATTAAGAAAATGAAAGTCAAGCCAAAGTCAGTGACAAAATTTTTGCAAATAATATATTTAATAAAACCCTGTAACCAGAATATATATTTAATCCACTCAACTTAATAAGACAAATGACCTACTTTTTTTAAACTGGGAAAAATAATTCAATAAACATTTCATCAGAGAAAATATATCAATGGTTAATAAGCAGGTAAGACTGTATCACATCACTAGTCATGAGGAGGATGTAAATCATAAATACAATGCGATTATTATTTTAAACACACTAGGATGGCAATAATAAAGAAGGCAAGAACGAGTGTGAGTAAAGATGTAGATCAACTGGAAACTTCATGCATTGTTGGTGGGAATAGAAAGTGGTTTAGAGACTATAAAAATTTGTCATTTTTAAAATTTTTATTTTTTTATATTTTTTTCTGTTTTTTCTTTTTCTTTTATTTTACTTCTTTTCAGTGTTCCAGAATTCATTGTTTATGTACCACATGCAGTGCACCATGCAATATGTGCCCTCCTTAATACCTACCACCAGGTTCACCCTACTCCTCCACCCCTTTCCCTTGAAAACCCTCAGTATATTAAGTTTTTAAATTTTAATTCCAGTATAGTTAACACAGAGTGTTATATTAGTTTCCAGTATACAATATAGTGATTCAACACTTACATACAAAACCCAGTGTTCATCACAAGTGTAGTGCTTAATCCCTACCACCTATTTCCTCTATCCTCCCTCCCATCTCCCCTCTGGTACCATCAGTTTATTCTCTATGTTAGGAGTCTATTTCTTGGTTTCTCTCTTCTTTTTCCCATTTTCTTATCTGTTTTATTTCTTAAATACCACATATGAGTGAAATCATATGGTAATGACTTATTTCACTTAACATACTTTCTACTTTCATTCATGTTATTGAAAATGCAAGATTTCATTCTTTATATGTTTGAATAGTATTCCAGTGTGTGTGTGTGTGTGTGTGTGTGTGTGTGTGTGTGTATACACATAGATATACCACTTTAAGCAAATTATGGAAAGAGCCCAAATGTCCATCCACTGTGAATTCATAAAGGAGTTGTAGTGTGTGTGTGTGGGTGTACACACATATTGACATATATATGTACATATAACATACATAACATATATATAACACATACACGCACATACATATGTGCATATATATACATATATGGATACATACATACATACATACATACAGCCATAAAAAAGAATAAAATCTTGCCATTTACAACCATGTGGATGGAGCTAGAAAGTATCATGCTAAGCAAAATTTGTTACAGAAAGACAAATACCATATGATGTCACTCATATTTCAAATTTAAGAAACAAAACAAATGCACAAAGGGAAAAAGAGGGAGAGAGAGAAAAAAAAAAAAAAAACAGACTCTTAACTATAGAGAACACACTGAAGTTTACCAGAGGGAGGTGAGTAGGGAGAATGGGGGAAAAGGGTGATGGGCATTAAGGAGGGCACTTGTTGTGATGAGCACCAAGTGTTGTATGAAAGTACTGAATCACTAAATTGCATACCTTAAACTAACATTACACTGTATGTTAACTAACTAGAATTTAAAAAAAAAAAACTTTAAAGGAAAAAAACCCTAATAACTGATTTTTTTTTAAATGAGCTGAAGATTTGAATAGATATTTATTCACAAAAGGTATACAGCGGGCCAATGAAAGATGCTCAACGTCACTAATCATCAGGGAAATTAAAATTAAATCTATGACGAGTATCACCTCACACCTGTAGGATGTCTATGATCAAGACAGACCAATAATAAAAAAAATTAAAAATTTTTTAAAAAAGACAGACCAATAAAAATGACAAGAATTGTTGGCAAGGATGTGGAGAAATTATAGCCCTTGTATTCTGTTGGTGGGAATGCAAGATGGTGTAGCTATTATGTAAAAATAGTATTCAGTTTCCTCAAAAAAATAAAAATAGAACTATTATATAATCCAGCAATTCCACATCTGGGTATTTATTCAAAATAATCGAAATCCAGATCTCAGAATGATGTTACCATTCTCCTGTTCACTGAAGTGTTATTCACAATAGCCAAGACATGGAAACAAGTTAAATGTCCATCAACAGAAAAATGCATAAAGAAAATATGATCTATCTGTATAGGTCACATTTGGTATATATCATTATACACATTTATTTACATATACATACACACAATGGAATATTACTGAAGGAATTCCTTCCATATGCAACAACATAGAAGAGTCTGGATGATAGTCATGTTAATTGAACTAAGCCAATCTCAGAAGGGCAAATACTGTGTGATTACACTTGTATGAAGTATCTACAACAGTCGTACTCACAGAGGCAAATAATAGAATGATGGTTGCCAGGGGTTTGTATAGGGAAAGAATGAGGAGTTGTCAATCAATATGCATAAAATTTCAGTTATGCAAAATAAATTAGTTCTAGACATACGATATAAAACAGTGTGCCTACAGGTAACAGTACTACACTGGACACTTAAATTATCTGTTAAGAGGGTTAGATCTCATGTTAAGTCTTCTTACCAAAATAAAATAAACCAATAAAAGAAAAAAGTTAGAGATGGTCAAACGAGATACAAAGTAAGATCTAAGATGTTCTGTCTTTAAGAGGCATCCTTCCAATATAAAGATTTAGATGAACAGTAAAAAGAAAATACATTATGTGACAGTTATAAAGATAAAATACACCTAGAATGGCTGTCTTAATATCAGAAAAAAATAGACTCTGAGACAAAACGCATGAGTATAGATACAAAGAGCCATTTTGCAATGATAAAATGATCAGGAAAATAATTTAGAACAACCGTCCTAAATTTGTACGCATCTAACAGCAGAGCTTCAGAGTGGATGCAGCAAAATCGACAGAATTAAAGACAGAAATACAGAAATGCACAATCTTAGCTGGAGATTTTAGTACCCATTTCTTAGAGAAATGGTCGATTCTGGTTGGATAGAAGGATCCGCTGCAAAGTCCTTCCTTAGAAATTCCTAGGTTGAAGAAAACATGCTGAGAAGGTCGTAGATCAATTGAGTTATTTATAAATTGTATCAAAAATCATCAAATTGTGCATTTAAAATGTGTGAAAATTTTTAAACAATATTTAAGGTACATTTTAAAAATAGGACTATTAAAATGTTGAACTTTAGATGGTGGGTTTTCTTTTTACACTGGTTTGAATCGGCAATTTCAAATCTGTTTTCCCTGTATGTTCCCTTGAGTAAAGGCATAAATACCTTGAAAATAAACAAAGAATACCAGACTTCTCACTTTGGAGGATGGAATTACATTAAAGATGGGGGAGGTCTGAGGGTTCAATAGATAGGGCAGGACTAGTTGTCTGACCAAGATGAAGGTCATTGTGCTCTGAAGGAGGCTCTAGGCTTTGAATCTCATCAGAAATCCATTAGCCACCTTTCTCTTTGAGTCATTCTCTATGTGAAGAGTAGATCTCCAGAGATAGTGCCCTGCAGATATTAAAAAAAAGGGAATCCCCTTACAAAAGTTAATCCAACAAGAAAGAAAAAGGGCATTAAGATGTTTATCTCCTTGCTCTCATGATTCTAGGGTGGTCATGTAGCTTGATGACATTAGATGATGCAACAACGTTTCTTCAAAGTCCTAAATTATTCCAAAATAAAAGTAAAAACAAAAAAAACCTCTGATTGCCTAGTGCCAGAGGACAATTTTTGTTTTTTGTTTTTGTTTTGTAACTTCCTGGTGTCTGACTGCGTTATTCTCAGGAAGTATAAAAATGCTCTCCTGGGTTGCTAAAACCTCCATCATCTCAGCCTTTGTTACCTCTTGTACGGATCAAACACTCTCTTTAAAAATGGAGTGAAGGGACTATGGACTCTGAAAAACAACCTGAGGGTTTTGAAGGGTCAGGGGTGGGAGGTTGGGGGAACAGGTAGTGGGTAATAGGGAGGGCACGTTTTGCATGGAGCACTGGGTGTTGTGCAAAAACAATGAATACTGTTATGCTGAAAAAAATAAATAAAATGGGAAAAAAATAAAAAAATAAAAGGACTTCGGTTGATAGCTGTTGGAGTGGAATAACTAGATACATGTAGGTTCATTTTACTATTCTCTCTACTCTTGTGTAAGTTTGAAATTTTCCCTTAAAAATGGAAAAGTGATATTGCTTATTTACTATAGAAAATTTACAAAGTATAAATAAGCAAAAAAAAAGAAATCACCAAAAGAAACTAAATATTTTAATGAGCATTTCTCCAGTTCCTGTACTAAATGTATGTGTACAGATTACACATTATTATTATGCTGTATTTCTTTGTACTATACTCTTTTAACTTATCATGAATGATTTCTGAAAAATGATACTTCATAACTATAAAAAAATGGAGTGAAGGTCTTTATTGATCAATCTGGGTTCATAACTTTAAAATTTAAAAAGCAATTCACTTAGCTTGAAAGCTCTGTATGAGGTACTGGTAGCATCGTTACACTGCAGCCAGACTTGTGGCTGTTACCCTGATGATTTGCTTTCACCATGAATATGAGGAAGAAAATGAAATAAGTAAATGAAAACACTTAAAACATAATGATCACTGAGAGTGTGTGCTTCCGGAGGGCAGGGAGTAAGCCTCACTCATCCACAGTTTGCACTCTGCTTTCAGAAGATGACCACATACTTCTTATATTAAAATTAATTAACTTTTGCAAATATATATCAAACCATGCCTCCAGTGATAATCCAATCTAATGAGTTCCTTTAAAAAAAACTAATTAAGTCTCCTGAATGCTGCCATCATTTTCTTTCATAAATTTGCTTTTCTATCAAAATATCACATGCTAATTACAGAAAATTTAGAAAAAGTATGAAGAAAATAAAACTCACCAATGACTCTACCACCAAAAGTTTGCCACAATTAATATTTTGTTCTGTTTCTTATGCTTTTTCTATGACCTTAGATTTTATGAACCATAAGGAGTTCTTTGTAAAATCATTATTATGATACAGTATATTGCTTCACATATTATATAACTCTGGTCAAATTCCAGTCTCATTGTAAGTTGTGCTACTTTATAGGTGAAGAAATTGAGAGTAGGAGAGGGAACTGACCTGTCCATGCTCTACCATCTTAGAAAGTGAAATCAGGATACATTCATCCTGGGCAAAGTTTCCAGCATCATTTGCATAAAGTACACTTTTACCTGTACCTTTTAATGGGTTCATTTATAATTACGATGAACTAGGAGATGTTACTGTTTTCTTTCTAGGAATAGTTTTATTTGCTCAGCTATTGCAAAGCCCTGCTGAGACTATATTCCTTTTGCAAGAAGAGATAAACCTACATGCACATTTCACTCAAAAATGTAGCGCGAAACATAAGGAAGCATGTTACTTAGACAAAATCTCCATTTGTTTAATCCACTGTAATTGTGGATAATCATTCAGTAAACTAGTAGCAATGCAAAAACAAATCAATTAGTCTAATATCTAAGTCCATAAGATTAAGAGACACAAAATTTCAAAAAGATAAACAGGCATATTGTTTTAAATAAACTATGTGTGTGGATAAAAAATGAATTTGAGTATGGGAGGATATTCAGAAAGCTAAAAAATTCAGGATTTAGGTTTTTTTTATTATGTTAGTCACCATGCAATACATCATTAGTTGTTTTTTTTTTAAAGACTTTTATTTATTTATTCGACAGAGAGAGATAACAAGTAGGCAGAGAAGCAGGCAGAGAGGGAGGGGAAAGCAGGCTTCCTGCTGAGCAGAGAGCCTGATGTGAGACTCGATCCCAGGACCCTGATATCATGACCTTAGCTGAAGGCAAAGGCTTAATCCATTGAGCTACCCAGGTGCCCCATCATTAGTTTTTGATGTAGTGCTCCATGATTCATTGTTTGCATATAACACCCAGGATTTAAGATTTAATTACAAAGCAAGTGAATATATTACCTTAGATAAAGAGCACAGTTTAAAAAAAATATATATAGGAAAACATTCACTGCAAAGAAGGGTTCACTATGAAATATAAAAAATATATTATTAAGAATTAATATACATTTTGATTTACTGGCCTTCCTGCCTGTATGACTACTACTGTTGGGAACAATAAAGGAATAATGCAATAATGATAATACTATAAACTCATGATTATAACTTCATGTATGTACTCAGTATTGCCTGGCAAACTTACAAAATGTTTTAGTAAATGAGTTGTCTTAATATCGTCAATGGCTGTTAGAATCTAACACAACTGCCTTGTACCCTTTCCTTCAGAATATAGTATTGTTTACACTTCATAGAAAATATGTTAGCATCTTCCTCATTCCAGCCACTCTGTCTGTAGAACTAATATGGCTCTCCTCCACTCCCATTTGGAGAGCATTTTGATTCCCTGGAAGAGAAGACCCTCTTTCTGTCAAGGACCATGTCACCCACCCTTGCTTCTATGTGTGGCATCCCTCCTATATCACTTTTCATTTCTTTTTATTTTTTCTTTCTTTCTTTCACTGTTTTTAATTTTTTTTAAAGATTTTATTCATTTGACAGACAGAGATCATAAGTAGGCAGAGAGGTAGGCAGAGGGAGGGGAGGGGAAGCAGGCTCCCTGCTGAGCAGAGAGCCCGATGTAGGGCTCGATCCCAGGACCCTGGGATCATGACCTGAGCTGAAGGCAGAGGCTTAACCCACTGAGTCACCCAGGCGCCTTGTTTTTAATTTTTTTATTAAAATTTTATTTTAGTTCCAGTGTAGTTAACTACAGTGTTGTTTAATTCCACGTGTACAGTGTAGTGATTCAACAGTTCTATACATTACTCAGTGCTCATGATGATACGTGTGCTCCTTAATCCCACAACCTAGTTCACTCACCCCACCCACCTCCCCTTTCCTGGGGCCTTACTCCAGAGGATGCTTCTTCCTTCCAGATACTTTCAGCTTCTTCCTCTACTGACTTGTTCTCATCAGCATCCAAACATGATCAGTAATTCTCTACCTTTAAATAAAAGGAAACACAAAAATGACAAACAAATCCTTTATTCCAAACTCTCCTTCACCATACACCCAACTAAATCCTTAAATGTTTTCTATGCAACAGTTAGCATGTTCTTAAACTTTTTCTTCATTTTGAATTTTGAAATGTTTCACTTATATACAAAATTCCAGATCAATGTATAACTACCAATTATATTGTCCTACACTGATATTTCATAATTGTTATTTTGTAAGTAGTTGGTTCAAATTGTTATTTTTAGAAATGAAATATAAGTGTATCACATAAAATGCCAGAGCTCCCATCCCAATTTACTATTTTCTCATTCCTCTCTGAAATTAACTACTGTTTTGAAATTTTAGTCTAGTCCCATGTTTATATTTTTATTATGTTTGTTTAGATCCATACATAGTATATAGTACTTGTTGTAAAATGTAGTTTTTAAGCTTTTGAGATTCATGCATACCATTTTACATAGAATTAGACAATTCTATGCTGTATACTATCCCATTGAAAGGCTATCGCATTTTGGTCATTTCCTTAGATAGAAAGTAAAGCTCTTTCTGTTTTCCATATTCGAACCATACTGTGATGAAAAATCTGCCTTCTGTCTCTTTAAGTACACGTGTGATCAGTTCCACGAAATACCTAGGATATGAATTACTTGCTCATTGGATATGCTTATTCTCAACTTAAGTAAATCTCAAATAACTCTGTAAATTGGTTTTATCAATTTACATTACCACCAACACCATGAGGCTTCACTTTCCTCCATCAGACCAACAGCATATGTTATGGTCAGTCTTTTGAAATGTTTGCCAGCCCAATGTGTGTGAAATGCATTTGCATTGACTTTATTATTATGATGATTGACATGTTTTCATATGCTGGAGATTTGGGTTTCCTCTTCTGTGAATTACTTCTTCATCTACTTGGCCACTTATTAAGTTGCATGCCTTTGTCTAAATATAAGATTGATTTACATATTCTGGAATCTAATTTTTGATGAGTATATGACAGAAATTATACTCTCTTGTAAGCTATGCCCTTGCTTTAAAATTAGTGTATGTGTCTTTTTTATATAAATGCTTTATATTTTTATGTAATCATATTTACTGATATTTCTTTATCAGTCCCCCTAAAGCTTTTTGTTAGTTTTGCTTTTCACATTTAAGTGACTTATTTATTTAAAATTATTTTATAGAAGATAAGGATAAAAATCTACTTTGGGGGATATCACGTTCACAACTGATATGTGATGCTATCTCACTTATACCCAGTGTCCTCTAGGTGTGAGACCATTTCTGGATTCTTTAATAGGTTCTCCTGACTTTGAGGTCACCTAAATGCACACTGTTTTAATTGTAATAGTTCTCGAAACCTGCAAATGCAGATTCCACCATTTTATTTAGTTTTTATTCAAATTAGCTATTCCTTCCCCCTTATTATAGTGCTAATATATTTTCAGAGTAGTTATTGCTGTATATTCTTGAATTCAGCAAGTTTATATCCAACAATTTTTTTTACTTCTAATTTTATGTTTACATTTCCTTTACAATTATGTGTAAAGAGATAAATACATTTATAATTAATGCAGTAGTACCACCCCGCAAGTTTTGATACAGAATTTCTTGCTATGCAATTATACATATTTCAAAATTCCATCCTTTTACTCAGCTCATTATTTAAGGCTACTTTTCAGTTTTCAATCACAAGGGTTTCTTTAGCCAGTTTTATTGAGGTACAGTGTACAGAGAATAAAATACACCCTTTTTAGGTTTAATGCATTAAGTATTACCCAAAGTATATAGTCATGAATCTATCACCACAGATAAGATACAGAGTAGTTTCATCATCCAAAAATATTCCTTCCTACCTCTTTGTAGTCAATTTCCTAGGCCTACCCCCATTTTTGGGTTACCTTTAGTTTATATTTTTTCTTAATGATATTTTTGGCATGAATTTTAATACAACTGAATTTAGATTTCAAAGTTTAATTCTGTACTTTAAATGCGTTCTGAAATTGATGAACAATTACTTTGTGATTTAATATTCATTGCATGAGTGATGAGGGACCCTGAGTAGCAACAGGTTTGTTTGAGAAAACGTTCCATGACCTACTGCTTTATATAGCTAGGTCCATAAGAAGTTGTTATGGGTTTTTTTAAAATAAATTATTTGCCATTAAATGCATATCTTTTATCTTTTACTGAAGGATGTTGACACATTTTTTTCCTATTGTTTTCTTTTGAGAGTACTGATAAGAGGGTTATTGAAAAGATCTTAGACCCCGATACTCAACATAATTTGAAGAAGAAATTCATGCCTGGGAGCTCTACTGTCCCCTTGGTCTCCCCCACATTACATTCAACTTCCCATCCCAGACACCTGCTTGTGGGCTCTAAGCTCCAGCATCAGATGTAAAGACTGTGGCCTTAGGCAAACCACTTAACCCACTCCCACAAGTGCACAAGACCAAAATCTGTAAACTCTCTCTCTCTTTCTCTTCTCCCTCTCTCTCAGTTCTCTATCTCCCTCTCTGTCCATAACCAAAAAAGCAGAGTATGTGTATATATACATATACATATGTATATATAGTCTATAATATTATTATAAAATATATATTATAGAATATATATTATTATATTTATAATTCTATAATATGATCATAATTCTATAATTATAATATAGAATATATTATATATATATAAAATACATGTAGAATTATACAATTCTATGCCGTATACTATCCCATTGAAAAGCTATCGTATTTTGGTCATTTCCTTAGATAGAAAGTAAAGCTGTTTCTGTTTTCCATATTCCAAACCATACTGCGATGGAAAAAAAAAGGTGTATATGTATATATATATATATATATACACACACATATACATATATATATGTATATATATATGCACACACACACATATGTATATATATATAGTGGTAATTCTGAACCTTGCAAGATACACAATTTGGAGTTTCAAACTGGTTATGATTAACTTGTCCCCAGTGACTGCCTTTTAGTTTTAAAAATAATTATTTTATAATTTAATATGGAAGCACATGTGTTACTATGTGTATTGGTCAGGTTCTCCCCAAAACAGAACCAACAGTTGTGTGTGTTTGCATAGAGAGAGAGAGAGAAACAGACAGAAAGAGAGAGAGAGAAATTGAAAGAAAGACTTATTTTAAAGAATTTGCCCACCTGACTGTAGACATTCAAGTCCATAATATGGTGGGGAAGGTTGCAGGCTAGAGACTCAGGGAAGAGTTGCAGTTTGAGTCTAAAGATCATCTGGTGCCGAATTTCTTCCTGCTCAAGGGAGGTCAGTCTTTGTTGTAAAAAGCCCTTCAACTGATTGGATGTGACCCACCCACATTAGGAAGATCAAGCTTCTTCACTCAAATTCTACAGATTTAAATGTTAATCTAATCCAAGAAACATCTTCACAGAAACATCCGGAAAAATGTTTGACCAAATATTTGACACTGTGGCCCAGTCAAGTTGAAGTATAAAGTAAACCATCTGATAGATCTTTTTCTATCTTTAATTTTGAATATTTAATGTTGTTTACTAGTTATGTCTCTTTTAGACACTCTTTAGCTACAAGTTTTAATGCAATCTGGCTCTTAATTTGTGAGATTTTCATAGTTATATTTATCCATATATTTGTAATATTTCTTACATAATAGTTCATATTTCTTGTTTGCATTTATATTTCTGGGCTTCTTTTCAATTTTTCTTGCTTAAAGTTGGATTGATCAAATTTTTATATTTTCTTTTTATTTTTTCTGCTTACTTGCAAGGTATAGAGAACATTTTAATTATTTCTTTGTTATCCTTAGAATTTTAATGTTATTAAATTTTTAAGTTTTCTAACAAAGTCTGAAATTATTTTGTAGCACCTCCCTCTTCCTGAATAAAACAAGGTCTTTAGTGAAAAGTTAAACTTCTTATAGACACTTTCTCTACAATTATTTTTTGTGTTATTGTTATCTAGAGAGGTAGCTCTGCCTTGTAAACATAAAACACTTGTCAAGCTTTTACAGTCGATAGTTTAATTTACATATATGTTGCATTTACTATTTGTTTGCATTAATCTTTAATATTTTAGACTTTGACCTTGGGAACCTTCTATTCCTTGTTTAAGTAAAGGCTGCTAGCATTTCTTTTGAGTTCCTTAAATACTGAATCCCTTTGCTGTTTTGTGATGCTGATTAGAATACTTCTGTATCATCCTATAATCCCTTAACATGCTTGTTTCCAACTTGAATATAGTGTATTGTGACAATCAACGTTTTAAAACATTTCAGCTGCTATAATTTACAGATTAAAATATGTTAATATCCATCTCTTTTTTTTCCTGCTTATTTTGTAACTTCATATTCTCATTTTTTTGGATGATTTTTCTTCCTTTATCTCTTTGAGAATCCTAAATATACTTAATTTAAACTTGTGTTAGTTTTTCCCCTATTTTTTTTCATTTGATCCAGAAAAAATATGCATTGTTATTGTAGATAAGGTTGGCTTTCTTTTTCAATGTTAACATTCTTTGTATGTTTTCAAAATTTTGCTTGGCAATCCGTTACTAAACATTATTTGCTTTAGTTTTTGTTTTTGTATCATTTAGTTTTCAAATTCCTTTTCTGTTTTTTTTCCTTCTAATTTGGTTTCTTTGTAAGTATCTCCATTCAATCCTTAGAACCAATATTTTCATAGGTGTCTTACAACTTTTGCTAAATGGTTACTTGTGGGTAATTCAGATCTGATAACAAGCCAGTAGTTCATATTCTATTTATGAGAGATTATCTGTGTCATTCTGCTTCTGTAGAGGGCAATTACATAAAATCTGTAAATTTTCTTTTTTTTTTTTTTTAAAGATTTTATTTATTTATTTGACAGAGAGAGATCACAAGTAGGCAGAGAGGCAGGCAGAGAGAGAGAGAGGAGGAAGCAGACTCCCTGTGGAGCAGAGAGCCCGATGCGGGGCTCGATCCCAGGACCCTGAGATCATGACCTGAGCCGAAGGCAGCGGCTTAATCCACTGAGCCACCCAGGCGCCCCAAAATCTGTAAATTTTCCTTCATCTTGTACATGTGAAACAATCGACAGCAGCCTCTGGTTTGGAAAAGAGGCTCTTGATTTCTGTCTCTTGATAGGAACTTCATTTCTCTTACGCCAGAAAGTGGAACTCCTATCTCTCTTATCCTCCTAGGAATATAGAGGACACTTATTCTTAGAATACTCTTATTTTGGCTTTCTTAATAATATACTTTCCTGATGTCCTTCCCACACTTTGGATTCTCATTTTTTTAATTAATTTTGTAGACACCTCCTTTTCCAATTCGAGGACCTCCTTTTCTTAAACACTACCTATATGCTAACATTTCATTAATTTATCTCCAGCCTAGATACTCTTGCTCTAGAAATATATATTCAGGTTATTTACTGCTTCAATATAATTAACTTGCCTAGGCCAAAGGCCTAGAATGATGCTAGAATTCGTCTTCACATAATTTGCCTGTGTCCCAAAACTGAATTCCAGTATATTCAATATTTTATACCGGAGAGATTTGTCCATTGATGTGTTTTTAGTATGGTGCCTTGTGCTGTGATGGTCTATATTTTTATTTCATCATTGTATTCTAAAATACAGCATGTTGACAAGCATAAAGTTTGGATCCTGGCTTAGAGAGAACAAGGTACACTTAAATTATTAGGGATCATATGATAAGTTCAGTAAATGGTTCATTGTGTCACAGTTTACCAGGTGACTCACCCTGTGTAAAAAGTCCTGTACTAAATCAAAGGTCTCCTGGATCCCATGACTCCATGGTGTCCATTTACTTTCCATCAAATGCATGAAAACATAGCCTAACTGTCCCTCATTTCTTACCACACCTTAAATCCTGGAACTGATTTAGGAAGACCTAAATGATCCAGCAACAAACTACTCTCTTCCGTGCTTCTAGCAAGTTCATTTGGTTAAACCACATTAAAGATACAAAATACCTCTGGTTCTGAGAAGAAACACATTCACTAGGGATGGAGTGGTATAAGAGCAGCACACTCCTCTGCTCCCACCTCAGCCCTTCATCTAAAGACATATTTTTCACATGCAATCATGATTCCTATAAAGATGATGGCCAAGGTGGGATGTGTCGACAGTGACTCTTAATTCCCACATAGCTTGGCTGTTTTTATAGAGAGAAAGAGCTAGACTGTAGGCATTATGTGGAAAAGCAGGAAAGCCAGTGGCTGGATTTCCAGCCTGGGGCTAGAGTTCAGTTCTGTTGTTGCTGTTGTTGCTTTTAGTTTTTCTTCACATAAACCTTCAGTGACTCATAAGAGGACCAGGTACTTCCTCATTCTAGGTCCATTCTACATTAATTAAGACTCAGGGAAGGGTCTTAATCAAATTATTTACAATTAAGTTTACCAGGAGAGAGAAGGAAATGCCGCTCTTATTAGTTAAATCTCTTTTAATTAGTGAAGATTTGCTATTGAGATTAGCAACAATGCATTTTAATTATAAACATTATCATTACTTTTTTAGTGGCACAATGCATCCATGCTCTTATTAATAGACAAAGTATTGATCGAAGAGTTTATGATATTTTGCTTCTATTTTCAATCTCTCTCCAATGTACAATCCAGAAACTTAAAAGTATGATAACTGTCATTTAAATTTTAGATTGGAGCTTTGGAGTTTTTAGAATCCAGTCAAACCATTTTCACCTCCAAGTATAGATAAAGATATCCTCTTGTGTTTTCCATATAATACATGGCATCCTCCAAAAAACATTTTTCACAAAAGGATTCATCATCCACCACCATTTTTCTCCATCATATGCATTAATTATTCTGAAAAGCATTGAAGACATACTTTAGTTATGTATGGTGTATGTCTATCCATGCATGTTATACTTACCAAGAATCTAGGTTCCAAAAAAAAAAAAAAAAAAGAATATTTATGTTCTTTTATCTTACTAATTTTCTTAACCCATCTCATTTTTTATATAAAAGCCATATTATAGCTAATGTAATGCTATATGTCTGTTTTTTCACCATTTCCTCAACTTCTGCTCAGTGTAAAGCTATTTAAATAACACTTTCTTCTCCACTGAGGTGAAAACTACTCTTTTTGAGAACACTAACAATCCCAATGCTTCCAATTTTAATCACCATTCTTGGGGTTCTTATCTTATTTGATCTGACAACTTTTGACAGAGTTGACAGTCTCTTTATCTTAAAATTCTTTCTTTGCTTGACTCTCAAATCCTTTCTTAATCATCTTTTTACATAACTAAACAATCCATCTCTGTCTTTTTACCTTGCTAAATTCCCCTCTTGTTTTTTCCCCCTAAGTACTGCCTTATGGCTTATTCATTGTTCTTGTCTTCCTCACAGTCATACCTTAGATTTCATACTGTCCTTTGGCTTTTAATCCCAGTTCTCTGCTAATGATCCTCAGATATATACCCACAGCATTGATCTTTCAGCTTACTCCTAGACTTGAACCCTTAACCACTTAATCCTGATTCTTATTTAAGTGTTTAATAGGCTAGCTAAATTCAGTGCATCCAAGACAATACTGCTAAGTCTCCTTCTTTTCCAAATAAATAAACAAACAAAAAATCTACTTTTCTCCTACCCCAGTTTTACCTTCGCAGATTTTTGAACTTGGTATATTTAATCGCTCCAGAGAAAATTCTAGAAAATGCTTTTTCTCCTCTTTTTACTTTCATATCCAACATCCAACTTAACAAAAGCTTTTTTTTTTTAGCTCTGTTTTTGGTCAATTATTTAAGATTAAGTTCCCTATTCAAAGTCACCAAAAAATTTCATTTTACAAACAAAAGATCCCTAGAAGTTCTTCTTGTTCCCACTTTTGCCCTCTACACAGTATATATACGTAAGAACTAAAGTTATTATTTGAAATCAGATCATGAAAATGTACTGTTCAAAATATGTTAGTGGTTTCCCATCTTACTAAGTAAAATTACAATCTTTACTATGATATGTCATCCCAATGACATGTGTTGATGCTCAGCTTACAAAATATTTTGAATAAGTCACACCAGCTATATTGTTCCAACTTTGGGAGCTTTGCATTTTCTGCTCCCTCTGCCTGAAATGATTTCTTCCCAGGTCTTTGCATAGCTCAGTCTTTACTTCACCAAGTCCTCAATTTTAATATCATTTCTTCAGAAGGATGTTCTTATAAAATACATTCCTCTTTGTTGTCTCCAACAAAAAATTTCTAACACCTAGTTAGAGCTCAATAATTATTTATTTGTGAGTGAATTACAGTGCAAATCATATATATCATCATGGGAATCTGGAGTCAGCATAGTTATTTATGTAGAGTACAGTGCTATCCAAAGTATATGAATGTATCTCACCAAATATTCTTTTCTGTGGGCAGGGCCCTTGTCTAAATAAACAATTTTGAGAAAAATATAAAAGATTTTTTTAAGTTCGTGGACTCAAGAAAAGTATAGTGATCAGAGAATGATGATGTGTAAAGATAAGGAACTTTCTTATGTATTTGTTTAATGTCCAGTCAAATACAGATGAAGTCTTCATAGTGCCCAAGCAGTCTCTTCCCTTAGGTCTAGGAAATAACTTTTCATGGTTTTGTTTTGTTGTTTTTTTTTTTTTAATGCACAGTTTCTTCATAATTTCATGCCTCCCAACTGAAGGAAAATGTGGCAGTGCTATTATTCATCCCACGGCTTGTTGCATCCTGTTTATATTGAAACAGTATAGATCTTCTTGCCTTGTTGTTCCTTAGTACTGTTTATTTAATGCTGTTACATTATTACTCATGATGCCTCATCTATTGTGTATACTGTTCAACAGTGACTTTCTCAAATGTTATTACTTATTCTTTACTATTGACAAATCCATCTGTAAATCATGCCCCAAATATGCAGAAAAATGTGAATGATAATTTGTTTCCTTGTCATGTTAATTAAATTTCATAGTGTAAACTTGCAAAAATGCATGTTTCAACCATGTCTTTCCTGGAACATTTTAGGTTGCAGAAAGGGTCTCTTTCAATGTTTGAAGATGCAGGACTCCTGTGCACTTCCAGAGTGGTGAAAACGGTCAGGACCATGGACAGAGCACGCAGAACAAATGCTTCTCTCATTACTGAGCTGTGGTTTAGGAACACTCTGGGATGGGCCTGATGGCCTTACAAAGCAAAGGACCTTAGGCTGGCCTGACCTTGGGTGGAGACTGCAAAGGATGAGGCTGACCTCTACACTGCACCACAGAAAAGTACAGACAAAAGGTGGGCAGGAGCCTGGGCCTGCCTCCAAAGCAATGCAGTCTTATCCCAAACCAGTGTGTCAGGACCATTCTGGTAGAGGACATACTATGGGTGCCAACCCCCTACCTTTTGAGCACCTGAATGTGCCCAAGAGCAAGGGGAGTAGGGAGGGTGAAGAATCAAAGAGAAGAAACAAGAACTGGGTCATGTGCTCCCTTAGTTGCTCAGAGCACCCTCTCTAGGCCACACTGGAGGCCAACAGGTTTCAAGTACCTAAAGGGTACTTGGAATTCAGAAAGTCTCTCCAAAACCCAGGATTCCCAGCAGCTCCAGGTCCAAGTTTCCCTGTGTGAGTCCAGAGACTCAACTGTAGGACAAAGCTGTTTCTAAGTCACCATTACCAGAAGAAAGACTAGATTGTTTTAATACTAAATTCTCATTTAAAATACTCTCAAGTATGGTAAACAAAAATCCTTAGAAAACAGACTAAAGTTTTATAATGGATGAAAATTGATAGTTGATAAATTTGGATATTGTTCTTGTCCAAAATGAAATGAATTGCAACTCTCAGATAACAGGATATTCACCTTATCATTTAACCTGAAAACCAACTACACACAATTGCTTTAAAGAAAATGTAGAATTGCTTAAAGCAAGTTTCAGAATGAGTGTTCTGCCTGCTGTAACTATGTCAAGGGATAGCATTTATCTGGTTGTGTATGTGCTATTATGCTTACTTAAAAATTGAGTCTTATTACTGATCAAACAAAGCAGAATAAAGAATTCCCCAGTGATATTAAACAAACTATGTGTCTCATCTGTATGGTATAGGCAAACACTAATTCAATGGTTAATTTCCCAATTTTAAATGGGCAAAAAGTAAAATGGAGAGGGAAGTAAAGCCAGCAATAAAAATAATTGAAAGACTAGGAGATGTGAGTAGGATTTGATTTAGTTGACTGGGAAAAAAAAAAGTGCCCACAGGGTAAAGGGATGTCTCTATTACTCTTCTCAAATAAATGACAGGAAATGCTCATTACAGAGCATGTGTGCACAGAAATGACTTATTTGGCAAGAGCACTTCTGTACTGAGCATACATTTATGGCATGCACTACAGTTCTGTGTTGACCCAGCAGTGTAAATTGGAGAAGCAAAATACACACACACACACACACACACCCCACTAACCTCAAGATACAAAGATTGAGGAATGGTTTACGTCAACCAGGTAGAGCACTGGGATAAACTGACTCATGATTGATTCATAGTATTTTGAAATCCTTTTTCTCTAAGAATACAATCTCCAGATGTCATCCATTTGAAAAGGAATTCGGAGATTGGTGGGAGGGCTCAGCTCAGTGCCCTCATTTTAGGTTCAATAGTGTAACAGCATTTTGTCCCAAAACAATTTTGTGAGCTGTATTTCCTGTGGCTACTATAACACAGTACCACAAACTTAGTGGATTAAAGTAAGTCTATTCTCACGTAGTCCTAGAGGCCAGTACTCCAAAATCTCTATCACTGGTCTAGAATGAAGGTGTTATCAGGATCTCACTCTCTCAGGAAGGCTTGCGAGTCCTAGCCTCTGATGCATTCTTTGGCAAGTGGCTGCGTTACTCCAAGCTTCAAGCCAGTATCTTCAAATTTCTCCTTGTCCCATCCTTATACCATTTCTCCTCTGTTCCTGTATATAAAATTTCCCTTTGCTTCCTCTTAGAAGAATACGCTTGATTGCATTTAGGACCCACCCAGATAATCTAGGATGATCTCTCCATCTCAAAATCCCTGAATTAATCGCATTTGCAAATACCTCTCTTTTTTTTTTTCATATAAAGTAATAACAGATGCCAAAGGCTGACATTGAAATATTTGGGGTTGGGGGGTAGAGGGGGAATTCAGCCTACCATATGAGACTAGGACTTTTTGTATCATAAAGAAGTTTCAATATAAACAAGTCATCATTCAATACATATGTCAAGATTCATACTGTCTGGTCTTAAGGATTAGAATTTCTGTCCTTGAGCACTGATTGTCCATAAATGGAATTTTCAGAAGTTGATATCTAGACTCCCTGATGACTGCTTGCTGTCAGTGTGGATCGTCATGGAAACTTGAAAAGGTACTTCAAGAATCATTGTTGCTAATGCAGTATAATCGTGCCTTCTTCTCCCTCTCGTGCCACCCATCCCTGGGTTTAGCTTACAATTTGAGAACAAAACTCCCATGGTATGAGCACACTTTTAACATTTGAATCTTTGGATTTACCCCAAATTCAGATGCCACATCTTTATTTATCCTTACAAGTTTGGTTTAAATCTCAGTTTGGGTTTTACCATTGTGGCCCAATTTGCTAATTTCCTGAGTTTCCCTTAGAATGTTATTAGTCTGCCATCATTCATCCCATGGCTTCACCAGTAGTAAAGGCCAGAATTGAAACTGTTGCTTGTAAGAAATTGACACATGCAAGACAGGACAATGAAGCATTTGTATGTGTCTGAGATCATAATTGAAATAGATGTCCCTCAAAGAACATGATAAGTCTTTGATATGATGAGGTCATATACTACTTAATGAGAAGATTCACTCACAGGGAAATATTTACCTATAATACAAAACAGCATGCAAAAGTTCCTTGATATTGTTTACCAAAAGCCCCATATTATTTTCATACTTTATTTTTTCTTCCCTGGTAGCTTTCTAAACAATTTAGTGGTTATATCTATCTTCACATAAAACAACTTTTATTTAGGTTTCGTTAAATAACAAATTTGAAAACAATTCATGCAGTATAAAAGTCACACATTTTAAGTGTACGATTTGATGGTTGTCAGTAAATGTACAGCACTGTGCAACCAACACCACAATCCAGCTTTAGATTTAGATGTCTGTCACTCCAAAAGATTCCTTGTGTCCGTTTGCAGGGATTCTTTCTTCTTACCCTTAACCCTGAACAGGCACAAATTGACTTTTTGTAACTATATAGTTTCCTTTTCTGACATTTTATATTAAATGAAATCATATAACATGGGATCTTTTGTATTCGGTTCCTTTCACTTAGAATAATATGTCTAAGATTTGTCCATGCTCTAGCATAAGTCAGTATCTTTTAAAAATAATACTCCATTTATGGGTATAGCATTCATTTGGCTTATCCATTCATCGGTTAGTTGGTCAACATTTAGATTGTTTCTATGTTTCAGCTGTTATAAATAATGTTGCTATGAACATTTGGAAACAAATGTTTGCAAAGACAAATGTTTTCTTTATTCCTAGGCAGCTATCTAAGAATGGAATTGAGAAATGGTGATGAGCTAAAACTGACAAGTTCTGTTAATAGCTCCTAAAGTTTAGATGGGAATTCAAAGAGTAATACAAAAATTTAAAAACAACAACTCATCAACTTGTTGCTTATGCCTGGGAAATTTTCACCAAGTACCTCATGGAGAGAATAAGGCTTGGTCTTTAGGACTCAAATATTTAGGGAAGAAAAAAGAAAAAAAAAAAAAAGAAAAAGAAAGAAGGGTTTTACAGTTTGTAGTTAAGCAGTGCAATTCTCAGCCACTCCCCTACCATTTGCTCCCTGATTAAAAAATGCAACACATCTGTAACCAAAGCAACAGAGTTGTCACCCGTTGCTCCCACCCCACCCAGGTGAATTTTTTTAGGTAGTTGGAGATCCAGCTTCTCTACCACATTTCTCATGATATACCCATTAGGAGGCCTCAATGTAACATCAACCCCAGGTGGATTGTGTTCTTCCAGGGAGAACAAACCCAATCAAATAGACCCTCAAGAGAAAAATGGAAGCAGGAAGACTCGGATTTGTTTTTCACTTGTTTCTTTGTTTTGTTTTGTTTTCCTTGTGCTGAGTTTATTTTCAGTGTCGCATGTAAATGTGTGTTGTTAATACAATATTCCATCTCCAGCTACAAAATGGAACTTAAGCCAAAACCGCCAACACCATTTTCGTTGTGATTATGATTTATAGCATGTAACAAACATAACACTAATGTAGATTAATAAAAACAACAACAACAACAAAAAGAAAAAAACATTGTAGTTTGCTTCTTTTGCATAACTAAAAACTGAGCTGAACAGAGAAGGGTTAGTGAATCCTCTTTATAAAAGGTTCCCATTTCCTTTATTCTGCTCCTCAATCTATTCCCTCATTACAACATGCTTTTAAGGTTGGGGTTGAACCTCCAGTCTTTTGATTCAATTTCAAGCAAAAAGAACCAAGTGAGGAAACAGATGCATCACTCATGTGGAGAAACCAAAGACAAACAACATTTCATGGAGTTATTGAGGAATTTCATAGAAGTCCAATATAAAATCCATTCTTGCCAATATCCAATGTAAATTATTAATAATACTTTCCAAAAAATAAAACATGATGAAAATAATTGATTCTCTTTAATTATTTTTTAAAATTACTTAGTCTCTTACATATCCATTTCATACTTACATATTTGTTCTTATACTTAAAACATAATTAGTTCTTGCAACAGTTGGCACATGGGCAATCTTGTTGGGAAATTATTCATTGGTATTTTTCTCTGTAGCAAATTTATTCTTCTGTTCTATCATTTCTTTACTCTGCCATCTAGTATTATTTCTTTACTTGACCTAATATTTTATCTGGCTATATTTATTTGATATATTTTTACACTTTAAAAATTAAAATACCTCTATTTTCCATATATAATATTTTTAGAATAATTTTAATTTGAAAAGATAAATTAATCATGATGTTTTTCTTTTTCTAAGGAAAAATATGCACATTTACATTTATTCTTCTAATTGAAGACCCCGGTTTTGTTTCTATCATCTGCTTGAAAGGTTTCTGTGTTACATATTAATTTACATATTCATTTTGTTGTAATATTCTATAAAGATTATTCAACTTACAGTATCCTGAGTCATTTTTTAATTTAAAAATTATACATCTTTTATTATCACCTACCTTAAAAGTTTCAGTGTTCCTTTCACATACTTGATTCAATCTTATTCTAAATAATGATTGTCAGGAAGGAAGCAGGATGTATTTATCTAAACAGAGTTTGGGAAACTACAGCCTCACATGCCAAATCCATCCCCCTCTGCCTGTTTTTGTAAATAGTGTCATTAGAATACAGCTACATCCATTTGTTTTCATATTGTCTATGACCGTTTGCTCACTAAAATATCAGAAAAGAATAATTGTGGCCAAGATCTTATGGCTGCAAAAGTCCACAGTATTTCCTATTTATCCCTTTACACACAAAATTTATCAACCCTTGATACACACACACACACACAATTTCACTCTGACATGTAAAGCAAATTTTAAACACCAAAATAATTCCTGTTACATACTGTAAGTCTAGCACTTAAAGGTCATTCTTTAGAAGTGTAAAGATAAATGTAGTGTAGTGTGGGAAATCGAGAAATATATTCATTTTTGAAAGAAAAAAAATGATTTCACAATACAACAGGAGAACAACACACTTAATTACATAGAATTAAATTTCTTTTTTTTAAGTTTTTAAAATTTTATTTATTTGACAGAGAGAGAGAGAGATCACAAGCAGGCAGAGAAGCAGACAGAGAGAGAGAGTGGAAGCAGGCTTCCAGCTGAGCAGAAATCAAGCAGGGGCTTGATTCCAGGACCCTGAGATCATGACCTGAGCTGAAGGCAGAGGCTTAACCCACTGAGCCACCCAGGCTCCCCTAGAATTAAATTTCTTAACATAAATATAGAAAATATCCATAAGATGTACTATCTTAAGGTAGTACAAAAAAGCTGACCTTTCTTAAAAGTATGTTTGCCACCTGAAAATTGTCATCATAGCTCTTTAAAAAAAAGACTTCAAATAATAGAAACAACAGCCTTAACTATTATAGAAGAGCAACAACATATGCATATTAGAAAACACTTCAATTTTTACTTTATGTTAAGCCCACTTTAATAGTATCTTATTCCGTATAAAGCAGAACTAACTCTATTTGAATAAATGTACTTCATTTCACATCAATAAAACCCCAAGGGTGACATAAAATTTGACAGTGATATAAGTGGCAAACCACTATCTATTTCTTGCATGTCTGATCTGGGGTATTAATCGTGCTGTTGGTATTTAAAGGGCTGCAATGAACATTCCCATTGGTATTCTATAGCAATTTAATCACAATACTATTCATCATTAAGTGTTACCCTGTGGATAATATCATTCACCATAGGGCTGATATTATGATACACTGGGGGCACCAGACAGCTTTGTCTTCATTAGCTGATTTACGTGATGACTTGCAAGATTAAATGTCATCAGTGACCTCCTAATTGCAAAAACCATTGGCCTCCTTAGAGTTCTCATGCTAATCGTCCTTTCTGCAGTTATTTGACCCTGCTAAACACCACATTCTTTTTACACCATTTCTTCCGACGTCCCTGATACTAATGCTCTCCTAATTCAGTCCTTTTCTCAAAATGTTCAGTTTCAGTCAATTTTGATGACCACATTTCCTCTGCATTGTCCTTAAACCAGGCATTTCTAAGGTTCCTTCCATGAGCTGCTTTTTACTTCGTGTTCCTCTCAGGGTCATTTCCACTTCTATGAAATTACTTTCTTAGTGTGTCCTGAGTCATAGGTTCAACTACTTGGTTCACCTGGAGAGGGGAGAGAAGGGAAAAAAAAGGAGTTAAAGTAGAAAAAGGTCTTTTATTTTAGATAATTAATTTCCTCCTGCATGTTCCCTGTTAGGTCTAACATAATTGTTGACTCTTCTTCCTACCTTCCTTCCACCCTCCCTCCCTCCCTCCTTCCTCCCTCTTCCTCTTTTTTTTCTTTCTTTCTTTTCTTTTCTTTTCTTTTGTTTGTTCTTTCTTTCTTTTCTTTTCTTTCTTTCTATCTTTCTCCCTTTCCCATATGGATTTCAATAAGTATCATCCAATGTACATTTGTATTTCCTGATATCAAAGTCCTTTTCTCCATGCTGAAGATTGAACCTTTGATAATACATATCAAGTACATATTTTGTTAAATTTTCGTGTTTAATGGTTTATTGGCAGTATCTTCTAACAAAAATTGTAAAAGTTCTGAAACTTTACCTTATTAGCATGCTAAAAATTAAACTTACCATAGCTCCATGGACGCCAGCAGAAGACACAAGTCTTCTGAGTCAAAGACAAAGGACAGTTTAGTACTCAGAACAACGACAATAGCTAGAGGATCAGCACTTCTGCCCCAAATCACACAAGATGACACAAAGAGAGTCGGGTAATGCCACACATGCAGTGAGTTGTGTTAGAGGAAAGGAACTCCTATCTTAGGAAAACCAAATTTTCTATAAGGGGTGATAAGTCTACATATTAGCCAGGGTTCTCCAGGCAAACAGAACCAATAGGCTACATATGAATATGTGAGAAAAGACTTATTATGGAATTGGTTCACATGATTTTGGAAACTGGGATATGCCATATCACGTTGTTTGCAAACTGGAGGAGCAGAAAGGTCAGTGGTATAATTCAGTCTGAGTCTGAAGGCCTCTGAAACAGCAGTTCTGAAGAAGATGAATGCCCCAGCTCAGAAAGAGAGAGAGAACTCACCCTTCCTCCAACTTTTTGTTCCGTTCAGGCCCTCAGTGGATTGTCTACACACTTGGTGAAAATATAAAGGCAGATATTCTCTGCCTGGTCTACTGATTCAAATGCTTATCTTTTCAGGAAACACCTTCATAGATACAGCCAGAAATACTGTTCTGTCAGCTATTTGAGCATCCCTTAGTTCAATCAAATTGACACATAAAATTAAGCATCATAATCTACCTGACTGTTGCCTTAGTGAAGGCTATTCTTTATCTCACTGGACAGTGAATATAATAACTTTGCACTCTGGGGTGTGGAGGTGAGAGTGTGGGGAAGACACCATCTTCAAGGTAATCATCTAGAATAAAGACATTCTTGGAAACATAGTCTGCAATAAAAAGCAGTCCCACTTCCAGGACTTGCAGCAATGTGAGAAACCCGTGGGAAAATTTCTCCCAGTAATATCTTCTCCTTGTTTCCTACACTGTCTTGGCTTCTGAAAGATTCCCCAAGAGTCTGCCACTTCTTCAGCCAGTCTAATTAATCGGACTGGCAGAGGCTGGTACCCTATACATTCAGTGTTTCTCATACATCATTTAATTAAGTCTACTTTCAATAAGACTCCTGAAGGATGAGCCCAACTTAAAATATTGACTTCAGCTATGCTCTCAGAGTCCAAGATGCAATATTATTGGACCCCAGGCAATAATCCAAGTAGGATGTACTTGTGATTGCCCAGTCTCTACCTTTACCTGCCAGAAAGAAGTTTAAAGTAATTCTGTCATCCCTAAGCATCCTGACTAGGATATTAAAGCAAACCTGAATGCCTTCCAGGCCACCGTGATGTCACTGATCAATTCAGGTAAAGTTAGACACAAACTTCTGTACTGCCTTTTCTAATTGTATAATTCTCCTCATGGAGGAAACTGCCAATGGTGTGTGCTTAAATAATGAATGAAGTTATCTCTCTGTACTTAATTAATGAATTAATTATCTTCTAATTATTAGAAGATCCCCCTGGATAACCAAGTTTAGTGTCATTTTAGAGAGATGGCAGCAACTGTGTGAAAGCTGCATGACCCTCTGATGGTGTTTTCTTAGCATTTAAAGATTACTTAATGAACAGCCCCAAACTGCATTTTATCAGGGTTTTGTTTTGTTTTTTGTTTCTTTGAGGGCAGGTGTTGGGAGGCAAGTTAATGCCTAGTTTTAACAAATAGTACAATTTTAAGGGCACACATGGTGCCCCTGGAAAGAGTGCTGTTTACAGTTGTTGGGACATTCCAAGAGGGACCTAGATGAGTCAGGGGCACTGATGAATGATGCCTACAACATAGTCTCCCAGAGGCTGCTAGCCCTATGGGTTTATTTGCCTTCCCAGTTCTTACTTGTGAATAGGCAATCTAATAGACCAGTAATTATTCCCATATGATAACACAATTTGATGAGCATGTTCATCACTGGTTTCCATGGACTGGTTTCCATGGGGCCCTTGCCCTTCCTCTTACATTAAGTGGTAACACCACTCCATTCTTATCACCTAAATAGTCAAGAACTGTGAAGGGTTGCATATTTTGCTTTTCAAGCAGGGTAACAGATTAGTTTGCCTTCATCATTGGGAAGTAGGCAGAAGGCAGAAAACTGGATCAAAGGAATAAAGACAGATTAGTACAGACATAGCAATAGTTGAATACCAGCATTTGCTTTAGTTCCTCAATCCCCAGGTCCTCTGGGTGACATAAAGCAGGTAGGTAGTGTCTGTACAGGCAGTGAGCTACACAGAAGATGGAAGCCAAGTGTAGGGACCCAATTCTTTTATAGCAGAGAGGAAACCTCCTGGCCTTTGTCCTGGATGTGGACAATATGTTTATATTTATCATACTGAAGAGCTAATAAGCATGCCCTTTGCTCCTATCTCTCTATTGTAAGACTATTCACTCTAGAAACATCCTTGGAAAGATAACCTAAAACAAGAGCAGACAGTACCTCTGGTCGAAAGATAGAAAGAGGGACACCTGGGTGTCTTAGTCAGTTAAGTGTCTGCCTTCGGCTCAAGTCATGATCCCAGTGTCATGGGATCAAGCCCTGCATTGGGCTCCCTGCTCAGGGAGGAGTCTGCTTCTCTCTCTGCCTCTGCCTGCCACTCCCACCCCCCACTTGTTCTCTCTTTCTCTCTCTGTAAAGTAAATAAATAAAATCTTAAAAAAAAAAATGTAAAGAAACACGAGACCCTTGTGGAGAATCCTCTCTGCACATCCTACATTGAAGCAGTAATTAAGGAAAAAGGATCAAAAATAGAATCAGGGACAGCTAGTCTGTCTGGTCAAGGAATCCAACCTCTATCAGTGAAGTGAGTTTTTGCTACCCTTGAATAACTATGCTTTTTTTTACTATATTCCCACTCCAGCTAAATAAATATATTTGCTAATAATTCCCAAATTCATATCTCTAACATTTGTATCTTTCTTTAAGAAATCTTTACCTGTATATGCAATAGATTTCTGGTTGCTTTACTTGTACATAAAGAAATAAATGTGCCCCCAAACACATCCCTCCCTAAATGACACCATTCATTAAATATCTCAGGCTTCAAACATAGGATTTGTGTCTGGTACTGGCCACCCAGACTCAACACTTAAGCAGGTCTTCTTATTCCTACAGTAGATATTTTTCTTCTTCTCAATTATTTTAGTCACTTTAGAAACCCTGTGCTTTAGCCTAGCTTATTTCCTTATTGGATTCCTATATTCATCTTGACCACAACAGTCTATTATCCTATTACAAATATGAAACACACGAATTCTTGGTCTGCTTACACTCCTTCATTAGCTTCCCAACGTGTATTTAGAGTAAAAACTAAATTCTAACATATGGTTTCCAAGACCTGAAAGTGTGGGAACTGTATTTTCTGTGACCAAAACTGCTACTCTGCCCATTTCATGCATGCTCTTACATCCATAGGCCTTCTTTCTGTTTCTTGAATCTTGAGAGTTGGAAGATTTTATTTCTTCCTTCTGGGATGTTCTTCTCATTGACCTCCATATAGATGGCCCTTCCCCATTAATCAAGTCCTCTGTCTCATACATTTCTTTACCACCAGTGATATTTAAAGTTAACATATCACCCCCAATCACTTCCCAAATATCTATCTTGCTTTATTGTCTTCATAATATTTTGTGTACTTCTATATTTGGTTAGTTAGTATCTTTAATTTTCTTCTTCCCTTACTAGAGTGCAAGATCAGTGAAGATAACGACCTTTACTATTTTCCTCCCTCTCTTCTACTAAGTATTTAGCATACTATCTGACACATATTAGGCTCAATAACTATTTGTTTACATAAAGGAATTATTTGGTATAAAATTTGGACTGGAGATACACATTCTTTACCATTTTCACTATGCTCATAGGAGTTTTCTCTGAAGACAACCATTTTGTCATCCACCATTTTTAATTGAGTATGTGAGGAATAATTAAATATGTTGTTGGTTCATAGATATCAAAATTATATGAGAAGCCATATGAGGTTCATACTGAGAGAAATAGAAAAGACCCAGAGATTGTGAACTTGAAATTAAGTCTAATGACTAGTTGTAGTTTTTGAATAGGTGTGTTTTTGACAGTATGTTACATTTTTGTCTTATAATAACAAGGAACAAACTTAGAGTTATTAAAGAAAGGTGTTGCTGTACCTTTGCATGCATGGCAGCCAAGAATTGACTGCATTTCATGTTTATTTTTTCCTACAGCAAGAACGAACATCCTATTTCTTAGAGAATCACTCCTCCTTCTTCAAACTCTGACAGTACCTACTCTGGCCCAAGGTAAGAAAGTGGCACAGACACAAAGAAGGAGATAATCGTATTGCTAGGCCACAGTGGTTGACCCTGAGAAGGTCGTGTGATCGAGCTGGGTCTTCCCATGTGCTGCTCCTCCCACATCCCTTCTTCTAGTGGCATAGCTGCAGAAGGTTTGAGAGTATGAATCACACAGGTTGAGAAAAGTAGAGACAAGAAACAGTCAAGAGAAATGGAGTCCTGGCACTCTGGCTGTAACCCTAACCCACCTTCCTGGGTTTTATTGATTGAAACCAACAAGTTGCTTTATTTTATGTAAGCAAATTTAATTTGAAAGTAAGGCCCTTGTAACCTAAGAGTGGTAAGTAACTTCAAAATTATAATAAAAGCTCTGGAGGTGCTCTGAAAGTCTGGGTTAGCATCTTCTCCGAGTGCTTTCATCTCAGAGTATTTGCTTCCTCATTTCTTCGATGGGGATAATCATACCCACCTTTCCTTTTTTAATATTAAATAATGAAACATATAATATTTAAATATTAATATTTAAATATTTAGTTTTAAATAATTAGATACTTAAAATATAAAAATTGTTAAATTTAATATTTTGTGACTAAATATATGTAAGGTAACTTTGAAAGTATTTACCCCCAAAACACTCAGTTTATACTTCTGCAACTACTACCACTAGCACCATGCTGTATGCCTCTGTATTATTGTAAAGTGATTTCTCAATGGACGCTCCAACTTTCTGGATCTCGCATTACTAACCCTAGAATCTTGTTTACTATACTTCTTGTCAAACATTTATGTGTACAAGGTATTGTAATATTGAATAGATTTTATTTGACTAGCAAGAGTGAAAAACCAGTTACATATTTCCTTGGAAAAGTAAATGTTTGAGGGCAGAATTGTCCATTTCTCAACAATGTCATTATTGCTATAAATAGAAAGAACTAGAGCACCACTTTTCAGGTGAAAATGCCATGAATTTATTTCTAGTAATTGTGCATTTAATGTGTGATTATTTTCTACACACTGAAGATAAACAGTAAATAAACACAGGTTGATGCCAAAGTGTTTATAAAATAATTTTTCTATCAAAATTCCTCTTAGCAATGTTACCTAATTTTCAAGTGTGTTGTACTATTGGCAAACTGCAGCTACTAATAAATTCAAAATTTGCCATGTAGTAAACAGCATAAAGTAATAAACTGACTAAAGGTTTCCATAAATAGATAAAGTCCGCACTTCCAGACCCTCAACAGGCTTGTTATATATTCATTTCATTCTTGTTTACTTACATTTTCTAGGAGATACAATAGGTACTTAAAAATATGAATCAAGAAACTACTCTGATCTTCTGAAATAAATTATATTAAAGAGTTGTTATATCCAGTTTTCTGCTGTGGCGTTGAATACTGCGAGTTCTAAATTCACATATTAATAATTACGAATTTACTAAAAAATGCATTACTTTACATTATTCAGCTAATAATATGATATGCAACATTTCTCTTTTACTAAGTGAAGAAAAGTATGCCACACTAATTTTCTACTTAGTACCAAGTGCATTTATATGCATCCTACATATCTTTGTTCAAGGATATACTTTGGCCATGTATTGCAAAGTATTAAAATTTTGAGAGATAAGACAAAAAAATGACAAAGTCTTATGAAATAAATACTTTAAAACAGCTGTATCATAGCTTAAGAGAGTAAGTAGATACATTAATGTCATATTTCTAAAATTATCACTTCTCTTTAGTTATTAGAAGAGTCTAGTAATGGTAATAACAAGCATTGACAATAGTTTTATTTGTGACTTGTCTTAGCAGTAGTAAAATGCTTTACTAAGAAGCTAATGATTGATCATGGCTGGAAGGATTCTTCCAAATTTTATAGCATATCTATTAAAAACTAGAATGCCTTGCAAACATTAATGTCAGTTTTGTGTTTGCATTTGCATTTTCCTGCTTAAAAGTTAAAATGGCATTCAGTAAAAATTAACAACTAACCTTGGCTATATCTTACAATTTCAAAAGTAATTTTTAAAAAAATGTGGTTTATTATTGTGAATGTATTAATGATATATTAAGAAGTGTAAGTTAAAATACTAACAAATCAGTAAATCATTATCAGAAAAGATAGACTCTACTAGCACATAACATTAATGTTTATTCATTATAATTTAGATTAGATCCTTTTTTTTTTTTTTTTGTCAGAGAGAGCAGGAGTACAGGGAGCTGCAGACAGAACAGGCAGAGCAAGAAGCAGGCTCCCATGGAGAGGAGAAGGAAGTTGGGGGAAACTGGAAGGGGAGGCGAACCATAAGAGACTATGGACTCTGAGAAACAACCTGGGGGTTTTGAAGGGGCGGGGGTGGGAGGTTGGGGGAACCAGGTGGTGGGTAATAGGGAGGGCACGTGTTGCATGGAGCACTGGGTGTTGTGCAAAAACAATGAATACTGTTACGCTGAAAAAATAAATTAATTAAAAAATTAAAAAAAAAAAAGAAGAAGCAGGCTCTCTGCTGAGGAAGGAGCCTGATGCGGGGCTCTATCCCAGAACTCTGGGATCATGACCTGAGCCAAAGGCAGAAGCTTAACCAACTGAGCCACAGAGGTGTCCCGATTACACCCACTTTTAAGGCAAAAGTGGCACCAACACATGCAAACCTGATTAATTACAAATT
Organism: Meles meles; assembly: GCF_922984935.1. Taxonomy (NCBI): domain Eukaryota; kingdom Metazoa; phylum Chordata; class Mammalia; order Carnivora; family Mustelidae; genus Meles; species Meles meles. The sequence goes on from NC_060075.1 coordinate 102,447,879, forward strand.
AAAGATAAAAACAGAATAATGGGATTAATGATATTAAGTATTTTATAAATGCTAAATTTATGCTCACTTATTCTATTTTCATTTTTCCTCATTATAAAACACATACCATATATTATAAATTAAAGACTAAAGCCCTGTCAAAAAATAAAAATAAAAAAATAAAACAATGTCAAGAAAATAAAACAACTATTTAAATTAAGAATAATGGCAAAGATTTTGAAATGCAGATATGCAGGTAAGTTGATTTTTTTTTCCTGACTTTTACCCAATCTTCTCCTATTACATGGCCCATATAAATGCGGTTTTATTTTATTTTGTTTTTGGAATTTTTAACAATATTTAATAATTAATGAGAAAATATATGGTAACTATTTGTTGTAGGTTGCCCCCCAAAGATGTTCATGTCCATATCCATGGAACCAGTGAATATGTTAGCTTGCATGGCAAAGGGACTTTGCAATCCGATTAGTCTAAGGATTTTGGAAAAAGAAGATTTTCCTGAATTACATGAGTGAGTCCAATGTAATCACAAGAGTCTTTCTAAGAGAGTGTAGGGTAGAGGGACTCTGTTGGACCAGCAAGGTTGGTGATGGAGGCGGAAGTTGAAGGGCTATGGGGAAAGGGCATTTGCTGAGAAGTGCGTGGCCATCAGAGGCTGAAAAAGGCAAGATGGTCTGCTAAAGTCTACAGAAGGAACACAGCTCTGCCAACACTGATTTTCATCCATAAGACTCTACAGACTTCTGACTTTCAGAACTATAAGATAATAAATTAGTATTATTAAGTCTGTGGTAATTCGTTACAGCAGCAATAGGAAACTAATATTAATTAAAATTTATATTCCACTGTGCATACTTATAATCACTCCACATTGTAATTGTTATTACTCCAATTTATTATTTATTAAAGCCATGGTATATAGCTTTGAGATAATTGTAAATTGCCATTATCTTCTCCTCTACCTTTACCCATTTAAAATGTGTTTAGTTGTTATAGGCTTGCTGTTAATGAAGCATTCATTCCACATACTTGTTAATACCACTGGCTCTGAATAATTTTCATTATCTTAGCATAAAACAGAAATGATCTTTGAAGACAATATTGGAAAGAATGGAAGCAAATGGAGTTGGAGAGACATCCATACTTAAAGGAAAATCAAGACTCCTCAGACTGACAAGCAATCGTGCCAAATAACAGAAGGCCAGAGGGGCATAACAGGCATAAAAAACAGGCACAACAGGCATAAAAAATTGCATTGAAATGGATTGACACATTTAATATGATCCTTTTATACTCCAAACTCAGCTTAAATAAATAACCTTGCCCTAATCGTCCATCAAATATGATCGTACTTTTTGATTATGAAGGAATTCCCTCAGGAATCCTAAAATTCACTCTGTAAATGTTGCTATTTCCATCTCTCCTTACCACATGGAAAGGAATCATTTACTATAATATCTAATAGCAAGTTTACTTTATTGGAAAGGCTAAAATTAATACTGAATGAAGTATGCACAACCTAGAGTTTCTTAACAGTCTCCCAGCTTCACTTTACAAAAAAACTGGGAAGAACAGTGGTTTATTTTGGTATAGGCAGTAAGTAAGTAAAACAAACAAACAAACAAACAAACAAAAAACCTCGTGAATTATTTTAAATTCCACAAAGCATTTCGTGTCAGCTGAATACATTCAGATTCCAAGGTGAGTATGAGGCACATTCCACTGATGGTGGGAAGACACTTTTAATCCCTGAGGCTAACTTTTTGACTGTGTCACAGGTTCTGTGTGGTTCATTACAATCTCAGGAAGAAGTCAGGACCTTAAGTTAACTCTAGTTGGAAATGTATTGCTAGACAATTACTGTCTAAAGTGCACCTTAAAATATATGCTGGGTGATATATACATAAAAGACAAAAATTAGCAAAATCACAAAAAATTAAAGGAATAAGGTAGGGTTAAGGGAGAAATTTTACTCCTAGAACCCCTCATCTTTCAACCTAAACAACAGTGGGGAACAGTGTAACGAAGATACAGACACAAACCAATAGAGAAGAAAACCCCAACAATTTTTTAAAGAATACCCCAACAATTTAAACTAACTTCTGCATTCCCCAATATTCAGAAAAAATAATTTCTACATATTCCCAAAAGTGACCCACATGTACCCTTAGTGTGGAGGAGGTGTTTATGGTTTGATCCCAGCATGCAGACACCTATTTGAACATCATTCGAAGAAGTCTCCTCACTTTTGTTGAACAGCCAAGTCAGGTTTTGAATGCTTTAATTGTGCAAAATCTCTTATAGCTGCTTAGGCAATGGGTTTTCCCTCAGAGGCATAATCTGTAGATGGACAAAGTCTCTTTCTCAGGTGTTGGAAGGGGAAATTTAGAGAAACATTCTGAGAATAATAGAATAGAAATATTCTGAGAATAATAGAATAACATCTGGAGCAGAGGATATATTGGAGGCATCCATCTTACTATCAAACGGGGACAAGAGAGTTGAAGAGGTTTGGCCTACACGGCGGGGAAACCAGGAGTTATAAGAGCAAACAGATGACCAAAACTTCAGAAGGGACCGGATCCATACCACAATAAGTGACACTTTCCCAGCTCCAGAAATGTTATAAGGTACTGCTGTGGGTCACATGGGCATCCCTTAACTCTTGAAATAATGGTACAGATAACCCAGAAGGTCATTACAGAATCTCTGGAAAAATAGTTATAAAAACAAACACTTTCAAGTTTTCTCAAGTTGAACATTAAAAATACATCAATGATAAAATGATAATGCCAAATTTTTAAATAAACACTCACACACCGTAATGAACTAACTCTGTAGACTTATGAACATAGATGTTAAAAAAATTTAAAACCTATCAGCAAGTTAAATTGAAAAATATATTAAAATAATTCTCCACCATGCCAACTACTTTTCAATCATAGTAATGCAAGATTGATAATTTTAGAATATTTTAGCATAATCGGAATCATACAGATGGTCAATAAATAGAACACCATCTAAATAAAAATTTTGTAGTAATTTGATATAATTCCTTTAAATTCGTGGTAGAATGACTTTCAGAATCTGAAATAGGTATTCTCTCAAAACACATTTGTTTGAAAATCATGCCAATAAACACTCTCCATTAAGTGATTTAAAAATTACGCGTCAAGAAATAAGGAATAAAAAAATAAATAAGGCACATACTGATAAAGATCAATTGAAAGAATTATTAAAAGTAATAATGCATCAGTTATTTGTCAAATGCAATAACTTTTCTTTATATTAGCAATAATTAGCTGAGAACTGTCTTGGGAAAAGTATATCCATCTTTCATAACAAACTAATAAGTAATAATGATAAAATTAATGGAATATTGAAGAATGCATTTATGTGCCTTTATTGACTGTATAAATGGAGGTAAGTAAATAGAATGACAAATCATATTATTAGGTAGAAATATGGAATAGTGTAAATATCACATAATTTCTAAATTAGTGTGTGGGTTTAAAATAATTTATATTAATTCTCAGCCATATTACGTTTTAATGATTCAAAGTTGTCATCATAATAATACTTAACCGCATTTAGCTCCACTCCTGGGATCCAATTTACTTCAAGATCACCAATTAGTATAAGCAAGACATTATTGAATGCATTTTTAGATAGATTGCTGTCCATCTTGACTGCAAATTTAAGTTACATGAGAATGTTTACAAGTCTTTAAGGAAGGGACCAGGCCATTTCATCAGAAAACCTAGGTGTGGTTCTGGCAGCACACAATTTTTAAAACTTCCAGGGAGGGTTCCAATGTGCAGTCATAGTTAAGAGTGAGTATTGGAAAAATAGTTTTGGACAACCGCTTTTATTTTATTTGAATAAATTCCTGGGATGGAAATTGGTTGTGCAAAAACACGTTTATTTTATTTTATTTATTTTTTTAAAGATTTTTTTATTTATTTGACAGAGAGATCACAAGTAGACAGAGAGGCAGAGCAGAGAGAGGAAGGGACGCAGGCTCCCCACTGAGTGGAGAGCCCGATGCTAGGGCTCGATCCGGGGACCCTGGGATCATGACCTGAGCTGAAGGCAGAGGTTTTAACCCACTGAGCCACCCAGGCACCCCAAAACACGTTTATTTTAATACATTACTATCATTTCCTGAAAGAATATACTGATTTATACTTTCCACAAGCAGAAGATGAAAAAATCTACTTTCTTGCATCTGATCAAGAAATTTATAATTTCTTCTGGCCATTGTCACCTTGCTGATAACAGCAATGACAATATATAGATAATGCTAACATCTGTGTTTTGAGTTTGAGGGTTTGTATTTATTTTTTTTTAATTTCCTTTCTATAACTATGACAATATTTAGTATTCCTCTTTCACATCCTGCTTTTAAGGCTTCATATAATATGGAGTCTTAATCTTTTGATTTTTCTCTCTCTTTTTTTGTGTGTGGTTTAATCTTACTAAGCTATCATTATTATACTTATTTACAAATTGCCAACAATTTCCTTAAAAGAGACTATAAGCTTGTGATTGTCTATATATACACATATGGTTTTGCTGTGATGTGTTGTATTTCTATTCTATTAACCTCTATATATTTTTATCTTTATGATTTAATTTTACATTAAATTCATCAGGAAATTGGTCACTTGTGTTTCAGATGTCAACTATACACCTGTAATTTCTTTTTTCCAAATAGCAAACCTTCCTATTTATTTATTAAATTATTACATAATCCATCTTTTTCCCTATTGATTACAAATGTCATTTCTATCATATATCCAATTTTTATTTGTACTTACATTATGTATGCAATGTTCGTTTTATTCCACTGAGCAGCTGATTATTTATTTAACTGACATTGTGTAACTTTAATAATTTTAGTTTACTCCCTATTTACTATTTGGTAATAAAAATTTCCCTCTTCATACTTTTTTTTTTTTTTTTTGCCAAAGGACACCTTAATAGTTTCATATATCTCTTTTCACAGATAATTAGGATAATTTTGACTTATTGAAAAATTAAAGCCCCTTGAAATTTCATTGAAATATATGAAATATATATAGATCTATACAAAAGCTACCATTTTCATTCAGAAATTTGGTTTATTTCTGAATGCATTCAAATCCTTAAAGACAAGTCAACTGTCTGAATGAAGTGTCTTGATTTCCATCCTGTGGCATGTGACACTGATGGATGTGACTCTATCACATTACTTGTGATTATACACACACACTCAGTTTTAGTTGCTGTATAAATTGGACATCTTTCCCTCTATTGTGGAATAATTGCAGTAAGGAAGGTCCATTCATCTCATAATAGGCAACATGGCTGAGTCCCTTTCATCGCTCTGAAGAGATTTCAGTTGTTTCAGTTGCTAGATTTTTGTGTTTGTTTTCAGGAGAACATTGTATTTGCACGTTGTGTTTCCTAAAGAGGACTGCAGCAATCTCCTGCAGATTTAGCCTTTGTCTACAACGTGACCTTGGATCTCTCTGAGGCGATCCTGGCTCCGCTAGTGAGGTCCTGTAATTGACAGAGTGAGCTCTAAGTCTTAGGTCACAGAGGATAATGCAGCTTCCATTCTGTTCTTCAGGTCCTGAGTCAACATGTGATGGGTCCAACTGCTCTGAGGCCACCATGCTGGGGCCACATAGGACAGATATGAGGTTAAGAGAGAGAGGAAATAACAAGAAGTTTGTTTCTTACCTGATATTGCTATGTTCTATTTTTTTTTTTCTTTAAAGGTTTTATTTACTTATTTGTCAGAGAGAGAGAGAGAGAGTCTGCACAAACAAGGAGAAGCAGGCTCCCCACTGAGCAGGAAGCCCAATGTGGAACTCAATCCCAGGACCCTGGGACCATGACCAGAGTGGAAACCAGATTCTTTCTTTTTTTTTTTCCCATTTTATTTATTTTTTTCAGCGTAACAGTATTCATTACTTTTGCACAACACCCAGTGCTCCATGCAAAACGTGCCCTCCCTATTACCCACCACCTGTTCCCCCAACCTCCCACCCCTGACCCTTCAAAACCCTCAGGTTGTTTTTCAGAGTCCATAGTCTCTTATGGTTCGCCTCCCCTCCCCAATGTCCATAGCCCCCTCCCCCTCTCCCAATCCCACCTCCCCCCAGCAACCCCCAGTTTGTTTTGTGAGATTAAGAGTCATTTATGGTTTGTCTCCCTCCCAATCCCATCTTGTTTCATTTATTCTCCTATCCCCCTAACCCCCCGTGTTGCTTCTCCATGTCTTCATATCAGGGAGATCATATGATAGTTGTCTTTCTCCGATTGACTTATTTCACTAAGCATGATACCCCTAGTTCCATCCATGTCAGCGTAAATGGCAAGATTTCATTTCTTTTGATGGCTGCATAGTATTCCATTGTGTAAATATACCACATCTTCTTGATCCATTCATCTGTTGATGGACATCTAGGTTCTTTCCATAGTTTGGCTATTGTAGACATTGCTGCTATAAACATTCGGGTACACGTGCTCCTTCGGATCACTACGTGTGTATCTTTAGGGTAAATAACCAGTAGTACAATTGCTGGGTCATAGGGTAGTTCTATTTTCAACATTTTGAGGAACCTCCATGCTGTTTTCCAGAGTGGTTGCACCAGCTTGCATTCCCACCAACAGTGTAGGAGGGTTCCCCTTTCTCCGCATCCTCGCCAGCATCTGTCATTTCCTGACTTGTTCATTTTAGCCATTCTGACTGGTGTGAGGTGATATCTCATTGTGGTTTTGATTTGTATTTCCCTGATGCCGAGTGACGTGGAGCACTTTTTCATGTGTCTGTTGGCCATCTGGATGTCTTCTTTGCAGAAATGTCTGTTCATGTCCTCTGCCCATTTCTTGATTGGATTGTTTGTTCTTTGGGTGTTGAGTTTGCTAAGTTCCTTATAGATTTTGGATACTAGCCCTTTATCTGATATGTCGTTTGCAAATATCTTCTCCCATTCTGTCAGTTGTCTTTTAGTTTTGTTAACTGTGGAAACCAGATTCTTAACTGACAGAGCCACCCAGGTGTCCTTGTTATCTTCTATATTTTATCATTTTACTTTTCAATCTACCTTATTGGCTAGAAGCTTTGGAACAGTATTAAATTTTGTCAGTGATTGTGACCTTCCTTCCTTTGTTCTGCCTAAATGGTAATGCCAAAAGGTTGTACTGGTAAGCATGCTGTTTGAATTACCATTTAGGCAATACAAAAGAAAAAAAGAAAAAAAGAGCAGTTAATTAAACATTTCACATCTAAACTGCTGAATATCACACCTGTTTTGTACCCGCAAAGGGAGGCCATTAAGTTTGCCTTGAACTATGCCTGGTTTTCCCAAATTGTTTTTGATATAGTATCAGGAAGTTCTGCCAATTGTTGAAATCTCTTGACTTAATGTCAGAGCTCAGGAGCAGTCTAATGAGAAGTGTGTTTAACAGAACCAATAACAAAAACAAAAAATTTCAGTTATGTAAATAATTTTGTCACCACATTGCTTATTTTGTTATTTTTCTAGAAATTCTATTTGCATAGAACATCCTAAATCATCTTTAATTTGTTCATTTAAAGAACAGAATTATTTCTTAGTTCTTACTATTCAAAATGAAGGCAGAATGATAAAAAAATAAAACAGCTTTTGGGAAACTAACCTTGAATATCTAAGCCCATAAAGTTAAAGCAAATGCCATTGGGTCATTAAACATAGCCATAGGCAACTAAATTAACTTTTCCTTGATGAGAAATTTGACTCGTGATTTCCTCAGTAGAAAAAGTTAATTAGTACAATCTTCTCAGAATATGTTCTGATTTAAATGAATTAATATCAATATCCACCTAACTATATCTCATTATTCATTTATGTTTATGACTTATTGTGTATCAAAAGTTGATTCATGATGATTTTGCAAACGGAAATGGAGGTAAACCAAATAAATACTAATAAGTGAAATAAAATGAGAATAGAAAGAATGAAAGCTAAAATCATAATACAAAACAAAGAATAATAAATCTACAGAGTAGTCATAGAGGAGTATAAAATTTTGGTTCTGAAATGTATAAATGTGATATATTCTGAATACAACACTGTATTAAAGAATAATCTTAAATAGCACCAATATTCTTTTAGCTAATATGCGGATGTTACTTTTATTCTGAGATTTGAAATCAGGCCAGAATTTAAAGAGGATTGGACTAGATGATGGATTGTACTGGAAACTTGAGAAACATTGCCTAGTGGTGAACAGATCTGCATTTTCCTTCAGTCTAACTATTGAAAAATGATGAAGTTAACTCATGCTAATAGAGAGTTTTTTCAGAAATTAAAAAAAAAAATGTATCCAGAAAGGGACATTATCAATTACACACTGATCGGAAATAAAATGGTTTAAATTGTGTTATTCCTGCCAGTTACATGGTCCCTCCTGTCACAGCATTCTCTCAACTGGATTGGCAGTTTCACAGAAAATTAGATGGAGAATCATTTAAAGAGGTCGAATTAGTAATTGTAGAGTGTGTGGTTCATTCCTTGCACTAAAAGTGCTATTAATGTTAACTCCATTACTCATACCCATATCAACTTTTACATTTAATTAATTCAACTTAATTTTTTATTATTTTTAGCTTCATTGAGGTATAACTGAAAGATAAAATTGTATATATTTGAGAGGTAAATGTGATGACTTGCTATACATATATGCTGTGAAATGATCGCAATCAAGTTAACCCCATCACCGCACAAGTAACTAGTTTCTCCCTGCCCCCCACCCCCTCCTGTGAATGTTTAAGATTTACTCTTAGCAAATTTCAAGTTTGCAATTCAGTATTTATTAACTGTTTACCCTTGAACAACATGGGGTTGTGGGATGCCAAATCCCAATGCAGTTAAAAACCCATGTGTAACTTTGGAATCCCCCAAAACTTAACCATTAACAGCATACTGTTAACTAGAAGTCTTATCAGTAACATAGTTAATACATATTCTGTATATTATATGCTTTAAATACTGTATTCTTACAACAAATTCAACTAGAGAGAAAAAATTATTAATCATTAAGGAAATCATAAGGAAGACAAAATACATTTATAGTACTGTACTTATTTTTAAAAAAAGAGAAATCTATGAATAAGGCTTGCACTGTTCAAACCCATATTGTTCAAGGGTAACTATGCTGCACATTAGATCTTCCAAGCTTACTCATCTTATAATTGAAAGTTTGTATCTTGTGACCAACACTCCCCATTTCCCTCACCCTCCAGCTGCAGGCAACTACCATGTACTCTTGTTTTGTTGTTGTTGCTGTTGTTTTTGCTTGTTTGTTTTTTTAAGATTCCACATATAACTGATACCATACAGTATTTGTCTTTCTCTCTCTGGCTTACTTCACTTAGCATAATGCCCTCCAGGTTCACCATGCTGTTGCAAATGGCAGGATTTTCTTCATTTTTATTGTCAAAAAATGTTCCATTACATATACATACATATTATATTATATTAATTGCATTATATCATATATACACATACATACATACATAATACATACATATTTACATACATACATAAATGCGTACCTTGGCTATTATAAATAATGTTGTAATGAACATTGAAATGCAGATATCTCTTACAGGTAGTGATTTAACTTTCTCTGGAATATACCCAGAAGTGGGATTGCTGGATCACATGGTAGTTCCATTTTTAGTTTCTTGAAGAACCTCCATACTGTTTTCCACAGTGGCTGCTCCAATTTGCATTCCCACCAACAGTGCCCAAGAGTCTCTTTTCTCCACATCCTTATGAACACTTTTTATCTTTGTTTTCCTCACAGGAGTCATCCTGACAGGCACAAGGTGATATCTTATTGTGATTTTAATCTCTATTTCTCTGATGATGGGTCAGCACCTTTTCATGTACCTATTGGTCCTTTGCATATCTTCTTTGGGAAAAAAAATGTCTATTTAGGTACTCTGCCTATTTTTTAATTGGATTATTGTGGGGGTTGGCTTATGAATTCCTTTAATATTTTGGATATTAAACTTTTATCAGATATGTGGCTTGCAAATATTTTCTCCCATTCTGTATGTTGCCTTTTGATTTTGTCAGTGGTTTCTTTTGTTGTACAGAAGTGCGCTTCTCTGCTTCTTTTGTAGTCTTTGCTTTTGGTGTCATAGCCAAAACATCATTGCCAAGACCAGTGTCAAGGAGTTTTCTACCTGTTTTCTTCTAGGAGCTCTACAGTTTCTGGTCAATTAAGTCTCTACTCCATTATAAGTTTGTTTTGGTGAATGTGTAAGCTATAGGTTCATTTTCACTCTTTTGTATGTGGAAAACCAATTTTCACAATACCATTTACTAAAGATGCTATTCTTTCCCCATTGTGTGTGCTTGGTGCCCTCCTCAAAGATTAGTTGGTTGTATATGGATGGGTTTATTTCTGGATTCACCATTCTGTTGTATTTATTTATATGTCTGTTTTCATGACTATCACATTGTTTTGATTACTTTGTAATATAGTTCAAAATAGGAAAGTGTGATGCCTCCAACTTTGCCCTCCTTGCTCAAGATTACTTTGGCTACTCAGGACTTTTGTGGTTCAAAATGATTTTAGAATGTTTTTTAATTTCTGTGAAAAATAACATTAAGATTTTTATAGGGATTGCACTGAATCTGCATATTATTTTGGGTAATATGGCTATTTTATATTCTCTCCCATTTTTTATATGATTTTATATGATCTCCCAGCAACATCAATTCTTTTTTCTTTTTAAGATTTTATTTATTTATTTGACAGACAGAGATCACAAGTAGGCAGAGAGGCAGACAGGGAGAGGAGGAAGCAGGCTCCCTGCTGAGCAGAGAGCACGATTTGGGGCTGGATCTCAGGACCCTGAGATCATGACCCCAGCCGAAGGCAGAGGCCTCAACCCTCAGAGGCCACCCAGGTGCCCCAACAATATCAATTCTTTTGATCAATGAACATGGGATATCTTTCCTTTATTTATGTTCTTCAATTTATTTCATCAATGTCTTACAGTTTTCAGTGTATAGATCTTTCACTTTATTGGTTGAATTTATCCCTAGTTATATTTTGTATGATATTGTAAATGGGATTATTTTCATAATTTCATAATTATGAAATTTTGTAATTGGGGGGTAGTTTGTGGTTAATGTATAGAAATGAAGCTAATTTTTGTATATTGATTTGTACCTTGCAATTTTACTGAATTCATGTATTCTAACAGTTTTTTGGTAAAGTCTTTGGGATTTTCTGTGTAAGGCCATGTCATCTGCAAAGACATTTTTACTTCTTCCTTTCCTATTTGGATGCTTTTTATTCATTATTTTGGCTAACTTCTCTGGCTGGGACTTCTATACTAAATAGAAGTGGTAGAGTGAGTGTCCTTGTCTTGACGGCTTGTCCACCTGTAATATATGGCCTTTATTATATTGAGGTATACTCCTTCCATTCTTGATTTAAAACTGTTGTTTATCATAAACGATGTCAAATTTTGTCAAATGCTTTTTCTGCATCTACTGAGATGATCATAGATTTCTATCAGCATTCTATTAATATGGTATGTCACGTTTATTGATTTGTATATATTGTTCCATATTGCATCACAGTGATAAGTGCCACTTGATCATAATTCATGATCTTTATACTCTGCTGTGGAATTTGGTATGCTTGTATTTTGTTAATGACTTTTACATCTCTGTTCATTAGGCTTGTAATTTTATTTTTGTATCGTGTCTACCATCCTGCTGACATCACTCTCTAGATTTCCTAGCCCAGCTTGTATGAAAAGTGTAACTGGAGAGGCAGGAGCAGTGACTGAGTTCTCAATTAGAAATTCTACTTAGCCAAATAATACAAAGTAACTTAGAGAGTTAGTTGGTTTTTTTTTTTTTTTTTTGCTATTTTCTTACCAAATATTTATATAGATAGCAACAACCCCTGGGTCAACTGTTTGATTTCTTATGTTGCTATATTAATAATTAATTACTTTTCATATGTTAAATATATCTATTTTCTTATTTACTTATTTATTTTAATTTGTAGATTGCTCTTGGGTAGTGTGATTTTTTTTTTTAAGATTTTGTTTATTTATTTGACACAGAGAGAGAGAGATCACAAGTAGGCAGAGAGGCAGGCAGAGAGAGAGGGGGAAGCAGATTCACCCAGGCACCCTAATTTATTTCTTTTTAAATGTTTTTCTTTTTATTCAATTTTGTTTTTGAGAAATAGCATGTTTAAATTTCAAGTTTTTTCTAAGTTAATGAAAATAATTCTGAAGATTAAAAATAATTCACTATTGCGTATTTTACAAATAATTAATAATTATTACTATCATATGGGTGAACATTCCCAAATAATTAGGACACCTTTGGTAAATGCCCTTATTAATCATATTAACTAAGTATCTTATTAATTAATCCCTGCTTATTCAGAAATGAGGAATATCATTTAAATTCAGGATTCAAGTTCATCTCCATTTCTCTGAAGGAATTTTGCAAGCAAATAATTTTTCACTAGACTTTTATTTTTCACAATGACAAAATATTGAGTGTTTTGATTAAATACATTTTATTCCATATAAACTATTCATATATATGTCTTTCTTCTCCCCATTTCTATTTGCCCCAATCTGTAAATAATTAAAAAGTTCTGAGCAACGGAGGTAACACTAGGGGAAGGGCATGAGTACAAGACAGATACTAACCAATAAGCTAAATAGTGAGGTGTCAGTTTGCTGGGATAGAATGGTAACATCAGACAACAAGACCAAGGTTTAGAGGACGGTTGATAGAGAAAAGAATGCCAAGAAACAGCTAAATTAGCTTTGGTTGTGCCTATATAGGAGGGGAACAGAAAAAGCAGGATATTGCTGAATCTTCAGAACTCAAGCTAAGTCCAAACAACTCTTCTTGCCTTCATGCTTAACACTTTCCAGGGTGACTCCCGTCTACTTTGTGAAAGAAACAGCCCACAATTCCCAGTGTGTTTACTATTCAAGCATCAAGATGGAATTCTTACAGAGTAAGAATTGAATTTTATTTCCTACTGAGGTTCAACTTGGCTCCCAAATTAAACCTTTCTTGCTAATAGAGTTGGTGTTACTATCCTTCCATAGCATGTGGCCTAGTGTCTTAGTTTTTCCTGCTGTTTGTTTTAGCGGAACGATGCCACATTTGTTGGAACAGAAAATGCCACATGCCTCCAAAGCCTTCCCTGTTCTCTCACTGATGCAATAATGAGCTTTTAATGTCACTAGTGTGTAGTGGTGTTAAAAGTTACACTACTGCTCAGGCACCAAAAAAACAAACATCTCAGGTATGATTTTAAAAACTCTTCTTTATTAATTCTTGATAATTGAACAAATCCAGGAGTCTCATTTTTTTCTCAATAACTGAAAATTGAATCTTGGGAATTACAGAGACAGTCCTCCTAGGGAATTGTGAACTCCAGGTAACACACACACACACACACACACACACACCAAAAAAACAAAAAACAAAAAACAAAAAAACATACCCAACCACTATGTGAAGAGAATGAACCCATTTTTGCCAGGCCTTGTCACTAAAGTCAACCCCAGGCTCTGCTCTTTGCTCGAGAAAATGTAATGCTGACAAACCACAAGATGCACAGTGTCCCACGGCCGAAACATCTTCAGGAAGTTTTCAGTCATCCTCCTCCTGTAATTGCCATCATCCCAGGGTCCTCTGGTGCCTTTTTGTCTTCCCCTCTTGTCACTTCCCCATAGCTTCTTTTTGTTTCCTCTCTGTTGTCCCTTTAAATCTCAGCCAACTTCGTCAGTTGGAGTCTAGATCACATTTTTTTTTGGTCTGTTTTTGTTTTCTTTTATCTTTTAAAGAGAGAAAGAGAGCCCCAGTGGATGGGGTGGGGGAACAGAAAGAGGAGAGAGAATCCTAAGCAGATTGTGTATTCAGCACAGAGACCAACAGGGGGCCTGATCTCACCACCCTGAGATGATGACCTGAGCCAGCATCAAGAGTCAAGTGTTTAACGAGAGAGAGTCACACAGGCTCCCGCTGAGATCAGTCTATAGTGGGGTCTCTCCCCTACCGCAGTGGTCTGAAGACAGCCTGTTTTGCCAGCTTTGATGAGCATCTGGTGCTGTTTCTCTGTGACTTTTTTTTTTTTCATTAAAATTCTTTCAAAATACTAATCAGTCAATTTAGGATTCTCCATTCTTTGCTCTTGCCCACAGCCTTTTTCTGGCTGCTTCTTTTTTTTTTTTTTTTTTTTTTTTTTTTTTTCTGATTGCTTCTTATATCAAGCAAGCACTGCTGAACATCAGGGAGGGAGATGTTGTCTGGTCTTTACTTTCTTCTTTTCCAGTTGTCCTTTTGTTGGGTTGTGAACAAGGTATCAGGATAAATGTCTGGGCTGCCTGCATTAGCCTGGTATCTGTAGTCCCATCGTTAGCTCCATTTGTCAAGGCTCCCTCCTCCTCCCCTTTCCATCCATTCAAACCTGCTCTTTCCCATTCTCAGGAAACAGACTTTACCAACTGCTCGTCTCATGACAACTAAGGTTTATAGAACCCCAAGAAGTTGACCCCAGAGCCACATGCGTTTTCATCCCCGCCTCACGCATTACCCCTTTACTGCCCTGACAGTGTCAATTTATACAGCTGGGCCAATCATTGTGCAAACCCTAGGAAGGTGGGCATTTTTATTCTGTCTGCAGTTCTTCTCATTTGACATTCTCTCAGCTGACTTCAATTCCTTCCTAGGAACTTACCAGTGTCTCACTCTGGTCACATTGTCTCTGACTCCCTTCTTTCCACTTTATAGTTAACCATATTTATACATGGCTAGTAAATAGATCTTCTTTTTTCAAATATGTTTGATTTTTTCATTATTAAATTCTAACTATTTAAGTCAGCTCTTGGAATTGATACAAAACAATATATGCACACACATATATATGTATATATAGATTTTTTTCTTTCTCCCCCCCCCCCCCCCCGCTGAAGATCTCTTAGTTGAAAGCCATGGTTTCAAGAGCACTGTCTTCATCAAAAAAATAAAAGTACTTAAAAACTCAAAAAATGATTATTTTATTTCTTTTTGTAATCCTTATTCTAAAGGAAGAACACTGAAAAAAGTTCTGTTAACTAAATAGTGAAATTGGAAGGGGAAAAAAGCCACAAAAGTTGAGCACTACCAGAACTAATACATCCATTAGGCAACATGGCCTCATTCTTCATTTCCTTATTGAGGAACTTATCATCCAGAGGCTTGGGTGACATTTATTTATTTGATTCCCTGAGTTGCATCTTGAAGTGTCTTATGAGGGGAGTAATATCTCCTTTCTCACCTAGAGTAATTCTTTATATGTCTGAAGGAAATTGTGTTATTCACAATTTATTCAAGATTTTTATTTCCACGATCAGACTTGAATGTTAATTCCAAACTTATCTTTATTCTTTTCTTTTTTTCCTGGAGATCTTCACATTCAGAAAGAATCCTGGTCCCTGCCCTCAAATACCATATTTCCAGAATGAGTTTGTTGAATAACATTCTCTTCCTTCGTGAACTGCTTCCAGAGACTAGAGCATGAGAGATGAATAATAGTAACTTCCCAGTGGAAGAAGCTGGAAGAGACCAGATTAATCACGAGGCCAAGCTTAACATCTCTAATGAAAAGACACATTGCTTTTGTGTCTGATACGATGTAAGGAGAACACTTAACTTCAGTGGTGTTCTTCCCCAAAATCCATAGCCTCAGTCTATGATGGTAAATGTCAGACAAATCAACATGGAGAAATGTTCTACAAAGCATCTGATCAGTGTTCTTTAGAAGTACTGGAATAATAAAAGAAAAAGAAAAAGAAGAAGCTAACAAACCAGAGAGAACTAAGGAAAAATGGTGAATGATTCCGTGTTTCATGCTGATTTCATCCTAGAACGTAAAAGAGACACTACTGGAAAGGACTTAAGTGGAATAACTGAAAAGTGAATGAAGACGCTAGAACTGCCATTGTATCATACCAAGTTTAATTTCTTAGTTTTAATAAATGTACTTTGGTTGTATAAGATGTTAACATTAGGCAAAACTCACAAAGTGTTTACAGGAACTACGTTATTTTTGCAACTCTTGCATAAATCCAAAATTATTTAAAAAAATTTCTTTTTTCATTGTACACTTAAACCTGCCATTTCTAGAACTGAAGCTCCATCTTTCCATTTGACATATGTCACAGATACAGAGCATGGCCCCAAACAAAACTCTTTTCTCCTCCAGAATTAGAAACTATATGGATGAACCAGTTTCTAACATTCATTCATCTCACAGTTTTGCAAACTGCTTTTTCTTTGCCTCTATTCTACTGCTTTTCTTTGTTGCAGGGTCCTTTTCCTTGTTTCAACAATTAAATGTTAGTTATCTATAGCAATCTGGCTTAAGCCATCTGTTTTTCTCAATCTATATACAATGCTTGGGTGAACTTGTGCTCACCCAAGGAGATGAAGCCACACATCATTATGATAAATCTCAATTCTCTATATACAACCAGGGCTGTTATCTGTTGAGTACATCCATGTGTTTCTACATGGGAAAATCTTTAATTTAATGCATCTAAGAGAACTCAGCATCTTTTCTTGAAAATGCTACTAAGCCTGTGATTCCTGTCGTACTGAGTGACCACCCGGTAGCGCAACAGAAAATTAGAAGAGGATTGCGCTGGGCTGTCTCCACTTAATCTCAGTATGACTCATCAAACTTTAATGATTCTGACCCTACCACTTAAAGTTATTTAGCCTGCATTTCATCTCTTGAGTCGTATTTAGCTACTCCAGACTGCTACCAGGTTCCCTTCAGCAATACTGCCCAGTTATCTCTTTAAGAAAAGTATCTGATAAACCATGCCATGATTCTGATAAGCTCCTCTGCTGCTTAGAATGTTTTGATGGCTCTCCATATTTTCCAGCTCTGCCCACTGACCTCTGGCTCTGATGTTAGGACAATGGGATAAGTTATTATTCTTCTGATACCAGAAAAGAGAACAGAATTGATCAGATTCAGTCATTTTTTTCAGGTTAAGTGTAGGTACAAGTAAGATAGATCTTGGCAGAGATCTTTATCTGTGTCATGAAATGTGAAATCATTGTGAAAATGATGAAACCTGGTAAGGAATTTGAGTAAGAAAATGTTAGAGACTATTGACTGAAAAGAATGAATATTAAATAAAAGAAAAGTGTAGGTAAATATTTAAGCATACCCAACTCAGATAGGAATTCAAGATTTTGCAATTGCCAAAGCCTACATGGCTATTCTAGTCTCTCTATAATTACTTAACTAATGGAAATTTTAGGTTATAAGGTATATGTTATAAAATTATCAAAATGGGCAAGGAGATTAGGTCATGTGGTCCCAATTTGTGGAGAAAATCATGGGTAAAATGGTGGGTGTCTTGATGAATTCCTGGAGCACACTGAAATATGATTACAGTTTGAAGGTCAAAGGTAGAAGAATTAATTAGTATTAGAAGGTTGGAGTGCTTAGTAATTTAAGATCAAAGAAATAGAACCATCCTGGAACAGCAAGACCCAGAGAGTGGCTAAAAGGATGAGTTTCTGAAGTGCAGTATAAGGAATTCTGAAAGCTGGAGATTTGGATATTTAGGTCAACAAGGTTATTCAAAAATAGAAGTGGGAAAAAAAATGGGATATGGGAAAATCACCAAGAGAAAACCAGTATAGGAACAAGGGGAAACAGTGGGTAATGCCAGAAGGTGATATTCCTGCATGAGCTTGTCTGATTCATTCCACTGGGTCAGGGATGGCTTACAGATATAATGATGGTGCCTTGCCATCCAGGTGGTATGTGAGAGTGAGAGAAGGCAGAGTCCTTTCAAGTAGGGTAAGGTAGTCAAAATAATATTTCAGTTAGGGTGAGGAGGTATGTCCACTGTGAACTAGAAATGAAAAATGGGAGAAGTTTATTTACAGTAGAATGGCCATTCCAGAGAGCACGGTAGAAATCAGGAGTTCTGTCTACAGATGGGAAATGAGAAAGAGGATTCACATTCAGATTAATATGAGGATAACATATGTAGTCCCTAGAGAGTTATGTAATTCTTAGGATAGTGCCCAAAGATTACAGGCAAAGAGGCACAACTTTAAAAATCTCACGAATGGGGTGCCTGGGTGTCTCAGTCATTAAGCTTCTGCCTTTAGCTTAGGTCATGATCAGGCACATGGGATGGAGCCCCACATCAGGATCCCTGATCACTCCCACACTCACTCCCAGCTCAGTGGGGAGCTGGCTTCTCCCTGTCCCACTCCTCCTGCTTGTGTTCCCTCTCTTGCTGTGTCTCTCTCTATCAAATAAATAAAATTCTTTTAAAAAATCCAATGAATGTATATTTTTTAATCCAATATTTTGTCTTGGCTCTATGAATTATCTTTCCTTCTTCGTGAATGCTAATTCTGAGAGTCACGCAAATGCTTTTCCTGACCTGTAGCAGTGGTTTAGACAGTTCTTGCATCACAAGGGACCCCTGACAAGGAACACAGTTTAGAGACGAGGAAAGAGATGGTGTGAGTATTGAGGTGGGGGAGTAAAGGTGTGTCTAAGCCCAGGGATCTGTTTCTCTGGCATCTTCTCTGTCTCTGTCTGTCTCTCCCCAAATCCTTTTTTTCTAAAATCACTATTTTTATGTTCCAAGAACAATGCCTGACTATTTGCAGTTCCTGAAAATGATTTGGTTAAATGTCCACATAGTAATTTCTCCAACCTAGCTTGCCTCCAGATTCCTTCGAAACATTTTCTTTGATTTAACCTTACCAGCAGCCCCTAAAAGAGCTAATTTCTTCTTTGTAATTTTTTTTATACCTTGCACAAGAATCTTCATCCTTTAACACACTTTCTTGTGCTTGTGTGTTTACAGGACTCTGCAATGTAAACTGTCAGGACAGTGTTGCAGAGGGTGTGGGTTTCACAAGGGAGACACATGTGTTGAGAACAAACACGCCAGTGCGAGTAGGCATGCATTTTTAATCATTATTTTTGCCAGTATTTTTTTTCAAAAGAGGTATAAAAGAGTGCATAAAATTATTACCTATATGAAAAGGAACTATCTCCTGGAAACCTATACAAAGAATTTGATTTTTTCTCTTTTTCACATGTTGTAGATCATTACCCATTTAATGATAATTGTTCCTTCATTGTAACATGAAGCCATCTGCTCAATTTCTATAGAGATCACTAAAAATATCACACGATAATAAAAGTCAAACACATTTTCGTAATTCAGAGCTACTGCAAATTTCAATTTATCTGTGTGTATTTGTGTGTATATGTGTGAGTGTTGTCATTGTATGAGGTTATTAAGGGTAAATACATTCTCTTCTTAATGCGTCATGTGACTCTGGCTTCCTTGTTACTGAGAAAAGAACCCACTTATAAAGAAAAAAAATCCAGAACAAGCATTTGACCAGTTGTTCAAAGATCTAAAACTGCTATTAAAATGGTGTGAACATAAGCATTTGGTGGTAAAAGTCATTACAGTCTGAATTGTGAAAAGAATCTTGAAATAGATCAAAATGGAACAGATACATGAGTAGAACATGCATTGATTTCTTCAAGTGACAAAACAATTCACCACATATGTGAAATAGTTTATATGCTGTTATGCAATAGTCAGGATTGAATTCCAAGAAACAACCCATGCATTCTAAATTTGCAAGGGAGTTTGGAGCAATGCTGTTAGTGGAAGTCCTCAAGAAGACATAACCACGAGCTGACACACGAGCTGACCTGGGCAGTCACAGGCTTCTCACCCCCTCCTCTGTCCTTGGCATGTGCATGCCACTTGCTTTCCAAGGTCACATACATGTGGTGGTATTGAGGCCATCTGGCCTGAGCATGTGCTGGAACCCAGATAAGACCTCTATATAAACTCTGAAGATTGGACAGGCTGAGGTGGAAATCTCCTTGTCTTGTGGCTGCCCAAGATAAGCCACATAGGTAAGTTCCCTTGCTTTCTATACCTGCCACCTGCCTTTCTGGATTTGTCTGCCTCTTTCTTTGGCATCTCCCTGATCTTCACTGGAAGTCAGTTTCAGATCTCCCCCAAGAAGTTCCCAAGGAGGTTGTGAACCAACAAATGTGAATATTGTGATAAAAATATCCTGGTGCAGTATTAATGCCAAACATAACTCTTAGTGGGGTCACTACAGAGAAAGGGACACACTCTATTCAGAACTATAATAAGGAAGTATTAGGGATCGCTTATAAAACTTCTTTCTTTAAAAATTAACCTCATCTATAAGGGCCGTCTAAAAAAAGGGGGAAAAAGGCCTTCTATAATCTAATTTTAAATAGATGTCAGTTATTTGTGGAGTTAGAATAATTTATCAAAGCAAATAATGTGTAAAGGTTAAGTTCTGAACATACAGAAATGAAATACATGTTTGCTAGCTGCTTTTGTACATAAACAGGCATCTTCTCCACGTCTGAGCCCAAAGAAAGAAGAAAAGAACGAGAAGAAGAGCAGATTAAGCAGCTATCTATGGTTTTGTGATCCTGTGGAGCTGAACAGTTCTTCCGTTGGAAACTTGTTCCTCACCTCCTCTGTAGATCTCTGGAGCTGGAAGTAAGAATTGCTCCCATCTCCTAGCATATATATATATATATAGATAGATAGATAGATATATGAAATGGGGGTGATATATATCCATATATCTCTATATATCTCAATTATGCAGTGAAAACATGGTCAATACATTAGAATTTTACATGAATTGTCAATTTCACTGAATGAGAAAATGTAATTTTCTAAATGTTAATTATATTTATCTAAAAACCTACTTATTAATTCTAAGTAGTTGTGGTTAGTTAAATGGGGGATAATTCAATAAAAATCAGTAATCAAACTTCTTACAAATTAAATTTAAATATTTAAATGTAATATCCATGGACGTAGATTATGGTGGGAAGACATTATAAACCTATATTTTGGCAAAAAAAAAAAAGAACATTGAGTAAATTCCTTTATTCAACAAGCATGGTAAAATAATGAACTCTAAAACATCCACTGATGTCTTTTCAGCATCATGGTTCTTTATACTAGATGATCATAAACTTGCTTCCAAACACATAAAGTGTTTTGAATAAAGATTATATCTAAGAGTTGCCTCACCAGGAAAATTCTCATTATAACATCTTAAGTAATATTGATTGGTACTCAAGTTCCATGAAGCACACTCAGAGGCCCTCTCTAAGTTGACAGACTACAGTGAAGTGCTTCCCCAAGCTCTATCTCTCTGAAAGATATACACTAAGGTATACATTTTTGATGCAAAAATTGTTTAAAAACAAAACTGTAGAAAGTGTGTAGAGGAAAAAAAAAAAGTAGCAAGGAAATACCAATCACCCACATTTCCTGGCTTCTGGCAAAGAGGTTTCCTTGCCATTACCCATCCACCAGAACAATGCAAGGATACATCATGGAAAACTGTGGGCAAAGCTCAGTGGTGAGTGGGTTATACCTTCCTACACAGAAGTTCAGAATCTCCCAGATTTGGAGAAGCCGTGCAGGCAGAAATGTCTCTGCAGTAATGCAAAACAGAATGAAGAGATAACCATGACTCAAGATGGGAAGAAAAATTCAGGTGAGACCACATTCTGGGCACCGGATGTGTACTCCATTTCTTCAGCAATGTGGTGCTTCGCTCCTGGTGAGGTCAGGGAATCCTAGGATCAGAGAAGAGGAGTGGGTCTCCATTCCTGTTCTGATGTGGGCCCTACCAGTGGTGATAATACGCACATCCTGATCTACTTTGGAGCTCTGTCATCAGAGATATAGAAAGGAAGGGACCCCCATTGAGGTGACTAGCGCAAATCAAGGAGGTATCTAAAATGAGGTCATCATCTATATGCAAAAAGAAATTGGCTGAGAGGGAAGCTGGTAGGCCAAGCCACTGAAGAATGCAGTCTTCTGAACAATAGAAACCAGGACCACTGGGAACCACCAACAACCAATGACTCTATGAAAGAGATGATATGGGCTAATTAGAATTAATAGTGTTTAGACTGGAAGACACTTGGAAGAGATACTGGAGAGAACTGAAAAAATAGCTCTTCACTAGTTTGAAGCTCTTTACTGATATATTTTTCCATTTATTGGATAAGGTCCACCCAACGTTATGGAGAGTAATTCCCTTTACTTAAAGTCTAATTGTAGATGTTAACCACAAGTACAACATACTGTCACATCAAAACCTAGATAATCATTTTTAAGGTTTTTTGTTTGTTTGTTTTAGAGAGAGAGAGAGACAGCATGAATGGGAAGGGGTAAAGAGAATTTTAAGCAGGCTCACGCCCAACATGGGCTCATGCCTGGTGCCAAGCCTAAGCCCTACACAGGGCTTGATTTTACAACTTTGAGATCATGACCTGAGCCAAAATCAAGAGTTAGAGCTTAACCGACTGAGCCACCCAAGCACCCCTAATTAGTGTTTTATCAACGATACCTAGTTTGATTGATTAGTGTTTTATCAACTATAGCTTAGACAAGTTGATAAAAAGTTATGAGAGAGGGGTTCCTAAAATTCCCTCAGGTTTGATAATTCATTGGAGTGACTCACAGAACTTGCTAACAATATTAGATCAGATATCTTCAATACGCTTTGTAGCTTACCCTAACTATCCTGTATACAGTTTATGAAAGACACATGTTATTAATAATTATTAATTTGGAAATAACAACACTAATTCTCAGAGTAAGTTGGATTTGCACTTCAATTCAGTTGAATTGTTATTGGGTCTCCTGGGGTAAGTATGCCTCTCCTTGGAAGTACAATCTCTAGACTAGTAGAAAATAAGGTCATGGGAGTAGAAAGTAAAAAAAAAAAAAAAAAAAAAAAAAGAGAGAAGAGGAAAGAAAGAAAGAGAGAAATAAAAGAAAAGATGGAGAAAATGAGTCATTAGGGGTAATAGTGAGGGATGCCAATCTCATTTCCATCCTTTGATTCCTGAATGTGTGAATCCTGGAGATAAAAGCACCATCTATTTGACACTGATTCAGAGCATAAATAGCTTCTCGAGAGATTCAACACAGCCTTACAAGGTATTGCCACCTAGCTGGCATTGCAATTGTATCTTCTAAAGGCTAGTCTACTCCTCTATCAAGGTGCATGGTCCGTGATGATGGAAACACGGTTAAGACTAGTGAGTTCCATAAGCACTGGCTGTTTTCTGCCCTTCATTTGCTGTGAAGTGAGTTCTTTGATTAGAAATAATGCTGTGTGGATTATCATGACCATGGATAAGGAATTCTGTAAGTACCTACATGGTAGCTTTGACAGAAACCCTTCATGCAGGGAAATCCAATCTATATTCATAGAAAGTGTCTATTTTAGTCAGATAAAAAGCACTACACCTTCCATTATGGAAGCTCAGTACGCCCAACTTTATGACTTGGTGAATCAGATAGCATCTAGTACATGATGGGCAGCACAGGATGGTGGCCCATGATTAAGCATTTCATCTTGATTAAGGCTCAGACCCAGACCAAGAGCTTTTTCTAGAGAGGAAACAGTTTTCTGAGAGGAAGACAGGCATTTGTTTCAAAATCCTCAAGGCCTACTCTATGATTCACCCCTAAAGCCTCCGAACAGAATCCCTATCTGCCACTGCCTCTTCAGGTACTGTTGGATTATCGAGGTCATAGAGCTCAACTGAAAGAGCGGGGCAGCTGGGACCTGCTGCAGAGCCTTCTCTTGTTCTGGACATTACTCAAAACTAGCAGGTTTTGGGTCACTCAGTAAATAGATTAGCACATGCCATGGAAATTGGGCTTTCTCTTCAGTTGTAGGAAAGGCCAGGTGCAACAACTTATTCTCTACCTTAGAATAAGGTGGCTATCTTACCATGTC
Organism: Meles meles; assembly: GCF_922984935.1. NCBI lineage: Eukaryota > Metazoa > Chordata > Mammalia > Carnivora > Mustelidae > Meles > Meles meles. The sequence goes on from NC_060075.1 coordinate 102,471,806, forward strand.
CTGCACCACTGGACCCCTAGAAATTTCACTGAGATGGAAGACCCCTTGATTTTTTATCATAATTTTCTTCCATCCTCTGATCTCCAAATGTCTTCCCAAGAAGTTAGAATAATTGCTACTTCTGGCTCAGTAGGTCCAATCAACAATGCCGTCATTGTAAGGGACCAGAGTAGGTCATATGGAAGGAAAAGATTATTAGGTCCCTATTGACCAAATGATGACATAGGTTTAAGTCAAGTGTTTGAAGCCCTGATCTTATCTCTGTCTTTTCCCACTTGATCTAGCAGGGTTACAAACAACAAACAAATTTCATAATATTCATAATTTTGACAAAAATATTTTAAGGTATGAAATATACATTTACTCATAAACTTACCTTTTAATAAGTATTGATAAGGACTAGCTAATGGTGATATTTTGTTAATCTCTGTTAATCTCTGTATACATCTTGCCATAGACTTTTACTGGTATCTTTATTACTGAAAACAGAATATGAAGAGATTTATTTTATTTTATTTTATTTTTTTAAAGGTTTTTATTTATTTATTTGACAGAAAGAAACCACAAATAGGCAGAGACGCAGGCAAAGAGAGGGGGGAAGCAGGCTCCCTGCTGAGAAAAGAGCCCAATGTGGGGGCTTGATCCCAGGACCCTGAGATCATGACCTGAGCCGAAGGCAGAGGCTTAACCCACTGAGCCACCCAGGCACCCTGAAGAGATTTATTTTAAAGAATTGGCTCCTGTGATTGGGTATGCTGTCCAAGCTAAAATCAGTAGGGAAGGCTGGTAGGCTGGAAACTCTGGCATGCTTTGAATCTCAATTCTTCAGGCAGAATTTCTTTTCTCTCCAAGAAACCTGGTTTTTCTCCTAAGCTTTCAACTTATTTATGAAGCCCACTGATGTTATTTAAGGTAATGTGCTAATTTAAAGTCAATTTATCATGGATAGGAATCACAACTACAAAATACCTTCACAGCAAAACTTAAATCAGTGTTTGATTAAATAACTGAATATTATAGTCTAGCCATATTGACACATACAACTAAAAATTAACCATCACAGGTAGGCTCCTAAATCTGCCTCAACTTTGATCATTCACAAGAAAGACTCACATAACTGACTTAAAGCTATTCTGCTTACAGTTACCATTTATTATGGGGAAAAGATACAGATTAAACAAAGTCAAGGGAAGAAGCACATTGGAATCTGGGAAGAGTTACATATCAAACTTCCATTATCCTCTCCCTATGGAGTCAGGATGCATTGATTTCCTGGTGTCATGTGGGAACTACACAGTGTTTCTTACATGGTAGCTCTTCTGAACCTCCGTGTTTAGAGATTTTATTGGGGCTCCACTAAGTAGGTTTAATTTGATTACCCACATGGTTGATTTCAGTCTCCATGTCCTCTGATACAATGTGACACAAATCACGTTAATGGTAGTTTTTGGTGTGGCTTTCCCCCACCCTAAACCACGTTATTACTCTCTGGCTAGCCCAAGGCTATGACACAAAGATTGTCTTCAAAGGAAGTGGTGGGGGAGGGGGCAGGCAAAGTCCAGACATTTTTGTAGAGGTTAAATTTTTACTGCATATTAGGTATAAGATTTTCTAGTGTTATTTTGGCTGTTGCTTTAGGGTAACAATAATATGCATCTTTAATTCATCACAGTCTATATTCAAGTGATAATCTACCACTTGACATATAGTATAACAACATAATAATACTTAGGCTTTTATATTAGGATTGTCAAACCAACTACTTGGTAAGTTTTAGACACATTTCCCCACATAGTTATCATGGTTAGTGCTCTCGTTTGTTTGTGTAGATCCAGATTTCTACCTGCTGTGATTTCCCTTCTGCCTGGAAGACTTCTATTAATAGATTTTGTTTTGTGTTCCCTTGTTTGTTTATTCCAGTTCTTATAGTTATAAATTCTTTTAACTTCCGTGTGTCTGAAAAAACATTTTTCTTCTCTACAAGACATATTTTTGTCTGGTACAAAATTCTGGATTGACCCTATTATTATTTATTTATTTGGGGTTTATTGTTTGTTGTTTGTTTTTGTCCTTTGTGTAATGTCCTTTGCAATATTTCTGAAGAGAAATATGTTGTCCTGTGCATCTTTGTATCATCACGAATCTGTAGGTAATATGTCTTTTTAAATTTTGGGGGCAGCTTTTAATATTCGCTATCATAACTTTAGAGCAATTTTTCTATTATGCTTTGGTATAGTTTTCTTTATGTTTCTTGCATTTTTGTTTGTTTGTTTTTTGAGATTCTTAGATATGACCATTCATAATTTTCTCCAAATTTGGAAATCTTCTATTATTTCTTTTTTTTTTTTTCCTGGTAGTCAGCTTTTATGTCTGTGCATATTTTATTTATTTTTTTCAGCATAACAGTATTCATTGTTTTTGCACAACACCCAGTGCCCCATGCAATACGTGCCCTCCCTATTACCCATAACCTGTTCCCACAACCTCCCACCCCCGCCCCTTCAAAACCCTCAGGTTGTTTTTCAGAGTCCATAGTCTCTTATGGTTCGCCTCCCCCTCCAATTTTTTTTTTTTTTATAAACATGTAATGTATTTTTATCCCCAGGGGTACAGGTCTGTGAATCGCCAGGTTTACACACTTCACAGCACTCATGATAGCACATACCCTCCCCAATGTCCATAACCCCCTCCCCCTCTCCCAACCCCACCTCCCCCCAGCAACACCCAGTTTGTTTTGTGAGATTAAGAGTCATTTATGGTTTGTCTCCCTCCCAATCCCATCTTGTTTCATTTATTCTTCTCCTATCCCCCTAACCCCCATGTTGCATCTCCATGTCCTCATATCAGGGAGATCATATGATAGTTGTCTTTCTCCGATTGACTTATTTCACTAAGCATGATACCCTCTAGTTCCATCCACGTCGTCGCAAATGGCAAGATTTCATTTCTTTTGATGGCTGCATAGTATTCCATTGTGTATATATACCACATCTTCTTTATCCATTCATCTGTTGATGGACATCTAGGTTCTTTCCATAGTTTGGCTATTGTAGACATTGCTGCTATAAACATTCGGGTACACATGCCCCTTTGGATCACTGCGTTTGTATCTTTAGGGTAAATACCCAGTAGTGCAATTGCTGGGTCATAGGGTAGTTCTATTTTCAACATTTTGAGGAACCTCCATGCTGTTATTTCTTTAAATATATTTCTGTCTACTCATCTCCTTCTGGGAATCTAATTACACCAATATTTAGGGGTCATGAGGTCCCATAGCTCATTGATTAAATTATTTTTTCTCTCTGTTTTATTGTTGGTAGTTTTTATTGTTGGTAGTTTTTATTGTTATAATTTCAAATTCACTAATGTTTACTTTTGCAATGACTAATTTGTTTTAATTTCATCCAGTGTATTTTTTATCTTGGACAGTGTAATTTTCCCTTTCCATATCCATGGTGGATCTTTTTAATCTTTCATGACCTTGAAACACATTCGGAATAAATGGGATATGAGTATAATAACTGCTCCATTATTTATACCTGCTAATTCTAGTATTTTTTTTTTACCAGTTATTAGTTAATCTAGATTGTTTTTATTTTTCTTGGTGTTAAGAATTGTATTTTCCTGTCTGGTAATCTTTAATTGGATGTCAGATGTTGTGAATTTTAACTTGTTGGGTGCTATATATTTCTTTAGTTTTATGCGGTTTTTTGGTTTTTTGTTTTGTTTTGTTTTAACCATATAATGTACTATTTGTTTCAGGGGTACAGGTCTGTGATTCATCAGTCTTACATAACTCACAGTACTTACCACTGCACATACCCTCCCTAGTGTCCAACACCCAGTCACCCCATCTCTCCCACCCCCTTACATCCCAGCAACCCTGTTTGTTTCCTATGATTAAGAATCTCTTATGGCTTGTCTCCCTCTCTGGTTTTGTCTTGTTTCATTTTTCTCTCCCTTCTATGATCCTCTGTCTTGTTTCTTAAATTCCTCATATCAGTGAGATCATATGATAATTGTCTTTCTCTGATTGACTTATTTCACTTAGTATAATACCCTCTAGTTCCATCCACATCATTGTAAATGGCAAGATTTCACTTTTGATAGCATATATATATATGTATATATATACATATATAAAGAAGTGACACACACACACACACACACACACACACACACACATATATATAAATACACACACACACATACATATATATATATATCTTCTTCATCCACTCATCTGTCAATGGATATCTAGGCTTTTTCCATAGTTTGGTTATTGTGGACATTGCCACTATAAACACTGGGGTGTATATGTCCCTTCTGATCAGTACATTTGTATATTTGGGGTAAATACCCAGTAGTGCAATTGCTGGGTCATAGGGTAGCTCTATTTTCAACTTTTTGAAGAACCTCCATGCTGTTTTCCAGAGTGGCTACACCAGCTTGCATTCCCCCAACAGTGTAGGAGGGTTCCCCTTTCTCCGCATCCTTGCATGCCTCTGTCATGTCCTGACTTATTAATTTTAGCCATTCTGACTGGTGTGAGGTGGTATCTCACTGTGGTTTTGATTTGTATTTCCCTGATACTGCGTGATATTGAGCACTTTTTTCATGTGTCTCTTCGCTATTTGGTTGTCTTCTTTGCAGAAATGTCTGTTCATGTCTTCTGCCCATTTCTTGATTGTATTTTTTGTTCTTTGGGTATTGAGTTCAATAAGTTTTTTATTTACTTTGGATACTAGCCTTTTATCTGATATGTCATTTGCAAATATCTTTTCCCATTCTGTTGGTTGTCTTTCTGTTTCATTGACTGTTCAAAAGCTTTTAATCTTGATAAAGTCTCAATAGTTCATTTTTGTCCTTACTTCCCTTGCCTTTGGTGATGTTTCTAGGAAGAAGTTGCTGTGCTGAGGTCAAAAAAGTTGCTGCCTGCGTTCTCCTCAAGGATTTTGATGGATTCCTATCTCACATTGAGGTCTTTCATCCATTTTGAGTCTATTTTTGTGTGTGGAGTAAGGAAATGTTCCAATGTCATTCTTCTGCATGTCCTGTCCAATTTTCCCAACGCCATTTGCTGAAGAGACTGTCTTTTCTCCATTGGACATTCCTTCTTGATTTTACATGTATTTATATGACTTCTTTTCTTGTAAACTTTCCATTAAAGTTCCATTTAATTTCTCATTTCCTTGAATTTAAATCAAAGGTTATTGTTTATAGTATTTTAATTTCATGTGTCTTACTGATGTTTCTTAGTTATCTAACATATGATTGATTTTATGACAGTTTTATGTCCATTAAAAAAGAAAAATAAATAAAAAGAAAAATGTTCATTTTATTAGGAATTATATAAGCAATGCACAATGAGAGAGGGAATCCATAAATATCAGGAAGGTTAGGGAGATATGGAGTGGTATATACACATTAGTCAGAAAATCTCCATGTTTTCTTAATATTTAAACATAAGCTTGAAGAAGTGTGAAAGCAAGCTATGGGTTATTTGTGAGGAGAGGCATAAGGAAGAGGATGCGAAAGTTCTTGAATTGGGATTGTTCTATTTTGAAAAAGAGCAGAGTCTATTGCAGCCATTGAAATGAATAATGAGGGGCGCCTGGGTGGCTCAGTGGGTTAAGCCACTGCCTTCTGCTCAGGTCATGATCTCAGGGTCCTGGGATCAAGTCCCGCATCGGGCTCTCTGCGCAACAGGGGGCCTGCTTCCCTCTCTCTCTCTGCCTGCCTCTCTGCCTACTTGTGATCTCTTTCCTTCAAGTAAATAAATAAAATCTTAAAAAAAAAAAAAGGAAATGCATAATGAGGGAAAGTGGTAAGAGATGAGATTGGAGAGGTAGCAAAGAAACTATTACAAATTAGGATATATGTTGCTACAAAGAGAACAAAAAATAGAGTGACTCACCCACAGGGAACATTTATTTTTCTTGCACACAACAGTTCAAACACAGGCAGGTGTTTCAATAGGTAAGCAACACTTAATCAGGTTCATATAATACCCAGTTTCCTTCTATCATGTTGTTTCATTATTTTTTAAAGTTTTGCTCTCATTTCATGATCAAAGCACGGTCACTAGCACCAAGTCTGTATTCCAAGGTTCCAGCGTATAGAAAAGTGAGAAAGAAAAGAAGTGGAAAGCAAGACATTGCCTTTTAAAGTCCGTGATCTGATATTTCACACATTGTGTTCTCTTGTGCAGCACGACTAAAACTTCACCACAGAGCGATCCCAGCTGCACAGGAGTCTGAGAAATACGATACCAGATGGGATTTCCACGTGCCCAGTAAAACCCTTGGGTTCTGTTGCTAAAAGGGAATCATGGCAAGCGGATCTTGGGCATCTGACAGACGGCCAGATAATTTTGATCATTGTAGGTCCTTGGAAGAACGTTGTCTTCAACACTGAGTGAGGTCAGAAACCATTAGATTTCACCAAAGGAGTAGTATTGTCTATTATTTAAGATTCCTCTCCAGTAAATCATTTTGTCCTGGTGCTCAAATAACACTGATTTATTTGTGAGACTTCATTTTATATACAAAGTATGATTTCATATAAGCAGTTCTGTTTCTGGAATAATTTTTCTGTCCACCAACCTGCCATTGGTTGAGCAGTTTCCAGTTTTAATTACTGTAGTTCTAGGAAGTATAACATACTAGGTAATACGTTGAGTTCTTGTGCAAGTTATCTGTGTTTATATCCTAGATAAGTTAGTTTATACTGTGAGACTTCTTCAATCCTCAATTTCTTTATCCGCCTCAAAGGTTTTTGTAAAGAATAAATGTGTTAATTAGTACCTAAGTAGCTTCTGGCACATTATACACCCCCCAAAATAAGTAGAAGTTAATTTTCTTATGTTAGCATATTTTAATCTGGTCAATTTATTTTTCTTTAGATTTTAGCATTTCTCACATTCTTCTTAAGACTTCTATTGTATTGTTTAAAATTCAATATATTTTCTTAAATTTTTATTGTAATAAATTAGTTTCACTGTTCCAATATTCAGGCAAAGACAAACATTCAGGCACCAGATACTTTCTTTTTTTTTTTTTTTTAAATAGTTCTTAATATAACATTTACTAGTTTTTATCCTGTACTTTCTACATATTCCTTGCTAGGTTTTCAATTTTTTTTTACTGTTTTCTTTATAATTGTTTATTTTGTATGCCCTCCTAAAAATTATATGCAACATTATATTTGTATGTTCTTATGTGAATGGTATATGTTTGTATACAGTTTCCAGTAAAGGCTTCATGGCTTTTATGGACTTACAAAGCAAACCTCAAATCCATGAATATTTTATTTCAAATATTTTATGTTATAATTTCCCATATATAACCTCATAATGGACTGTGTTTTACAATAAAAATAGCCCTGTGTTCTCCTTGATGCTATTGCCTTGAATTCAATTTAACCTGAAAACAAATAAATCAACCAAGCAACAAAGCAACAAAAACTCTGATATGATTTTTGTGTGCTTGATAAAGTGTGCTATATTGAAGTGCAGGAATTCCACATTCATATATAATCCAGGTGCTGAATTTTTAAGACAAAACCATTTTCCTTTCTTATCTCCTCAATAAAAGTGAAGGACATGCCATAAACTTGAAAATGACAGCATTAGTTAATGGATCTTTTTTTTTTAGAGTTAGCATTGACTATTTCTGAAATTATGCTTACATTGCTGTTTAGACTTAAACTTTAGTCTCATGTGTTTGTTCAGTTTCTCACTGTGTTTGCATCGCTAGGATACTTAACTTTCTTTATTGCTACATTTCAATCTCAGTTGATTGATAGTTACTGACTGTTCCCTAAGGAATGGAAGGTTGCCCCAAGACAGAATGGTGCTCATGTGTTCAACCCCTGCACCACATCATTTTAGACCATCAGTTTGTTCTCTGATTGACTCAGTGATTAGGTAAACACAACAACAATTGACCTCAACACCCTGCACAGTTTCAATAATGGATGTATTACTCTTCTCAAGAATGATTTTCATGATTACACAACATCATTCTAATTAAAAATATATTTTTTCTTACAAAATGTACCCCCCTAGCATAGCAATATGCAGAGCTCAAAATAAATGGTTCATAAATGCAAAGCTTTCACTTTGCCATCCATTCTTTGGGTCAATTACAATTTATGTTTGATAAAATCAAAATGCATATCCGGTAATTATTTCCCAAGATAGTTGAGTTGATCTGTACAAACTCCATTGTTTCTTGTTTTCTGCAAATGTGTAACTGTTTTGGAGGAATATTTATATCTTAGTCTTTTTCACTTCAATCTTTGATTATTTCTAAGGAATCTGAAATCAAGCACGAAAGATGAGATTCCAAGACTTCTTGACTGATCTCTTCCAGCTTGTTTGTTTGTTTTCATACAAGTCTAGTCAAGGCTGTGAGTGAGTGCCTACTTGTGTGTACTTGAAGGTGGAACTGCACCAGGGCTGTGGACTGCTTGGAGAGCACTGGGAAGAGGGTGCTCACCCTGCCAATGACACACTTGGTACATTTCACTCTTACCTTTTCCATACAGGGTTGGAAGGCACTTACTGGGTATGCTAAGTACAATGCGAAGGGTAAAAGATTCAAAATTGAGAAAGGTTTTGTTCTGTGTGGGTTTTCATGCAATCAAGCAAATAGGTCAAGTGCCAAGTACCTCCGTGATGCTACACGAAGACCCCATGATGCTATGTCCCCAAAAGGACACTGTTCTCTGAGAGAGGTTTTGCTTGTCTGCTCTGTCAAATCTGAACACTAAAATTTTGGCAGGAAATCTCAGTAGAGCAGGCCTTTTTTTCTGGCCTCTTAACTAGAGATATTTTTTTCTTCCTTAGGAATATCATAAATAAAATACAAAAGCAAATAGTTGAGAATAAATAAGACCATTTAATATTGGTAAAACTAAGTTCAAATCAAAGCATAGTTAACTGTCTTGGATGAGAAAAGGTTCAGTTTTTGCCTACTGATAATTAAAATGGTTTGGATGTTTATTTTATTTTATTTTTTTTTATTTATTTATTTGACAGAGAGAGATCACAAGCAGGCAGAGAGGCAAGCAGAGAGAGTGAGAGGGAAGCAGGCTCCCCGCCGAGCAGAGAGCCCAATGCGGGACTCGATCCCAGGACCCTGAGATCATGACCTGAGCCGAAGGCAGAGGCCCAAACCACTGAGCCACCCAGGCGCCCCTGGTTTGGATGTTTAAGCTTAAAAATGAGACTAAATATAAGGACATGTAATTATAATGTGTGATTCCTGAATGGAGCCCACCTTCTACAAGCACTTTACTACATTCTTCATAAATAAAAATCAATTTGTAAATTATCAGCAATATGCATTCCAACTCATCTAGCTATAATTACAGTGTTATTGTGCAGTTAGTTTCTAAATTTGCCTCAGCAAGTAATTAGAAACAAGTTTGGAAGCATAAAGTCATTGTCCAATTTGTACTCTGATCATCTCTGATCATGTAATTCTATAGGCTGTTGCCCACACTGCTCCTTAATAAACCCAAGGAAGCTATTTCATTTTATCTTTTCCTTGAGTCAGATTAAATCACTTTCTAATGAAACAGACATTGAATCTTCTTTTCTAATGATAAACAATCTTTAAGATTGTTCTATTTGTTCTATTGTATCATAATCTCATATTAATGGTAGCACATGTCATAAAGACCTTCTTTATTTAAAGATTTTATTTATTTATTTGACAGAGAGAGATCACAAGGAGACAGAGAGGCAGGAGGTTGGGGTGGGGCGAGGGGGAGGCACGCAGTCTCCCTGCTGAGCAGAGAGCCCAGTGCAAGGCTCTATTCCAGGACCCTGAAATCATGACCTGAGCCTGAAGGCAGAGGCTTAATCCGCTGAGCCACCCAGGTGCTCCATAAAGACTTTCTTTAAATCAGTAATGTTCATTAGACAGAAATGTTATTCTATCCCACAATGGAAACAGTCAAATGGGACATACTTTCTATAATAATTTAATAGCAAATTTGGGTCTTTCTTTTATATGAAAAAAGACACTTTTCAGCTTGCTTAAAAAAACAGATGTTGAATTGAGAAAATATTATTTGAAACATTTAGCAATACAACCATTAGCATTATGTTAGTATATTTATTCCAAGCTATAAATTTTCAATTAATTCAATTAGAGTTTCATGTTTCATAGCCTATATTTCACTGTGAAATTGGATGCCATTTTACCTTCCTCCTCAAGCATTAGTAATGAAACAAAAATATGCCAATCATGTTACTTTAAGGCAAGTGGTTTTAAATATACATATGTTTAAACTTGCTCACTTAATAAATAATTTCTTATTTTAAATTTCTTAGACTCATGCCTCATATCAATTATAAATATGTGTGTGGCAAGAGAAAATAACATTAAGCAAGGTTCAAGTTATTCTGTAATGGTGCACAGTACATTAAATATTAGGTATACTTTTCATATTATATAATATTATTATGGAAGTTTTAAACCATGGAATAGAGAATGAAATAAACAAGACAGGCAAAATAATGGGAGAAACTTAATTTACACATAGATCATTTAATTGGACAGCTTAAAGAAAAATATACTGGGAAAACCTCTTACATCTCTCATGCTTTCGTAATGAGATTTTTTTTTTTCTCGTTGGGGGAAGTATTTTAAATTTTTTATGTATTTCTTATTCTTTTTATAAACATATAATATATTTTCATCCCCAGGGGTACAGGTCTGTGAATCGCCAGGTTTACACACTTCACAGGTAATGAGATTTTTTTAATGAAAAATGAAGACTTATAGGAAAGGTGTTAGTATGAATATTTTTAAGAGTAATCAGTATCTACTATAATAAATATGATATATCTTTACAACAAATGACCCTGTGATATTTGTATATGTGTTTATACACTGGGCCACAAATCAAATGTCATAAAGTGCAGATAACTTTCTTTGGGAATAATGGAAGCAATAATATAGATAAGAACTGCTAATGGTACCACCACTTATTAAGTACTAAATAAGTGTCAAGCACTGTATAAAGTAAGGAAATAAAAGAGTTCATTACCCAACCGTCAGAGCTTGAAGCAGTTGACTCATTCAAGGTTCATATTTGTCACTGAAATAATAATGAATTTTAACAAATTTGAGAAAAATTATTTCAACAGATTGGAAATTAACAAAACATGATCTGAATAATTATACTTGAGAAGCTTTAAATTTTATCTACCGAATACCTAAAATATAACAGCAATAAGACTATTACCCATTAGCACTGATGAAACCTAAACAAGTATGTGATAACATATTTTAAAAAACTCTGACTTAAATAATTTCATTTCACAAATCAAAAATTAGAAACAATGGATAAATAATGTTAAAGCTTAGCAAAATAAGCACAATGGAAATTTGAAAAAAAGTAGAATTTCAGACCTTAGTTTAAAATATAGACTGCTTCCAAAAAATAAAATAAAATAAAATATAGACAACTTCCTGGACAAATAGCAGATTAAAAATGCAGATATAAAGCAGAAATATTTATTTAAGGAACAGATGGATGCAGCTGCTGGGGAAAAGCTTGTTTTATTTTGCTTTTATACTGAGGACAGTGCATAATGTTATATATACATGTTAATTGTTTTGAAACTATCAACACAAATAAATTGTTCTAATTCTTTTAATGACAAAAATTTCCTGAAAATTTTTAAAATCCAAACTGTGCAACGTGACAGGAAAAAAAAAATTAAAATTGTTCCCAAATTACCTTCGTAGAAACTCTAATTCAAAATGGCTCTATTCATAAATTCTTTCTAACATCCCTGTAACTAAGTTTCCAAGAAATTATACATTGTTGAATATAGAAAATTCCATTTGATAAATCCAGAAAAGCTCTAATACTAAAACAAATATAAAACAACAGGAGTAGAGATTCATTTTACATGTGACTATAAGTGCAAACTTTTTTGTTTTATTATTAGCTATTCTGTTCCAACAATAAATCACCAAGGCAGATATTCTCTATCAGTGTGTCAAATCATTACTGTGATGACCAGACAGAAAGCTGATAGGGTGATTGTGGTTTAGGGCTAGGTCAGGGACCAACCCTACCCAACACAATTCAGCCCTTAAAACACTGTCATAACCAGAGCTTACAGAGGCACAGAAACCACACAGCAGGAAGTAGGCATAGAAAAATAGATTTGCCTTTAAGCTAGTTGATCTGATGCAATGTAGAAATGTAGTGTAACAATGAAAAATGAGGAAACTGTTATTCACTAGGTAGATTGTCCCGTTGATTGTTCTATTGAATTATCTATGCAATGATCAAGGTGATTCCCAAGTGATTGTATTGTGCTTGAATCATATAGCACTGCTCTAAGCAAATAAACATCATCTCAGCATCAGCTGAGACCCTCCAATCCCATTCTTTGTCTTTCTTTCTTTCTCATCCCCACCCCTGAACTCAGGTTGGTTCCTTGATACATTAGACTAGTGAAGGAAAGATTAAAATGAACATAGTGATAATTATAAAAAAGCTACTTGATAAAATTCAAAATCTGCTTATGATGTTAGGCAAATATTCTTAGAAAGTGAAAAAAGTATTAATCTAATCCAATGCTATCCCAATAAAATATCAGTCTTCTTTATGAATCTTGAGAAACTGATTCTAAAATTTATTTGTAAAAAAGAAAAATAATAAGAATGTCCACACACTGTTGTATATAAGTGTTGAATCACAAAATTCTATACCTGAAACTAATATTACACTGTATGTTAACTAACTGGAATTTAAATAAAAATTTGTAAAAAAAAAAATACATCAAATTCTCTATAGTTAATGGATTATTTTTAGTTAGTAAATCACATGACATCAGTGTCATACAATTTTCTGCAAATAAAATTTGTATATCCATAAAAAAATCCATACCCTAATTATGTTTTTATCTCAATTATTGCCTTAGTTCATGAGTTTTCATTTAATTTTTTTAATGAAACTATTTAAGGATATAAAATCTTTGATCTGGCAGACTTGATCTGGTTATAAGTCTTGAATATAAAATCCCCATGCTATTATGTTTGCAAGTCTCTATGTGCATTAGTAACCATTTAACTTCAAATGTACCCCGTTTCTCTTCAAATCACAAGCTAGTTTCAGTCTATACCATCTACTTTGTAGCTGGGTATTCTTATAAATTAATGGCCTTCAATCTCATTTGGACAATCAGCATGCCTGACAAAATTTGTATATGTCGCTGGACTAATTTCCCTTCCTCTCCCACTGTTATAGCCAATTTTATTTCCATGGCATGTCTACTCCATATTTCATCATTTTAATGTTTAAAGGGATGTGGCAGCTGTGTGATAGATTACTGGCCACAGGGTAGGAACACTTAGGCCTGCCTAGTGTATATTTTTTTTAATGGCGGCAAGCCTGAAGTAGCTTCTTTTAACTACTCTGCGTTTCATTTGCTTTACCTAAAAATTGGATTTAAGAGAGCTGACCTATGCCTTGCACATTATGTAAACTACCAGTGAAGACTGAATGTTTGCTATTCTAGGACCAGAGTAGAGGCTACTTTTTAACTTTTTTTAAAAAACATATTTCACTATTACTGTCCATAATTTCTTTTAGAAATAAAACCATTTATCATTTAAATCAATTTAAATCAATAAATCAATTTAAAACCATTCATCATTTAGAAAAAAAAAAAAATCACTGAGTCAAAAGTTTAAAAATGCTGCAGGCAGCTCCCTATATTTGCCAGGAGACCAAAGAGCTTTTCCACAGTTTCTCACTAATTCCTACTTTCCTGACTTTGCAGGACATTAGTTACTGTGTCAGGCAACCTAACTTTCTGACTGAATTTTCTCTCGTATTTATTTCTTTATGATCCCTGAATATGAAATTTTCAGATTTTAAATGTAAGGTACTGGTCTGGGGCTCCTGGGTGGCTCCGCTGTTGAAGCATCTGCCTTCGGCACAGGTCATGATCCCAGGGTCCTGGGATAGAGCCCCACACTGGGCTCCCTGGTCAGCAGGGAGCCTGCTTCTCCCTCTCCCTCTGCCTGCTGCCCTCCTTGCTTGTTCTCTCACAATCTCTGTCAAATAAATAAATACAATCTAAAAAAAAAAAAAAAAAGGAAGATACTGGTCAAATGCAAATGATGGCTATATTAGTTTTCTCAGATTACTGCAATAAACTATAAGCTTGGTGGTTTAAAACAGCAGAAATTTATTTCCTCATGGTTCTGTAGACCAAAAGTCAGAACAAGGTATGGGCAGCACACTCCATTCTCAAGTCTCTAAAAGAAGCATTCTTTACCTCTCTCAGTTTCAGGGCTCCAGATTTTCCAAGATTTGTGGCAACATGACCCTAATCTCTAACCCCCTCATCACATGGTCTCTCCTTCTGTGTCTAAGCCTTCTTTTCTTCTAAGAACACATATCACTGAATTTAAAGGCACCCAGGTAATCCAAGATAATTCCATCTTTTTTCTTTCTTTTTTTTTTTTTTTAAAGATTTATTTTTTTGACAGATAGAGATTACAAGTAGGCAGAGAGGCAGGCAGAGAGAGAGAGAGGAGGAAGCAGGCTCCCAGCCAAGCAGAGAGCCCGATGCGGGGCTCGATCCCAGGACCCTGGGATCATGACCTGAGCCGAATGCAGAGGCTTTAACCCACTGAGCCACCCAGGCGCCCCAAGATAATTCCATCTTGATATCTTTAAATTAAATGTGTCCATAAAGATCCTTTCCCCAAGCAAGGTTCTTGGTGGACATCTTTTGGGAGCCATCATCCAATCTAACACAACTGCTGAAAAAAAAAAAAAAAAGGAGAATATACAGAAAAAAAATATGTGCAGGGCTATATATACTTCACAAAGCCATTCAGCCTTACTCATGTTATATGCTGTAGTAGAACTACAGAGGAAGGTAAAGAAAAGGAGAATATATGATAAAATAGCAAGCAATGCTGTTTTCCTTGTTTTAGAACAAAACAAGACTGTTTCAGTGTGAGGTTGGACTTTATTCAGATAAAATGGCACTAATGTTGGGTATGAGATCTTGAACCACATGAGTCTGGTGAAGAAACAAAAAGATTGTTTCTCATTCTTGGAAAATCCATCATCTTTTCTCATTCTACCATTCATATTTGATTCATAGTAAATAACTGTAAAAGCTTTTCATAAGGTAAAAAGCACAACAAAATAAAAAAGAGAGGACCACTGTAAATCTCTCTTGGATAGATAATGATTTTTTATCAAATATAAAGATAATATTTACAATCTCTATTTATAGTATTCATCAAACTCACAATATAATGAATTTCACAATTTATCCTAAAATCAAAAGTATTTGCTTTATAGAAACATTAAAATACCTTAATATTTGATCATAAAATCCATGGTCAGAGGCATAGGCAAGTTTCCAGAACATCTTCATTCTGAGTAAATTATATTTATATCTTGTGTAGGTGCATCGGGAAAAATTCCCATTTGGGGGGGATGAGGGACTCCAATAACTCTAAAATCCAATCTGTACATTTGCACAATTAGATATTCATTTTCCAATTATGGGCTATAAAGACCTTCAAAGTGGTGAGTAACATTTACAACTCCCTTTCAGCCCTGAACCCTTCTGATTACTTTTATACAATTCTAATGATAAGCAAATTATTGTTTCTGGAGTCCCTTCAATATTGGATTAGATGTGGTTTGGTTAATTTTTGAGATCTATTTTCTGCTCATTGATGCAGTGCTATATCTTGGGGACAAATGTACCTTTTCTACATGGTGGAGCTTCTAATTTTCTACCCACATTCTTCCCATTTCCAAGCTGAATATACCCAGATCCTTTATTATCCTGTTTATTTCTAATCATATTCTAGGATTAATATTTTCTTTAAAGAGTAATATTGAAAACAGAGAACCAAACTCCAGGTATAGAGATTTGAAATTACCTATAAAATACTGAATTTGAATTGTTTTATACCTTTGCCAATGGGAATAGCTATTTTTAGTAGCCATATTATTCTCTTGATTCATATTTTCTTTACTGCCAGTTACCTCTTCACACATTCTTTCTGTGAATTCTATTGTTAAATCAAGTGACCTCCCTATCCTGTTTTGTACAGTTAGTTTGATGTTCATCTATCATACCATTTACATTTTTTACTAGGTTTATTCTAATGTTGAAGTTTCTCGAGATTTTATGAGTTTTTCCTTCAGTCAGCCCAAACTTGAATGTTTTACAGATCTTTAAATAATGAACATAACTGTTACCTAATCCAGTAGATCTTCATCCAGTTCATTAAAAGAACAATAACAACAAAAACAACAACAAAACACAATGTTTAAGAAAGCAGGTTGAAATCAAAGTTCTCTTTTAGGACAAAATTAATGAGTAACTCTTAACATAAGCATTTCAAATAGTTACAAAAGCCCCTAATTGAACCAGCAGCAAGCCCGAATTTCATTTCCACATAAATATCATTTACTTTCATACTGTATTCCAAACATACCATTATTCATTTTCATTGTTCAGCATGCAAACAATACTGTCAGACAGCAAGATTAGTGTGATATAAGTTATTCTTAGTGAACTAGACCCATTTTAGGATAGACATGATACCCTTTAATAGTGCTTTCTGCTGTCTTCCAGTCTCAATGTCAGGCTTAATTTTTTACAATAATCCTTTCACTTCTGGTAATTGGAACACTAGTTGCCCATTATTTATCTTCTATCTCCCTTTCCAAAAATTGATCTCCAAAAATTACTAATAGCATTTCAATAGCATTCAAATTAAAAAAAAAAATTATATGGACCAAAGCCTTTGAATACATTCATATACGATCTCTTAGATTATTTTGTTTAATTTGGCCTTCAATTCACAGTAGGTTCTCCTCTTTAAAAGAACATGATCTCTTAAAAAAACAATGACCATTTGGCTGACAAAAGGACACTAAAATAAAATAAGAGGACAAGTGCCTTCTTTATTAGCAAAATGGATATAATATGTTGAATCTATGTGACTGAAAATCACTAATTATTTCAGAGAGTAAATCAAAGGTAATTAGAATATTTAATCTGCTAGACTGTTTTATTTTCTTGTTGAATAAATGGTCATTTCCTGTAATATAGCCTGGTTCATCATAAAAACCATATGATTTGTGAACCTCAATTTTACATATTGATGAGTAAAAACTATTTATTCTTACTATTTGAAGATCATGGATTATCATTTAATTTATGTTCTCTAAAATGGTAGATAGAACAAGGTAGAAGAGCAGTAATGGATCATATGAAAACTGAAAAGAGAGAGAGAGAGAGACTGTCCACTGTGCTCTGAGGACACTGCACAGTCTTTGGCCTGTGGAGACAGAATAGATCAGATGCACTTTTCAATATTGGTTTGGCCATATTATATCTTACAGCAAAAAATTAACATTTTACTTTGCTCGCTGAAATCAACTTTTCAAGTTACTCTTCATTCTTACTAAATATATGCTAATTCATATAAATTTATATGTTTTTATTTTTTTATTTTTTTTATTTTTTTTTAATTTATTTATTTGACAGACAGAGATCACAAGTAGGCGGAGAGGCAGGCAGAGAGAGAGAGGAAGCAGGCTCCCCACCGAGCAGAGAGCCTGATGCGGGGCTCGATCCCAGGACCCTGAGACCATGACCTGAGCCGAAGGCAGAGGCTTTAACCCACTGAGCCACCCAGGCGCCCCTATATGTTTTTATTTTGAAGAATCTTTGCCATACAGATACAGGTAGAAATGTTAAAAGTTTTTAAAGAGAAGGTCAACGACTAGATAGGGTTTCTATGTAGTAGAAGCTACAATCTGAGAGGCATATCATTATATATTGTTCTAAGTAAAAGTATTCTAAAATAAAATAACACTGAATTTGGGGGGGCTATGTATTAGACTTTAAGATAAAATGTAAACTAAATATAAGAGGGATTCATTGTTAAGCATTATAGGAAGATGTGTTTAAACAATCAGAAAATTCACCACATGTGCCTTATTAATAATAATGCTTGTAACAAAGCAGTGGTGATATATTTTACAGAGATTAGTTGTTGTATGAAAATAAATGTGTATTTTTTCAGTTTGCAAGAGTAAATGATGTACATTACAAAAAATTGAGAATATGCAAAACATTGAAAAATAACATTAGGAAGTGTTACAACCTTTATTCTTCTTTATTAGTTTACTCTAGAAAGGGGGGCACCATTAGACGACCTTGTATCCTTCCTTCTATCTCTAAAAGATTCATCTTCAGTCTCCTTCTTATAAGGTAAAGGTTTTTAAATCATTTAGAGGATACCTGATTATTTATCCGAGTATTGGGGAGCACTGTAGTGATGTTCTTGACATCAAAGAGAAAGAAAATCCAAGAACATTTGGAAACTTTGCAGTGCTGACTATATGTGTAAAGCTTGATGAGTTCTCTTTCCTCATAATATCCCCACTTCTTTTCATGGTATTGACAATAGCAGAGATTTTAAGTAATAAAAACTTTAATTTCCATACAACCAATAATTATTAAAATTATTATTTCATTTTATGAACGTAAGATAAAAGTAATTCCTTCCAGTCCTCATAAATGCAAGGTCATGGAGTCACTACCATATCAAGACAAAGAACAGTTTCATCACTCCCCCTCCGCCCTTTGTACTAATCCTTCATAGTTTATACCCCACTTCTGCAACAGGGCAATTTCTGTCCCTAAACTTCTGCCTTTTTTCAGAATGCTGTACAGTGGACTCGTGCAGTATATAGACTTTTGAGTCTAGGATTCTTTCACTTACAGAATGCCTTTGAGATCACCCCATGCTGTTGCACGTATCTGCAGTTTGTTCTGTGGGGTTCCTGAATAGAGCCCGTTGTATGAATGTACCAGTGCTTTATCCACTTATCTATTGAAGACTATATTGTTGCTGGCACTTCTGTGTAGAGCTATTATGAATATTCATTACAAGTTTTCGTGTAAAGGTAAATTTTCATTTCTCTTGGGGAAATATGTAGAAGTGGAACCATCGGCTCGTATGATATACATGTTTAACTTTACCAAAAAAATACTGAACTATTTTCCAGAGTGGCTATAGCATCTTTCATTCCAACCAGCAATGTATGAAATTTCCAGGCCTCGGCATCCTTATCTGCACTTGGTGTTTGTAAATACATTTTTTTTTTAATTTTAGCATCCTAAAATGTGTGCAGAGGTATCTCGTGGTAATAATTTGCATTTTCTCAATGACTAATGATGTCAAGCATCATTGCGTGTGTTTATATGCCATCTGTATATCTTCTTGGTGAGATGTCTGTTCAAATATTTTGCCCAGTTTTTCAGGGTTTTTAAATTTTAGAAGTTCTTTAAGTGTTCTGGTTATAAGCCTTTGATCCAACAGGATTGTCAAATATTTTCTCTCAGTCTGCATCTTTCCATTTCATTCTCTCTCTCTTTTTTTTTAAGATTTTATTTATTTATTTGGCAGACAGAGATCACAAGTAGGCAGAGGCAGGCAGAGAGAAAGGAGGAAGCAGGCTCCCTGCTGAGCAGAGACCCTGATGTGGGGCTCCATGCCAGGATCCCAGGATCATGACTTGAGCTGAAGGCAGAGGCTTTAACCCACTGAGCCACCCAGGTGCCCCTCATTTCATTCTCTTAACAGAGAAATTTTTTTATCTTAATTTTTTGAAGTCTAAGTAATCATTTTTTTCATGAATCATGTATACAGCATGTATATAGAAGCTTAGAACTGTTGTTGCATCTAAGGCATAAAGATTTTCTCCCCTGCTTTCTAATAAGTTTTATAGTTTACATTTTATATTTAGGTCAATAATGTATTCTGAGTTGATTTTATGTAAAGTGTAAGATGTGAAAGATACAGATTGAAGTTCATTTTCTGGAATATGGATGTCTAGTTGCTTCAGCACCATTTCTGAAAATTATCCCTTATCCAAAGAATGGCTTTTGTTTCTTCCTTAAAAATCAATTAACCATTTTTGTGTGGGTCTATTTCGGGGCTTTCTACTTTGGTCCATTGAGCTATGAATCTATTTTTTTGTCAATATCACAGTGTCTTAATTACTGAAACTTTATACCAACTCTTGAAATTGAGTAGTGTGAATAAAAACCTCCAACTTATGTGTCATTTTTAGTATTGGGGCAAATTGTGCATTGGGAAGTATGAAGATTAAAAGCCTCATGCTATAGTAAGCATCTCTCTGTCTCTGTTTCTCTCTGTGTTACTCTGTCTCTCTCTTTTTTAACACTTTATTTTTAACTGTGAATTGTGCTTTGCCTCTCAGGGATCCACATGTAGGAGTCACCTACCTGTTTTTAAATCAAAGTCTAGGGGCACCTGGGTGGCTCAGTCAGTTGGGCATCTGCCTTTGGCTCAAGTTATGATCTCAGGGTCCTGGGATTGAGCTCCCCATCAAGCTTCCTGCTCAGCAGGAAGTCTGCTTCTCCCTCCCCATCCGTCCCTTCCCCTGCTTGTGTTTTCTTTCTTGCTCTCTCTTTCTCAAATAAACAAATTTAAAAAAATGTTTATAAAAAATAAAAGCATAAATAAATCAAAGTCTGGCAGAACCATTCTTTTTTGTATCTTGTCCATAGGTGCTGAGCATACCTATGTCTTTTTTGGTTTCCTTTTTTTTTTTTTTTTTCTATTTTATTTACAACTGATATTCATTTAGTGTAGAAGAGAAAGGTAAGTGCTTCAAACTTTGGGCCTGTGTCAGTCACATGTCTCATTTTATCTAAATTCTTCTCTGATGACTATCATGTTTTATAGAAACATCTAGATTACAAATGATAGTGAAAAGATTATTATTTGCACATAGTTACTTTCCTATATCTCAAATTCACCTATAATAGAAAGGTTAGAATTGTTTTTCAAAATATGTTTAAGCACCTCAGCATTAATTAGCAATGATTAATTTAATAATTCTGATTGTTTATTAATCATAATTGCTTAAGTAGCCATTTCACCAAACTCTCCAAAGGTAGGTGCAAAGAATTTTTTTAAAACATTTTTATGGTAATGCTTAACAGAGATCTACCAAATTTTTGTGTGATTATTGTTGACTATAGGTACAAAGTTTTATAATAGATTTCTAGAGTTCTGTCATCTTTTTTGACTAAAACTATAGCTGTTGTTTAGTAATTCCCTATCTCTCTCCCTCCCCCAGGTGCTGATGACCACCATTCCACTATATGATTCTATGAACTTGAGTATTTAGGTGCTTCCTAGAGTGGAATCACTCAATATTTCCTCTGTGACTGGCTTATTTCATTTACTGTAAGAATTCTCAAGTTCATCAATGTTGTTGCATACTGAAGAATGTCTTCCTTTTCCTAATGCTGAATAGTATTCCATTGTGTGCATTTACTAGATTTTCTTTATCTATTCATCTGCTACTAAACATTTAGGTTGTTTCATATTTGGCTATTGCAGATAGTACAGCAATGAACATAGGAGTGCTGATATCTCTTTAGATCCTGATTTCAATTCTTTTGGAGGAAAGCCCATGAGTGTGATTCCTGGATCAATGAGAGATCTAGTTTTAATTTTTTGAGGAATCTCTATCCTGTTTCCATAGTGGTTATACCATTCTACATTCCCACCAACACTATATATAACCACACTATATAAAAATTCCAGTTTCTACACATCCTCCTCAACATGTGTCCTGTGGGGTTTTGTTTGTTTGTTTGTTTTTTGCTAATAGCTATCTTGATAGATTTAAAATACTATCTCTTTGTGGTCTTGATTTGCATTTTCCTGATAATTAGTGATGTGACCTTTTTTCATATGTGTGTTGACCATTTGTATGCCTTCTTTAGGGAAATGTTTATTTGCGTCCTCAGTCTATTTTTTAATCAAGTTACAGGTTTTGTTTTTTGGTTTTTTGTTTATTTGTTTGTTTGTTTTTTACTATTGTTCTTTTGGTGTTCCTTCTACATTTTGAGATTAATTCTGTATTAGCTCTCCAGAGAAACAGAATCAATGGGAAATAGATAGATAGATGATAGATAGATGTTTGGTAGAGATATATATATAGATATTATTATGAGGAATTGACTGAACCTTCCCATAATGTGTCGCTTGCAAGCTAGAGACCCAGAGAACCAATGGTGTAATTCCAGTTCAAGTCTAAAGGCTTGAAAACCCCCTGGTTTACATCCAGTGGTGTAAATTACAGTTCAATAGCAGAGGACCAATGCATCAGCTCAAGCAGGGGGGCAAGAAGCAGAAGCAGGATTCTTTCTTCCTTCCCCTTTTTTGTTCTATTCAAGCCCTTAAAAGATTGAATAACACCCACCCACACTGGGAGGACCTTACTGAAAACACTAATTCAAACGCTAATTTCATTCAGAAACACTTTCAGAGACACACAAAAAATAGTGTTTAAGTTGGGCATCCTTGACCTAGTCAAGTTGAAACATAAAGTTAACCGTCACAATTCCACCTGTTCAACCTGGCACTTATATATATGCCATTTTTTAACTTAATCTTTAAATAAAGACAATAATAAGGTGATTAATCTTTCTAACATGATACACCTATCCCATGGATAACCAAAACCAAAAACACCTTTCACAGGAAAGGAGTTACCGTCCTTGAGTAATGTTTGTCTTCTTGATATCCCATAATTTAAATATCTGCATTGCATATTAAGATATCAGAAGTTTGGTAGAATTTATCAGTGAATGAACCTAGTGCTTTCTGTGTTACGAAACTATTGATCATTGATTCAATTTCTCTCATGGATATAGACTTATTCAGATTGTCTGTTTCTTCTTGTGTGAATTTTGGTAATCTGCATCTTCAAGAAATTCATCTGTTTTCTTTAGGTTATCAAATTCGTCGACATAGAATTTTTCATGGTATTCCTTTATTTTCTTTTTAATATCCACAGTATCTGGAGTTCTCTCTTTGATTTATAATAATAATTTGTATAATCTCCCTTTTTTCCTTGTTAAAGTCTTACTGATGTAAGGTGTCTATTTTTTTTCCCCTCTCAAAAGTCAAATAATATCTGAACAGATTATCTCTTTCCAGAACCCTTCCCTGCTGCCAGGTCCCAGACAAAGATCTCTCAAATGTTCAAAATGCCAATATACTAAAGCATAGTGTATTATTCAGCTCAAGCTGCTCTAACAAAATACAGTAGTGGCTTAAACAAAATCCACTTATTTCTCACAGTTCTGGAGCCTGGGAAGTCTTAGATCGATGTGCTGACAGATCTGGTACCTGATGAGAGCCCTCTTGTTGGCTTGCTTTCTTGTGGCTGTATCTACACAGGGAGGAGAGACAGCTCTGGTCTTTCTGTTCTTCTTCTAAAGACACTAATTTCATCATGAAAGCTCCACTCTCAGGATCTCACTTAAACATAATTATTTCCCTTAACCTACACCTTCAAATGCCATCACATTGAAGGTAAAGGCTCAACATATGAATTTGAGGTGGGGACAAATGTTCAGTCTATAATTTTCTATCCTTGGCCTTCAACATTTATGTCGTCCCATGCAAAATACATTGAGTCCATCTCAATAGCACCTCACATCTTACTTCATTCTAGGGTCAACTCTAAAGTCTATACAGTCCAAAGTCTTATCTAAGTAGCATCTAAATCAGATATAGGTGAGCCTTGACATATATCTTGAGGAAAAGTTTCTTTTCACCTCTGAACCTGTGAAACCAAATAAGTTATGTGCTTCGCAAATTGCAATGAGACAGGTACAGGATAGATGTTCCCACTTTTAAAGAGAGAAATCAGAAAGCATAAAGGGATTATGGGTCCCAAGCCAGTCTCTAACCCAGCAAGGCAAATACCACTAAATCTTAATGCATGAAAATATTTCCCTTCGGTTGGATGCCCTGTCGTATGGTACAGCGACCCACCCTCAAATAGTTCTGCCTCAGTAGCTCCTTCAAGCATGGTTCTCAGCCGCCTCCAGGCTCTGCAGAGAGGGATTACATGCCCAAGCCTCTGGGTAGCTGCTGTCTGACCTGCTGAGACCAAGGCAATGCCCCCTGTTTAAAACTGAAGAGGCAGCCCTGAGGACTTCTGAATGATCTTTGGACCCATTCTTATAATATATAAATATATATATTTCATATATATATATGTATTTAATATATATATTTATATATATGTATTTAATATATATATAAAAATATAAAACACTTATAATAAATTAAGGAATTTATAAGAATTCAGTGTATGTTGACTCATATATGATTCATTTAAAATTATTATTGTGTATGGTTATTAGAACATGTAGGGAGAATTCATAAAATTATTAATTCATGAATTATTAAATTCATAAAATTATAATATTGCTTATTTTTATATTAGTATAAATAAATCTACCTTTTTAAGTGCTACTTAGAATTTCAATATACAGCTTCATCAATGTTGATTTCACAAGTCCTGTTTATCTAATAAAAAATCAGAGGCTTCTCTTTTTTTTGTTTTTGTTTTTTTCAATTTACATTTGAAAATAAAATTTCATGTTAAAAGCATTCCAAAACAAAATGTACCTTTGTAAAGGCCTGTGTGTATATTTGTGGGTTAAGTACCATGAAGCTTAATTGTTGAATCAATACATACTAGTATAGATAATGCCAAATCACCTTCTAAAAATATCACACCAATATTCACTAGCCACACTAGTTTGTCAGTATATGCGAAAGGATTTACAACAAAATAAAGATGACTTCAAACAGAAGACATTTGTGATACATCAGAGACAGAAAGAAGAATTTTGGTAGTTTCCATTTTCTGACTAAGAGCAGGGATTCTGGGAATGAAACCCATAAATCCCTTTTGGGGGAGCTTCCGTTGGGGAAGGAGACTGACCACTGGCACAGGAATGAGAAGCTGCATAAATAAACATTATCACAAACTGTCTACCTTCCATTTATTCCCCTAAAAGCCTGTTTGTCTCCTCTCACAGATCGTTTACATCCCAGAGAGGCCCAACCCTGCCCTTTCCTCTATTAAATTGGTATATAAACCTTTATTCCTGGCTGTTCAGGGAGCCTCTCCATTTGAATGTTCCCACATGCATAATAAACTTTTCTCTTTTAATGTCTATTGTCAGACCTCAATGGGCAGAGGGATTTTTTTCCCTCCCAGCATATGTATTTGACACAGGTTTGCCGGATTTAGCAAACAAACATGACAAGATGAACAACATTTTTGCTGTTCACATAATATTTGAAATATACAGATACTAAAATTTTTCTTAAATGGTTGGTTATTTATGTAAAATTTAAATTAATTTAATTAAGTATCCTGCATTTGATATCTGAGGATGTGAGAAATCCAATCTTCTAGGAACAAGTATTCATAAATAGTAAACAACGAAAGCTGTCCTTCTCAGTGTACTAAATGTATTGGGAAACATACGATTATATCATTTGTTTTATTTTTTTTATTTAATTTTTATTTTAATTTTACAACTATTAATCATTAATCATAAGTGAAGCCATTGTGTCCATGCAGCAGCTTTGCTCATTACCCTGAAGCAGGGAAGTCTGCACCAGGCTGCACTGCCCTTGGGTAACAGTTGGAACAAACACACACGTTTTACTTCCTTGTGACTCTTTTCCACTTTAGCTTCCCAGGAGACCTCAAAACCCAATGTGTGGATATCTTTAGTAACAATTATCAGACTGTAGGGTCTCAATAATTTAACAAACTATTTTTATATTAATTAGTTAATTAATTAATTAACGTGAGTAAAACGATAGAAGTTTATTAAGTGAAGATACAGAAAAAGCTCTCCAGAGTGAGAGGGGTTCAGACAGGGTTGCCCAGGAGGACCTTTAGGAGTGCTATTTTATAGAAAGCTAATCAGAGAACTTAAACCCTTTTCACATTTCTACTGATATCACCATTGAGCGAGGACTAGTGATAACACCTGCAATGGCTTACTTCCTTTTTAGGGTTTGGTTATTCTTTGTTGGTCCTGGGTGGTCGTCACAAAGACACCCACCACACATGACCCACCCCACACGCCCAGGGAAAGGTGGTCAGATTTGTCCCCTTCTTTCTGATCTCCCCACACTTCCACATTTGGGGGATTTCTGTGAGCCTGATCTCATAACAGTCTATCATCTCTCCCTACCTAGCCCCACCTGTCCCTTATTCATTCCTCTGCCTGAGTAACCCTAATTGCAGCCAGGGAATGGGATGGTGACCGCTCTGGCTGCGGCAGGCTGTGCGGCAGTTAGAATCTATTGTTTTTTTTCTTTTAATATTTAAGACTAAGATAATTCAACTCTGCTTTATATGTTGATTTGCATCAATTTTTTTTTCTTTTAGAATGTGAATATTACCAAATTTTACAAGAAAATAATACTGATGAGACTATTAATATATTATATATCAAAAGAACCTCTTAAACATTTCAAAATAAAATGCTATCCTTTGTGAACTCGAATAGCCAGTATAGTAAACGAGGTAGGCCATGCTACAGGGGTATTGAAATTAAACCCATAAAAAGGTGAAAAGCAAATTTTGTCATTCTCCTTTGATGTGTAAGATGCCAGAAAGTTAGAGGATTGCCAAACTTAGAAATCTTGGAACCATGAAGTCTAGTGTTATGTCTAAAAATAAACTACAGCATATTAAAATTTTTGAGGGTTTTTTTTTTTTTTTGAGAAAAAAGTCAATTCAAATTAGACAGCATTCCAGCTCACAGATAGAAAGGAGCTGTACAAAATGAAAGACTTTTAGAGGCAGAAGGGCACAGGAACAAGGAAGTTGTACTAGTATATGGTGATTGCCAGGTTAATTTCCCTTAGAGGACAGGAGTCTGTCAGGAAGATTATCTAACTAGCACTGTTCAGACAATTCCTGATTAACTGGGAGGCCTAAAGCCCTATTTATATTAAGTCTTAGTTTGATATGTGTGTTAGCATGAGTGACTCCATTTGGGGCCTGTTGTCTCATGTTTTAACAGTTATAATGTCCAAGGATAGTATCTAACCTGACATAATTATCCAGTTCTCCAGCAACAGATGACTCCCATAATTTTGGCAAATGAAGATCTCAGTGTTGAGAAGCCTAAGTCTTCCTATCTAGTAATCACATAGCCAGTTCTACCCACTTTATTATGAAAAAGGCATATTGCCACTTACCGTTTTTTGTTTTTTTTTGTTTTTTTTTTTTTTAACCTGAGTGGGGAAATCTGCTGTATTATAAAGAGGCACCAAAAGGCTGAGTCCTCTGGGGAATGAAAGTCATCTAATGTTACCTCCTTATTTATAAAGGTCCAGATCCTTTTGACAAATTCTGACTGAGTGATTTGTAATTTCAAACAAAATCAGAAATGGTTAAGATCAACATACATTTTGGCAACCAAATGGTACTTTCATAATAAAATAATTCAGTAATAAAAATATAACTATAAACCTTGCAAAGATTAGTGTGCCTGATTAACTTGCAAAAGATTAGCACTTTTTGCAAAGTATCTATTTTAGTACAATTTATTTTTATTATGTAACTTTTATTTTCAAAAACTACTATTCTATTAAATATTTCAATAATTTTTCACTACTTAAAATAATTAGCCCAAAACATGTATCAAAAATTAAAACAAAGATAATTGTGATTATGTTTCTTTTTAGAGAATATTGTCAAAATATTTAAAGATAGTTCCTTGTGCAGTTCATATAATTAATGATATCATCTTATAAAAGCATAAGTTTAAAACTAATAAGAAGAAGGATTTTGTGTTTTACAATGTACTTGAAGTCCCTGAAATTCAAATAAAATGGTTCATGATCAACTGAAGCCCAAAACTCATCTGGGGACCATTATCCTTATTGTAATTTTAAATTCTAAGATAAAGTCATTCAATATTAGTGAAAAAAAAATTTCAAGTAGGTCCATGTCATAGATATAACATAAGAAATAATAGATTTAAACACTTTAAGTGCTCATGATAAACCAACCACAAAATCCCCTAGGGAAAATATTCTGTAAATGGTACAGTGTGACTAGTATCTCCAGTCCCTAAGGACATGAAGGAGGATGCCTTTAAAAGTTCTGTGGTTGCCTGGTATCTGTAAGTTAGATTAGGGGAAAAATTGAGAGAAGACGGACTTCAGACATTAATTTTGTTGGTAAATGTTTGCTCCCTTCAGAGTCTGCTCTTTGAGGAAAAATCATCTTCTGAGGGAACTTTAAGCAACACAGTGTGAAGTCTTATTCATAGATGAACTTAGAGAATGGCATTGTTTTAGCTAATTTTATCTTTAAACTATTTTTCTTTAAATTATTCGAAAGAATATCATATATTATTATAAATAACTCTATCATATATACATAAAGTTGATGCTTGAACAATGCAGGCATTAAGGGTGCTGACCTCCTACACAGTCAAAAATCCTCATGTAACTTTTTTTTTTAAAAGATTTTATTTATTTATTTGACAGAGAGAGATCACAAGTAGACAGAGAGGCAGGCAGAGAGAGAGAGAGGGAAGCAGGCTCCCTGCTGAACAGAAAGACCGATACAGGACTCGATCCCAGGACCCTGAGATCATGACCGGAGCCGAAGGCAGCAGCTTAACCCACTGAGCCACTCAGGCGCCCACTCATGTAACTTTTGACTCCCAAAACTTAACTACTAATAGCCTGCTATTGACCAGAACCCTACTGATAATGTAAATAGTCGATGAACACATATGTTATGTATGTACTATCAACTATATCCTTACAATACAGTAGAGATAACGAAATGTTATTAAGAAAGTCACAAGGAGGGCGCCTGGGTGGCTCAGTTGGCTAGGCAACTGCCTTCAGGTCAGGTCATGATCCCGGAGTCCCAGGATTGAGTCCTGCATTGGGCTCCCAGCTCCACGGGGAGTCTGCTTCTCCCTCTGACCTCCCCTTTCATGCTCTCTCTCACTGTCTCTCTCGCAAATAAATAAATAAAATCTTAAAAAAAAAAAAACAACGAAAGTCATAAGAAAAAGAGAATATGTTTTGAGTATCGCACTGTAAAAAATTTGCATATATGTGGACCTGCACAGTTTAAGTCCTTGTTGTTCAAGGATAAAGGGTATGATTATCCAGAAATGCACATTGGTTTCTAGTAAAATTGCAAAAGATGGGAGATAGATTTAAAAGCACACCTGTGGTCATTATTTTTGTGTGTTTTTACTGAAAATGTTAATTGTCTTACTTTAGAACTGAAACATTTTTCTCTCATTTCTTCTTCTCTTCTACCACTTTTGAAATTTGAAAAAGAACCCAATTCTTCCTAAATTATGCCTTTAAAAAATGTTTTGCAATAATTCTAAGATGATTTTAGAAGATAGTTTAACACTATGAATATCATTTTCTCAATAATTGTTGCTTTTCAATAAATTTAAGACTTTGAAGTATATTAAGAAAATACTAAATCTATAGTAATAAAGAACAGGATTATTGAAAAAAATGTCTCATTGCCTTCAAAATAACAATCACAGAAAAAAACTATTCTTTTTTTTTTAATATTTTATTTATTTCTTTGACAGAGAGAGAGGTCACAAGTAGGCAGAGAAGCAGGCAGAGAGAGAGGGAGAAACAGGCTCCCCACTGAGCAGAGAGCTCGATGTGGGGCTCGATCCCAGGACCCTGAGATCATGACCTGAGCCAAAGGCAGAGGCTTAAACCACTGAGCCACCCAGGTGCCCCACAAAAAACTATTCTTAACAGAGTCAAAATACACAATTAGATATCTTCTTAAAGGATGTACTGGAAATTTCAGAATAAACTTAGAAAAAAAATCCCAAAACAGAGCCTAGCATAATATTTTAAACTTTAAGGATCATTTTGGACTAGTAATTTTTGAAAAATAATTATATATCTTGGCTCTCAAAGGTTGTATTAAAAAAACATACTCACCAGCGGTGTTGAGCAGGGCTTAAGAATGACTCAGATTTCAGGAATTTATAGGAGAAAGTTGTAAAATGACTATTTTTGTGCCAACAAATTTGTTGATAGAGTGACCATTCTCTTTTATGCAAATAAACTGGCCAGAAATATGATAACTTAGATAACCCTATCAGTTAGGGAAATTGATGCAGTCAAAAGTCAATAGTGGGAAGACTTGGCTTTAATTTGCTTGTGCTGATCTGGGTGTGCAATGTCAATGCTATTCTAAAGTGTAAGGGTTGTGTTTTGCTCTCACATTTGTCCTTGACATGCCTCTGCTGAATTTTGAGACTCTAAAGACCACGGTTTGGTAAACAAAAAATTACACTGAGAATTATCTTGAGTTTTAAAGGCTAAAATGTCTCAATGCTGCTCAGGTTCACTGAGATTCTATTAAAAATAATATCTTAACCATTTCCTGCAGCACAGAAAAATCAATGGCGCTCTATCTCTGGCTAGTTTGGTCTGTTATCTGCCTGCCCACCCCCAAATTATGGAACACAGCCAACATCCTGCAAATATCAGCCTGTAGCATCCCTGTCTAATCCACAGGCTTTGGCTTTAGGAACTATCTCACATTGAATTTCATTTTGTGATACTTCCACATCCTGCTAAGTCTTGGCTTTTTATCTTATGTCTTGTCTCTGGCTTTGTATTTACTCAAGGCATCTGATCCCTGATACAGACGTACCTCAGAGATATTGTGGGTTCAGTTTCAGGTCACCACAATAAAACAAGTATTATAATAAAGCCAACCAAATATTTTGGGGGGTTTCCAACACATATAAAATTTATTTTTACACTATACTATAGGCTATTAAGTGTGCAGTAACATTATGTCTAAAAAATTCCTTAATGAAAAAATACTTTGTTACAGAGAAATGCTAACCATTATTTGAGCTTTTAAAAGGTCATAAAATTTTGCTGGTAGAGGGTCTTGCCTTGATGTTGATGGCTGCTGATCAGGATGGTGCTTGCTAAAGGGTGGTGTGACCATGACAGTTTCTCAAAATAAGACAGAAATAAAGTTTGCATATAGATTGAGTCTTCCTTTCATGACTGATTTCTCTGTACCATGTAGCTTTCTTTGATAGCTTTTAACCCACAATAGAACTTTTTCCAAAATTGGAATCAATCCTTTAAAAACATACCACTGCCTTATCAACTAATTTCAGGTAATATTCTGAATTCCGTGTTGTCTTTTCAAAGTCTTCACAGCGTCTTCACCAGGAGTAGATTCCATCTTAAGAAATGCTTCCTTTGCTCATCCATAGGAAGCAACTCTACATATATTAAATTTGGGGCATGAGATTATTTCAATCCAGTCACATTTTCAGGCTCTACCTCTAATTTTAGTTCTCTAGCAATTTCTATTACATCTTCAGTTACTTCCTCCAATAAACTCTTAAATCTTTCAAAGTCATCCATGATAGCTGGAATCAACTTCCTCCAAAATCCTGTTCATGTTGATATGTTGACCTCTTCTCATGAATCACATGTGTTCATAGTGACATCTAGAATATTGAATTCTTCCCAGAGATTTTCAATTGACTTTGCCCAGATGCATCAGAGGAATCTCTATCTATGGCAGCTATAGTCTTATGAAATGTATTTTTTAAATAAGAAGACTTGAAAGTCTAAATCACTCTTTGACCCATGGGATGTAGAATGGATGTCGTGTTAGCAGACATGAAAACATCAGTCTCATTGTACATCTCATCTCCATCAGAGCTCTTGGGTGACCAGGTGCATTGTCAATGAGCACTGATACATATATTTTAAATTTTATTTTATTTTTTCAGTGTTCCAAGATTCATTGTTTATGCACCACACCCAGGAGCACTGATATTTTGAAAAGATTTTTTTTTTTTTTTCTGAGCAGTAGATCTCAACAGCTTAAGATATCCTATAAGCTGTGTTGTAATAGATGTGCTGCTATCCAGGCTTTGTTTTTCTACTGATAGAGTGTAGACAGAGTAGATTTAGCACAATTCTTAAGGGCTTTAGGATTTTCAGAATGGTATATGACCATTGGCTTCAGTTTCAAGTTACCAGTTGCATTAGCCCTTAACAAGGAAGGCAGACTGTCCTTTGAAACTTTGAAGCCCAGAATTGATTTATCTGCTCTAGCTGTGGAAGTCCTAGATGGCATCTGGTTCCAATAGATGGCTGTTTTGTCTCCATAGAAAATTTATTGTTTGGTGTAGCCAACTCTACTCATTATCTCACCTAGATCTTCTGGATGACTTGCACCTTCTACATCAGCACTTGCTGCTTCACCTTTCACTTTGTGTTAGAGAGACAGCTGCTTTCCATAAATCTCATAAACCAGCCTCTGCCAGCCTCAAACATCTGCAGCTTCCCCACCCATCTCAGCCTTCATAGAACTGAAGAGAATCAGGGCCTTGCTCTGGATTAGGTTTCGGGCTTAAGGGAATGCTATGGCTGGTTTGATCTATCCTGACAACTAAAACTTTCTTCATGCTAGCAATAAGGCTATTTCACTTTCTTATCATTTGCATCTTCTGCAATAGAATAGCAATAGTGCTTCTGGAATAGCACTTATAATCTCCTTCAAGAACTTTTCCTTTGCAGTCGCAACTTCGCTCACTGTGTGGCTCAAGAGACCTTGCTTTCAGACTACATGATTTTCAACGTGTCTTCCCCACAAGCTTAACCATTTATAGTTTTGATTTAAAGTAAGAGGTGTGCTACTCTTATTTTCACGTGAACACTTAGAAGCCATTGTAGGATTATTAATTGACCTAATTTCAATATTGGTTTGTCTCGGGGAAAAAGCAGCTCAACCAGACGGGAGAGAGAGTTGGAGATGGGGTCAATGGAGCAATCAAAACACACACATTTATCAGTTAAGTTCACCGTCTTATACGAACATAATTTGTGGTACCCCAAGACAATTATAGTAACATCATTGATCACTGACTGCAGATCACCATAGCAAATATAATAATCATGAGAAAGTTGGAAGTATTGTGAGAATTATCAAAATGTGACACAGAGATACCAGGTGAGTAAATGTTATTAGAAAAATACACTGATAGACTTGCTCAACACAGGGTTGCCAGGGATGCCTGGGTGGCTTAGTGTGGCTCATGAGTCCTGGGATAGAGTCCCACACCAGTCTCCTTGCCCAGCAGGGAACCTGCTTCTCCCTCTGCCTGCTGCTCCCCCTGCTTGTGCTCTCTCTCTGACAAATAAATGAATTAAATTAAAACACACACACAGGGGCGCCTGGGTGGCTCAGTGGGTTAAAGCCTCTGCCTTCGGCTCAGGTCATGGTCCCAGGGTCCTGGGATCGAGCCCCACATCAGGCTCTCTGCTCTGCAGGGAGCCTGCTTCCTCCTCTCTCTCTGCCTGCCTCTCTGCCTAGTTGTGATTTCTCTCTGTCAAATAAATAAAATATTAAAAAAAAAAACCACACATACACACACACACACAATATACAAATACAAACAAACAAAAAACACAGGGTTGCCACAAACTTTTAATTTTTTTTAAATTCAATATCTAAAGTACAATAAAGTGAAGTGCAGTAAAATGACATATGCCTGTATGACCTACTAGTACTGACTTGAGGTCTCTTGTTCAGTGAATTCCGTGTGTTGCCTTTCAAAGTGAAAGCTCCCTAGAAATAGTCAGGTCTATAGAAGGGCAAGGTGGTATCTAGTCCTTTTGTTGTAACCCACACCAGCTTGATCTGAACTCCAGTAATATCTTTTCTTATTTATTTTAGTTCTTTTCTGTGTACTTGCTGGGTAAATGATCCATATCTAATCTTTTTAATTGCTATCATTATGTGATCGTTTTTATTTAAAGTCAAGAAAATTCAGACTGGATGGCCTAAGTAGCTTCGATGAAGTCACAAACTAATAGGTAGCACAGCCAAGGGTCAAGCCTCAGTTCCTCTCACTGTAAACCTGTGACTATTGGACCCTGGTTTGTCATGGAAATGCACTGGCCACCCTTTCCCTGAAACTCACATTCTCATCCGGGGGGATACTTCA
This sequence comes from Meles meles, assembly GCF_922984935.1. Lineage (NCBI taxonomy): Eukaryota > Metazoa > Chordata > Mammalia > Carnivora > Mustelidae > Meles > Meles meles. The sequence goes on from NC_060075.1 coordinate 102,505,788, forward strand.
GTATATAGGGAAGAAATAAAATGGAGTAAGGGAAAATTCCAACAGAGAATGAGAAATTATAGGAATGCGTCTATCCTTACCAATCTTTTTTTTTTTTTCCTTTTCTTTCTTCCTTTAGTATTTATTTATTTATTTAATTTATTTTTCTAAAATAAACATTAAGACAAAGGAGAAAGAAGATGAATCCCAAGGGTCTAGGAGTGTGACCTGAAGTTGAATATAACTACCAGACTCTTTCTTTGAGGTTGCGTGTTCATTTTAACAGTAGACAGATAGACGTGGAGATAAAGATAGAAAGATATGGAAATATAGATGTAAATATATTCTTAAGTAACCAGGCGATCAGCTCATATTTATACTGTGGTTTTTTAAATACCATATCTGAGTACATCTGAAAAACCCTTAGCCGGTTCAGTCAGTGTTAAGTTGGGATTTGTAGATGTAGACACATTCTAAACTCTCAGGCTCATTTGTTTTTTGTGCGCTATGTGAGATAGGACCAGATTATTAAAAGAAAACTATCTCTCAATTCTGGACTAAGTGATTCAGTGATTATATGATCAATCAATCAATCATTGTCCAATTAATATATCAATTGCTAGTAATCAAAGATTAGTTCCAGTTGTCCCTAGAATACCAACGGAAAAAGCAACACAGGGCAGTCAAGGTGGAGTTGCTGAAGTTGAAGACTGACTTCAGGACAAACTCCCTCTGCGGTCTCTCAGCAGTTCCCTTGGGCCCATTCAAGCATCCTTGGCTTTCAAATACAAGAATGGTTAAAGGACAGAACTGAGCTGTCTTAGGGGAGGGAGCTCTGAAGCCAGGGCAGAAGAAAGAGATGATGATGTAGACAGAATAGAGATAAACACTGGGAGAAAGAGACACAAAGGAATTTAACTCCAAGGAATGTACTCTAATTTACATTACAAAGCCTCCCAGAGTTTAGCAGCTGAAACCCAGTTGACAGCTTATTCAATTATTCTCTTATTCACCTTTTCAACAATTATTTATCAAGGAGAGGTACTGGGCAATATGCCAGATATCCAGCATTAAACAAAACAAAGCTAGTTTCTGCTGTCAAAGACTCTTACAGTTTAGCAAAGGAGATGAATGTCAAGAGCCACGATGTGTCTGAGATTTTACTCTATTTATAAGCGAAAACAGCTTACCGGTTTCATGGATGTTGACAGAACTTGAGACCTGTGGTCAGAAATGAAAGACTATTTCTCATAACAGTAATAGCATTTGCACGGCTTTCCTGAGGCACAGTTGCCACGAGGCAGTGGTAAGGGGCCCAGATGATGGCTTTGAAACAGGCCTATAATCCTGGAGAGAAACTTGAAATTACGGAAAATAAATTATTCAAAATTGGTAGCAAATAAAGTTGCCAGATAAAACACAGGTGTCCGATTCATCTGAATTATTGTTAATAGATCATTGTTGGTATAAACACGTTCCAAGTATTGCATGGGACATACTTATGCCTCCAAAATGGATTATCTGAAATTCAAATTTAACTAATCAGCTGCAGTTTAATTTAGTAAAGCTGGGGACTCTGGGCCTGCTTGAGTTCTGCCTCTGCTAGAGACACTCTATCTTCCACCCTCTGTTACACACATCCTTGTGAAGACCGGCGGTAACAAAGTAAATGCATCTGCTGAAAAGTTGTGCAGAAATGTAAAGGCCCATGAAAAATTATTTCCCAATTTGCATTAATCAAACTAAAACACAATATACCATTCCAGCTTTTGATTAAGTTGTATGAAGAAATTTAAAGAGTACTGGTCAAAGATGGACTTGATGGCGGCGCCTGGGTGGCGCAGTGGGTTAAGCCTCTGCCCTCAGCTCAGGTCATGATCTCAGGGTCCTGGGATTGAGCCTGCATCAGACTCTCTGCTCAGCGGGGAACCTCCCCCCACCCCACCTGCCTCTCTCCACCTGTCTCTCTGCCTACGTGTGATCTCTGTCTTTCAAATAAACAAAATCTTTAGAAAAAAAAAAGATGGACTTGATGTATCCTAACACAACACACTTACATAATTAAATATAACACCAAATGTTACGTTCTATCCGTCTGAGGAGCTCATAGATAATTACTAGACCAACTCTCACAGCAACAGCTCCACTATCAGGATTGTTTATAAAGTATTTTCCTCTGCTATAGGTTCAGGGATTGCATTCATGTAACTCTGTCTTTCTTAGCAGAATAGGGTCAATATCTTGTTCAAAACATTCTTCCTCTTTAAAAAGTTTAATCGATTTGTTCATTTGATAATGTTATGTTGCTGGTCTTTCTTCCCAATGACTGATTTCACGGAGGATAATTACGTCCTTACTACTGTCAGAGAGAACAGAGAACTGGATCACAATTCCAGCTCACTCAGCTGAGCTTGGGTGCTGGAGATCAACCAGCCACTTTGTGCTAAGGTGGCCTGTTTTGGTTTTGAGGCATGAGCTTTGAAAGTTATCAAATGTGGTATTCTGAAGTGGGCTTGCAAACAAATTTCTGGTCTTGAAAAATGTGATTGTACTATATGGTTGTATTTTGAATATCTGCCAAAACATTTTGAATTATGTAGTAAGCACATTAACTACATAACAATGAGTCTTGGAGTTCTGCTTGAAAAATTTCTCATTGTATTAATATTTATTAAGCTTTTAAGCAATCCAAATACTAGTTACAAGTTTAATGGATAAGATTAAACCACAGTTTCTGATGTCCCTAGATACCGTGTGCTACTTTTCTAAATTTACCATGACTTCACTACTTTTGGACACTCTGCTAGCAGGTGGTCTGCAGTTTTGTTCCTCCTCAAAGCTCCCAGCTTCCTGAGGAAGGAAAAGATAGAAGTTGGAAGCTTGCCAGTCCTAGTGACATCGTTTGGGAAACTGGTCTTCTATCCACACGGTTACATTTTCCTCTTTTGTTCAAGAACAGGAAAGCTTTAGTGATATTTGAAACTGGATTTCTAAAGGTACTTGTAGAATATAAACTTCTCATCATTTATAAGGAGACAACCAGATTTAACAAGGATATTTTCCGTGGAGGAGGTATTGAACACTTTCCTTCTGTACGCATTGTGTCCTGTGTGCGTTGTTGAATTAGACTAATCAGACTTGCTTTTCAAAAGAAACCTCTCCCTTTCACTGTCTTGGCCTTTTTGTTTTCTGCAGTTTGCCTGTCCTTAAAATACTGCACTGCCTGAAGGTAGCTCCTCACTGCTGTCTGACATGGCCTCTTGTGTCATCAGCTATAGGACCTCGGGATTCATATGTGAATCCACTCTTCCCACAAACACTGAGCACCAGACCTGGCAGATGAAAATTGTTATTATTTATTCCTCTTAATTTCTGTGACAACTTCCTCTTATTTTTATTATGTCCACTCTTTCTCAGGCTCCCTAGCTGGCTTCCTCTCTTCCTCTGCCCACCTATTAAACGTCGGTGTTATTTTAGACATTTCCTTCAATTCCTCCTTTAATCTATATATTCTATCTGAAGATTTCATTAATTCAATAATATTCATTCATTCATTTCAACTGTCATTTACTCACAAATAACTCCCCCATTCACTGGGACAAATTGTTCTCCTGATTTCCTGATACGAATTTCAAACTCTCTACCCCTAACTTCAGAGATCTGCAATCTTTTTAGAATCTCTTAAGTATTTCCAAAATCAACTTCTTAGCTTCTTTTCCTTGTTGATTATCTTTATTAATCATTCTGCCAAATTCCAGTTGTTCAGATTGGAAACTCGGCAACATTCGCTGCCATTTTCCCACATCATCCCAACTGAAACAGTGTCCCCTGCTCCCATCCCTCCCTCAGGCTTCTCTGCATGTCTGTGGCTTCCCTGGAAGTTGCAGCCACAAGCCACAGCCCAGGTCCCCAGTTCCCCAGGTGCTGTCCTCTGCAAGTCCTCCCTTAGGCCAGCTCAGAATTCCTCCTAAGACATAAAGAAACTCTTATCCATATATAGTAACATTTTCTTCATGGCTTTTTATATTTGGAACATTCTCTCAAAATTCAAGCTGCCTCCATAGCCCTGAAATTGGATTTCTGCATCCTCTGCTCCCTGTCCTGGCTCTGTCCAGACAAGAAAGACAGGGTAGCTAGAGGGATCATCTAGGATGATCATGGTCTTACACTAGTTGCTCCTTAATGTCTACAATAAGTCAATAAGTGTTTTATATATTCTTCCAGTTTCTGTAATTAATTATAACAGAAGGAAAAGTCTCATGTAAGCTACTACGTTATGACCAGAACTGGAAGTGACAATTGCTTTCAGCTTTTCCTAAATAATATGACTTTATCAAATAAAATACATCTGCTACTATTATTTAGATTAATGGATTATAAATATAATCAATTCATTTCTTTATGGAACATGGTTCTATTTATTTAAGGTTCTATTCTACTGCATTCAATTCTCCTATTGTCACAATTTTAGCTTTCCAGTTGTTACTTTCTTATTTTGTATATTATTATTACATCTCCCCCTTTTGTTTACTTGTTTGTTTGTTTATTATGTTAGTCACCATACAGAGTGTCATTAGTTTTTGATGCAGTGTTCCATGATTCATTGTTAGTGTATAACACCCAGTGCTCCATGCAATCCATGCCCTCCTTAATACCCATCACCGGGCTAACCCGTCCCCCACTCCCCTCCCCTCTAAAACCCTCAGTTTGTTTTCCAGAGTCCATAGTCTCTCATGGTTCATTTCTCCCTTCGATTTCCCCCCCTTCATTTTTCCCTTCCTTCTCCTAATATCCTCCATGCTATTCCTTATGTTCCACAAATAAGTGAAACCTTGTGATAACTGACTTTCTCTGCTTGACTTATTTCACTTGATATTATTTCCTCCAGCCCCAGCCATGTTGGTGCAAAAGTTGATGGAAAAGATGGCTGAGTACTATTCCATTGCATATATGGACCACATCTTCTTTATCCATTCATCTGTTGAAGGATATCTTGGCTCTTTCCACAGTTTGGCTATTGTGGACATTGCTGCTATGAACCTTGGGGTGCATATGGCCCTTCTTTTCACTACATCTGTTCCTGCGTACATTGATTTTTCATGAATATAATGGTCTCACGTTTTAATATTTGCCTTGTAATCATCATACATAGGTTGTTTATTTCCAAGTATATAGTAAGTACAAAAACCTCCTCTTACACTAATCATGTGCATCCCTGTGCTTTCCTCACTTTCTTGAGACCATTCGTTCAGGATCCTTTCTTGCCATGGCACTAGAATAGAGCTTGTTGTCCAGCTGCCATCTAGGACTTCACCATGACATTTCTCCCTCCATCGTCTGCTCTGTCCTGTGCTGGATCTCTTGTTTTCCAGGTCTGTTTTCATGTTCATCTACTCCATCGTCCAAAAACTTATTGAGGAGGGTGAATGGGATGTAAATGTTTTGAACCCTAGCACGTCTGAAAATTCTAGCCTCACCCTAGATAGATAATTTGGAAAAAAATTTCTATTAGAATTTGAAAAGAACTGATTCCAGCTCCCAGTGCTGCTATCCTATCATTTGGTGTCAGTCTCATTTCTATTTCATCCCAAGAGATCTATTTTATCTCTGTATGTTTGATAAAATTTTCTCCAAAAATTCCTACTATGAGTGTGGGGTGTGTGTGTGTGTGCGTGTGTGTGTGTGTCTTTGATATGCCTCCTTTTGCATTTCATTGGACAATTCCTATTGGCAACTCATTTCCTTGTTTTAGGAAATTTTCCTCTGTTACTGCCTTTTTTTCTTCTTCTTTTCTTTCAAGAGTATGAACTTCCAAGTTTATTTTCTAAACACTCATTGATCTTTTTCACCTCTTTACTTTTTAGCTGGACTCCTCACACGAATCTTTCATGGCATGTCCCAATCTTACTAATTATTTTTTAGAGAAGAATTTTTTAAAAATTCTCCTCAATTTTATTTTATTTTTTAAAGATCGTGTTTATTTATTGAAAAAGAGAGAGGGAGAGGAAAAGAGTGTAGTTGAGGGGAAGGATGAGGGAACTCTGTACTCAATGTATCTCATGGTCCTGAGATCATGTACTAAGCTGAAATCAAGAGTTAGACATTTAACTGACTGAGCCACCCATGTGCCCCAAAAAACTCCCTAAATTTTATTTTTTTTGAGTTCTATTTCTCTCCCTTTGTCTCTTTCTTTTAGAGAACTGTATCTCTCTTTAGCAATAGCATATTTCATTAAATGTCTATAGATACTTGTCTTTTCATTAGCATTTAAAGGATGAGGTAAAGCTGATTGGAACTCTGTTTTCATAGGGTTCACAAACAATAGTATGATGGGATAGATCCAGTCTTATGGGGACCCTCAAGTGAGAATCTGTGGGTATTTATTTTGACCTGTTCAGTTTCCTCAGAAAATGACTCTATGTAGTCTTCAACATGAGATTGTAATATTGGTTGTTGGCATTCTGAGAGCTGAGATGGTCACAGAGAGAGAGGGGATCCCACGTTCAGCATCCAGACATTGAAGTGTTACAATCTTACTCAGGCCCTTCTAATGTCCCTCATTCCGGAGACTCTTTTCTAGTCTTTCCAGAAAATGCCTGTGTATTTTAGATGTTAATTTGTGATGAGACAGTCTCAGTTTAATTGATAGTAAGCCATAAAAAGAACCAAAATACCTAGATATTTGAATTCAAAAATGGTTGGAAACAAGAGTTTCTACATGCCAGAGGGACGCATTCTCTAAAGCAGGCAGGTACCATAACCAACAGGAATTACAACTCATATTCTATCAGGTAAGAAATATTCACAAAAGAGGGATCTTTTCTGTAGAGCTTTCTCTTTCTCTCTTTTAAGTATTTATTTATTTATTTTAGAAAGAGATCACAGAGGGAGAGGGAGAAGCAGCCTCACCACTGAACACAGAGGCCAATGTGGGGATTGATCCCAGGACCCAGGGATCATCACCTGGAGGCATCTGGTTAACTGACTGAGCCACCCAGGCACTCATCTGTAGAGCTCTTGAAGCATCCAGGGGGAAAAAAAAAAGAAAAAGAAAGAAAAAGAAAAGAAAAGAAAAAGTGTCACTCCTTGTTACTTTGCTTAGAGAGATGGAGTTTTCTGACAGATCAAGGCTCATTTCCCAGCTCACCTCTGTGGTAGGAAGTCACCAAATCCCCACCTGCATCCTTTCCTACACACATACCATTTCAAACATATCCTGCTATAAAAAGAAAATTTAGTGTGTGTATGTGTGTATTTTGCCTCCAGGTACCAGGCTTCCTTTAGTTCCACATGTCACTCTTGAGGTCCAACGATTAAACTAACAATGAACCTGACTATCAACCCAAACACATCCAGCATGAAGCATAAAAAGAAGACTGCCATTAAAGATAAAACAAAACAAAATTTAAAAAATAAAGCAAAATAAAACAAAATAATAAAAAAAAGAAAGCTATTTGTAAATTGCAGACAGTGGAATCAACACACAGTGCTCTTCCAGAAAGATCCAGAATTTACACAACAAAAAGATGAAGGGCTCCCTTGTTCAGTCAACTGGACTTCCCGTAGAACTGGTCTCTAGATAAGCAATACTTGGGAAAGTTTGTGTGCAAGTATGAGAAAATTCTACTCAGACTGAGTGAAACATATAACCCCCTCACCATTTACTAACTTAGTAAAATCACAATGTCAGCTAGTCACAGGAATGATTTGATGGGGGTTCTGCTCAGCCTTTTTGAAACCAGCATTATGCTCAGGCTGTCCTCTCCTAATCTGAGGAGCTCTTACTCTGAGACCACACAGCCAGAAAGTATCAGCATTTCTTCTTCTTCAATCACCACAGAAAATGGCATATAATGTGTCCCTTTTCTCCCTCAGTGTGCTCTAAGTTGGAGGTAACTCTCAGTAGTGTCACTGAAGGATGGCCAGGGTAGTAACCCACCGGAATCCTGGCTGCACTTTCAAGTCCCTGCTGCCTTTGCTGGCACTTACTTTAGTGAGTTTTGGTTTTGTTTTTGTTTTTTGTTTTTTTTTTTGAAAATGTTATTTATTTATTTAACAGAGAGAAACACAGAGAGAGGAGAAACACAAGCAGGGGGAGTGGGAAAGGGAGAAGTAGGCTTCCTGATGAGCAAGGAGCCCTGGGATCATGACCTGAGCCCAAGGCAGACGTTTAACAATTGAGACACCCAGGTGACCCTTTAGCGTTTGATAAATAATTTGTAATTGGTGACACTGCAAAGGACAAAATAAAAAGCAAATCTTATAATTATGTATTATAAATGTTTTATTACAAAAAAAATTTGAAGATACACAAAATCAGAGAGAGCATTAAACTTACCCACCTTCTCATCAGCTGGACCCCAGAATTCAATCTGTCATCGCATGTATTTAATTTGCCTTCTTTCTCATTTTTCATTTCCTCCTCTCTCCTTCCTTCCTTCCTTCCTTCCTTCCTTCCTTTCTTCCTTTCTTTTTTCACTCTTTTTTATCCTTTCCAGCTGAAGCATCATAAAGCAAATAAAAGACATCACATTATTTCATATTCACCCAGATCGGTCTGCATTTTGAGAAACAAAACCAAAATACATACTTTCTCATATTTATACTAAAAATGGGTTTCTGAGGGTTTTTTTGAAAACAAACCTAACAGTTTTTTTAAAATTAAAATTGAAATTTTAATATCAATTGCAATAAGGTACTACAGTATGTTGAATTTTAATCTATTGTTTACTGTTTTCTACTTGTCTCATCTGATCTTTCACCCATTTTCTCTTTTCTTGCTTTTTGGGGATCAGATTGGTGGTTTTTTTTAGTAACCCCATTGTGTCTGCTATTGTGTTACTCATTATAGATGTTTTAATAAGATTTTCTAGGATTTACATTGCACATCTTATGATGGTATTCCTTCAAAAAATGTACATTTCACCTATAGTGAGAGAAACAATGTTACTTTTTTTGTCTATTTCATGTTTTGTTTTATTTTATTTCCACATTTTACACATCTGTACATCTCATACTTTTTTTGAAGATTTTATTTATTTATTTGAGAAAGTACACAGGGAGGGGGAGTGCAGGAGAAGGAGAAGCAGACTTCCCACTGAGCAGGGAGCCCAACAGGGGCTTAATCCCAGGACCCTGGGATCATGACCTGAGCTTAAGGCAGATGCTAACCCACTGAACCACCCAGGTGCCCCTTTTCATACATTTATAATTTTTTTCCTTGTACCCAATTATCTTTTCAAACAATAAAAAAATATTAAACATCTCTCTTATATTTACCCTCATATTTGCAAATAATATCTGTCTGATATATTGCAACTCATATGTGGATAAGGGGCTTACCTTTTGAAAAAAAATATATATACCTCTTACAGCTAAACAATTAAAACATTAGAAGAAAGTAGAAGTTAGTCAAAGGATCTGAATAGCTACTTCTCTAAAGAAGATACAGAAATGGTCAATTAGCACTTTAAGATGCTCAAGATCATTAGCTATTAGTGCAATACGAGTCAAAACCAGGGGATAGCACTGCATACGTGGTAGAATGACTATAATTAAAAAGATAACAGTAAATGTTAGAGAACATAGGAAGAAATTGGAACTCTTATAGGCTGTTGGTGAGGATATAAAATGTTTCAGCTTTTACAGTTTTCAAAAGGAGTTTTACAGTTCTTCATAAGGTTAACATAGTACTACAGTATGATTTAAAATTCCATTCCTAATTATATATCCAAGAGAAATGAAAAAAATGTTCACATGAAGATTTGTACGTGAATGTTCATAGCAGCATTATTTGTAATATGCAAGAAGTGAAACAACTTAAGTGTTCATCAGTTGGTGAATAGATAAATAGTAAGTAATATAACCCATACAGTGGAAAACTATTAGGCAACAAAAAGAAATAAAGTCTGAATACACACCACAGCACAGATGACTTGAAATATTATTCCATTTATATGATATAGCCAGAGTAAGAAAATCCACAGAAATAGAAAGCAAATTAATGGTTGTCCAGATCTGGGCTATGGCATGCACTGGAGAGAGATGGAGTTTGATTGCTAATATGTGTGAATATTTTGGGGGAGAATGATGAAATTTCTAAAATTAGATCATGGCTATGATTGCACAATTGTAAATATACTGAAATGTACTTGTTATATCATGAATTTTATACTTTAAATGGACAAATTGTATATTATATGAATTACTTCTCAATAGAGTTGTTTTTAAAAGAAAGTCTACTTCATAACGGCACTCAAAGCTCAAGAGTCTCATGGATCTGAACTCAGTAGGAAACTCGATGTTTTGCCACTGAATTTGCAGTTATTTAGCTGGAAATAGAGACACTCTCTTTGTCAGTGATTCCCTTCAAAACAGCTAGTTTCATGTTCTGATGTCTGCATTCCTTACTCACAGTTACCTCTTTTAGATACAGTCTCTTTGTTGCAAAATATAGAAATCCAGTTCAAGCTAGTCTAAAGAAGCTTAGAAATGTATCTACTCATGTAAATGAAAACAACAGAAGTAGACATGGCTTCAATCTGTGCTCATTGGGTTTCTGCTTCCTTTTTTTTTTTTTTTTTTAAGATTTTATTTATTTGACAGACAGAGACCACAAGTAGGCAGAGAGGCAGGCAGAGAGAGAGGAAGAAGCAGGCTCCCTGTAGAGCAGAGAGCCCGACACGGGGCTCGATCCCAGGACCCTGGGATCATGACCTGAGCCGAAGGCAGAGGCTTTAACCCACTGAGCCACCCAGGTGCCCGGGTTTCTGCTTCTTTTGCTTTCTTCTTGGTAAGCTCTGCTCCACTGGAAACCCACAAGTCCTAAACTTTTGGCAGAAAAGCAGAAACAAAAGACTTTTCTACTCAAATATTCTGGTAAATAAGTTCCTAGCAGGTCCCCATGTAGTTACATACCCAGTTCTCAATCAGAAATTTTAAAAGAGGGGAGGGGGAAGAGAGCATATCTTTGTCAACAGGTCAGGTTTAGAAATATCGATTAATTACATTCTTCCTTCTCTCTACTAACAGCTTGAAATCAATCAAAATGTAAGATATTGGAATCATACAAAGAGAACAAAATATCTTAATTAACAGTACAGCTAATTGGAAAATGGGGCTTAGATATGTGGCAAAGTGGCTTCCTATCCCTGTCTACGACAAATCTCAAGTGAACTGGGAAGTCATTTCCACGTGGGAGAGGATTTACTGCTCTGAAAAAAAGGACTTCTCAGGGAGTATTAGTCTACCTCCACTAATCTCACCGAACTTTGTCCATCTTTGGGGTGGAAGGGAGCAAAGAGAATTAAAAATATCTGTCTTCATACCTTTTTCTTCTGAGAAGTGAAGTAAGGTGAGGAGGTTTGGTAAGTTTCCCCCACATGTAAGGGAAAGGAATAAACACATTTATGTAAAAGCAGTCCAAAGCTAAGGGACACAGAAGCATGGATGAACATGTGGGTACACACACGACTGTCATTATGTCTTTCGTTCTATCTGTATTCACCCAGAAGATATGTTGAGCATCACTGTTGCCTATCCCTTTGAGTGACTATTCTGGATGAAATGTATGAATCTGGCATAAATAACTAACACTGAGTGAAGAGTTTTATTGACTTTGTGGAGGATGCTTTGATTTTTATCACAGTATCTTAAACCCAGGACAAGGCTTTAATTTGACTTAATCAAATAACTATGATGAAGTGACTAAGTATCATCATAGGGTAGTACAGTAGTGCTGATTTAAATGGAAGTATCTCAGAATTAAAACTCAGCCTGGGTGGCTCAGTGGGTTAAAGCCTCTGCCTTCGGCTCAGGTCATGATCCCAGGGTCCTGGGATCGAGTCCCACATCGGGCTGTCTGCTCCGCAGGGAGCCTGCTTCCTCCTCTCTCTCTGCCTTCTTCTCTGCCTAGTTGTGGTTTCTCTCTGTCAAATTAATAAAATATTTAAAAAAAAATTCCACATAAAACTCAGCTATGCAGCAGTATTTTAGAAAAGTGATTAACTTCATAATGAGACCCGGTTAAATAGTTTAAATAGTTTAAATGTCTTTGAAATTAAAATACATTTCCACCGTAGAAATAACTAGTTTCTTAAATACTATGAATTATAAACTAGCCATTAATTAAAATGAACACTAAGTTAAAGATATTATTGTATTCTTTATTATTTTATCTTTTGATGTCACAAATGTGTTGAAATAGTAATAATAGTGATTTTCCCCATTCTTAAAGTACATAAACTACTGAAGTTTTATTAAAAAAATATACAAATGGATAAGAAAAAGTAAATTTCATAGGTGTGTCTCTTTCTGAAAAATAAGTACATATATGTTAATGTCTTAGTTCATGTCCCAAGTTAGTGTCTTAATTAAAAAAAAAAAACTTAATGGATAAAGTGTCTGTGGCTTATTTCAAAATTTTTTGTGTCATACTTCAAAATTTTTCAGTTACCAATGGCCATACTCATAAGTAATTAAATATTGGCACAAAAGAAATTAATAAATACAGGCGGTCAGCCAGTTCAATAATTTATAATTTTCACTATAAAGTTAATTCAGTGTCAATTATTCAATAACCAGTGACTGAAAGAAAAAAAATTCCCAATTTCACATCACAAATATTTTTAATGTGGAATTCAATTAAACATTTTAATTTTGAAAAACTATAAAAATATTTAAAATGTAACCTATGAAATTAAAAAAAGGAAAACCTACTAAAGTTTTCTCAAAATGCCAATTGGTGATATATTGACACTACTAAAAAAAACCCCTCTAACTTCCCCACTCAATTTATGCCATTGTTGACTAATTTTTTATAATTAATATTTTAATTATAAAAGAAGGACATATAGACTATTTCCCAGGTATTAATCCACACATGGGCTAACTCAATGACATACAATGTCAGCATATATATAATCTATCTCTTCCCTCACTTTTCAATATGGTGCCTTCAATTCTCCTTTTCCATCCCTGCTTCTTATATCAACTTTATAGTACTAAGTAATAACAATTACAGAATGCCTTATATACCTCATTTTCACAAGACTTTAAGGTAGTTAACATAGCTTAATCATTGGCACAGCACTGTATACTAGAAAAAAGAAAATAATCTTACAGAGCAAACTGTACATTAAAGAATTGTATGGCCCCCCAAACAGAGAACTAGAAAGTTTCGGGTTGAGTCTTTATACCCTTATGTATCTGAACTGAACTCACATTCAGGGTTCTTTCCATGACAAGTCCTGTCTTTCCTTCTTAAATTTAATGGAAACATTGTACCATCTAAACTTTAAAGCACCCACTTTTCTAATTTAATCTAATTTCATCAAATTAATTATAAAAAAGATAAGGCAAAATTATGGGAGTTTTAGATATAATCTCAGTAATGACTAGAAAACACTGGGTCTGAGATTTGTTATGTAGATGACTCACAATGAGGAAGAGAGGGTGCGATTTCTAGAATTCTTAGATACAGACAGATAGGAAGAGGACTAGCAAAAAAAAAAAAAAAAAAAGATCTGAGACCTGGGATAGGTGAAGAGAATTCCAATAACACAAAAAACTATTTGTACATCTACTAAAGCAGATAAATTAATATTCAAGTTTCTCAGATAATTTGAAAATAAGTTTATGGATATATTTTTGAAAACATTTGAGGAAACTTGGTGAAACTTAGAAGTCCTAGGAGCTTGAAGTTTGACAAATAATTATTACCCTTTGAAAAGTTGGATGACGATTCTGCTTACTGCTGGTGTGTAGCATAATATTGCCTTCCTTTCTAAGGAACACATCATTAAAGTTGAAAGATGATTCCTTAGAGAAGGAGGTGAATATAGACCCACAAAGAACAAATCATGTCAGACTAGGCATTTGTGGACAAGATTTAGAAAAGTGCAAGATCAAAGTGATGGATTAGTAGCTGATTGAAAAACTCAACCCAAAGAGATGATTAATGGGTGAATGTCAATGTGTAAGGTGGCTTCCAATAGGGTACCCCTGGCTTTATCCTTGGCTATGTCCTTTTCAAAATTTTATCAATCATTTGGATAAAAAATATAAAAGGCATGCCTAGTAGCAAGGATATACAGCAACTATATTAAATGACTAATTAAATAATAGAGGCCTTAGATTATCCCTTTACAAAAATCAGTTCAGAATACATCTAGAAAATGAGTGACTACGTAATCTTCAATATATAAAAGAACAATTATTTAAAATGAAGGGAACAACAGCCCTATTCAATTCTGCAGTGACCCAAGGATATATAGAAATCTGCATTTAGTTTGTGAGGCACACTTTAAAAGACAAAACACAAATTAAATAGAATATACTGAAAGGAGAACAAAGAGGGGAACACACCATAGGAAAATATCATTTTATTTATTTATTTATTTATTTATTTATTTTTAAAGATTTTATTTATTTATTTGACAAAGAGAGAGATCACAAGCAGGCAGAGAGGCAGGCAGAGAGAGAGGAGGAAGCAGGCTCCCTGTGGAGCAGAGAGCCCAATGCGGGGCTCGATGCCAGGACCTGAGATCATGACCTGAGCCGAAGGCAGCGGCCTAATCCAGTGAGCCACCCAGGCGCCCCAAAATATCATTTTATTAACCAGAGATTTTTTTTTTTTCCCCAGGCCATATTATTGGCTCACAACAGGAGATAGGTTGACTGGTCAGTGTTGGCTTGTAAGATGATTCCTTACTTATCGTGTGCTGATATGTTGACTGAATGAAGAATGGTACCTGGAAAGTACTGGAAGACAGATTTGTATACTAGCAGCTGATGAGTAGAAAAGTCAGCGAATAGGTCTGGTAGGCTGTAAGACCCCATCTATTGTTTATGTTTATATGAAGGCCAAACGAATGGTCAGGAATGGTGAATGGTGGCCCATCAGCTACAAGATTTGATTTCTAAGTGTTTTTCAAATGTTATTTCTAATGAGCAAATCCAGGTCACATGTAAAAATGAAATATAAAAAGCCAGTAGAAACAGCTATGAAGGTGAGTTCCTCAAAGGTTCTATATATATTAAAAAAAAAAAAATTCCACCTCTATGTAGGCTATATTATTAATCAAAAATATTTGATTCCTCTTCCAGGAAAGATGGAGAAGACAACTAAGTTTTTGAGAGTTCTATTTCCAATGGTTATCAGCATGGCCCCAAACAGAGTTTGGCTATTCAGAATATAAAACAAAGATTGATTCTCCAAACTTGAAAGGACAGGGACAGACTGAGAAATCTATCTAGTCCCTACAGAGGGCAGATTCTTAAAGACCTACTCAGACATGGCAAAATAAGATGGTGAAAAGGAAGGACATCTCCAAAAGTAGAGCCAGGAGCTATAGAGAAGGGTGGGAGGGGGTTGGTAACAGACTGAGAGGGGGATTATCTATTCCTGAGGTAGATAATCAGGGCCTCAACAATATCCCCCACCCTAAAACTAAGAGCGTCTCAAAATATCCACACAGCGGGTTTAAGGGATCACTACAGACCAGGGGTAGCTGGCTGCTTCCAGTTGTTTTCTTTTCTGAATGAGAGCTTTTATCACAATTCTGTTGTTTTGTTGCTCCACTGAATACAAAGAATGGGGGGGGCATTTTAACTTGGTTTTAGTTCATCGGTCTCCTTATCAAGAATACACAGCTCCAGACCAGATGTAGAGATTGCTACATGCGTTTGATGGATGATGTTATTAGGATTTGGGCTTGATGCCTTTGATGAGGGAGTGTGTATGCCCCGTGAGGAGATGAGAAAAAACAAAATTAAGGTCTAGAAAGATAGACCCTGCTCTATTGTGACACCAGAAATACTCCTTGCTTCTCACTGGGGTAGAAATACACTTCCCCCATCTTACTGACATTGGTCCTAGTGTTCTGACTTGCCCAGTCAATAAAAAGAAGAAGAAATGATACATTCTGTTCCTGGCAGAAACTGACAAGCACTTTTGTCCCTCTGCTCTAGGCTGCTTCATCAGCTTGTGCCCATGTCAAAAGGATGCGGAACAAAGCTGCAGCTGATCTGTTAATAGATAACCATTATGGTCTCTGAGAAGGGTGAGTCTTTTTTTTAAGAAGCCAGTTAGTTTCAACTGAACAGAAGCTATGAAGCAGATCAGCAAACACTGTATAATGTGTATATTCAGATGCTATGCTATAAAATGTATTACTCTGAGCAAATAAGACAGCTGGATCTAGTTTAAAAAATAAAAGAAAAATAAAGATGAATAAAATAACCTATTTGCTGATTTACAACAAGTAGAAACAATGTTCTTAAGATTATACTGTTCCCTATTATAAGAAATAGATTTCTCTACTGAATTCTCTTAACATGCAAAGTAAAGTAATAAGAATTGTTAGTTGTAAAATTCTTTCAATTAAAAGACTATCTTTACCCACATGACATGTAAATATCTGTTTGACATATGTAGCCATAATTTAGTAAAATTTGATCAATTAAATCCTAACAGTATTTTGTAACAATTTGAAGAGTGTAATTTAATTTCAAAACCAGTATTATGAGCAAATTTTATTTAGTAAAAATATATTCATCTCTAGAATAAGAGAATAGCTTTATAGAGATAAGAAACTAAAATGAAATATACTTATCTGTGAATTCTATAAAATAGAGGTATTCATTAAGTGATGCTTTTGGAGAATATCTTTCTCCTCTGACTTTTAAAATCTAGAGCTCGTTGCTCAAGCCAATACTCTTTTATATCTTAATGTTTTTATCTGAATATGGTTGACATAGAATGTTATATTAGTTTCAGGTGTACAACATAGTGATTCTACAAGTTTATATGTTATGCTGTGCTCACCACCCAGCTGTCACCATACAGTGCTATTAAAATATCATTGACTATATTCCTCATGTTGTGCCTTTTACTGTCATGACTTACTCATTCCATAACTGGAAACCCATATCTCCTACTCCCAGAACCCATTTTGCCCACACTCCCTGGCAACCATTAGTTTGGTCTTTCTATTTACAGATCTGATTCCGCATTTTGCTTATTTATTTATTTTTCAGACTCTACATATGAGTAAAATCTTATGGTATTTGTCTTTCTCAATCTAATTTATTCACAGCATAATACCCTTTAGATCCATTCATATTGTCACAAATGGCATAATCTCATCCTTTTTTATGGATCCAAAATATTCTATTGTATACATAGATGATAGATGACAGATAGATAGTTGATAGATAGATAGATAGATATCACATATTTCTTATCCATTCATCTATCAATGGACACTGAGGTCACTTCCATATCTAAACTATTGTAAATAATACTGCAATAAATATAATAGTGCATATATCTTTTTGAATTAGTGTTTTTGCTTTCTTTGGGTAAATGCCTAAAAGTGGAATTATTGGATCACATGGTAGTTCTATTTTTTAATTTTCCAAGGAAACTCCATACTGTTTTTCACCGTGGCTGTGCCAGTTTACATTCCCATTAACAGTATAAGAGGGATTTTTTTCTCCACATCCTTGCCAACACTTGTTATTTCTTGTCTTTTGGATTCTGGCCATTTTGACAGGGACAGTGTCATATCTCACTCTGGTTTTTTTTTTTAAACATTTTTTTTAAAGATTTTATTTATTTATTTGACAGACAGAGATCACAGGTAGGCAGAGAGGCAGCCAGAGAGAGAGAGGAGGAAGCAGGCTCCCCGCTGAGCAGAGAGCCAGATGCGGGGCTCAATCCCAGGACCCCGGGACCATGACCTGGGCCCAAGGCAGAGGCCTTAACCCACTGAGCCACCCAGGTGCCCCCTCACTCTGGTTTTGATTTGCATTTCCCTGGTGATTAGTGAGGTTGAGCGGCTTTTCCTGTGTCTCTTGACCATTTGCATGTCTTCTTATCCACACAAAAGAGAAAGAATAGACTAAAATTTCCAAATATATATTTCATTGACCTCTGAATACCCTGGGTCTTTCTATGCTTATCGAACCAGAAGTTGAGGTGGCACATGACACAAGACAGCAAATGTCACTTTTCTTTTTTTGTTTTGTTTTGTTTTTCTTATGTCTGTGTGTGGCCTCTCACGAAGTCATGCCTCATGGAAAGTGAATTTCTGCATGTAATTTCCAAGGGTGTTCTTTTTTTTTTTTTGACAGAGAGAGAGGTCACAAGTAGGCAGAGATGCAGGCAGAGAGAGAGGGAGAAACAGGCTCCCCACTGAGCAGAGAGCCTGATGCGGGGCTCGATCTGAGGACCCTGAGATCATGACCTGAGCAGAAGGCAGAGACTTAAACCACTGAGCCACCCAGGTGCCCCTCCAAGGGTGTTCTTAATGCTGCCTGGAATGCGGATGTGAAAGCTTAAGGCTGAACTGTAGAAAGTGGCCCAAACTCAAGGTAAGGTGGAGAAGAAGGTGGGAGGAAATGCAGGAACCTTGTTTCCTGAGTATTCCATGGAGCAAAATCAAACTTGCCCTCTGTTGCTTCCTGCTCAGATTGTACATAAGAGGAAAATAAACTTCCATGGTTGTATTGACTGTTGGTCACATCAGGCTTTATCCAGTGCTAACTTACATGGTTACTGTCTTAGCCTCTGTGTGCTTTTATAACAAAAAACCATAGATTAGGTGGTTTATAAAACAACAGAAATTTACTTCTCACAGTTCTGGGGGCTGAAAGTTCAAGAGCAAGGATCTGGCCTGGTCAGCGTCTGGTGAGAGTCTGCTTCCTTGTTCTCAGAAGACCATCTTCTCATTGAGTCCTCACATGCAGAAGGGGCGGAGGGAGTTCTCTGGGTCTCTCTTACAAGGGTGCTACTCCTATTCATGAGGGCTCCACCCTCATTACCTAATCATCTCCCAAAGAACCCCCTACCTCCAAATCCCATTACATTAGAGATTAGGATTTCACATCTGAATGAGAGAAGTGGGGACAAACCTTCATTCTATTGCAGCTACTTAACATGGTTCCAATCATTTTCTTTGGAAAAATTCTAAGATTATTTTAGATAAACCTGAAGATTGGAAAATTATGATCTAAGTTATAATATTTGGTTGATCAAAAAACTAGTAAATTATTTTTTATTAGTTTTTGCTGAGCTTTACTTTACAAGGATGGCCTTTTCAAAATAGGTAAGCATGTGGTTTTTTAATGGTTTCCCTAACTTTTCAATATATTCTTCACTACAGAAATCAATTCTAGTTTCTTCAGGATAACTTTATTTAACTGATCTTTATGTAAATTTACAGTTTGTTGTTTTAATAATATTTAAGATAACTCCTCAAACACTTCAAGTCACCTGAATATGTGTCTTTGTATATTTTATTATTTATTTATTTATTTAATTTATTTTTAAGATTTATTTTTTTATTTGGCAGAGGGAGAGACTGCAAGAGCAGGAGCACAAGCAGTAGGAGTAACAGAGGGAGAGGGAGAAGCAGGCTCTCCATCAAGCAGAGAGCCTGATATGGAGCTCAGCTTATTCCCAGGACCCTGGGATCAGGACCTGAGCAGAAGGCAGATGCTTAATGACTGACTCACCCAGGCACCCCTGTTCAATTTACTGATATTTTCTTCCTTGCACTAAGTTAGGATCCACAGTAATAAATAATAAAATAGTCATCTTCCTCATTGTCATTCTGTTTTCTCTGGCAAGACTCATAATTTTCCTCATATTTCTAATTTCCCTTCTCTCTTGTATTATCAACTCCTTTGATATTGTTTGTACCAACTTTTAATTTATAGCTCATGAATTTAATTAGAGCAACAGATTATCTTTGAGATCAACAAGATATTGAATTGGGCTCATTCCAGGAGTAATTCAGACTTATTTCATTACAGGCTTCCCTACCTGAAAACAAAACTGCACCCGACTGCTTTGTTTTTCAAAGTTAATTGTCGAGTCATTATTAAGTATTATAGTTGGCTTATTCATTTAATAGGAATTTTATTTTTAGGGTTTTTTCAGTATATAGATGTCAATGGATTTTATGAAAGTTTATATAATTGTATTACTCTAAGAATATTTTATTTTATTTTATTTTATTTATTATTGTCTAAGAATATTTTAATGTTACAATTACAAATAAAGTGCTTTTTTAAGTGACAACAAGTACACATTAAAATATTTCATAAACGGTATTCAAACTAATCTTAGCATCAGAAGATATCAGAATTTTTTAACAGGAATTCTAAAGTCATTCAAAATAGGATTTTTACTTTCAATAATAGCAAAGGTTGTTTAAATATACATTTGAAGAGGAGTCAAGATGGCGGAGAAGTAGCACCCTGAGACTACATCAGGTAACAGGAGATCAGCTCGATAGCTTATCTAAACATTGCAAACACCTACAAATCCAACGGGAGAGCAAAGAGAAGAAGAACAGCAACTCTAGAAACAGAAAATCAACCACTTTCTGAAAGAACCTGTTTTTTATCCCCTTTCTCCCCCCCACAATTTGGGGTCTCTTCTGATTTGGTTACAGCGCATTTTTCCGGGGTCTTTGCCACCCTTTTAGTAGTTTATTTGCTCCTTCATATCCTCTTATCTGGACAAAATGACAAGGCAGAAAAAATCACCACAAACAAAAGAACAAGAGACAGTACCGAACGCTAGGGACCTAATCAACACAGACATTGGTAATATGTCAGATCAAGAGTTCAGAATGACAATTCTGAACATTCTAGCCGGGCTCGAAAAAGGCATGGAAGATATTAGAGAAACCCTCTCTGGAGATATTAAAGCCCTTTCTGAAGAAATTACAGAACTAAAATCTAACCAAGTTGAAATCAAAAAAGCTATTAATGAGGTGCAATCAAAAATGGAGGCTCCAACTGCTAGGATCAATGAGGCAGAAGAAAGAATTAGTGATATAGAAGACCAAATGACAGAGAATAAGGGAGCCGAGCAAAAGAGGGACAAACAGCTACTGGACCATGAGGGGAGAATTCGAGAGATAAGTGACACCATAAGACGAAACAACATTAGAATAATTGGGATTCCAGAAGAAGAAGAAACAGAGAGGGGAGCAGAAGGTCTACTGGAGAGAATCATTGGAGAGAATTTCCCTAATATGGCAAAGGGAACAAGCATCAAAATCCAGGAGATGCAGAGAACCCCCCTCAAAGTCAACAAGAATAGATCCACACCCTGTCACCTAATAGTAAAATTTACAAGTCTTAGTGACAAAGAGAAAATCCTGAAAGCAGCCCGAGAAAAGAAGTCTGTAACATACAATGGTAAAAATATTAGATTGGCGGCAGACTTATCCACAGAGACCTGGAAGGTCAGAAAGAGCTGGCATGATATATTCAGAGCACTCAACGAGAAAAAAATGCAGCCAAGAATACTCTATCCAGCTAGGCTATCATTGAAAATAGAAGGAGAGATCAAAAGCTTCCAGGACAAACAAAAACTGAAAGAATTTGCAAACACCAAACCAGCTCTACAGGAAATATTGAAAGGGGTCCTCTAAGCAAAGAGAGAGCCTAAAAGTAGTAGGTCAGAAAGGTACAGAGACAATATACAGTAACAGTTACCTTACAGGCTACTAAAGGCACTAAATTCATATCTCTCAATAGTTACCCTGAATGTTAATGGGCTAAATGCCCCAATCAAAAGACACAGGGTATCAGAATGGATAAAAAAACAAAACCCATCAGTATGTTGCCTACAAGAAACTCATTTTAGACGCGAAGACACCTCCAGATTGAAAGTGAGGGGGTGGAAAACAATTTACCATGCTAATGGGCATCAGAAGAAAGCTGGGGTGGCAATCCTTATATCAGATCAATTAGATTTTAAGCCAAAGACTATAACAAGAGATGAGGAAGGACACTATATCCTACTCAAAGGGTCTGTCCAACAAGAAGATCTAACAATTTTAAATATCTATGCCCCTAACGTGGGAGCAGCCAACTATATCAACCAATTAATAACAAAATCAAAGACACACATCAATAATAATACAATAATAGTAGGGGACTTTAACACTCCCCTCACTGAAATGGACAGATCATCCAAGCAAAAGATCAACAAGGAAATAAAGGCCTTAAATGACACACTGGACCAGATGGACATCACAGATATATTCAGAACATTTTTCATCCCAAAGCAACAGAAGACACATTCTTCTCTAGTGCACATGGAACCTTCTCCAGAATAGATCACATCCTGGGTCACAAATCAGGTCTCAACCGGTATCAAAAGATTAGGATTATTCCCTGCATATTTTCAGACCACAATGCTCTGATGCTAGAACTCAATCACAAGACGAAAGCTGGAAAGAACCCAAATACATGGAGACTAAACAGCATCCTTCTAAAGAATGAATGGGCTAACCAGGAAATTAAAGAAGAATTGAAAAAATTCATGGAAACAAATGATAATGAAAACACAACAGTTCAAAATCTGCGGGACACAGCAAAGGCAGTCCTGAGAGGAAAATATATAGCGGTACAAGCCTTTCTCAAGAAACAAGAAAGGTCTCAAGTACACAACCTAACCCTACACCTAAAGAAGCTGGAGAAAGAACAAGAAAGAAACCCTAAACCCAGCAGGACAAGAGAAATCATAAAGATCAGAGCAGAAATCAATGAAATAGAAACCAAAAAAAAAAAAAAAAAATCAATGAAACTAGGAGCTGGTTCTTTGAAAGAATCAATAGGATTGATAAACCCCTGGCCAGACTCATCAAAAAGAAAAGAGAAAGGACCCAAATCAATAAAATCATGAATGAAAGAGGAGAGATCACAACTAACACCAAAGAAATACAGACAATTATAAGAACATACTATGAGCAACTCTACGCCAACAAATTTGACAATCTGGAAGAAATCGATGCATTCCTAGAGACATATAAACTACCACAACTGAACCAGGAAGAAATAGAAAACCTGAAACAGGCCCATAACCAGTAAGGAGATTGAAACAGTCATCAAAAATCTCCAAACAAACAAAAGCCCAGGGCCAGACGGCTTCCCAGGGGAATTCTACCAAACATTTAAAGAACAACTCATTCCTATTCTCCTGAAACTGTTCCAAAAAATAGAAATGGAAGGAAAACTTCCAAACTCATTTTATGAGGCCAGCATCACCTTGATCCCAAAACCAGACAAGGATCCCACCAAAAAAGAGAACTACAGACCAATATCCTTGATGAACACAGACGCAAAAATTCTCGCCAAAATACTAGCCAATAGGATTCAACAGTACATTAAAAGGATTATTCACCACGATCAAGTGGGATTTATTCCAGGGCTGCAGGGTTGGTTCAACATCCGCAAATCAATCAATGTGATAGAACACATTAATAAAAGAAAGAACAAGAACCATATGATACTCTCCATAGATGCTGAAAAAGCATTTGACAAAGTACAGCATCCCTTCCTGATCAAAACTCTTCAAAGTGTGGGGATAGAGGGCACATACCTCAATATTATCAAAGCCATCTATGAAAAACCCACCGCAAATATCATTCTCAATGGAGAAAAACGGAAATCTTTTCCTCTAAGGTCAGGAACACAGCAGGGATGTCCATTATCACCACTGCTATTCAACATAGTACTAGAAGTCCTAGCCTCAGCAATCAGACAACAAAAAGAAATTAAAGGCATCCAAATTGGTAAAGAAGAAGTCAAACTATCACTCTTTGCAGATGATATGATACTATATGTGGAAAACCCAAAAGACTCCACTCCAAAACTGCTAGAACTTGTACAGGAATTCAGTCAAGTGTCAGGATATAAAATCAATGCACAGAAATCAGTTGCATTTCTGTACACCAACAACAAGACTGAAGAAAGAGAAATTAAGGAGTCAATCCCATTTACAATTGTACCCAAAACTATAAGATACCTAGGAATAAACCTAACCAAAGAGACTAAGAATCTATACACAGAAAATTATAAAGTACTCATGAAAGAAATTGAGGAAGACACAAAAAAATGGAAAAATGTTCCATGCTCCTGGATTGGAAGAATAAATATTGTGAAAATGTCTATGCTACCTAAAGCAATCTACACATTTAATGCAATCCCTATCAAAATACCATCCATTTTTTTCAAAGAAATGGAACAAATAATCCTCAAATTTATATGGAACCAGAAAAGACCTCGAATAGCCAAAGGAATATTGAAGAACAAAGCCAAAGTTGGTGGCATCACAATTCCGGACTTCAAGCTCTATTACAAAGCTGTCATCATCAAGACAGCATGGTACTGGCACAAAAACAGACACACAGATCAGTGGAACAGAATAGAGAGCCCAGAAATCGACCCTCAACTCTATGGTCAACTCATCTTCGACAAAGCAGGAAAGAATGTCCAATGGAAAAAAGACAGCCTCTTCAATAAATGGTGCTGGGAAAATTGGACAGCCACATCCAGAAAAATGAAATTGGACCACTTCCTTACACCACACACGAAAATAGACTCCAAATGGATGAAGGACCTCAATGTGAGAAAGGAATCCATCCAAATCCTTGAGGAGAATGCAGGCAGCAACCTCTTCGACCTCAGCCGTAGCAACATCTTCCTAGGAACAACGGCAAAGGCAAGGGAAGCAAGGGCAAAAATGAACTATTGGGATTTCATCAAGATCAAAAGCTTTTGCACAGCAAAGGAAACAGTTCACAAAACCAAAAGACAACTGACAGAATGGGAGAAGATATTTGCAAACGACATATCAGATAAAGGGCTAGTATCCAAAATCTATAAGGAACTTAGCAAACTCAATACCCAAAGAACAAACAATCCAATCAAGAAATGGGCAGAGGACATGAACAGACATTTCTGCAAAGAAGACATCCAGATGGCCAACAGACACATGAAAAAGTGCTCCATGTCACTCGGCATCAGGGAAATACAAATCAAAACCACAATGAGATATCACCTCACACCAGTCAGAATGGCTAAAATGAACAAGTCAGGAAATGACAGATGCTGGCGAGGATGCGGAGAAAGGGGAACCCTCTTCCACTGTTGGTGGGAATGCAAGCTGGTGCAACCACTCTGGAAAACAGCATGGAGGTTCCTCAAAATGTTGAAAATAGAACTACCCTATGACCCAGCAATTGCACTACTGGGTATTTACCCTAAAGATACAAACATAGTGATCCGAAGGGGCACGTGCACCCGAATGTTTATAGCAGCAATGTCTACAATAGCCAGACTATGGAAAGAACCTAGATGTCCATCAACAGATGAATGGATCAAGAAGATGTGGTATATATACACAATGGAATACTATGCAGCCATCAAAAGAAATGAAATCTTGCCATTTGCGACGACGTGGATGGAACTAGAGCGTATCATGCTTAGTGAAATAAGTCAATCGGAGAAAGACAACTATCATATGATCTCCCTGATATGAGGACATGGAGAAGCAACATGGGGGGGTAGGGAGATAGGAGAAGAATAAATGAAACAAGATGGGATTGGGAGGGAGACAAACCATAAATGACTCTTAATCTCACAAAACAAACTGGGGGTTCCTGGGGGGAGGTGGGATTGGGAGAGGGGGAGCGGGCTATGGACATTGGGTAGGGGAGGCGAACCATAAGAGACTATGGACTCTGAAAAACAACCTGAGGGTTTTGAAGGGTCAGGGGTGGGAGGTTGGGGCAACCTGAGGGTTTTGAAGGGTCAAGGGTGGGAGGTGGGGGGAACAGGTGGTGGGTAATGGGGAGGGCACGTTTTGCATGGAGCACTGGGTGTTGTGCAAAAAGAATGAATACTGTTATGCTGAAAAAAATAAATAAAATGGAAAAAAAATATACATTTGAATTTACATATCTGAAAGATAGTCAGTCCCTCTTCTAGACATTAGTAATTGCTAAAAAACAAAGTGTGACTAAAGAGATTCATATTTAGTTATAAAGGAGATAGAAATTCGAGTCTAGTTGAGGGCACCAGTTCTTTTCATAATGCCCTCCTGTTTCTGTACCCTAAGCCTCTCCAGCTGTCCTCCCCTCTCTCACCAGTGGATGATATCACAGCCTAGTCAAGCCAGGTTCTGGAAATAACCATGGCTGGTCCCACTCTGGAGGTAGCCAGTGGGCACCACTCCCCACAGAGTAGCCTCCATGGAGTAAAGACCCTTTCCCTGACACTTTCTGCTCCCCCTTTCTGGAACCCAATGTCTTTCTGATCCAAGTGACTCTCCGTGGGGCCCTGGCTGTCAGCCTTGCTGACAAGAGCAGCTGATGGAGGGAGGTATGTAGAATCTGGGGGCTGATATACACAGCCTGAGCTCCAGGCCATCTCCACCCTCTCTGTCCTTCCTGGGCTTATAGCTGCAGTGAGCAAAATGCACATTCCCTGATTCCAGCTTCAGCTTTTTTGTGGAGGCTCTGGTTGGCCCTCTGCAATGCTGTCAGTCACCCTCTATCCACCTCTGATCAGTGCCTTTCTCTAGGAACAGAATCTACTGTTTACTAGGGTATCTGGGGGGCTCACTCAGTTAATCATCTAACTCTTGATTTCGGCTCAGGTAAGGATCTCATGAGTTTTGAAATCAAGCCCCTTGCGTTCTGTGGTCAGTGTGGTGTCTCCTTTGGAGTCTCTGCCTTTCCTTCTGTCCCTCGCCCTGCTGGTAAGCTCTCGCTCTCTCTCTCTCAAATAAATAAATAAATAAATAAACTTTGGTGGGGGTGGGGGTGGGGAAGAATCCACTGTTTCCCTTTACCCTCCTGTTAGGCATTCTGTAATTTCACACCCTCTTTGTCTCTCCCACACTCTCCGCTTTCAGCTTGTGAAACTATTCCTACCTTGTTCCTGAAACTCTAGACCCTTTGTTCCTGAAATCCACGTGGGTATACCATCCAGCTGTCTGATCTTGGACAAGTTACCTAACCATTTTAACCACTTCCATTTTGCCTCTGGAAAATGGGAAAAGTACTCCTGTCTCATGAGGTTATTGTCATGATTAAGTTACTCAGTCCCTGTAGAGAACAGTGACCTACTCTAGATGTCCATCAACAGATGAATGGATCAAGAAGATGTGGTATTAGTAAGCATTCAAAAATGTTGGATTACACCACCATCATCACCATCATCACTTGTGGCTTATCCTGCCTGAAATTTATCTCTATGAATCCTTTTACTCATCTGTTGGCCCAGTTACTTAAGCTACTATTGATTAAGAGTGTTTATTTGGGGATTAAAATATGTAAATGTGAAGGTACTGGTAGACTATATATGCCTAATTTTACCCAGCCAGATGATTTGTGCATTTGTTATCAAATTTCCTAACCAAATAAGAGCTGGTTATGTGAAAACATAGTGAAAGAATAGAATTCTTTTTTTTTTACTTCCCACCCAAAGCTTCTGAACTTATATATACTTAAAAAAATGTCTATATTTCTCATATTTTCAGAAGTTGCTAATTGGCACCATAGTTTAAAAATAAATTTTAATGTCAGTTTGAAAAATGAGTCCTATATAGTCTGGATCTATATGATGTGAATGGTTAATCTTTACTATTTTCATTCTGGGAGTCCAATTATTTACTTAGGTTTTGGTTATCATTGCTAAATTACCGATTAATTCAGAATATCGTTGCATTATACCCCATTATTTCAGAGAAATTTATGAGTCTTGATATACTCTGGATTCAATCTCCTCTCTCATTTCTTTCTGTAGTTTTGCATATATCAGATTTTGGTTCAGTATAGTGGTATTTGAAATTTTCATAATCTATGACTAAATCAAATTGGTGACTTAAAATATAATTTAGTTCTTTATGCTGCATAAGGTTAAAAGTAAAGGACAAATTGCTGATTTTTATCTGGTAAGAGAAAGTGCAGAAAAGACTCAACAGGGTAAAGAAAACAAGAAATTACTTTTATTTAAAACAGAATTTATCTTTAACAATAATATTTTTTAAATTATTATTCTTCCGTCCGATACAACATTCTTTCGTGTTTTTCCTGGCTACTTGATTTCATCACGCATCATTATCCAACAGATCCATTAGCCAAATACAAAAGAAGTCAGTTTCTTTTCAGTGCTTTTTAAGAGATGCCACTTACTGAGATGCATGTCATGAAATGGGAAAGGACTGATAATTATCAGGTAGTAGAATACCAGAGCAGGTGGGGAGGTGTGGTTCTTGAGCTCTGTAATAGGAAAATACAGAAGAATAGAGTCCATGCACACTGCTTTCAGTTCAGAATGCCACCTTAAAAAAAAAAAGAAAATCTGATAACTGGGCAAGTGATTATTCTCAGAGACTCAAAACAGCGTTCCAGCATTTGGGGGCTCTAAATCCAAGAATCAGTAGCATTCAAAAATCTAACCAGAAGGTTAGGCAGTGGTTACCAGGACTGGCATTCTCCAGTCAATAAGAACTCAGAAACCAAACGAAGGAGTCCTCCCAACAGCAATAGGAGATGAGAAGTGGAATGTGTGGCAAGAAGTCAGGACAACAGCTCATACTTAGAGAATAGAAAGGGGAACCAAAGTCTAGAAATGGGTTGAATTTATGGATTGCATCTCCTAAATAAGGCAGGAATTTTTGCTGAAGTTCAAAAGAGACATGCATTAAGATAAATTGAGAACAAAGCCCATAGGGCTGGCTGTAGTTCTTGTGGATCATTCCCACAGTTTCTGGTCTCTGTTACTCAGGTGGACCCTAATGTGGTGGTAGAAAGAGGAGCCTGTGAGATGCTGCGCTGATCTCATTATGAACTCCGGCAGACTTGGTTGACCCTTTGCCGACGCCTAGCTTTCCCTCAGTGATGTTTTCGCTGTTCTGTGTCTTTTCAGTTTCTATAAATCCTCCTCAAATATACCGACTAACAGGTTTTTTATTCTGAAAAGAATGACCTGGCTATACCACAAGTATTTCCTTAAATTTTACGTGATTTTCCCATTTAATGAAATGATTTTATTTCTAACATTGACTGGCTTTCAATTTGATTTTTTTTAAATTCTCTAATTCAGATTTTTAAGGTTGAATTAAAAATATTTCCAAAGGCTTTGGTATTTAGGTAAATATTTCTGAGATAATAATAATTAGCTCTTCATTCATCAAATGAATAGCAAATACACCTTAAGATAAAATAGTTTTATCTCTGTAAAATTATATCTATATATCTTTATAAAGAGGTAATGTAAAGTTCATATTAAAATTTATAACTGGGTGAACCTTAAATTCTGTTGCATTTTTTAAAATTCTGTTGTATTTTTTGTATGTTCTTATTTCTGATGATTTTATTTAGTTACATGCATTGACTGCCTATATCTATATCATGGAATGTAGTCCATGAACACTGTCTTCCGTTCAAAATCCGCTCACTCATCTGGGAGTGTAAGTGACTTACTCCCATAAGTCATGGGAGTAAAAGTTCCTCATGTCCACACATTCCCTGTTGACTCCTATTTCTGATAATGGCTAAGCCTACAGAAGAATGTGGAGGGAGAATGCTTATTCCTAGATCAGCAATGTACCTGTCTGAACGCTAACTTTGAACAAAATATGATTTGGTTATTTGGATTCAAAATGTGTACAATTTTTTACATATCAGTAAAATGGTTTTCTTTACTATATTCATTTCCTTTGAAAATCAAAGGGCTAAGTAGATCATCAGGTCTGTATTTGAAAATAGCACTAATTGTATAATAATGCATTAGCAGGAAAGACCATTTGGGTATAAAAAGACAGTTAAGCACAAGGAGGACAACAACCTATGAATCCACCCCTTCATCTTGATTATCAAATTGGTTAATAAATGCCTAGTCATTTCTATGCACAAATGCATGTATATATCAGACTATAGTTGGTATTTTATGACTTATACTGTGTGATATATATGATCAGCCAATTCATTATTAAAATTTTTTCCTTCCAAAGGCAGTAATTATAAAACATGTGGTATTTTGGAATAAAGAGATTATTACTATTGTTATTTTATTTTTAGAGTTTTAAGTTCTAAAGGAGGAAAGAATGGATTATAATATCAAACCTAGAGTTTACCAAAGATCATAAAGGATAGGTTATTTATTTAGCTTGTGTTTCATTCACATATAAGAAAATTTCAATATGAATATTTGAAACCATTTTGTAAAAGATACAGATATTTTTGGAAAAATTTTGTTAAATATTTTACTGAGTTACAGAATTTAAAATGAGGAAGAACCATAAGAAAAGAGTTCTTTAGAAAGTCACAAAGCAAGGGGCACGTGCACCCGAATGTTTATAGCAGCAATGTCTACAATAGCCAAACTATGGAAAGAACCTAGATGTCCATCAACAGATGAATGGATAAAGAAGATGTGGTATATATACACAATGGAATATTATGCAGCCATCAAAAGAAATGAAATCTTGCCATTTGCGACAACGTGGATGGAACTAGAGGGTATTATGCTTAGTGAAATAAGTCAATCGGAGAGAGACAACTGTCATATGATCTCCCTGATATGAGGACATGGAGAAGCAACATGGGGGGTTAGGGGGATAGGAGAAGAATAAATGAAGCAAGATGGGATTGGGAGGGAAACAAACCATAAGTGACTCTTAATCACACAAAACAAACTGGGGGTTGCTGGGGGGAGGGGGGGTTGGGAGAGGGGGAGGGGGTTATGGACATTGGGGAGGGTATGTGCTATGGTGAGTGCTGTGAAGTATGTAAAACTGGCGATTCACAGACCTGTACTCCTGGGGATAAAAATACATTACATGTTTATAAAAAAATAAGAAATAAAATACTTTTCTCATTAAAAAAAAAGAAAGTCACAAAGCTGAACTTATTTGGGATAAAACTTTTTATTTTTTTCTTCATTTAAGCTTCAAAAACTAACCAGTACAATGTTGTATTCTATTGCTACTATGGGTTGGAATAAGATGAACAGATGTAATTCAAAGGACTGTGAGTTACTCTTGTTAGACACAGGGATGTAAATACAGTCAGATGTCAAGTGTTTGGAGAAAACACATTGAATTTATTAGAGACAAACAAAAAAATGAAGAAAGGAAGAGAGAGAGGGAAGGAAAGAAGACTGGGAAGGCAGGAAAATGGGAAACGTGAAGAAATGTGACCTTTGATTAGGATTTTTCTCTCCTGTTTCATGTAATGAATATGTACCAGTCTGGACCTTTGGATTCTGTGAAAATGATTTAACATGACAACGTTTTATTAAATCCAAGTGGTTCTATTCAACCTTAATTATATAACAACAGAATTGTTGAGTGATGGCTTGAGAAAGGACACACCATAGTGTTATTTGAAGTGTTCTGAGGAACATGAAAATCAAGCTTCCGTTATGGAGAGAATAAGTCACTGGGAGTAAAAGACAGGGCATAGGGAATCTAGTCAATGATGTTGTAATAGCATTGTGCGGAGACTGGTGTTGGCTACACTCCTGGTGAACAGAGCGTAACACATAAACTTCTTGAATCATTATGTTGTACACCTGAACTAATGTAATAGTGTGTGTCAACTATATTCAAATTAAAAAAATTAAAAAGAGAAAGAAGAAAAAAAAATTTCAAAAGGACAAAAAAGTTTAACACTTATCACTTAGTCCCAACTATTCCCTCAAAGCATTATGTGGAATATCAGACTCAGGCTCAAATTTAACATAATTTATTTGAACTCGGGCCACTTATTAAATAACTAGTAATCTTGTCTTCACAGCTTTAATGCTTGTCACTTAGTCCCAAATATTCCCTCAAAGCATTATGTGGGAGAGTATGTCTTTTGCCTTATTATTATTTTTTAAATTTTTGGGTAAATTTTCTTATCTTCGTAGTAATAAAATCCATTTTTATTCATTGTGGTTAGGTATATTGAACTGCATAATTTCTGTGTTTGGATTGTTTGGAGTTTCTTGTCATTCTTAGGAAGTGGTTAATTTTGTAACCGTTTTGAGCATTGAAATAAAATTTAATATCTCAGTTTAGAGTGTTTTTTTTTTTAATAAATAGCTAGTAAACCAATAGAATTAGCTAATTGGTATTTTCTTTTTACTACCTATCGGTAACATATGGTAGTGTTAACATCTGACATTATTATTGAAATTTGAATCAGTATTTCCAGGCAATGAAAAGAGATCTTGTATTACATATATTAATATTCTACTTGAAGATAATCTAATTTTCTTTGCGGACTTTATCTCATCAATATAAAATAACCTTTTCATCCAATTTGATTTTCTTTTGGCTTGAATCTTTCTCCTTGGGATGTTAATATAGATACCCTCACTTTATTTTCTGTTTTCATGTCCAAACAAAATTTGGTCTATCACACTTCTTAAATTTAAAGATTTAAAGATGAATTTTTATATCATAGCATGTGTGTTTCTGGGTCTAACTTTAAAGAAAAAGGTGAGGGGAAGGGAACACTTGGGTGGCTCCTTGGTCTAAGCCTCCGACTCTTGCTCAGGTCTTGATCTCCAAGTCCTGGGATCCAGCCCCATGTGGAGCCCTGAGTGATCTCTGGGACCTGCTCTGCACTCAGTGGAGCGTCTCCCTGGGCTTTTCTCTCTCTTTCTCTCTTTCTCCTTCTCCTTACTCATTCTCTCTCTCTCTCTCAAATAAATAAATGAATCTTTAAAAAAAAAAAAACAACACTATCACATATTTTCTCTTTAACAAATATGTACTTTTATATTTTTAGGTGTGGTTTTCTAAGCTGTGGGAAAAATAGTATAAATACTGAAAAGAAGTGCCAATATTATTGGGTTTTGATGTTCAGAGGATTGTTTATGTAGAACAAGTTCAGTAAGATATTGAGATGAAGAGCTTTCTCTCCTGCCACCAGGTGCCCAGCACAGCAGGGTTTGTTCTACGCTCTGGTTTCTTCCACAGCCATGAACATCCTCCGAACACATGTGAGAATGTACCCTTCCCCGCCTCTGGCTGTGGATACCTCAGGCTCAGGGTATGCTCAGTAGCCCTGGCATCTGCCTTTGGGGAGTCAGAAGCACACTGGCTTCTGAAGTGTGTTGGAACCAATTTGCAGGGGAGTTTGAGTCCTGGAGAGTAGGACATCTGGAAAGAACTGGAAGGCTTGCTGGGGCCAGTCCCTGGAATGATGGACTTACAGCCACGGAAGTGGCCAGAATGGGGACCCTTCTTCTGCCACGCTTCTAAAGTCAGCATGGATGCTAAAGACCAAAACACAAAGAGAAGCAAATCCAACTTAAAAAATAGAATGGGGGCGCCTGGGTGTCTCAGTGGGTTAAAGCCTCTGCCTTCAGGTCAGGTCATGATCCCAGAGTCCTGGGATTGAGTGCCACATCGGGCTCTCTGCTCAGTAGGGAGCCTGCTTCCCTTCCTCTCTCTGCCTGCTTGTGATCTCTGTCTGTCAAATAAATAAATAAATCTTAAAAAAAAAAAAAAGAATAGAAAGGAATAGTTGGCAACCTGGGAAGGGCAAGCAAAATACCAACTTCCTGGTAATACATTGAATAAGAAATGTGCATCTTCACGGACATATTAAATCAATAGATCCATTTTTTTTTTCCTGAAAATGGTCAGTGCTTTAATAATTGGCAAATAATTTCCAGAGGGGTACTGAGTTAAGTCATAAAAGATTAAAAGAATTTGAATTCTAGCATTATATCTGTTTTAAATGAATCTGTAAGTGCTAAGTATTTTTATCACAACTTGCCACTAACACTAGCTCTACCCAGGCTGCTGTATATAATAACGTGAGGTATTAGGAAATACAAACTGACACACATAATCTAGAGGGACATATGGAAATGTGTGGCAAGATTTAAATATTTTAAAATGACTTACCCCACAATTCCACTGAGAGGAATTTGTTTTAGAATGAAGGACATATATTCAAGAAAAAAACTTTATAGTTTGTTTCTTACAGAAAAAGTGATAGGCTATTTAAATGACTCTGTAAATGTATTAAAGTGCATTTTAAAAAGATAAAGTTATCTTTTACATAATGTTTTTATATATGTGTGTTCATGACTTATTGTTAAAGTTTTAATATTACAGGGGCACCTGGGTGGCTCAGTGGGTTAAAGCCTCTGCCTTCAGCTCAGGTCATGATCTCAGGGTCCTGGGGTTGAGCCCCACATCGGGCTGTGCTCAGCGGGGAGCCTGCTTCCCCCCACCCCCGGCCTCTCTGTCTGCTTGTGATCTCTCTCTGTCAAATAAATAAATAAAATCTTTAAAAAAAAGTTTTAATATTATATAGATAATACATATTTCAACTCAGTTTTTTTCTTGCCTTTCATTTGTACCCCTTCTTTTAATAAGTTTCACAAATACTTAGTCGTACATCCTATATACTAGAGAAAGCCAGTTTCTTCACTGGTATTTCAGAGTGGTTTTTTTTTTCTCTCTTTTTTTTAAAAGATTTTATTTACTTATTTAACACAGAAAGAGATCACAAGTAGGCAGAGAGATGCAGGCAGAGAGAGAGAGGGGAAGCAGGCTTCTTGCCGAGTAAAAAGCCTGATGTGGGGCTCCATCCCAGGGCCCTGAGATCATGACCTGAGCTGAAGGCAGAGGCTTAACCCACTGAGCCACCCAGGTGCCCTTCTTTTTTCTTTTTTTATTAACATATAATGTATTATTTGTTGCAGGTGTGCAGGTCTGTGATTCATCAGTCTTACACAACACCCAGCACTCACAACAGCACATGCCCTCCCCAGTGCCCATCACCCAGCCACCTCGTCCCTCCCACCCCACCCCCCTAGCAACCTTCGGTTTGTTTCCTGAGATTAAGAGTATTTCATGGTTTGTCTCCCTCCCTGGGGAGTTATGGGGGGAAGGAGGGAAATATTAAGCAAAATCAGAGCACTCTCAAATGCAGGTGTCTCTGGCAGCCTGGAAGGACTCCCATTGCTGCCAGAGGGGCTGGTATTTTGTGGCTGCAAGGGCAGGTCTTTTCTCTTTCATTCACAAAGGTATTACTAATATGCTGCCGCATGAACTGACTTGCTCTGAATGTTTGGGCATAATAGAAAGGGATTATAGGATATGTAAAATAGGGAAGAGTCCCCATTTGGATCTTAGCCATATGAGAGTTCCTTGGCACATACCACAGACAAGACATTGATCATTTGCCATATTTCCCTTTAGGTCCTGTACATTGCATATTCCATGGGCTAACAACTATGGCTAATTACTCTCAGTTCAAAACTCCTTATTTCTGTAACTGGTATGATGTACATAAGTCTGTTCATTAACCTATAGCAAGACTAGCCTTAATACATAGCCTTGATCGTGAAAGCAGTTCACTAATGAGTTGATCTAAGCATACTATTAATAGATTTCTGACACAATTATATAGACTATTCTAATATATTCTATACTATAGTAGAATGTGATATATTTATTCCTGCTTTGTGTACAGAGAAAACTGACTAGATGTCATTCGTATATATAGATATTCATATATATATACACACATATCTATGTATATATACATTCATATATAGTCATATGCTATATAAAGCATTTGCCTTCATGTTCCATGTTTTTTGATAATTTAAATTTAAGTGATATTATTTTTGTAACTATGCTGTGTCACAACTCTAACCTATGTCTTTGTTTTGCCAAAAAAAAAAAAATATTAAGCATGACCCTTTTTGTGAGAATAAGCAATGCACCATTGTGTCTTTTCTCCTGGGACTGAAGTAGTCTCAGAAGAAGCATGCACACGTATAAAGAAGAGAGTAGGTTTACATTATTTTTGATAATTCATTAAATGCATAATGATTTGATGCCTATTTAGTGTCAGGATTGGAATTTCAATGCTGAATAAATCAGACATGTATTTACCTATGTGGCAAACATTCTAGGATCTATAGAACACAGAAATAAATAAGTAAATAAAATAATCACTGACTGCTGGAAGAAATGGTTGATAGTTTGTAAGAAGCTTTTTTAAATTCTGTGCTAGAATCTGTACAGCAATGTCTCTGCACAATGCCTCCTGCCCTGAGTCCTGGTACAGAAAATGGGTAACGAAGCTTACCGAGAGGAGAAGAAGGGTTGGCTGGCCCAGCAGAACAAGCCCCTCACCATTTACACCTGCACTCAGCCCTTCAAAAACTCCTGTGGGCAAAATACAAACTGAAGAGGTTATTTCCTCCACAAATACTTATTTTCATGGGAAACTGAAAGTCAAGCACTAAACGTTCTTCAGCATGGGATTGTGGCCAATAACAAGGATCTCTGGGGACTTGTGCCACCTGGAATTCCTGCCCTAGAACTCAGCTTCTCCCTTCTCCAGCATGCCCAGGATGCTGGAAAAGCCTCACAGGGAAACTTGCATTCACTGGCCAAAATCATTGGGTATCTGAATAATAGAACAACCATGAAAGAAACGCAACAACGCATCTGAGACAAGGTTTTTAAAACAGAAAACACCAATTTGCTTTGGAATTTTCTAGAACTCTATATAAATGGAATCATTAAGAAATATACACTTTTTTTGTATCTGGCTTCTACTACTTAATGCAGATTTTGAGATTCATCCATGCTGTTGCTCTACTAACAATTTTTGGTATCAGCAAGATTGATCATGGGAAGAGAGAAAAGAAAAAGAAAAAGGAAGAGAGGGAGGGAGGAAGAAGATGCACTCAAAAATGTTAAATGAAAAAAGGAAATCATTATAGATACAGACAAGCACCAAAAAAACCCAGACAATATTATCAAGAATTGAATACTAATAAATTTGAAATCCTAGGTTAAATGAGTAGTTTTTAGAAACAAATAGAATGTCAACAACTGGCACAAAGCTACCCACAGACTTTTAATAAGTCAATTAAAGAAAATTAAATGGTATTAAAAACCTCTCCATGTCCCTAAAGTCTCCAGACTCTGAAGATTTAATGGGCAAAAATAACTAATTTAAAAAAAAAAAAACACCTATATTATTCAAGATAGAAAGTAGAAAAGAACTACAGCTGCCAATTTTATTTTTTGAATCTAAAGTGCCTTAATAAAGAGTAATGACAATAAATATAATTACAATTTCAACTGTAAATATAGATACAAAAAATATTAAGTAAAATGTAAGTTAACTAAATAACAATAGCAAGTGAAATACAATGCATTATAATCAATTACATTTTAGCCCAGGAATTCCAAGATGGCTTCAATTAGAAATGTAGGGGTCCTGGGTGACTCAGTGAAGCATCTGACTGACTCTTGATTTTGGATCAGGTCATGATCTCCAGGTCGTGAAACTGAGCCCCTTGTTGGGCTCTGCGCTGGACATGGAACCTGGTAGGGATTCTCTCTTTCCCTCTCCTTTTGCTCCTCCACCTCAGCTCACTCTAAATAAATAAATAAATATATAATAAATAAAAATAAATTAGAAATGTCATTCATTACATTAATTTATTAATGTAATTAATTTAAAAGAAACATAATTATTTCTATCAATGCAAAAGAACCCCCCAAAAAACAACAAAAAAGTCTGATTATCTGATAATGTTTCATACCTTATTTAAAACTATACAATAAACTAAGAATGGAAAAAATGAACTTCCTTAGCTTTGCATAGATTTTATTATAGAAGATAGATGATTATAATTAGATAGATGACAGATATAGATAGATGATAGAAAGATAGATAGATAGATAGATACAGATAGATAGATGAAAGATGTAGACAAAGCTGAACCACAATTATATTCTTAGCAGAGAGCCATTAGAAACATTCCCTTCAAAATCAGGAATACTAGGATGCCCCCTATCTCCTGTGCTACTTAGGGGAGTGCTACAGTTCCTGTCCAACGTTAAAAGGAAAACAAATCAGGCCTCTATATCTTGGAGGAAAACAGATTGAACTATTAGCATTTCAAGACGATATGCTCACCTGTTGAACTGGAAAATCCAGCTGAAACAACCAACAGCCTCTTCAAACTAATTAGATCAGAAATGTTTCCATTACTTTCCTTATAAAATTTTGTGCACTTGTCATTTTAATTCAGAAAATATAAGATACTATTTAGTGAAGCAATAGAATTATAAAGTATTGAGGAAGTTGTTAACCAAGAAGATAAATGAAATCCACAGAGAAGACTTTGCAACTACCTGGAAATCGCAGTTGAAAAGAATAGATGAATAGCTATTTCACTAATTATTTTGTAGTATAAATTCTCATAAAATTAACCTACAAGTACAATGTTAGTTAAATACATGGTTGGAGGTTTTCAATATCTCAATAATCTTTCCATGCATGTGTTGGTGGTTCATGTATCGTGTTTATAGCATAGACATATAGCAGGTCATCGATAGCTAAGTAACCTGGAAGAGATAGGCAAACAGGAAGGGGCATGACTTATCAGATTTAAAATACATTTAAAGCTGTAGTACTAAAAAGTGCATATTATCATCGAACAAAGATATACATGGAAGAGAACAGATATTTCAGAGTAAACCAGAATAAGAGATAGTTTAGACACAAGTCCAGGCATGCACGAAAATAACGCATTTTAAAGATGATAATATCATTAAGTAGGGGACAGGTATATTCATAAATACTGTTGAGAAGATCTGGAAAAATATAATTGGATTCCTATCTCTTGCTTCATATTAACTTTTACTTCAACATGGTTATGGCACTGAAAGTTAAAGGTAACATGTCTCCAAACCGTAAATCTCCAGTTCTGTGCTAGAAAGTGGGAGCTGGTTGGTGTGGAGAGCAGGGGTGGTGTGTGGAATTTCCATACTCCGAGTGGATTGTTTGAAACCTGCCTCCCATCATTTATTTTATAGCCCTGCTTCCGAAGTACCTGGTATCTTCCAGTTCTCAGCTTTTCTGAGGTTCTAAGTTATGCTAATTTTGGTTCCCCCACAAAAACTAGGTTCTAAATGTCTCTGCACTGAAAGTTACCCCTTATTATCCCTTCTCCCATATTGGCCCTGACATGAGTTATTTATCTAAATTTGTTTTTAAGGACTTATAAAATCAGTTAACTCATTACATAAAATACTAAGGTTGTCAACTTTAGACAGATTATTTTAAAATGTTATGAATGAAGAGATTTCAATTTTGGCCACACCATGTTGGGATATTTCCATATGAATTTGATAACAATTCAGAAATAACTTCAAAAAATGGAAGATTCATATACATTTTGAAATCCAGGGTAAGGTATGTCCATCTCTTCTCATATTTATTGAACTCGCCAGAATATTAAAGTGCTCTAAAACACCTGGGTAATCAGCATAGATAATATGTCCTTGTCAAACAACTATCCAGTACTGATTTTTACTTAGGGGTGTAAAAATTCTACTAAAAATATCTGCCCCATTTTTCATTATAACCTTATATGACATAGATATGCATGCCAAGTAAAATACCTCTCTATGGGGATAATCATTATCACGAATATAATATAAACTAATTCTTAAGCTGGGTTCCTGACTGACACTGAAGTAACTTCGAAAATTGTTCGTGATTTAAAAAGCATAATTAGTGTCAGCTGACTTTCACCATTATTAAATTTAGCTTTAAGATGCTACAAAAAGAAGAGAAAAAAATCAAATAACTGAAGTTATAGAACACATGCTTTCGAATTTGAATGCTTTTAGTTATCTTTTGAGAAAGAACTAACCAAGATCATAGACTCACTGTCTAGCCATCAGAAAGGCTGTTCCAAATTAGGGCAGAATATCCTGTCAGAGACTTTTCTTATTCTACTTTGTAGCTATTTCATTCCTAACACATAACCAGATTGGCAAGGACATTAAACGCTATGGTTTCATGTATTTGGGGTTGTTTTTCTATTCATAATCTTGGAGAAAGAGAGGAATTACACATTATGATATCTAAATTATCTCTGATGAATTACTTTTTATGCTGCTTTTTTAGAAGTTTTAGGCTTCTGGTCTATTCCTTCTAGAATTTTATCTCACCAACCTCCTTCCTGTATTCTGTGTTGAGGAAACAAAAAAGACACACAGTATGTTTAGAAAAATCCTGCGCTGTAAAGTCCTGTTATACAAGATAATGTGTGAAACCCTTGATACTCAATCCACTTAATACTCACATATGGCATCTAAGTGGGTAAAATCATTGTTCCCACATGACAAGCATGGCTGTGAAGCTTGCATAAATTAAATTTGCACAGGAATTCACACAGCAAGTAAATGTCATACCAGGCCTCCAACATTGACTTATGACTCAGGAGCCCTTGAATCCATATGCTGCCATCTCCATCATAACCACTTTCATGAGCCTGTCTACGGCCGATAGTGCTAGTAGTGGTGCTATTGATTACCATTTTGTGTGATCTCTGTATACACGAATGGATATTTGTGCACACACACACACGTATATGGAATATATTCTTGACATGCTGTTGTAAGGTGTCAGTAAAGCACTGATCTGATGTCATTCAGTCCTTTACTGGATGTGCATAAATGCCCCACAAAGGACTTGCCTTCAAGTGATTTTTGTTTGTTTTATTTTGTTTTTAGAGTTTAAAATTTGTTTAGAAGACAAGTTATTTTTTTAAACAAAATATAATTGAATACTAGCCCTTTATCTGATATGTCATTTGCAAATATCTTCTCCCATTCTGTCAGTTGTCTTTTGGTTTTGTTAACTGTTTCCTTTGCTGTGCAAAAGCTTTTGATCTTGATGAAATCCCAATAGTTCATTTTTGCCCTTGCTTCCCTTGCCTTTGCCGTTGTTC
Source organism: Meles meles (assembly GCF_922984935.1). Taxonomy (NCBI): domain Eukaryota; kingdom Metazoa; phylum Chordata; class Mammalia; order Carnivora; family Mustelidae; genus Meles; species Meles meles. The sequence goes on from NC_060075.1 coordinate 102,546,372, forward strand.
CTAGGAAGATGTTGCTGTGGCTGAGGTCGAAGAGGTTGCTGCCTGCGTTCTCCTCAAGGATTTGGATGGATTCCTTTCTCACATTGAGGTCCTTCATTCATTTTGAGTCTATTTTCGTGTGTGGTGTAAGGAAGTGGTCCAATTTCATTTTTCTGCATGTGGCTGTCCAATTTTCCCAGCACCATTTATTGAAGAAGCTGTCTTTTTTCCATTGGACATTCTTTCCTGCTTTGTCGAAGATGAGTTGACCATAGAGTTGAGGGTCGATTTCTGGGCTCTCTATTCTGTTCCACTGATCTACGTGTCTGTTTTTGTGCCAGTACCATGCTGTCTTGATGATGACAGCTTTGTAATAGAGCTTGAAGTCCGGAATTGTGATGCCACCAACTTTGGCTTTGTTCTTCAATATTCCTTTGGCTATTCGAGGTCTTTTCTGGTTCCATATAAATTTGAGGATTATTTGTTCCATTTCTTTGAAAAAAATGGATGGTATTTTGATAGGGATTGCATTAAATGTGTAGATTGCTTTAGGTAGCATAGACATTTTCACAATATTTATTCTTCCAATCCAGGAGCATGGAACATTTTTCCATTTCTTTGTGCACAAAAACTGACACATAGATCAATGGAACAGAATAGAGAGCCCAGAAATCGACCCTCAACTCTATGGTCAACTCATCTTCGACAAAGCAGGAAAGAATGTCCAATGGAAAAAAGACAGCCTCTTCAATAAATGGTGCTGGGAAAATTGGACAGCCACATGCAGAAAAATGAAATTGGACCACTTCCTTGCACCACACACGAAAATAGACTCAAAATGGATGAAGGAGGACCTCAATGTGAGAAAAGAATCCATCCAAATCCTTGAGGAGAATGCAGGCAGCAACCTCTTCAACCTCAGCCACAGCAACGTCTTCCTAGGAACATCGGCAAAGGCAAGGGAAGCAAGGGCAAAAATGAACTATTGGGATTTCATCAAGATCAAAAGCTTTTGCACAGCAAAGGAAACAGTTCACAAAACCAAAAGACAACTGACAGAATGGGAGAAGATATTTGCAAACGACATATCAGATAAAGGGCTAGTATCCAAAATCTATAAGGAACTTAGCAAACTCAACACCCAAAGAACAAACAATCCAATCAAGAAATGGGCAGAGGACATGAACAGACATTTCTGCAAAGAAGACATCCAGATGGCCAACAGACACATGAAAAAGTGCTCCATGTCACTCGGCGTCAGGGAAATACAAATCAAAACCACAATGAGATATCACCTCACACCAGTCAGAATGGCTAAAATTAACAAGTCAGGAAATGACAGATGCTGGCGAGGATGCGGAGAAAGGGGAACCCTCCTCCACTGTTGGTGGGAATGCAAGCTGGTGCAACCACTCTGGAAAACAGCATGGAGGTTCCTCAAAATGTTGAAAATAGAACTACCCTATGACCCAGCAATTGCACTACTGGGTATTTACCCTAAAGATACAAACATAGTGATCCGAAGGGGCACGTGCACCCGAATGTTTATAGCAGCAATGTCTACAATAGCCAAACTATGGAAAGAACCTAGATGTCCATCAACAGATGAATGGATAAAGAAGATGTGGTATATATACACAATGGAATACTATGCAGCCATCAAAAGAAATGAAATCTTGCCATTTGCGACGACGTGGATGGAACTAGAGCGTATCATGCTTAGTGAAATAAGTCAATCGGAGAAAGACAACTATCATATGATCTCCCTGATATGACGATGTGGAGATGCAACATGGTGGGTTAGGGGGATAGGAGAAGAATAAATGAAACAAGATGGGATTGGGAGGGAGACAAACCATAAATGACTCTTAATCTCACAAAACAAACTGGGGGCTGCTGGGGGGAGGTGGGGTTGGGAGAGGGGGAGGGGGCTATGGACATTGGGGAGGGTATGCGCTATTGTGAGTGCTGTGAAGTATGTAAACCTGGCGATTCACAGACCTGTACCCCTGGGGATGAAAATACATTATATGTTTATAAAAAAAAAAATTGGAAGGGAAAGTGAACCGTAAGAGACTATGGACTCTGAAAAACAACCTGAGGGTTTTGAAGGGGCGGGGGGAGGGAGGTTGGGGGAAGAGGTGGTGGGTAATAGGGAGGGCACATATTGCATGGAGCACTGGGTGTTGTGCAAAAACAATGAATACTGTTATGCTGAAAAAAAAAATAAATTTAAATACTGAAAAAAATATAATTGAACATATCAAGATAAAGAGATGGAGCCAGACATTCCTCTGAATGATTCCTACCTAAACAAGAAATGTGCAAAGTGAAAGTTCCAGCAATAGTGAAAGAAAAGATAAAAAAAAAACAAAAAAAAACAAAAAAAAAACAAAAAAAAACCTTACTGACCTATCAAAGTCTAAAAAAATAAAATGGATACTATTGATCATCTATCTCTCTGTCATCTATCTAATCTATCTATCAACATCTGTCATCTGTCTCTATCATCTATCTCTTCATTTCAACTTCATGGCAAATAGTGATTACTTTTTTCATGATTTTCACAAGTGTAAAATATGTATTGGATATCTCACATGGTTGAATCACTCTGCTGGGTTCTTCCACAAAGAATTACAATTAACACTTCCTTTTGGGACGCTTACAGTCTACTTGAGTAGTAAACTTGGAAGCAGGAAAGGGCATGGTCACGCACCATCTGTGAAAGCAGTTCTGTGGTCTGATAGCCCCACTGGACATGTCCTCTTGACTTCCACACCAGTATGTCAACTCAGATGTACTTGCAAACATTGCTCATGATCACCTGATGGCACAATTCAGAATATTTCCTGCTTGTTTATAATTCTCACACTCTACACTCTGTGGGGTGTTTGACCACTACCTATTAAAAAAATAATAGACTTATTAAAAAAAAAAGTATTGGGTGCCTGGGTGGCTCAGTGGGTTAAAAAAAAAGTAGTAGATTTACAGGAAAAAATGTAGCAGGTAGTAAAGAGAGTTCTAATATGCCTCCTTACACACAAACACACACACACACACACACACACACACACACACAGTGTCCCCTGTTATATTAGTATGGTGCATTTGTCACAATGAGCGAGCTAATATTAACATGTTAAATAAAGTGCTTAATTTATTTAGATTATTTTGTTCTAACTAACATTCCTTTTCTGTTTCAGAATGTCATCCAGAATACTACATCATGTTCAGTTTTCCAGGCTCCTTTAGGCTCCTTTGGGCTGTGACATTTTCTTAGGCTTTCTTTGTTTTTGATGACCTTCACAGTTTTAAAGACTCAGGTATTTCATAGAATGTGTCCCTGCTGGATTTGTCTAAAGTTTTTCCTCATGACTAGAGTGGGTTATGGGTTTCTGAGAGGAAGAACTCAGAGATCAATTGTCGTTTTCATTATGGCATTCCAAGTTCACATGCTATGAACTGGATTCATGACTGCTGATACTGATATGGATCACGTGGCAGAGGTAGACTCTCCAGGTTTCTCCACCATTGTTACTCCTATTTGCCCCCTTTCTGTACTGTACTATGTGAGAAAAGGCAGCCTATGGGCAGTCTGCACATAAGAAATGGGATGTTAAGTTCACCTTCTTTTAAGATCAAGTCTCTACCTGGTTCATCTGTAATTATTTTGCATGGGAGATTTGTCTCTTTCTCATACTTATTAATTTATTCCATTATTTGTTCTATCTATGTTATCAGCATGGACTCATGAATACTTATTTTATACTCTACGTTATAATCCAGTACTACTTCCGTCATTTTGTTGCTCAAATTTGTCCATATCTGGCTACTAAGAGTTCTTTTAGTTGGCTTCTATACCTATTTTGATATGCCTTCATTGAAATATATGTGTGTTTTATGGGTGTGTGTATGGATGTATGCATTTGAGCACTGCCTTACATTCTAACACTATAAGATACCCCAGACTTATCTTGTGTATTTCCTGTCTTGCATGAAGTCATTTCTCCAAGGAGCTTCACTTCCTTTTTGTTGGAGAATGGTATTTAAAAGCAAGATCTAAACACTAAGGGTGCTCCTGGTTACTAGAGTGTCATTTCTTCGGTTATCCTAAGCTGACAGAGCAAAAAACTCTATGTGTGTATCCTGACCTGTGATATACCTATATCTATAAATACATCTACATGTAGTCATCTGTATCCATATTAAGGTAAATAGGAGTTCTTATTGATGTATCTAACTTGAATGTCATTGCTCAAAAAAGGAAACACACACACACACACACACACACACAAGACCTCTATTCATTCTACATACCCTCCTCCTGAGTCCCAGCAAATCACTGATCTTTTAGTTGTCTTGCACTTTTTGGCCTCATTTTATCTCCCCATTCTTTCTTCTCAAGTTTTTTTTTTTTTTTCCCTTTTTATTAATTTTTTCAGCGTAACAGTATTCATTCTTTTTGCACAACACCCAGTGCTCCATGCAAAACGTGCCCTCCCCATCACCCACCACCTGTTCCCCCAACCTCCCACCCCTGACCCTTCAAAACCCTCAGGTTGTTTTTCAGAGTCCATAGTCTCTTATGGTTCGCCTCCCCTCCCCAATGTCCATAGCCCGCTCCCCCTCTCCCAATCCCACCTCCCCCCAGCAACCCCCAGTTTGTTTTGTGTGGAAAGAACCTAGATGTCCATCAACAGATGAATGGATCAAGAAGATGTGGTATATATACACAATGGAATACTATGCAGCCATCAAAAGAAATGAAATCTTGCCATTTGCGACGACGTGGATGGAACTAGAGCGTATCATGCTTAGTGAAATAAGTCAATCGGAGAAAGACAACTATCATATGATCTCCCTGATATGAGGACATGGAGAAGCAACATGGGGGGGTAGGGGGATAGGAGAAGAATAAATGAAACAAGATGGGATTGGGAGGGAGACAAACCATAAATGACTCTTAATCTCTTCTCAAGTTTTAACTGAGCATTTTATATGATTTCATATTCTCTCTTAGTATATGAATTACCTTTCTTTAAAAAATTAGTGGAGATTTACAACTAAGTCCACTTTTAAATAACATTAAACTACTTTATGGGTGTTGCAGGTATCTTATAAAAGATCCTTCCCAAGTTCACACTCCCATCTCTCATAATATTGTGGTCATTCATTTATCCAAACCCTATAATGAAGTACTACTATTAGTATTTTGGGGAAAAAAAGTATTAAATATTAAATCAACAAAGACTGAGAAACTAAAAGATTATTCAACTTTGTGTATTTTTTATCATGAACTTGGTTATCCTTTATGTGGATTCAAGTTTCTGACCTGTAACATTTCCTTTCTCTCTAAAAAACTTCTTTTTAACATGTCTTGCAAGGCAGTTTTACTGTTGGTGGGTTGCCTCAGTTTTGTTTATAGTAGAAAGCCTTTATTCTTCATATTTAAAGGACAGTTTCAATGGTTATAGACTTCTAGGTTAGTAGGTTTTTTGTTTTGTTTTGTTTTGTTTTGTTTTGTTTTTGTTTTCTTTCAACAGTAAAATACTTCACTCTTCTTGTATTTTGGTGAAAAGTCCTCTGTACTTCTTAATCTTGTTTTTCCATAAATGTTTATTTTCTCTGGTTTCTTTCAAGAATTTCTTTGTTTGGTTTTTTGCAGTTTTGATATGTATGTCTAAGAAATAGATTTCTGGTATTTCTTCTACTTGAGATTTTATGAATTTGTTTGATCTCTGGTTTGGTGTCCATCATTAATTTTGGAAAATCCTTGTCTAAACTTCTATTCAGAAAATTTACTGAGTTTTTATTTAAATAATCATTTTACATTATTCTTTAATTACATAGACCTTTATTTCTTTCCCCTAGTCCATAGTCTCGATCATAATGTCTTACTGTGGATATATGGATGAAATGATCCTCTTTATGTCTTAGGCTTGCTTCACAATTTTGAAAGTTATTTTTCTGGTTGTTATATTAAAATTTGCTTGTAAAGGATAAAATCCTGTATTTGTGAATTGTTGCATATCCTTCATGGAGTAGATAATCTTAAACATGAGCATCTGTAGTTTGAATTCTCCTGAAGTTCTTCATTTACTCTAACCCTGTATCCCTCCATATCTTGAAGGGAAAAGTGAAAATCGTTCCTGGACTTTGGCTCCCCCGCACTTTGATAATTGTGGTTTGGGAATAAACTAAGCCTGAATTTGATTCAAGTGCATAGAAAGTTAGTCTTCTATACTTACCCATTTCTTTTCTGTTCCAAGTATTGCTAACCACCTGTGAACTGTTCTGGGTTTCAAGTGCAAATCTGGCTGCCAGACTGAGGAAAATTCATCTTTTTTTTTATAAATAATTTATAAGGTTAGGGCAAATTCAAGATGACCACACATTCTTTGACATTGTTCCCATTGTGAAGTGTGTCTAATTTGAGTTTCCTTGAGTCAAGGCTGAACTGCTTGGGTGAGGGGTGTATCGTGGATATGCATTGGTTTGAAACCTGGGGGTTAGGTGGACCAACTACTTTTGCCTTGGTCTCTTGGATCCCTTAGCTTCTGTGGAAGGAATTCAAGTATTCTGCTAGAAAGGTTATGTGGAGAAAGAGGAGCCCTTCTGAGCTTGGCCCTCTTGCTGTCCCAGCTATCTTGGATCTATAGTCCTGCCTAAGTACACACATCAGGGGTCTCCAGTCAATGTCATGTGAAGTGGGGTTTCCCAGCCAAGCTTTGACTGGCATTTTAATCCACTAAATATAGTAACAATGGTGTTTTAGTTCTGGGTAGTGTGCTATGTAGGCATAGATAACAGGAACAAGGGTAAGAGGAGAGTTAACCAAGTTTTGAATGTCCTTCCTTCTCTTACTGAAGAATCTCAACTAATCATTCCTTTAATTTTCCTGGTCCAGGATTCCAGCACATCAGGATGTGAAAGTCTGCTAGTGTTACACTTAGCTTCGAGGTGTTTTTACTTTCTTCAAATATCCCTAACTGCATTTTACTGATATTTTACTTTTCAAAAAAAAAAAACTTTGTGGCCCTCTAAGAAGGGAATGTGTCCTTTAGTTTATCATATTAATACTGCTATTTTGGGGTATGTTTTAGGAAATACCAGAGAAATTCTTTCTTCATTAACAGTGTTAATTATTTGATTTCTATAATTTTGAGCAAAGAAGTCAGAATTATAAAAGACAAATATTATGAATATTTATTTTATTCTAAGAAAGCTCTGTATGTTTCACTCAGGATAAAAACAATAACAAGATATTACACCCAGTGTCCTCTCATCTTTGTGGGATGAACTTTCTTTCTGTAATGTCGACACAAAATGAATCTTTTAGAATTTCTCAAAAAAAGAAAGGAAAGAGTTTTATTCAAGACCTATTTAGGACAGCTGCTCAGGATACATAATCCTCACAACAAAGACTATCTGGCAAAGGAACATTTGGTGTAGGGTTAAATGCATTTTTTTTTTACTTAAAGAATTACAGATTATTAGACAAAGGATAGTCAGAAAGCTGCAGACCTTCAGTTTCTAGTATCTGCAGGGCCATATGACTAATCTTATGGGAACCAGGGCATTCTCTCCCCCTTTTTTTTTTAATCTTTTGTGTTCAAATGCTCCTTTTTGATTATTTTATTTAATGAAGCAGATGTACAATGTGTGCTTGGGGCAAAAATAGAGACTGTGCTTTGAGGTCTTGCCAAGTCATTTTGACATTGGTAAATGATAAAGGATAGCTTCCCTAGGAGCCCAGGAGAGCATTCACAAACATGGAAAGTTGAAATTTTTGTTTTTATCACTACGAACTCAGAATTCTCAGCAATGAAGAGTCCTATTAAGAGGGTAATAAGAGAAGCCTTCAGTCATGTTTAAGTTCCAAATGTATGACCTGGTTATTTCTCTTTTATAGCCATGGTGGATGACTACGATAGAATCACCTACAATGTCTTTCTTTGGAGCACAGTGTCATGTCAGGTTTCTCTATTCTCATAGATGAAAGTATCAAGAAGACATAATTTCTCAGAGCAGAAACCAACACATCTCACTTAGCAGAAGAATTCTTGCTTCCCTTTCTCTCACTGCTCCTTTCAAGTCTGGAAAGATCCGTCACACGTGGATATACTATATTAAGATTAATGAGAATTGAACAAGCACCTAGTTTTCCAGTTGAAGTAAACTTTGTTAAAATGTTATTGCCAAGTATCTTGATTGAAGTGGCAGGAATTTCCAAGAGTCTTCTGATGGGAGAGAATTATCTTTCTGAAGTTCACTTCTCTGAACATCACACTGCTTTAATTGGCCCACAGAGTAAATATGTGTCTTCAAGCTTCACTGTTAGCTGACTTGACCTGGCAGGATTTTGCCCTGATGAACTTGCCTCTGCTATGTCATAAAATCTTCCAAACATACAAAATATTTTCCATCAGTTAAAAACTCCATACTTTTTACTTGTTATCTTTACCTGGAATGTTGTTTGTTTCTGTTTTTGTTTTTTTCCTAATCTAAGCACGTGAGTGCTCAGTCAATTCAGAGAAGTAAAATACAATTGGAAGCATATGTTTCATTCATGTATATTTTAGGATACCCTCCTCTGTATTTCACATACACATAAACAATACAGATTAAGTGTATTCCTACTATTAAACTTATCATTATGTTTTGTGACATTATATTTTTTGCTGAGTGCCCTAATTGTGAATTTCTTAAGAGTAGGAATATATTTATGAACTTTAAAAATACAAACAGATACCTAGAATAATGCACCAAAAGATTAGGTATACACTCTTGAGAATTATTATTATTCCAATTGTATCACTTTGTCTCAAATAGTTTTATTAAAGTGAAAAGTAATTTTAGGCAAGTGGTAATCTTTGTTAATCCACTCAGTTAAATACTCTTCCTTTCATCTTTCATTATAGCCCAATGTATCCCATATAAAAAAAATTCCAGATGTTTATTGCTTTTACATAAACACACACACACACACACACACACACACACACACACATTCTGGATATAAACTCTAAGTAAACTTTTGTCCACAGATCCACAAAAAATCATGCAGAAGAATGTTTGTGGGGAAAAACCTCTTTAGAAAACTTGGTGGCTTTATGTAAGTGAACAAACACGTGAAATACACATCTACTATAATACAGTTCAGTGGTATTAACTAAGACCACAAACAGATAAATGGATTATCTTAAAAACACAATATTCAGGGACAACACATCCAATGATATAGGACAATTAAAGTAAATTTAATGCACATAAAACCCTGATAGATATTCTAAATGGATAAACATACATGAAAACAAATATGTGGAAGATGAATTGGAATTACACACATTGAACACATAAAAAACAGGTGGCAATGAAAAAAGGTCAATGCAATTGTGTCAGGAAACAAAGAACAATTGATTTTCTAATAAAAGGAGGACGATTGTATAATGTGATAATAAAATGATGCCATATATTGTGGAGTAAAATTACTTCTGCACTATGTTCTTGATTTCCTTCTTCAACCATCCCTAAAAAGAAAAAAGGATTGCACCCATCTACATGTTTTGATTCTGAAAAATCTAAAATTATAAAGAAAAATTATATTTGCCAGAACTTTTCATTTTATGGATGTTAGATACAATTCCAAAACTATTTTCAAATTCATATTATATAGTGCTATTTACAACAAAGATGTACTATAAAATATAATAATGCATCCATATAGCTAAGGAGGATTAAACTATGAGAGAGATTAAAAAGAGTGTTCATAGAGGGATGGGTGGGAAAACAAGGTTATTAGCATTTAGGGCCATTCAGTATTTCAGCTTAACAACATGCAAATACATTGAAGTAATTTTACCATTTTTCTCAAAGGAAAACAGTTCTACTTTGTATTCTTAATAAACACAAACTCATTTTCTCTTACCCTTAAAACAAGAGTGTGCTAATCTCAGTCATCATCATTATCATCATCATAATCCTTTTACATTTGTGTGGAGTCTACAGGGTGCACTCTATTTAAAGAAGGTATGATTGTATAGAAGTGTGAAATTTGAGAACATTAAAAACACATGACCAATACTCTTAGGCATTTCTTATCTGGATTAGACAGAACAGAAGAAAAAACATCAATATTTTGCACAGTCTATAATGAAGTCTTCGCACTACTTTCCTCCTCTACCTATTCCAGGGTCCCCCTTCTACTCAGTGAAACCAAACATGGATCAGAGTTCTGAGTTCTGAGAACTGTCCTTAGTTAAAGGAGAAATGCCTAAAATCTCAAAATTGAGATAACCTCAGAAAAGGTCTCCCCAGGATTGCTCATCTTAGACTCCAAAAAGTAATTATTCCTTGTGTGTCACGAGCACTTCCTGTTAGCCTCTGGTGTGCTGATCCTGTCACACAGGTTTCCTCATGTAACCCTCCGATTCCCATAGTGGCCATTAAGACCATTAGTATTGTCATTTCCATTTGTTATTAAACTGAAGTTTAGAAAGATAAAGTACATTGATCTGGTCATGCAAATTGTAACTACCAGCTGTTGAAGTCAAAAGGACATTTGTCTGTCTGCCCCCAAACTAAACACTCTGAATTCTTACAAAATTGAAGAAAATAATGATTGAAGTAATTAATTGTTAGTATAAGACATATCAGAAGCCAGGGCTATGAGTTTTTTGTTTTTTGTTTTTTGTTTTTTTTTTAATAAAGGATGTTGTTTATTGACTGTGATGTAATAAATACAATGCGATAACACTCTAAACACATCACCTACCATAATCCTCATAATTCTATTAGTTATGTATAGATATCCTCAGTGAAAAAAATGAGAAACTCAGGAAAACCAATTCCTTCAATATGTTCTTGAAAATGGAAGTAGAAATAATTCTTAACTCATTGTACAAGGGAAACAGTACCCTAAGATGAAAACAATGCAAAAATATTACAAAAAAAAACTATAGATAATATTTCTTAGGAGCATAGGTTCAAAATTCCTCACCCAAATATTAGCAAACTGAATTAACAATATATAAAAAGAATTATACAGCACAACCAAATTGGATTTTTCCAGATATTCAAGTCTGGTTCAATATTTAAAAATCAATTAACATAATTCATCATATCAATAGACTAAAGAAAAATCATACGACCATATCAATAGATGGAGAAAAAAACATGATATAACCCAAGAGGCATTCATAATAAAAACTCTTAGTAAACTAGGAATAGAGGGGGAACTTCTTCAATTTGGCAAAGAATATCTAGATAAAAACTACATCTAACATCATACTTAACGCTGAGAAACTACATGCTTTTCCTATATGTTCAAGAACTCAGCAAGAATGTCCTGTCTCCGTGTTCTTTTTCAATGTCATACTTGAAGTCTTAGATAATGCAGTAAGAGAAGCAAAGTTAATAAGAGCTACATATTTTAAAGAAAGAAAATTTTGGTCATAGATGAGTTGAAAATCACAAAGTGAAGGAAAAAGTCTTAGAAACAATAAGCGATTATGGTAAGGTTGTGAAAAAAAGGTTAATATACAGAAGCTAATTGGTTTCCTATATATCCAAAATTAACAGAATTAAAAATTCTTGTTAAATTGTTGTTAAAAACACAACAGCATTTACATTAACACCAAAAAAAAAGGAAAATAAAGAAATAAAGTTCGCCCCTTGAGCCGAGAGATTACAATGAGCCAGGCATATCAGAACATGTGTGCTGGGATGTTTAAACCATGGTAGCATTTGACATGGATGGCAAAGTACGAAAACCCAAGTTTGAGCTTGATAGTGAGCAAGTTCGATATGAGCACAGATTTGCTCCATTCAACAGTGTAATGACACCACCGCCGGTGCACTATCTGCAGTTCAAGGAAATGTCTGACCTCAATAAATACAGCCCTCCTCCTCAGTCTCCAGAACTGTATGTGGCAGCTAGTAAGCACTTTCAGCAAGCAAAAATGATCCTGGAAAATATCCCAAACCCAGACCATGAGGTCAATAGAATTTTAAAGGTTGCCAAACCCAACTTTGTGGTCATGAAGTTATTGGCAGGAGGACACAAAAAGGAATCTAAGGTTCCTCCTGAATTTGATTTCTCTGCTCACAAATACTTTCCTGTTGTGAAACTTGTTTGAGAGACATTGAAAAGGGTTATATCAAGGGGCAGAATCTACTTTCAGATTCTAAGGGGATCGATCCATCCGTCAGTCGCAGCACATAACGTGAAGTGAAATGGATTTCTTGGATAACAGCCTATTATGAGATACTTTTAATTTGACAGCCTTATACGACGTGAATGAAAACTGCTGTTTTAAAGTGGTTTATTATGTTCCATGGATGAAACTGGGCTTACTGAATGCAGTGATGAACGTTATATGGTTTTATTACAGATTTAATCATAAATCATTTTTTATGAATGAGTGAAAATAGTGTTTGTAAAGGTTAATAAATTTCTTGACAAAAAAAAAAGAAATAATAAATAATAAGAAATAATAAAGAAATAAAGGTTGTGAAAAAAAGGTTAATATACAGAAGCTAATTGGTTTCCTATATATCCAAAATTAACAGAATTAAAAATTCTTGTTAAATTGTTGTTAAAAACACAACAGCATTTACATTAACACCAAAAAAAAGGAAAATAAAGAAATAAAGAAAATAACAAAATAGGTATAAGATCAATATAAGAAGACTATAAAACTCAAATGAAAGAAATCAAAGTCTAAATAAATGAGCATTATTTCATGTTTACGGAAAAGAGAATCAATAATGTTAGGATATCAGTTCTTACCAGCTTGATCTGTACATTTAATGCAATCTAAATAAAAATCTCAGCAAGTTATTTTGTGACAAAAATAATTTTGTTGACAAACTGATTCTATAGTTTCTATGGAAAGGCAAAAGATACAGAATAGTAACAAACACCATGCTGAAGAAGAACAAAATCTGAGGATAGAAAATACTAAAGGTCAAGACTTACTTTAAAACAACAGCAAGGGGCGCCTAGGTGGCTCAGTGGGTTAAAGCCTCTGCCTTTCAGCTCAGGTCATGATCCCAGGGTCCTGGGATCAAGCCCTGCATCGGGCTCTCCGCTTAGCGGGGAGCCTGCTTTCTCCTTTCTATCTGCCTGCCTCTGCCTACTTGTGATTTCTGTCTGTCAAATAAATTAATTAATTAATTAAAAAAAAAAAAAAGCAACAGCAAGTGTGCCTGGGTGGCTCAGTCAGTTAAGTGTCTGCCTTGGATTAGGTCATGATCCTGGAGTCCTGGGATCAAGCCCCACATTGGGCTCCTTGCTCAGAAGGGAGTCTGGTTCTCTCTCTGCTCCTCACCCCCAACCCCTGCTCGTGTTCCCTTTCTCTCACTCTCTCTCAAATTAAAAAAAAAAAAATATGATTTTATTTATTTATTTGACAGAGAGAGAGGGAACACAAGCAGGGGGAGTGAGAGAGGGAGAAGCAGGCTTTCAGCTGAGCGGGGAGCTCAATGAGGGGCTCAATCCCAGGACTCTGGGATCATGACCTGAGCAGAAGGCAGACGCTTAACGACTGAGCCACCCAGGCACCCTTAAAAAAAAAAAAAAAAAAAAAAAAACTTAAGAAAAAAAAAAGCAACAACACCGACTACAGTGTGGTATTGATGAGAGAACAAAGAAATCAGTAAAACAGAATCAGGAGCTGAAAATAGACTATACAACTGTAGCCAGTGGGTCTTTAACAAGAGGAAAGGCAACTGAATAGAAAGAGGATGGGATTTTCAACAAACGTTGTTGGAACAACAGCAACAAAAGTCCTGATACTAACTTTACGCCTTGACATTGTTCCAATTTCCATGTACTGCTAGATCTTATAGGCTGGTTTCCATGCTTGGTTCCACTGTCTGGAATTCAAAGTATCCTGAAAATGTATAACTACCCTGAAAATATGTGATAGTGCCAAGCTGTTAGACAAAGGATGCCTCAACACCTTCCTTCCCCTGTCAGGACCATTTTGGTGCTCATATGGAGGACCTGCACTCTCCAAGACTAAGAGCTGGTGTGAGCTAGGGATGGCAGAAGGACTCCAGGGCATCCACTGCAGATCCCCCTGGGCATCATCTCAGCATGGAGGATGGCAACAAGTCTCATAACCCCTATTTCCCCAAACAGTGCCTGCCACCCTCTAAAGGCACCTTGGCCTTCTAGTTTGTAGCAGAGACTGGCCCTTCTGTTCCCTGAGCTCAAAAAAGTAAGAATGGTTCCAAAAGAATTGCCAGACATGTGTTCATATTTTTCACTTTCCTAGTCATTGGGTCCCTCATCAGCATCTGGGGCTCTAGATAGGTCACCTCTTGCCAGCATCCATCTTAATACCTAGTGTTAGAGTTTCTGGGCTTATCCTCCATTACACTGTGCACCAGGCCATTTACTCAGTGCTACTTGGATGGTTCTGAATTTGGGCTCCAAAGTGGGCTATACTATAAATATTTGGGTCCACATTATAAACCAATTACTTTTCATAATTCAACCCTGCTCCCTTACAGGACCTCTGCACTTGACCTCGTCCAATGGGCTTCTCTTGGGGACTGAGGTACTTGGGCTGGGTTTGTCTGTAGATGAGTGCCAGCCTCAGGCACCAGCTGCCACTTGGGAAAGAGCTGAAAGCAGAAGTCAAGTCTCTCAAGTTTCTCAGACCCTGCAGACCCTGCTCATAAACCATATGGCTCTGGTCCCAGGAGATGGCTCTTCTTGGTAACTCTTACTCAGTGAACATTGGTGAACACAGTGGAGGAAGCTTGGCCCTGGGCTGGGGAGGTGGCACCCTCCTTCTACTCTCAGCTTCAGAGCTTACCCTGGGCTAGATGGTCCTGGTCAGACTTGCTGGATTGCTGAGAGGAGATAAGCACACCAAGAACCTCATAATGCTGCTTTCCTGGGCGCCTGGGTGGCTTAGTGGGTTAAAGCCCCTACATTCAGCTCAGGTCATGATCTCAGGGTCCTGGAACCAAGCCCCACACTGGGCTCTCTGCTCAGCAGGGAGCCCGTTTCCCCCTCTCTTTCTGCCTGCCTCTCTGCCTGCTTGTGATCCCTGTCAAATAAATAAATAAAATCTTTTAAAAAATAATAATGCTGCTTTCCCCAAAATTGTGTGGTGTTTATCAGTTTCTAACTTAATAAAAGTGCTAAGAAAAAGTAGATTTAGACTTTTCGCATGTGTTCAACTTTTTTATTTTAATAAAAGCAGACTATGCACAGTGCATGCAATGTTATCATCTGAATTAATACAATAAGCAATTACTGAATCTACAGTAATTTGAGGCTGAATCTTCATATTCAGCAAGTTTAAATCCATTCTTATGCGACTTTTGAAACCTTATTTACTATGGAAAATGTTGCTTGCTGATGAATTATTAAGATCCACTCAATTTAATTAATATTTGGAAGAAATAAAACTCCCCTCTCTTTCTATATACACACACACACATAAAAAGATAGATAAATGATAGGTATTAGATGAAAGGTTGCTAGAAACACATTGTTGCTATGTTGCTACTCTTGATGAGGTTTTCCTATTTTTATAGACTTAGCATACTGTGTCAGGTAGCTCCAAGCAGTAGAAAACAATAATTCTGGATGCAGAAGGTAGAGCACTAGAACATCCCTTCCACACCTTGGAAGTGCTCCAAGGGCCATGCAGTGTAGGAGTGACACAACATGGACACCCAAAGGGAAAATTAAAAGGACATGGAAGGGTGTGTGCTAAACCATGATACTGAGAAAACTTACAGAATATAGTTAGATCAAGAAGATTTTAGGACTGTTAAGGACCTGGGACATCATGTTGGAAACACTTGAACTGAAGGTCAGAGGAGTTCCTAATTTTTTTTTTAAGATTTATTTATTTATTTATTTGAGAGAGCATGAGAGAGAGCATGAGAGCAAGGTGAGGGGCAGAGAGAGAAACAAACTTCTTACTGATCAGGGAGCCCAATGAAGGGCTCAATCCAAGCACCCTGAAATTATGACCTAAGCCAAAGGCAGACGCTTAACTGAGTCCCTAAATCCTTTACCCAGAGTGAACATGGCTCTTTTAGAAAGATTAGTTTTCACTGGAAAAGAGAACTTGGGATGATCCCTAAATATAATAAAATAAAGAGGAAAGTTTTAACAATGTAGACTACCAGAATCTAAGAACTTTGATGTAAATCCAGCAGATGATTGCAATTTTAATTTAGAAAGACAGCTATTCATAAAAAGTAAATCTTTATAAGTTTTGCACTATAATAACAGATCATCAATTATCCTTGATGTCAAGTTCATAAAATAGAAGGACATTGGAAAATGTTCAAACAAAATTTGTTGTGGAAAACAAGGTTTGAATTTAGGGAGAAGGAAATTTTAAGACGGTCAGGACTTGGCCTTCTCCTTGTGGTTTTTCTTCTTACATTTAACTTTTATTGCTATTTTTAGAGAATAAAACTATACATGTTAATATTCAGATACATAGATGAAAGCCAAAAATCTTTAAAGGACATTTAATATGCATTAATTTATTATTACTTTTCAATATTTATCTCATACAAAGTACTCTCATTCGAAGTACAAGAAGTTTGTGAAAATTGAGTAAATGAATAAAATCTATCCGTGCTGTAAGCATATGAAAACTCACATAGGATGAGCTAATACGTGATGATAGTTTTACTGAGTGAAACTGAATGTTGTAAAAGATTGGCATCTGCAGTTACACTGATGGACGCATACTGGAGATGACTTTATATTCTCTGGACCCAGTCTATATGGGTTCATAAACACATGTACCTCTGGAAAGTTGGAAATAAGAAAAAAATAAGATTTCCTTCTGATAACTGAACCGAACATGCAAATACATGAATCATAAATATATGCAAATACACATGTATATATTTAGAGGTGGGGAGGGGCAGAGATTCTCAGTGAGAACCTGAAGCAGGCTCCACACTCAGCCCAGACCCCAACACAGGGGCTTGATCTCATGACCCTGAAATCATGATCTGAGTTGAAATCAAGAGTTAGATGTTTAACTGACTGAGTCACCTAGGTGCCCCTGAATCATAAACATTTACACTTAGCATATGAAGGAAGAGTAGTTTAGGGGCCAGAGAAACCTAGCATATAATCAAACTGGTAATGGAGAGGAATAATAATAGTCAAGAGCAAAGTTATTGTCAGGTTGGAGAACACAAAACAATCAAAATAGATGAAATTCAAAAAACACCATTTTGGGAAGATGTTACTTTTGAAATTCGGACACCAATATTCCTTCTCCTTCAATATCCCTGTTGAGGATACAGTTATATTAGATTTTGTCAATATGATGTTATAAATCTTTAAACCATGTAAAAATAGCCTTTTTAACAAACTCAGGACTGATTGTCTCTGGGTATTGTAATGCCAAGGAGAGAATATATTGGCCAGGTCACTATAAAGATGGTTGCCTGCTAATCTTTACAATTTTTAACTGAAAAACTAATTGATTGACAGAAATTTACATCATTTTATTTAACAGAATTTCAACACCATGAATCATAAGATCACAAGACATGTAGCCAGACAGTATTATTCCTGGTAACTCACCTAAATCATTCTGTCTCTAAATTTCTACAACTGCTATGGGGGTATATCTCATGGATTAATTGGGATTAGCAGGCCATTGTAGACAATAGAATGGAGAACTGTTCCAAAGAAATTGAATCCAAATGTTTGAAACTTCACAAGGAAAATGTATTAATCAACTGCATTAACTATAGAATTTATTTCCTCAAGTTCTAATAAAATCACTACAATATCAGATGCAACATGAAAAACACAGTCCATCATCCATTCAAGTTCACTAATATAAAATCCCACATAGAGCTATAGATATAATCAATAATGCCTGCAGAGACTGGGATGGGGAATATTAAATCTAATGTTATTCTCTAGATTACATGTCTTGATGACACACTTGGGAAATGTGTTTTATTTAATATTAATAATTCCCTCAAATATTTGCTCTTTCAGGAACATATTACTTTTGCAGTTCTTATCAAACTATTCAGGGAGAAAAATATATTAAGATTAAAGATATGCTGGAAGTAATAACATTTTCATAAATCTGATTTATAAATCTCATGAAAACCTGGAAATACACCCTTAGTTTTTGCCATATCATTTATAGATAGCTATGTTATTTTGAATGAAAATTGTTTAGTCTCATTCATCCCTAATGTTTGTTGTTTTGTTTTTTTTTCATGAGTACATTTTATTCTGTCCTGCCAAAACTCAAACTTTCTACACATGAACATTTCACATATGACCATCAGAAATGCTCTAAAACTTTTCTAAGTACAAATATATAATTTCATTCTATCATATACATTTAATAATTTTGCTTATCAATCTTTCTAGCTAAGTATCTGTAGAATAAAGCCATTTCAAGATGTATTTCCACCTGGAAAGTTCTTCTCTTTTCCTCTTCCTTATTCTCCCCACTCCTGTTCTTTTTCTTTCTCCACTTTATTCTTTAACTGTGTGTGTGTGTGTGTATTTTGCCAAAATTTGTATCAACTCTTTTTTAATAAGCATATTTTAACCACACAGTGTGTATGCATGAGCTTTTGGAAAACAAAACAAGGTCTACACTATTAAAGTCATATAAACATTGAAAGTTATGATCTTTGCCTTGACTTTTGTTGTGAGCAACACAACCTAAGACAATAGTTGAATGAACAACATACATACCAAGAAAATCCCATTTCATAGGTATATCATTTTCTAATTAGGTCTTTCCACATTTTTTTATTAAAATTGTTGGAGTTTATCAAAATGTAGGTCATGACCCATTAGTAGGTCACAAAATCAATTTAGAGGCTGTACCTTTTTTTCTAAATAAGAGAATTACTAGACTAAAAAATATCAGTGTGTGTCATATAGAATAAAGGTATGTAAAAGTTTTGGTTCAATAACATACATAAAGGATTATTTTTGTGTACTAATTATCAATGTAAAATGTATCTCTTCCTGTGGATAACAACTTAAAATAAACTCTAATGTACTTACAAGGTGACTGACCAGGATGTCTCACTTTTTAAAGATGCATTTTACTATTGAATAGACTTGAAAGATTTGCTTATGAAATCTTTTTTTTTTTTTTTGGATTTCATTTCTTTTTTCATTTTATTTATTTTTTCAGTGTAACAGTATTCATTCTTTTTGCACAACACCCAGTGCTCCATGCAAGACGTGCCCTCCCCATTACCCACCACCTGTTCCCCCAACCTCCCACCCCTGACCCTTCAAAACCCTCAGGTTGCCCCAACCTCCCACCCATGACCCTTCAAAACCCTCAGGTTGTTTTTCAGAGTCCATAGTCTCTTATGGTTCGCCTCCCCTCCCCAATGTCCATAGCCCGCTCCCCCTCTCCCAATCCCACCTCCCCCCAGCAACCCCCAGTTTGTTTTGTGAGATTAAGAGTCATTTATGATTTGTCTCCCTCCCAATCCCATCTTGTTTCATTTATTCTTCTCCTATCCCCCTACCCCCCCATGTTGCTTCTCCGTGTCCTCATATCAGGGAGATCATGTGATAGTTGTCTTTCTCCGATTGACTTATTTCACTAAGCATGATACGCTCTAGTTCCATCCACGTCGTCGCAAATGGCAAGATTTCATTTCTTTTGATGGCTGCATAGTATTCCATTGTGTATATATACCACATCTTCTTGATCCATTCATCTGTTGATGGACATCTAGGTTCTTTCCATAGTCTGGCTATTGTAGACATTGCTGCTATAAACATTCGGGTACACGTGCCCCTTCGGATCACTATGTTTGTATCTTTAGGGTAAATACCCAGTAGTGCAATTGCTGGGTCATAGGGTAGTTCTATTTTCAACATTTTGAGGAACCTCCATGCTGTTTTCCAGAGTGGTTGCACCAGCTTGCATTCCCACCAACAGTGGAGGAGGGTTCCCCTTTCTCCACATCCTCGCCAGCATCTGTCATTTCCTGACTTGTTCATTTTAGCCATTCTGACTGGTGTGAGGTGATATCTCATCGTGGTTTTGATTTGTATTTCCCTGATGCCGAGTGACGTGGAGCACTTTTTCATGTGTCTGTTGGCCATCTGGATGTCTTCTTTGCAGAAATGTCTGTTCATGTCCTCTGCCCATTTCTTGATTGGATTGTTTGTTCTTTGGGTGTTGAGTTTGCTAAGTTCCTTATAGATTTTGGATACTAGCCCTTTATCTGATATGTTGTTTGCAAATATCTTCTCCCATTCTGTCAGTTGTCTTTTGGTTTTGTTAACTGTTTCCTTTGCTGTGCAAAAGCTTTTGATCTTGATGAAATCCCAATAGTTCATTTTTGCCCTTGCTTCCCTTGCCTTTGCCGTTGTTCCTAGGAAGATGTTGCTGCGGCTGAGGTCAAAGAGGTTGCTGCCTGCATTCTCCTCAAGGATTTTGATGGATTCCTTTCTCACACTGAGGTCCTTCATCCATTTGGAGTCTATTTTCGTGTGTGGTGTAAGGAAGTGGTCCAATTTCATTTTTCTGCATGTGGCTGTCCAATTTTCCCAGCACCATTTATTGAAGAGGCTGTCTTTTTTCCATTGGACATTCTTTCCTGCTTTGTCGAAGATGAGTTGACCATAGAGTTGAGGGTTGATTTCTGGGCTCTCTATTCTGTTCCACTGATCTATGTGTCTGTTTTTGTGCCAGTACCATGCTGTCTTGATGACGACAGCTTTGTAATAGAGCTTGAAGTCCGGAATTGTGATGCCACCAACTTTGGCTTTGTTCTTCAATATTCCTTTGGCTATTCGAGGTCTTTTCTAGTTCCATATAAATTTTAGGATTATTTGTTCCATTTCTTTGAAAAAAATGGATGGTATTTTGATAGGGATTGCATTAAATGTGTAGATTGCTTTAGGTAGCATAGACATTTTCACAATATTTATTCTTCCAATCCAGGAGCATGGAACATTTTTCCATTTTTTTGTGTCTTCCTCAATTTCTTTCATGAGTACTTTATAATTTTCTGTGTATAGATTCTTAGTCTCTTTGGTTAGGTTTATTCCTAGGTATCTTATAGTTTTGGGTACAATTGTGAATGGGATTGACTCCTTAATTTCTCTTTCTTCAGTCTTGTTGTTGGTGTACAGAAATGCAACTGATTTCTGTGCATTGATTTTATATCCTGACACTTGACTGAATTCCTGTACAAGTTCTAGCAGTTTTGGAGTGGAGTCTTTTGGGTTTTCCACATATAGTATCATATCATCTGCGAAGAGTGATAGTTTGACTTCTTCTTTACCAATTTGGATGCCTTTAATTTCTTTTTGTTGTCTGATTGCTGAGGCTAGGACTTCTAGTACTATGTTGAATAGCAGTGGTGATAATGGACATCCCTGCCGTGTTCCTGACCTTAACGGAAAAGCTTTCAGTTTTTCTCCATGGAGAATGATATTTGCGGTGGGTTTTTCATAGATGGCTTTGATAATATTGAGGTATGTGCCCTCTATCCCCACACTTTGAAGAGTTTTGATCAGGAAAGTATGCTGTACTTTGTCAAATGCTTTTTCAGCATCTATGGAGAGTATCATATGGTTCTTGTTCTTTCTTTTATTAATGTGTTCTATCACATTGATTGATTTGCGGATGTTGAACCAACCCTGCAGCCCTGGAATAAATCCCACTTGATCGTGGTGAATAATCCTTTTAATGTACTGTTGAATCCTATTGGCTAGTATTTTGGCGAGAATTTTTGCGTCTGTGTTCATCAAGGATATTGGTCTGTAGTTCTCTTTTTTGGTGGGATCCTTGTCTGGTTTTGGGATCAAGGTGATGCTGGCCTCATAGAATGAGTTTGGAAGTTTTCCTTCCATTTCTATTTTTTGGAACAGTTTCAGGAGAATAGGAATGAGTTCTTCTTTAAATGTTTGGTAGAATTCCCCTGGGAAGCCGTCTGGCCCTGGGCTTTTGTTTGTTTGGAGATTTTTGATGACTGTTTCAATCTCCTTACTGGTTATGGGCCTGTTCAGGTTTTCTATTTCTTCCTGGTTCAGTTGTGGTAGTTTATATGTCTCTAGGAATGCATCCATTTCTTCCAGATTGTCCAATTTGTTGGCGTGGAGTTGCTCATAGTATGTTCTTATAATTGTCTGTATTTCTTTGGTGTTAGTTGTGATCTCTCCTCTTTCATTCATGATTTTATTGATTTGGGTCCTTTCTCTTTTCTTTTTGATGAGTCTGGCCAGGGGTTTATCAATCCTATTGATTCTTTCAAAGAACCAGCTCCTAGTTTCATTGATTTTTTCTATTGTTTTTTTGGTTTCTATTTCATTGATTTCTGCTCTGATCTTTATGATTTCTCTTCTCCTGCTGGGTTTAGGGTTTCTTTCTTGTTCTTTCTCCAGCTCCTTTACGCGTAGGGTTAGGTTGTGTACTTGAGACCTTTCTTGTTTCTTGAGAAAGGCTTGTACCGCTATATATTTTCCTCTCAGGACTGCCTTTGCTGTGTCCCACAGATTTTGAACTGTTGTGTTTTCATTATCATTTGTTTCCATGAATTTTTTCAATTCTTCTTTAATTTCCTGGTTAGCCCATTCATTCTTTAGAAGGATGCTGTTTAGTCTCCATGTATTTGGGTTCTTTCCAGCTTTCGTCTTGTGATTGAGTTCTAGCATCAGAGCATTGTGGTCTGAAAATATGCAGGGAATAATCCTAATCTTTTGATACCGGTTGAGACCTGATTTGTGACCCAGGATGTGATCTATTCTGGAGAAGGTTCCATGTGCACTAGAGAAGAATGTGTCTTCTGTTGCTTTGGGATGAAAAATGTTCTGAATATATCTGTGATGTCCATCTGGTCCAGTGTGTCATTTAAGGCCTTTATTTCCTTGTTGATCTTTTGCTTGGATGATCTGTCCATTTCAGTGAGGGGAGTGTTAAAGTCCCCTACTATTATTGTATTATTATTGATGTGTGTCTTTGATTTTGTTATTAATTGGTTGATATAGTTGGCTGCTCCCACGTTAGGGGCATAGATATTTAAAATTGTTAGATCTTCTTGTTGGACAGACCCTTTGAGTAGGATATAGTGTCCTTCCTCATCTCTTGTTATAGTCTTTGGCTTAAAATCTAATTGATCTGATATAAGGATTGCCACCCCAGCTTTCTTCTGATGCCCATTAGCATGGTAAATTGTTTTCCACCCCCTCACTTTAAATCTGGAGGTGTCTTCGCGTCTAAAATGAGTTTCTTGTAGGCAACATACTGATGGGTTTTGTTTTTTTATCCATTCTGATACCCTGTGTCTTTTGATTGGGGCATTTAGCCCATTAACATTCAGGGTAACTATTGAGAGATATGAATTTAGTGCCATTAGTAGCCTGTAAGGTGACTGTTACTGTATATTGTCTCTGTACCTTTCTGATCTACTACTTTTAGGCTCTCTCTTTGCTTAGAGGACCCCTTTCAATATTTCCTGGAGACCTGGTTTGGTGTTTGCAAATTCTTTCAGTTTTTGTTTGTCCTGGAAGATTTTGATCTCTCCTTCTATTTTCAATGATAGCCTAGCTGGATAGAGTATTCTTGGCTGCATGTTTTTCTCGTTGAGTGCTCTGAATATATCATGCCAGCTCTTCCTGGCCTGCCAGGTCTCTGTGGATAAGTCTGCCGCCAATCTAATATTTTTACCATTGTATGTTACAGACTTCTTTTCTCGGGCTGCTTTCAGGATTTTCTCTTTGTCACTAAGACTTGTAAATTTTACTATTAGGTGACAGGGTGTGGACCTATTCTTGTTGACTTTGAGGGGGGTTCTCTGCATCTCCTGGATTTTGATGCTTGTTCCCTTTGCCATATTAGGGAAATTCTCTCCAATGATTCTCTCCAATAGACCTTCTGCTCCCCTCTCTGTTTCTTCTTCTTCTGGAATCCCAATTATTCTAATGTTGTTTCATCTTATGGTGTCACTTATCTCTCGAATTCTCCCCTCATGGTCCAGTAGCTGTTTGTCCCTCTTTTGCTCGGCTTCCTTATTCTCTGTCATTTGGTCTTCTATATCACTAATTCTTTCTTCTGCCTCATTGATCCTAGCAGTGAGAGCCTCCATTTTTGATTGCACCTCATTAATAGCTTTTTTGATTTCAACTTGGTTAGATTTTAGTTCTTTAATTTCTCCAGAAAGGGCTTTAATATCTCCAGAGAGGGTTTCTCTAATATCTTCCATGCCTTTTTCGAGCCCGGCTAGAATGTTCAGAATCGTCATTCTGAACTCTTGATCTGACATATTACCCATGTCTGTGTTGATTAGGTCCCTAGCCTTCGGTACTGTCTCTTGTTCTTTTGTTTGTGGTGATTTTTTCTGCCTTGTCATTTTGTCCAGATAAGAGAATATGAAGGAGCAAATAAACTGCTAAAAGGGTGGCAAAGACCCTGGAAAAATGCACTGTAACCAAATCAGAAGAGACCCCAAATTGTGGGGGGGGAGAAAGGGGATAAAAACAGCTTCTGAAAAAAAAAAGAAAAAAAAAAAAGAAAGAAAAAAATTTAAAAAATAAAACAAATAAAAAATATAAAAAAGAGAGGTGGGAGTCAAGATGGCGGAGAAGTAGCAGCCTGAGACTACATCAGGTAACAGGAGATCAGCTCGATAGCTTATCTAAACATTGCAAACACCTACAAATCCAACGGGAGAGCGAAGAGAAGAAGAACAGCAACTCTAGAAACAGAAAATCAACCACTTTCTGAAAGGTAGGACTGGCGGAGAAGTGAATCTAAAACGACGGGAAGATAGACCGCGGGGGGAGGGGCCGGCTCCCGGCAAGCGGCGGAGGAACGCAGCACAAAATCAGGACTTTTAAAAGTCTGTTCCACTGAGGGACATTGCTCCAGGGGCTAAACCGGGGTGAAGCCCACGCGGGGCCAGCGTGGCCCCAGGCCCCGCAAGGTCACAGAAGGATCGGGGGTGTCAGAGTGTCGGAGAGCTTGCAGGTATTAGAACGGAGAACTCTCAGCTCGGGGTTACCTTGAACTGGTCGCGGGCTGGGTGAGCTCGGAGCGCGGCTAGAGGCTGGGGATACGGGAGTGATTGGGTGCTGTCCTCTGGGGGCACACTGAGGAGTGGGGCCCCAGGCTCTCGGCTCCTCCGGGCCGGAGACTGGGAGGCCGCCATTTTCATTCCCGTCCTCCGGAACTCTACGGAAAGCGTTCAGGGAACAGAAGCTCCCAAAAGCGAACCCGAGCTGATTACTTAGTCTGGCTGCCGGTAAGGGCGGTGCAATCCCGCCTCGGGCAAAGACACTTGAGAATCACTACAACAGGCCCCTCCCCCAGAAGATCAACAAAATATCCAGCCAGGACGAAGTTCATCTATCAAGGAGAAAGCAGATTCAATTCCTAAGACAGCAGAGCAATTCCAGAGGAGGAGAAAGCAAAGCACGGAACTCATGGCTTTCTCCCCATGATTCTTTAGTCTTGCGGCTACTTCAATTTTTTTTTCTTTTTTCAATTTTTTTATTTTTTTTTCTTTTTTCAATTTTTTTTTCTTTTTTCTTTTTTCTTCTTCTGCTAAATTTTTTTGAAAACTTTTACCCTTTTCTTTTTTAACGTTTTTTGACTAGTTCATCTAAATATATATATTTTTTCTTTCTTTTTTATATTTTTTTATTTGTTTTATTTTTTAAATTTTTTTCTTTCTTTTTTTTTTTCTTTTTTTTTCAGAACCTGTTTTTTATCCCCTTTCTCCCCCCCACAATTTGGGGTCTCTTCTGATTTGGTTACAGCGAATTTTTCCGGGGTCTTTGCCACCCTATTAGTAGTTTATTTGCTCCTTCATATCCTCTTATATGGACAAAATGACAAGGCGGAAAAAATCACCACAAACAAAAGAACAAGAGACAGTACCGAAGGCTAGGGACCTAATCAACACAGACATTGGTACTATGTCAGATCAAGAGTTCAGAATGACGATTCTGAACATTCTAGCCGGGCTCGAAAAAGGCATGGAAGATATTAGAGAAACCCTCTCTGGAGATATTAAAGCCCTTTCTGGAGAAATTAAAGAACTAAAATCTAACCAAGTTGAAATCAAAAAAGCTATTAATGAGGTGCAATCAAAAATGGAGGCTCTCACTGCTAGGATCAATGAGGCAGAAGAAAGAATTAGTGATATAGAAGACCAAATGACAGAGAATAAGGAAGCCGAGCAAAAGAGGGACAAACAGCTACTGGACCATGAGGGGAGAATTCGAGAGATAAGTGACACCATAAGACGAAACAACATTAGAATAATTGGGATTCCAGAAGAAGAAGAAACAGAGAGGGGAGCAGAAGGTCTATTGGAGAGAATCATTGGAGAGAATTTCCCTAATATGGCAAAGGGAACAAGCATCAAAATCCAGGAGATGCAGAGAACCCCCCTCAAAGTCAACAAGAATAGGTCCACACCCCGTCACCTAATAGTAAAATTTACAAGTCTTAGTGACAAAGAGAAAATCCTGAAAGCAGCCCGAGAAAAGAAGTCTGTAACATACAATGGTAAAAATATTAGATTGGCGGCAGACTTATCCACAGAGACCTGGCAGGCCAGGAAGAGCTGGCATGATATATTCAGAGCACTCAACGAGAAAAACATGCAGCCAAGAATACTCTATCCAGCTAGGCTATCATTGAAAATAGAAGGAGAGATCAAAATCTTCCAGGACAAACAAAAACTGAAAGAATTTGCAAACACCAAACCAGGTCTCCAGGAAATATTGAAAGGGGTCCTCTAAGCAAAGAGAGAGCCTAAAAGTAGTAGATCAGAAAGGTACAGAGACAATATACAGTAACAGTCACCTTACAGGCTACTAATGGCACTAAATTCATATCTCTCAATAGTTACCCTGAATGTTAATGGGCTAAATGCCCCAATCAAAAGACACAGGGTATCAGAATGGATAAAAAAACAAAACCCATCAGTATGTTGCCTACAAGAAACTCATTTTAGACGCGAAGACACCTCCAGATTTAAAGTGAGGGGGTGGAAAACAATTTACCATGCTAATGGGCATCAGAAGAAAGCTGGGGTGGCAATCCTTATATCAGATCAATTAGATTTTAAGCCAAAGACTATAACAAGAGATGAGGAAGGACACTATATCCTACTCAAAGGGTCTGTCCAACAAGAAGATCTAACAATTTTAAATATCTATGCCCCTAACGTGGGAGCAGCCAACTATATCAACCAATTAATAACAAAATCAAAGACACACATCAATAATAATACAATAATAGTAGGGGACTTTAACACTCCCCTCACTGAAATGGACAGATCATCCAAGCAAAAGATCAACAAGGAAATAAAGGCCTTAAATGACACACTGGACCAGATGGACATCACAGATATATTCAGAACATTTTTCATCCCAAAGCAACAGAAGACACATTCTTCTCTAGTGCACATGGAACCTTCTCCAGAATAGATCACATCCTGGGTCACAAATCAGGTCTCAACCGGTATCAAAAGATTAGGATTTTTCCCTGCATATTTTCAGACCACAATGCTCTGATGCTAGAACTCAATCACAAGACGAAAGCTGGAAAGAACCCAAATACATGGAGACTAAACAGCATCCTTCTAAAGAATGAATGGGCTAACCAGGAAATTAAAGAAGAATTGAAAAAATTCATGGAAACAAATGATAATGAAAACACAACAGTTCAAAATCTGTGGGACACAGCAAAGGCAGTCCTGAGAGGAAAATATATAGCAGTACAAGCCTTTCTCAAGAAACAAGAAAGGTCTCAAGTACACAACCTAACCCTACGCGTAAAGGAGCTGGAGAAAGAACAAGAAAGAAACCCTAAACCCAGCAGGAGAAGAGAAATCATAAAGATCAGAGCAGAAATCAATGAAATAGAAACCAAAAAAACAATAGAAAAAATCAATGAAACTAGGAGCTGGTTCTTTGAAAGAATCAATAGGATTGATAAACCCCTGGCCAGACTCATCAAAAAGAAAAGAGAAAGGACCCAAATCAATAAAATCATGAATGAAAGAGGAGAGATCACAACTAACACCAAAGAAATACAGACAATTATAAGAACATACTATGAGCAACTCCACGCCAACAAATTGGACAATCTGGAAGAAATGGATGCATTCCTAGAGACATATAAACTACCACAACTGAACCAGGAAGAAATAGAAAACCTGAACAGGCCCATAACCAGTAAGGAGATTGAAACAGTCATCAAAAATCTCCAAACAAACAAAAGCCCAGGGCCAGACGGCTTCCCAGGGGAATTCTACCAAACATTTAAAGAAGAACTCATTCCTATTCTCCTGAAACTGTTCCAAAAAATAGAAATGGAAGGAAAACTTCCAAACTCATTCTATGAGGCCAGCATCACCTTGATCCCAAAACCAGACAAGGATCCCACCAAAAAAGAGAACTACAGACCAATATCCTTGATGAACACAGACGCAAAAATTCTCGCCAAAATACTAGCCAATAGGATTCAACAGTACATTAAAAGGATTATTCACCACGATCAAGTGGGATTTATTCCAGGGCTGCAGGGTTGGTTCAACATCCGCAAATCAATCAATGTGATAGAACACATTAATAAAAGAAAGAACAAGAACCATATGATACTCTCCATAGATGCTGAAAAAGCATTTGACAAAGTACAGCATACTTTCCTGATCAAAACTCTTCAAAGTGTAGGGATAGAGGGCACATACCTCAATATTATCAAAGCCATCTATGAAAAACCCACCGCAAATATCATTCTCCATGGAGAAAAACTGAAAGCTTTTCCGTTAAGGTCAGGAACACGGCAGGGATGTCCATTATCACCACTGCTATTCAACATAGTACTAGAAGTCCTAGCCTCAGCAATCAGACAACAAAAAGAAATTAAAGGCATCCAAATTGGTAAAGAAGAAGTCAAACTATCACTCTTCGCAGATGATATGATACTATATGTGGAAAACCCAAAAGACTCCACTCCAAAACTGCTAGAACTTGTACAGGAATTCAGTCAAGTGTCAGGATATAAAATCAATGCACAGAAATCAGTTGCATTTCTGTACACCAACAACAAGACTGAAGAAAGAGAAATTAAGGAGTCAATCCCATTCACAATTGTACCCAAAACTATAAGATACCTAGGAATAAACCTAACCAAAGAGACTAAGAATCTATACACAGAAAATTATAAAGTACTCATGAAAGAAATTGAGGAAGACACAAAAAAATGGAAAAATGTTCCATGCTCCTGGATTGGAAGAATAAATATTGTGAAAATGTCTATGCTACCTAAAGCAATCTACACATTTAATGCAATCCCTATCAAAATACCATCCATTTTTTTCAAAGAAATGGAACAAATAATCCTAAAATTTATATGGAACCAGAAAAGACCTCGAATAGCCAAAGGAATATTGAAGAACAAAGCCAAAGTTGGTGGCATCACAATTCCGGACTTCAAGCTCTATTACAAAGCTGTCATCATCAAGACAGCATGGTACTGGCACAAAAACAGACACATAGATCAGTGGAACAGAATAGAGAGCCCAGAAATAGACCCTCAACTCTATGGCCAACTCATCTTCGACAAAGCAGGAAAGAATGTCCAATGGAAAAAAGACAGCCTCTTCAATAAATGGTGCTGGGAAAATTGGACAGCCACATGCAGAAAAATGAGATTGGACCACTTCCTTACACCACACACGAAAATAGACTCCAAGTGGATGAAGGACCTCAATGTGAGAAAGGAATCCATCAAAATCCTTGAGGAGAATGCAGGCAGCAACCTCTTCGACCTCAGCCGCAGCAACATCTTCCTAGGAACAACGGCAAAGGCAAGGGAAGCAAGGGCAAAAATGAACTATTGGGATTTCATCAAGATCAAAAGCTTTTGCACAGCAAAGGAAACAGTTCACAAAACCAAAAGACAGCTGACAGAATGGGAGAAGATATTTGCAAACGACATATCAGATAAAGGGCTAGTATCCAAAATCTATAAGGAACTTAGCAAACTCAACACCCAAAGAACAAACAATCCAATCAAGAAATGGGCAGAGGACATGAACAGACATTTCTGCAAAGAAGACATCCAGATGGCCAACAGACACATGAAAAAGTGCTCCACGTCACTCGGCATCAGGGAAATACAAATCAAAACCACAATGAGATATCACCTCACACCAGTCAGAATGGCTAAAATGAACAAGTCAGGAAATGACAGATGCTGGAGAGGATGTGGAGAAAGGGGAACCCTCCTCCACTGTTGGTGGGAATGCAAGCTGGTGCAACCACTCTGGAAAACAGCATGGAGGTTCCTCAAAATGTTGAAAATAGAACTACCCTATGACCCAGCAATTGCACTACTGGGTATTTACCCTAAAGATACAAACATAGTGATCCGAAGGGGCACGTGTACCCGAATGTTTATAGCAGCAATGTCTACAATAGCCAGACTATGGAAAGAACCTAGATGTCCATCAACAGATGAATGGATCAAGAAGATGTGGTATATATACACAATGGAATACTATGCAGCCATCAAAAGAAATGAAATCTTGCCATTTGCGACGACGTGGATGGAACTAGAGCGTATCATGCTTAGTGAAATAAGTCAATCGGAGAAAGACAACTATCATATGATCTCCCTGATATGAGGACATGGAGAAGCAACATGGGGGGGTAGGGGGATAGGAGAAGATTAAATGAAACAAGATGGGATTGGGAGGGAGACAAACCATAAATGACTCTTAATCTCACAAAACAAACTGGGGGTTGCTGGGGGGAGGTGGGATTGGGAGAGGGGGAGTGGGCTATGGACATTGGGGAGAGGAGGCGAACCATAAGAGACTATGGACTCTGAAAAACAACCTGAGGGTTTTGAAGGGTCAGGGGTGGGAGGTTGGGGGAACAGGTGGTGGGTAATGGGGAGGGCACGTTTTGCATGGAGCACTGGGTGTTGTGCAAAAAGAATGAATACTGTTACGCTGAAAAAATAAATAAAATGGAAAAAAAAAATAGTGGTTAGGGACACCTGGGTGGCTCAGTGGGTTAAGCCTCTGCCTTCAGCTCAGGTCATGATCTCATGGTCCTGAGATTGAGCCCCACGTCGGGCTCCCTGCTCGGTGGAGAGCCTGCTTCTCCCTATCCCTCCGCTGCTCTCCATGCTTGTGTTCTGTCTCTCAAATAAATAAAATCTTCATAAAAAAATAAAAAGAAAAAAAAACCCACCAAAAAAAAAATATATAAAAAAGAAAGAAAAAATATATATATTTAGATGAACCAGTCAAAAAATGTTAAAAAAGAAAAGGGTAAAATTTTAAAAAAAATTTAGCAGAAGAAGAAAAAAGAAAAAAGAAAAAAAAATTGAAAAAAGAAAAAAAAAATTGAAGTAGCCGCAAGACTAAAGAATCATGGGGATAAAGACATGAGTTCCGTGCTTTGCTTTCTCCTCCTCTGGAATTGCTCTGCTGTCTTAGGAATTGAATCTGCTTTCTCCTTGATAGATGAACTTCGTCCTGGCTGGATATTTTGTTGATCTTCTGGGGGAGGGGCCTGTTGTAGTGACTCTCAAGTGTCTTTGCCCGAGGCGGGATTGCGCCGCCCTTACCGGCGGCCGGACTAAGTAATCGGCTCGGGTTCGCTTTTGGGAGCTTCTGTTCCCTGAACGCTTTCCGTAGAGTTCCGGAGGACGGGAATGAAAATGGTGGCCTCCCAGTCTCCGGCCTGGAGGAGCCGAGAGCCTGGGGCCCCACTCCTCAGTGCGTCCCCAGAGGACAGCACCCAATCACTCCCGTATCCCCAGCCTCTAGCCACGCTCCGAGCTCACCCAGCCCGCGACCAGTTCAAGGTAACCCCGAGCTGAGAGTTTAGTGCTCGGCTCTGTCTCTCCAGCCGGCTTCTCCGTTCTAATACCTGCGAGCTCTCTGACACTCCGACAGCCCCGATCCTTCTGTGACCCTGTGGGGCCTGGGGCCACGCTGGCCCCGCATGGGCTTCGGGCCACGCTGGCCCCGCGTGGGCTTCACCCTGGTTTAGCCCCTGGAGCAATGTCCCTCAGTGGAACAGACTTTTAAAAGTCCTGATTTTGTGCTGCGTTCCTCCACCGCTTGCCGGGAGCTGGCCCCTCCCCCCGCGGTCTATCTTCCCGTCGTTTTAGATTCTCTTCTCCGCCAGTCCTACCTTTCAGAAAGTGGTTGATTTTCTGTTTCTAGAGTTGCTGTTCTTCTTCTCTTCGCTCTCCCGTTGGATTTGTAGGTGTTTGCAATGTTTAGATAAGCTATCGAGCTGATCTCCTGCTACCTGATGTAGTCTCAGGCTGCTACTTCTCCGCCATCTTGACTCCTCCCCTGTTGTTTTATTTTAATCAACAGTTTTGAGTAGTAAAATTTTATGTTTCT
Organism: Meles meles; assembly: GCF_922984935.1. Taxonomy (NCBI): domain Eukaryota; kingdom Metazoa; phylum Chordata; class Mammalia; order Carnivora; family Mustelidae; genus Meles; species Meles meles. The sequence continues at coordinate 102,578,760 of NC_060075.1, forward strand.
AGATGGCTCCATTAGTATCTAATGTACCTCTAAAAATCCATTTTGAATATTAGGTCTTGGAATTTTTGAAATTCACTTGTGTCTTTTATACATTGACTCTTAAAACTGTAGTTGTGTCTATAAAACTCTAGTTGTGTTGTAGAGAAGAAAATGGTGAATAGTAGCATTGATAATCTTGTTGTTCAGATATTTCTCACTGCTCAAGGCCCTTTGGTTGCCGTGTAAGAATCCTGCTCATACGCTCTAAACCTAAGCTATTACCTTATGTGGATCACTTGGTATGAACATTTAGTCCATACCCACCTATGTGTTGTAAATCACATAGGGCAATGATCTCATGGAGGCCCTGTTCCTGTGCTTTTCATAAACTAACATTTACCATAAGAGACTCTTAATCTCACAGAAGAAACTGAGGATGGCAGGGGCGGGTACGGAGAGCGTCATGGGATTATGGACGTTGGGGAAGGTATGTGCTATGAAGTGTGTAAACCTGGAGATTCACAGACCTGTACCCCTGGGGCTAATAATACATTATATGTTAATAAATAAAATAAAAAATTTAAAAAAAATAAGTAAAAAAAATGATGTGTTTGTCATGTATTACTATAGAGCCTGGGGATACAAAGTGACTAGGAGAGAAGAATCCTCTTCCCTTAGAGAGCAGAGAGGATGATGGCATAGACCGTCATGCCTTAAAACAAAAACAAAAACAAGAACAAACACAGAGTCCGTCAAGGATAAAGGTAAACATACTAAGAATAAAGAGTAAACCTACTAAGAATAAAATCAGGGCAAAATCCTATATTCTGCTTAAAAATAAACAAGCAGAAACAATAAATAAACAAAACTTCCCTGTAATTCAAAAAAAGGGAATATTCTGAGAGTAAAATACCTTTCATGGGATCAAAATACTATGTTCAACTTGAAACATAGAAATAAGGCAACAACAACAAAAAAGCAAATAATCTCTGTAAGAAGCAAATCAGTAGAATAAAAGGTATCCTCTCTGTACTAAATAAAATTCGAACTGTGAAAGGGAAATAAGAAGTATTGAAGATTAGTAATGAAATTCTTTCTCACTTATGAAAGAAATTATCTGAGTAAAGAATAGATTGTTAGAAAGGTAGGATCTTGGAACACTGAAAAAATAAAGTTTAAAAAAAGAAAGGTAGAAGTAGCAAAATAAGTAAGAGAAATATGTATTCTTCTTTGAAGGCTCTAGATTTTAAAATTAACTCCCCTAATAGCTCTACAAGTAGTGAATAAAACCAAACCTGCTGAATGTCAAACTTACTCAAAAAAGTAGTTCCCGAAGTACTCAAACATAAATCAACAAATACATTAATTTTTTTTTCAGATTTTATTTATTTCTTTGATGGAGAGAGACACAGAGAGAGAGAAAATAGAAGCAGGGCAAGCAGGGGGAATGGGAGAGGGAGAACAGACTTCCCACGGAGCCAGGAGCCCAATGCAGGGCTTGATCCCAGGACCCTACGATCATGACCTGCCAGACACTTAATGACTGAGCCACCCAGGTGCTCCTCAACAAATACATTTTAAAATCAGAAGAGTTTCGGATCTTTATTTTAAAACACTAAATGATTAAATATAATGAAATATTTACACAGCTTTGTGTAGATAATATTATTACTAAATATTTCTATATAGTCTACAAGTAAGAAAAGTAAAGGGAAAAACTATGTATCTAACACTCTCAGAAAAAAAATTTTCTCACATAGCCAATTACTTATACATCTGAACTAGATGACTGATAGATGAGCCACTTGGAGTTCACAAATGGACATGTCATGAAATACATCAGGTAACAGAAAGTGGTTAAATCTGAGCAAATATTTAACATACCTTTGTAACAGTGGAAAGGTAAAAAGTAACCTGATATTAATAAAATAATATTTAACAGCAACATTAAATTACAGATTTAAAAACTAGATTTTATTTTTAAGTGAATATTGTTTAAGAGTGGATGGAGAAAGCAAAAGGAAATTAAAATTTTATTTTATACATGTGAATTTCATAGATACTGTTGTTGTCTCTTACACACTAAAACCTAGAGAGAAATAGCCGGATATATGATATAAAGAACAAACAGAATAAAGCCACAACATAATAGATTCAAATCGCTGGAAAAAAAGAAAGACAAGTAGGAGTTCTTATCTACATGTCTTACAAGCCTATAGCTAAATGCAGAAGACATCTAAATGAAAAGGATACCTGAACCATGTTTTCCTCAGGCTGTCATCTACGGGCTATGCCTGTATACAACACATGCTGTGTATAGATTAGTCTGCTATTTAAGAAGTCATTATGTACACTTGGACCATGCAAGAACATGCCAAAATCTACTGATAAGAGGTAAAGATCTTGGACCTGAAATATTTGTATTCGAATGGCATAAATAGGATTAGTGAGAAAGTCAACAGAAGCTTTCTTTGATACAGTGTGCACCTCTGGAACTCAGTGACACTTTGAGCCAAGTTCCCTAGCTGTCCTCTAAATTAATACCATGATCTCATTAACCCTAAAGTTAGCCAGTGTCTAAATGTTCACTCATGAGATATGTGAGTCTGACCTTCAGGGTATAATAAAGGCATGTTCTGCATCCGACTAGCCAAAAAAAAAAAAAAAAAAGGAAGAAGAAAAAAGTGAAATGAAATGAAATGTAGAAAGATTGAAAAGCCATTTTTGGATATCAGAATACATAAATTTTGCTGCTATCAGAAAGTGGAACTTGTACTAAAAAGACTAAGAAGCATTGTCTCAACTGTCCGCAAGCAATGCAAAAGTACGTAAGAGACTTTAATATAAAATTAAGGAAGAAAACATTCATGCATCATTGATTAACATACTTTCTGGTGCTAGGATTATAAAAAATTTTACATTATTTTCTAATGTGAAAGATTTTATGTATCTATTATATGTATATTAAGGACATAGATATATGATTATTATATATATAACATATATATATGTTTGTTAAAGAAAAAAAATAGTGTTAAAAATCATGCTCTCTAATACGGCAACAATTCCCAGTGATATTTACCAATTTGTTCAAACTAGAATCTCCCTGTGACCTTTGCTAATGAGTTTGACTTAAGTTCTGTTTAATCTTAATGTGCTCACCTGCCCAGATGTCTACACAATCTCATTTCCATTCTGTAGGTCCTCAGGTGGCTTTGGCAAATGAAAAGACAATCACTGCATACCTGTGGATCACCAGGCATCAATCTGCAGAAGAATTATGTTTTAGAAGATATGTCACAAGATATATGTGCAAGGTGACTTTTTTTTCCTGTAACTTCATGCAGCCCTCAAAACAACTCTTTGAAAATCAATCAGTAAAGGCAACACTAGTGCCTAAGGCTTAGCCCCTTAAGATATGAGCTGTTGTCACCAGAACCTGTCACATTTCAAATTAAGCACTACAACCTATGTTTTTCTCACAGCTCTGGTTTTCTTAAGTGGCTGTGCCTAGAGTCTGCTCCTTAACCGTTTCCAGTTCCCAGCTGGAAGCTGGATGAAGACAAAGGAGATGCTCAGATTGCCCAAAAAACATGTAGAACTGTCAGGCCATTGTTTTCACAGCTGTCACCACAGACATCTCTCCATGTTAGCTTCGTTAGAAGAATCATCAGATTAGGATTTTCTAGGTATTTACCTGGGTCAGGCAGAGCTGATTTCTTTTTCTTCTTTTTTTTTTTTTTTTTTTTTTTTTTTGGTATGGTAGCAATCTCCAGAATAATTTGCATTCAGTTTCCCATGGTTCTTGATTTCCATCTTGCTATCTAATATTTTTTTTTTTTACTGTTCTCACCAGAAAACACAGCCACACCTAACCAAAAGCAGTGGGTAGGGGTGGGGATGGGATGCACATGGAGGGGTGAGTGTCTCAATCAGACTTAGGATTAAATAAGGTCTAATACATCCTGTGATTTCAGATAAGTTACTGAAATATTTTGGGCTCAGTTTCCTCATCAATGAAATGCAAATAGCAGTATAACAGATCCAGTTATATCTTGTCCTTATTCCCTTGGATGGACCCAAGAGTCCTCTCAGATAGTTGACATATTTGCCTTTGTGTTTCTCAAAGCACATTCTTTGACTGCATCACTGCTCAGTCTCTGGGCAGGCTGAAAACACCCAGGAAATTAATGCACCAGTAGCAGATCATAAAAAATGAGAGATGGTTATTAGTGGGTAAGTAATTCAGCTTACTCACTGTCGGGAGCTTTGAGACAAATTCCATGTGGCCTCTCAGAACTCCCCTGTGGGATTCAACCCCAGGTGCCAACAGAAGGAACACTTGTGTTGCATGATTGACCAGCTCTCCAGCCATCTTTGTCTTTCTCCTGGGGACAGCTCTCTAATCAACCATTACAGTTAAATCCTTTCTCAGAGCCTACACTAGGAAAGGCGGAATCAAACCAATGTAGCAATGGAGAGTAAACATATTGTTCACGAGGACCCAATAGAGCACATACAAAATGTGCAGCACAGAGATTGATTCAGAATAGGATTTTAATAAATACTAACATCCCTTTGTCCTTACCTACAAGTTTACCCGCACTATGTGTTGGATTCCCATGTTTTCCTGCCAGAGTTTGGAACCAAAAGAAAACAAACAAATGAGGGAAACAAACAAATAGCAAAACTAAGAAGATGAAGATTAAAAAATGAACTCCATTACTTTTAGAGGTGCTATAAACATGGTTTAGGTCTGCAGCCACAGGCAGTTTGGAAAACAGAAATCTGGAATTTGTCCCACTTACCACTTTGTTATAGGCAGCACTGAAAATGGGAGGTCTTGATCCAAGGGCCCAAGTTTAGTGAATCCAAGTGTAGACTAACACAGGAGAAAAAGAGGGAAAAGGATATGTGTGCCCAATTCCACCTCAACAAAAACCTCCATGCCTCCTGTTGAGGGAAAAAGGATGAAAGAATGAAGGGGATGTATTAGGGTTGTCTGTGTAAACAGATCTAAAAGGGAGAAAGTGAGATGGAGGTGAGCAAGAAAGGGAGAGAAAGAGGGAGGCACGGGTTTATTATGAGTCATCTGTTCACATTCATGTGCTTAAGGAGGCTAAGATGTCCCATAGAGTGTTGTCTGCTAGCTGGAGGCCCAGGACAACTAGTGGTATAATTTAGTCTGAGTCTGAATACCCGAGAAGCAGGAATGATGATTATGTAAATCCCAACTGAGGACAGAAAAGATGAGACAGATGGTTTAGTTCAACAGTGAGACAGGGAAAAGGGGGGTAAATTCTACCTTCCTGTTTTTGTACTATTCAGGACCTTGGATTAGATGACACCTACCCACACTGTGTATGTATGTTGTGTGATAAGACTATTCATAGTCTTATCATAGATAAGACTATGTATAGTCTTATCCAGAATCACCTCCCAGATATATCCAGAAGTAATGTTTAATCTGGGTACTCTGTGGCCAGAGTGGCACAGCTGACACATAAAGTTGACCACCACAAGGGAGAAAAGAGATTAAAAAATGTAATTCTAATGAATCTCAAAACATGAAATTTCAAGCACTGTTCTATTCAGGTTTATTTTGCAATGCTCATGAGCAGAGTAGTGTCTAAATGCACCTCCAAGACTGTTGTATTCGAGTCTGAATATGCACTGCTTTGTATTTCCCATCCCAAATTATATTCAGACATATTGTCTGACATCAGCATTCAGCAATGAGATTGCATGATAATATAGAGATACCCCAATGACAATGCTAACAACATATGACTAGCCCATATTTAAATAAAAATTTTCAATCAATTTTTACAGAAAAGATAAATATAACAAAATAACTGTCCTTTAGGTTGGAGTGCAAACATATAAAATGACAAGAGAATTAAATTCTATACCAAATGACCTGTCTGTAATAAAGAATTACAATAAAGATATTAACCTCCCAAAAAACAGGAGCCCAGGACCTGATGGATTCCCTGGGGAATTCTATCAAACTTTCAAAGAAGAAATAACACCTATTCTCCTGAAGCTGTTTCAAAAAATTGAAGCAGAAGGAAAACTCCCAGACTCTTTTTATGAAGCCAGCATTACCCTGATCCCCAAACCAGGCAAAGACCCTACCAAAAAGGAGAATTTCAGACCAATATCACTGATGAATATGGATGCTAAGATTCTCAACAAGGTCCTAGCAAACAGGATCCAACAACACATTAAAAAGATTATCCACCATGACCAGGTGGGATTCATCCCTGGGTTAGAAGGATGGTTCAACATTCACAAATCAATCAATGTGATAGAACAAATCAGTAAGAGAAGAGAGAAGAACCACAAGGTCCTCTCAGTTGATGCAGAAAAAGCATTTGACAAAATCCAGCATCCGTTCCTGATGAAAATGCTTCAAAGTATAGGGATAGAGGGAACATTCCTGAACTTCATAAAATCTATCTATGAAAGACCAACAGCAAATATCATCCTCAATGGGAAAAAGCTTGAAGGCTTCCCGTTGAGATCAGGAACACGACAAGGATGCCCACTCTCACCATTCTTGTTCAACATAGTATTAGAAGTCCTAGCAACAGCAATCAGACAACAAAGAGAAGTAAAAGGTATCCAAATTGGCCAGGAAGAAGTCAAACTCTCTCTCTTCGCAGATGACATGATTCTTTATATGGAAAACCCCCAAGACTCCACCCCCAAACTACTAGAACTCATACAGCAATTCAGTAACGTGGCAGGATACAAAGTCAATGTACAGAAATAAGTGGCTTTCTTATACACTAACAATGGAAATACAGAAAGAGAAATTAGAGAATCGATTCCATTTACTATAGCACCAAGAACCATAAGATACCTGGGAATAAACCTAACCAAAGAGGTAAAAGATCTGTACTTGAGGAACCACAGAACACTCATGAAAGAAATTGAAGAAGACACAAAAAGATAGAAGACCATTCCATGCTCTTGGATTGGAAGAATAAACATTGTTAAAATGTCTATACTGCCTAGGGCAATCTATACTTTTAATGCCATTCTGATCAAAATTCCACTGGTATTTTTCAAAGAGCTGGAGCAAATAATCCTAAAATTTGTATGGAATCAGAAGAGACCCCGAATTGCTAAGGAAATGTTGAAAAACAAAAATAAAACTGGCAACATCATGTTACCTGATTTCAAGCTTTACTACAAAGCTGTGATCACCAAGACAGCATGGTACTGGGATAAAAATAGACACAGAGAGTAGTGGAACAGAGTAGAGAGCCCAGATATGGACCCTCAACTCTATGGTCAAATAATCTTCGACAAAACAGGAAAAAATATACAGTGGAAAAAAGTCTCTTCAATAAATGGTGCTGGAAAAACTGGACAGCTATATGTAGAAGAATGAAACTCAACCATTCTCTTACACTGTACACAAAGATAAACTCGAAATGGATAAAAGACCTCAACGTGAGACAGGAATCCATCAGAATCCTAGAGGAGAACATAGGCAGTAACCTCTTTGATATCAGCCACAGCAACTTCTTTCAAGATATGTCTCCAAAGGCCAGGGAAGCAAAAGCGAAAATGAACTTTTGGGACTTCATCAATATCAAAAGCTTCTGCACAGCAAAGGAAACAGTCAACAAAATAAAGAGGCAACCCACGGAATGGGAGAAGATATTTGCAAATGACAGTACAGACAAAAGGTTGATATCCAGGATCTATAAAGAACTCCTCAAACTCAACACACACAAAACAGATAATCATATCAAAAAATGGGCAGAAGATATGAACAGACACTTCTCCAATGAAGACATACAAATGGCTATCAGACACATGAAAAAATGCACACCATCACTAGCCATCAGGGAGATTCAAATTAAAACCACATTGAGATAGCACATTACATCAGTTAGAATGGCCAAAATTAGCAAGACAGGAAACAACGTGTGTTGGAGAGGATGTGGAGAAAGGGGAACCCTCTTACACTGTTGGTGGGAATGCAAGTTAGTGCAGCCACTTTGGAGAACAGTGTGGAGATTCCGCAAGGAATTAAAAATAGAGCTTCCCTATGACCCTGCAATTGCACTGCTGGGTATTTACCCCAAAGATACAGATGTAGTGAAAAGAAGAGCCATCTGTACCCCAATGTTTATAGCAGCAATGGCCATGGTCGCCAAACTGTGGAAAGAACCAAGATGCCCTTCAACGGATGAATGGATAAGGAAGATGTGGTCCATATACACTATGGAGTATTATGCCTCCATCAGAAAGGATGAATACCCAACTTTTGTAGCAACATGGACGGGACTGGAAGAGATTGTGCTGAGTGAAATAAGTCAAGCAGTGAGAGTCAAGTATCATATGGTTTTGCTTATTTGTGGAGCATAACAAATAACATGGAGGACATGGGGAGATGGAGAGGAGAAGGGAGTTGAGGGAAATTGGAAGGGGAGGTGAACCATGAGAGACTATGGACTCTGAAAAACAACCTCAGGGTTTTGAAGGGGCTGGGAGTGGGAGGTTGGGGGAACAAGGTGGTGGGTATTAGGGAGGGCAAGTGTTGCATGGAGCACTGGGTGTGGTGCAAAAACAATGAATACTGTTACACTGAAAAGAAATTTAAAAAAAGATATTATAATAAATAAATAAATAAATAAATAAAGATATTATAAAGTCATCCTCAATTCCTTAATTTCATTCTCAGCTAAGCAAATTTATTGCTTCCATGGAGGAAGGGTTCCTTCCACATCCCCCTGATTGTTTCTCACAAGGTTGGTTGTACAGTTTCTCCAACATACATCAGTTAGGAATTTTTGCATTGAAGGAGTTTTTCCATGTGGTACCAGGTTGGTCTCATGTAGTACTAGGTTGGTCTATAAATGGTCCCATGCATTTGTTGAAACCCTTAGAACTCTATACCAGACAGGATGAACTTTACTGTAGGCAAATTTAAAACATCAACCAGGAGGTGGGAATCCCAGAACGGAATGCAGCTTATGTCAAATGAGTCTAACTGCATTACAAGTGTACATCATAATTTCACCAGCTACAGTGGGGAGGAAAGGAGCTGACCCTTTGTAACTTTGGAAAACAGTATTTTAGCTAAACATGTTAAACCTAGAGATGGAAAGAACTGCTTGTAAACACCTTACTCTAGTTGGTAAATTTGCTTCTCTCCAATGCACAGGTTAACAATTTTGAAACTACTTTATATGTATACCACTAGAATTGAACAAATAAGTAAATAAATTGTAGTTAATGGGATCCTGGTCTTTCACTGTTAAAGTGGATATAAGTAAGCAAGAGGGAAGTCTAGAATAAACCTGGTGGTGCTAGATTAGAGAGGAGGTATTAGTAAAAACTCGTATTTACTTAACAGAGATGAAGAGATTGCGCACATGGATAGAGAAATAGATTTTGAAGGTAGATAAAGATAGATAGATATCTGACAGATGAACTTTGATACCTAGATAGAGACAGGTACATAGAAAGACAGGTGGATAGGATAATCAGAGTCATATGTGTATACATGAATTTGTAGATGCTAAGATAAATATATAAATCCAAATAGTGCTAGCTCTGACCTCCGAGAGTGCCTGGAAACAGTGACACCCCAGTAACAACAAGGTTAACCAGTATCCGTATTTATTCTCAAAACACTGTTATCCAGAAGAGACAGAACTCCCATCATAAATGATTGATTCTGGGGCATCAAATGATTCTCTGCTAGGTCAGGAAAAATACAAAATGAGGCAGATCATCTTGTCGTGCCAGAAAATAAGAAAATGCTTCAAAAATAATAAATAGAAGATGGCGTCTTGTCAAAAGGAACCAGTCTGAAAGAGCTCCCAATGATCCAAGCCAGAACAATTTGTGCAGTGAAAGACATAATGACAGTGTTGTGTTGAATGAAATAAGCATCCTTGAGTCCATGTAAATGTAAGTAAATGATTAAATAAATGACTAAATGGAAGACAAGGGAAAGTACTCTTACAGAAAAATTCTAAGTAATCTAAAGCAATACAAAGAATAGAAAACCACCGCAGCAATAACTGCTGCGGGCCAGATCCGGGGATGAATGCCAAAGTTGGTGGGAAAATTTTAAAGAGAAACAGAATATTTACACAGCCTAAAAGTATCTTTCATATATGTAACTGGGGTGGTTTTACTATATTATAAATTTCCTTGATTGCAGGACTTAGCAATTTACCTCTGAGGGCAGAGTGGGAAGAATGGGAAGAAATAGTAACTTTATAGCAGAGAAATCCAGCAGACTTCTCCTTAACCAAGGGATAAAGGTTAACATTCATGTACCTGATGATATAATGGGGTGAGAAAGACATTTGCCTATACATTACTTCTCCCCCAAAATGTGGCTTTAGTCTAATCTTGAGAAAACCACATGCAAATTCAATTCTACCTTTTTTTTTTTTTTTTTTTTTTAGAGAGAGAGAGAGAGAACATGCAAGCAGGGTGAGGGAGAGGGAGAGAGCATCCACAAGCAGAGCACAGAGCCCTGCTAAGCACGGAGACCAACATGAGGCTTAAGCCCACAACCCTGAGATCATGCATGACCTGAGCCAAAAATTGAGATGGCCACTTAATCTACTGAGCTCCTCAGGTGCCCCACAATGTGCAAATTCAAACTGAGGGACATTCTACAAAACATTTAAGCAGACCTTTCAACTGTGTCAAGTCATGGACAGCAAGGGAAAACCTGAAGTTTGCCATACGTTGGCAGAGACTAAAAAGGCACAATTACTAAACACAGTATGGCATTCTGGATGGTATTCTGAAACAGAAACAACAACAACAACTGGCGAAATCCAAATCAAGCCTATAGTTTAGTTAAATTTGAAGTAAGAACTTCTTGCACGAAGGTGAAATCTTTAACATTCGTGTTTCCAAAACTGTGTAGGACTACTTAGCACTTTATTCTTTGTGCTAGGAAACTCCAAGTGCAAATTTGGAAATTAAAATAAACCCTACCAAAAAAGAAAAAGCTACTTTACAAAATATATTTAACACCACACCTCTTAATGACATTCACATCTTAGATTCTACACATTAAAGATTATTACAACGTTGGCTAAGGACAGAAAGGGAATATGTCAATGCCCATTTTCTAAAGCAGGAATCCTAGGACAGGCTCCATTCCCCAAATACTGCTGTTGGTGTTGCCATAGACTCTTGTCATAACGAAAGAGCATGCAGATGAATTCAGGGTGAGCCCCTCTTCGTTTGTTCCTTAATTCTGAATGCAGCAAGTTTAAATACTTTCCTGGGTCTAGGTTATAACAAGTTGAGGGTAAAACCTAAGTATGATCTGTAGTGAATGCAAACCCCAATGGCATTGCATCTCTAAAGATATAAAATGTTGTACTCATTGATGTCTAAAAAGCGCTCGGCAAAATTCTGCCTCAATTTAGTCTGCATTGTGAAACCAGGCTGCACTTGTGTGGTTGAAGTTCAAACTACAACCATCTGTGCTTTAGGGTCCCTCTCAACCCCAGATCCCCGCCTATATAAAAATATCCACTCACATGTGGATAAAACGGCTATAAACTGCAGTGACCTACCAAGACCAAAATCATATGTGCCCTAAACTTTCAAAGTCCTGATGAAATGCAATGGCTAAAACCCAATAGCAAAAGGGCAAAATGAGTCAGGAGCCTGGTGCAGTTTCCTGCAAATCACCAAGAGCAAAATCCTTGTGGCCTCACCCTGTAGACAGCAACTGTTGTTTTCCTTAACAAATTCTACTCAGAATCTCTGCATCAATCTTCTTCCATTTGAGAGACAGAAACCACACAGTGGGTAAAACGCAAGTTCAATATAAAGAATTATTAAATGCCAATGGTAAAACTCAGTTATAGAATATAAGGAAACTCTATGGCACTTTAGGGCTGAGGGACTACATGGATTGGACAAACTTGCAAGAGATGCCACTGCCCACGCCTTATTAAGGAGGGTGCGTTGAATCCAATGGACTGGGGAAGTTTGCAGGTTTGCCAGGCTGGAGCTAGTCTACAAGTCACTGAGCAATGCAGAAACAGCCTTTTGGAGTTCAGGATCTGCCCTCAAGTGACCAGCAACTGATGATGTGGGCATGGAGACAGCATGGGGCTGCGAAGAAAGCTGTTGCTTAGTGTGAACAGGTGCCACAGTGCAACAGAAACCATCGAGGCACTTGTTTCCATATAGAGAAGGCTGTAGGGAGGCTGTCACCAAGCTAGAACAAGGACTCAAGGGGAAAAGAGCAGCTCTTTCCCTTTACAATGTCTTTTCTAAAATTTACTGAGAAAGCTTAATTAACATTGTGCTCATATAAAAGAGAAATGCCTAAAAGAATCTTGTCCATTATGGCAGAACATGTATTGAAATAAATTGGTAACTGGCAGACTCTTCTAAAGGTTCCTGTTGGAATGGCCCAGACCTTAATATCACAACTGGATTGACAAAAAAATTGAAATTGACAACCTTTAGAAACAAAACTGCATTTCTGTCTCCAAAAGCAGAAGAGATCAAGGAGAAGAAAAAAGTTCTCTCTGAAAATGAATTGGGAGTGGAAAAACAAACAGAACAAACAATCACAAAATCAAAGGTCTGTCCCTCTAAGGAATGTCCCTCCACTAGGAAAAAGAAAGCCAGGGTAAATGAGATCCTTCTCCCAAATAGTGGGAGGGGTGTTTGAGAGGTACTAAAGTCTTTCTTTCTGTAGGAGTCACAATGGTTCCCCTACAGATCTGTGTTCCTCAGACTTATAGGATCCTAGTGCTAAAAGTTACCAACTGCCTCAAAAGGGAAATTGAGGCTTTTGTTGCCATTCCCTCCAATATTCTCTCAAAACAATTAATTCTTCATCCCATCTTGTAAAATATTCCTTCTTTCAGAGATAATCCTTCTACCTAACCTCCTGAATCCACTCTTTTTTCATTATCTGAGATTTGTTCCATCCATGATTTCTATATCTTTATGTCCTGTGTTGACATGTTCAGGATTCAAGGCAATACGTTCAGGCAAGCTCAGATTATTACAGGTGATTAAGATTTACCAGGAAAGAAAACATTTTGACTTGCTTCATGAATTCAGGTAGAAATTTTGTTTCATTTGTTTAATTTTTTAAATTAAATGCTTTAGCCTTCATACATGATATACTAATAGGAAGTTCAATTCTTTCGTCTTAAGTCATATAAATTACCCAAAGAGCTCAAGAATTTACTCCTTCTGAAGATAGATAATGGTCAGCAAAACCCAAGAAGTACAATTGTGCTTTAATAATTCCCAAACTCTTACTGCTTGTGGACACTTTTTAAAAAAATCGATACTTCCTGATTCAATTCTGAGGGTGCACTTTCATTGGAAACACTGGTGCCCAACATTGGATACTACACTCTCCACATACCCCCACCCCTTCACCCTGGTGCTCTCTTTGTGCTCATACATTCTTCCCCAAATACAATCATCTTTTCATTGCTTCTGGATCTGGAACAAGCTTCAGGATCATTTACATTCTACATAAACCCAGATCTCCAATATTTTGAGTCAAGTCTCTTACCCTTGCTGTCCTTGCCTTCTTGGTAAACATCTGACACTGTCAATCTTGGGACTCTCAAACTGTCAACTCTCCAGACTCTGGATGTGTGAGCATATGGGTATGGATATCCAAGAGATCCTACCTCTTCTAGTGCATTCTTTACTTCCATTCTTCCTTTGTAGTTTATAATGTTACATGTGATGTGGGTTTACCAAGTCACTGAAGAATCGTCACTTCAGCAATAAAAAACAAGTAAATCAAGTAGGATGGATAAAATCCATGAAGTTTGTACCCATTAAGAATAAACAACTAGTGGGGCGCCTGGGTGGCTCAGTGGATTGAGCCGCTGCCTTCGGCTCTGGTCATGGTCTCAGGGTCCTGGGATCGAGCCCCGCATCGGGCTCTCTGCTCAGCAGGGCGCCTGCTTCCCTCCTCTCTCCACCTGCCCCTCTGCCTACTTGTGATCTCTGCCTGTCAAATAAATAAATGAAATCTTTTTAAAAAATGATAGCTGCTCCGCAGATTTTTAGTGAGTGATGGGTGTGGCCATATGCTCTTGCTCCTGTATCCTTTCAATAAAACAAGGTTGTATCGAGTTGGCATGCTAGTTCTTGAACCACCACAATCATCCATAGGGAAGGCTGATGCATCAGAGAGAATAGAGAGATACAGGCCATGAATGATTACATATATACACGCATTCCTTAGTTTACATCAGGAATTATTAAAAATTGTAATCATTTGCCTTTATAAACAACTGGATGATAATTTAGCCAAGATTTAACTGGTTGTTCAGAGACAACTCTGTTCCGTCCAGAGAGTCAGTGGAGTCAGGTAGTGTGGACCTTCTACCATCCTAGCAGCCTGTCCTAATTTGCAATCTTCCTCTTCTCTGTCCCTCTGCCTCTTATGTTATGTTTTATTCCTATTCAGAAAACTATATATTCCAGGCCCTTTAATTTTGCTTTGAGCCTTTCTGCTGTGTCTCCTGAAGTGCCTTGTCTCTTGTGGTCTACCTACAGCCCATAAGAGCCCTCTGTCCACCTCCCATATGTGCATGTCCTGATCATTCACAAATTTCCCCCTTCATTTTGTTAGCTAAGATCTATTTTCCTCCTTAAACAGTAAAACTCATGCATTTTCCCCTGAATGACAGCCCCACCTTCTTCCCCTCATGACATTTAGTAATGCTTTTTAGGTCCTATAGACTTTATACAACAATTAATTCTGTAAACTGTATATCAGCTATTTTATACACACACACACAGAGTTTAATATTATATCAGTACAAATCAGGAACAGTATGAGTCAGGAATATTTAAGCAGCTGAAAGATAATTTGAGCCAGGGCTTAACCACCTTTTTACTTTTCCTTAGTGGTAAATGAGATTTTAGTAATTTAAACTTATTCAAGGGTAGATGCTTTAAAATGACTGCAATGATGACCTTCTTGCAAACATAAATGTTTTAAAATTAGCTTTAGTGCTTTAGTAATTGTAAACTCTGCATTCTGACATCTTCTTTCTTTTGTTCAGTCATTACTATGAGACTGCAAGCTTCCCAGGGGTATATCTACAAGACACAGTGCTCCTCTCTTTCAATTTCAAATGTTTATCTGTTGCTAATAGCCAATTTAGGGGGAACTACATCAAGCCACTGAGATTCTGGATGAATGCCTACAAGGACTGATCTATAAATTAATAGCATGTCAATAATTTTAAATTGCCCTAAGCCATAATTCCCAATATTTACTTTATTATATCCTTCTGAGATATAACTTCATAAAACATATTCAGAATTTTTTAATGTATTTTAGTTGCTCTCTGTGAGAATCAGAAAAAAATAATATCATATACATACATGAAAAGAACAACAGTGAACCAATGGATTAAATAGAGAAATATTAAATCAAGAGATGAACTGTGCTTATATTATGATCTTTTAATTTTAATCTTACCACAAGAACTGCTGTAACTGTAGATATTGGCACTGAAGTTGCTATACTTTTTGCTCTATTTGCTGATGGACCATGAATAGAAAACTCCTGATTGTCTGTCTGAAGTACTGTATTTCAGGATATACACAAGACATAATGTGCCCTGTTCATTCATTCCAACTACACATCTCTGACAGACACTACTCCTAAGAGAGTCAGAAATAGTCCTTACATTCACGGAGCTTACGGACTGGCAGGTTCTCCTCCAAAAACGTCCTTGGGATACTTTTATTTTTCTCATGAAAAGAGTCAATTCATGCTCTTTGTAAAAATGGTCAAACTGTACACTACTATAAAAGGAAAGTAGGAACCTCTACTAACTGATCCCCCAAAGAGAACAGTCTTGTGTAATCGATAAAATGCATCGTCAGATAAATACAACTGTCAGTCATCAACCACATATTAACTTGGTCCTTACTGCGTGTGTGCCAGATCCTGTGTTAGGAATGATGATAACATGGGGAATAATAATGGAGGAGATCTCCCCACCCCCAGGATGTGTCTGACAGACGTGTATCAAACAATCACATGCTGTATTAAAGGGCAGTATTGATAAGAGTGTAATGGAGAGATCAGTGATCTATGTAAGTACCTAAGGTGGGGATTTGATGTAGTGTGAGGAACAGATAATCACTGACTTCGTTTCTGAAGAAGGACAGTTGCCTGAGATCTGAAGCATGAACAGGTGGATCCTGGACCCCTGGGAAGCCAGGGGATACGTGCTATAGAGGAAGAAAGGAGTTGTTGCAACACACAGAAAGAGAACTTAGGTTGTGCAATGAATCTGGAAGGCTGAATAGGAGCCAGATCACATAGGGAAACACAGATCTCGACAAGTATTATCTTCATTACCCTACAAGTATTACCCTTCATTACCCTACAGAAGTCACTGCAGCATTTTAAGTAGGTGGGTGATGAGATCAGATATTTTTACACGTTGAGGCTTGGAAACTCAGGGATGAAAGCTATGGTGACAAGCTTCATTATTATATATAATTTATTTGCAAGTCAGTATGATGTGCAATAAGGGGAAGAAGATTTAGAGCAAACTGCATTTTGGTTGGGGAAATAAACACAGAAACAAGGGCAACTGTCGCAGCAGAGCAGGTGACTGCTCGCATCCCGGTACCTCGCAGAAGCGACTGGGTCATGCGATTTACTGAACAAGGGAAAGAAAAGAATAAAACACTGTGCGTGTGGCGGTACCCGTTGTGACTTTTATTTTGGAAATACTGCAGTCGAGGTGGTGCTGAGACTTCCAGATGAAAGCGTTTGGGACCATTTTAAGTCCAGAGTTCAAAATGGAAAAGTACATTAGGGAATTTTCAGACTGTTTATAGTAATTAAACCACAAGATTGGACAAGGTTGCCTAAGGTCAAAGAGACACACCACTACAAATTGGTTCAGAGCTGTCCGAAGCACTTTTATTTAATTCAGTGTTGCTAAAAATGTCCTGGAATGCAGACACAGTAGTTGAACAGGTCCGCCAAGCTCTCATAGTGAGTGGCAGAGAGGGTTCAGTTCAAGTCCGAGAGTTAAAATAAAAGTTACCACTCAGTGAGGACTTCTTGTAGACCAGGGTCTCCTTCTCCTGCTGATTTACATCTTTAACCCATTCCATCCTCACAGCAACCCAACAGAACAAATGCGATTCTTGTTACAATTTTACAAATTAGGAAATTCAGGTCCTAGAAAATCGCTCAAGTTCACACGGCTGAATCCGTGGTGAAGCCAGGATTCCAGCACAAAGCAGTCCGACACAGGAACTTAAACTCCTCAGCGCCATGCAATATGGGACGGAAGGAAGAAATCTAATAGTGAGTTTCCTGGGTGTCTCATTAGAACAAAGTGAGTGTACGATTTATGAATGATCACTCAACCCACGATGAGAGGTGTTTTAAGACTTCCTACAGTTATCTAAACCACACTTTATACCTTTGACATTCTTACAAACAAAGATTCTGGGTTTCATTTTAAAAGGAGAGAGACAGGCCCTGAGTCCCTCAGTTTGACAAGCCAATACTCCTTATCTCTTTGTACACAGTATCAAAGAACACAGCAGAGAAAACTGTTGCTGATGACAAAGAACAGAGCCCCGTCATATTTAATCTTACTTTATCTTGCCCTGTTCAGCCAGTGAATGAATTCATTGTTTAGCTTCTTTGTTTGAAAACAGTCTATTTCTTTATACTTCCCTTATTATACAGAATATGATTTATATCCCAAGATCATGTCACGTTTGAAGGCTGTGGTGGCTCTGAACTATGTGAGCTCGGCTTGGCTGGGACTATGTTTCCCAGAACTCCTCTCTGCATGGTTCTAGGTCAGGGTTTGGGCCCTGAGGGAAATGTGGAGGAAACTCACAGGGCAGAAGAAAAAGCACAGACATTTTGTGTACGCTCTAAAAACCATTGTAGAGCACCAGACATGTCTGATGGTTCACCTCACAGAAGGTACCTGCCCTGGGTCTCTTATTTTAGCTTTTCTGTGACCCTGAACAGCTAAGCCTGCAAACCCTACACATAACTGATACTACAAATGACAAAGGCAGACAGACTCTGTTTCTTGCCCCCGCTTCCAGCATGTGCTCACTCTCTGGTCTCTGTACCTACCTCTTCTTCTTGACTGCTGGCCCTGAGTCCTACCCCTATTTCAGACTCATCACCACATGCAGAGACAGCAGCTTTCCACAGACATATCTCCACTGTCTCTGCCATTGCATAATGGTGAAATTCTGTGAGAAACCTGTTATTCCATGACACTCATGGTAGCCAGCTTCCCCCAACTGCCACAAGGTCCAAACGATTCAGTTTGTGTGTCCCTTCAACTGAAGACTAACTGATTAAAGGGAGATTTACGTAAGCTCCCCCTTCTCAAAAGGAGAGTAGGAGATACGGGTGATACCGGGTTTCACCTGTTGGGAGAATGTGAGTGAGGGAAGGGCTGAGCTCCACACAGACCACCATCACTTGAAGATCAGGTAAGAGAGGGAGCACTTTGAGAGAGAAGAGAGAAATAGGAGGCCTGAATTTGGAAGGGAAATCAGGAGACAAGGTGTGAAAGAAGACAAGAAAAAAGCATTTCAAGTCAGAAAAATGAATGGTGCGTCTCTTCAAAGATAGTGTGCATACCGTTTTTCACTCTGACTTTGCAGTTAAAGAGACAGTATAACATTTCTCCAAACACTCAATGTATGTTCCTTGAACATAGTTTTAAATTGAACCAACAGGGTTCTATCAGACTTTCTTTTAAAAATCGCCTATTCTTTACATATAGATTATTTCCAATACCTTTAATTTAAAAAACTCAACAAACATATTTAGATTTATATTTTTACATAGTACTATAATATTTTTAAGACAGTTTTAGAAGTTTTTTTTGTAAAAATGTGGAATTTTTAATATACTACGTTTATCAAATAAAAATATATAGAGCCCTCATATATAGAGATCAGCAGTAGGACTAGAAGAGCTTTCTAGAAAGGGGACATTATCTTCATGCACCATCTCAAGGAGACTTTGTCTAAATCAGATGACAAAAGACCCAGATTTGGGAGCCTGAGTAAGGGTGAGTGATTGTGTTAATGCCCCTGCTGATGCAATTGGTAGGGATCAACTTCCCAGTGGGGTCCCAAGGGAAACCCAGCAGAACATGGTAAGAGCATGGGGATGAGGACCTGTCCCTGCTCCCAGAAAGCGCTCCTTAATCACTGTGATCTGTTGAACCTGGGCAAGGGTCAAGGTTGATCCCACTTGAGTTGCCCATCCTCCTCTTAGAAGAGACGGAAACATGAAGGCTGAATCTCCCTGCCCTTTATGGCGGGCTAGGACAGCTCCTATGAGGTATAGAGTTGTGATTTTTATCTTTCAGTGACAGTGAGATTCTCAACATTAACGATATTTCAAGAAACTCAGTTGTGAACTCAGAGAAGTCTAATAATGGTAATAATAATAATGAAAATGGCAATTGATTGAAGCTCTTTAGAAGCCATAATGAAGAGAATTCCTTTCAGCAGTCAGAACACAAGTCCACTTAGTTTCTGCGAGAGGAGACGTGGACACCTGCGTCAATAACGGCCCTGATGGTGTTGACGACAACAGAGTAGACACACGTGCGACAAGCGAGAGAAGATTTTTCCGAACCTCAATTAGGCTTTTCAAACTAAAAATAAAAAGCAAACAAAAACTTTACAGATAAATTGAAGGAGAGGACAATGAGCTAAGCACCCAGGCTTTTTTCTCTTCGTCAGTTCGTTTACCTTTCCCAGGCCCCTTTACAGCAACTACGTAGATATGTTAGGCCAGCCTATTCCATCAGGTACACTTATTTGAATGTGAACAACATGGAGAGGAAGGCTTTAGGTAGAACTGGTCTATGGTGGTGGTAACTGATGATCCGGGTTTTCCCTGGCTCTGAGATAAGGCTCCTAAAGGAGAACCGGTAGCATATATGGCATGGGAGCAATTGCAATGGAGATAATTTCCTGGCACTTCGTGACCAGCCAGAGTGAGTGCTGGTAGCATCAACATATGTATGACTTGATTTGGGCATTATGTCTGGAAGCTTAAACTCAAGCCTTTTAATCTACTCTGTCTATAATTCTATAATTTACCTTATGCCCATTTCTGAATCCCTTGTCTGTTTAAACCCACCAGAATCCATCTTCTTATTAGTAAGTAAGAACATATTCTAATTTGGATTAAATTTATACTTGGAACTATGTTACAAAAGAACTTTCGAGATGACTTAGAAAACTGTGAACGTTAAAGACTTCGGGATAATGGTGAGATCAAGCAGAAGTCACCAATGTATATCAATTACATACATTTATATAAAACACTTATTTCAAAAACATAACATTCAAAAAGGAGATAAACAGGTACGTACACCTAATATACAACAGAGTAAAACAGAGTAACATAACAGCAATTAATGTTTGAAGCCGTGGTGCCAGAGCTGGGACTCGAGTCAGAGAATTGAAGCCAGTAAGACGCAGTCCTACTGAAGAACAAGAAATACAACATCCAATACGTGGAGTTGTGGACAGAGATTCCCCCAGTGGAGGGGTCCAGGCAACAGCTGCCTTGCTTGTGAACAGATCTTAGAGTATCTGTCATGGTGTACTAGCTATTGAAAGAAAGTTTTCCAAAATTGCACGGCCTGAAACAACATTTCAGTTCTTTCTTATGTCACACTTGGATGAAGGTGGGTGCTTACAAATGTCTTCTTCACATGATCATCTGCAGGCCCCAGCATTCTCTTCCTAGTGGCACAACAATTTTATTGGCCTTAAATTGTTCTGCTGTCCTGAATCCAGGTGGCCAATCAAGGATGAGAATTTATTGTAGGATCTTGTGAGAGAACTTAGAGGCTAGGCCTGCAAATGGCAACTATTATCTCTGCCCCTGTTCCGTTGGCTTGAACTCAGTCTTATGGCCTCATAAAACTGTTTCATTTTTCTAATTTCTCAGTATTTGTGCTAATATTATTCTTTATTATTTTTACTTGGGTTATTCTTGGTCTTCCCATTTCCACATAATTTTAGTATCAGTAATATCAGTTTGTTGATTTCCCAAAAAATAATCTGTTTAGAGTATAATTGGTATTATAAGATTATAAATCAGTCTGGGGAAATTCAACTTTAAGTTATTGAGTTTTCAGGGGCACCTGTATGGCCAGTCAGTTTAGCATCTGACTCTTGATTTTGGCTCTGGTCATGATCTTTGGGTGCTGAGATTGAGCCCTACATCAGTCTCTGGGTTCAGCAAGGAGTTTGCTTAAGGATCCTCTCTCTCCCTCTGCCCTTCCCCCACTTGTGTTTGCGTTCTCGCTGTCTCTCTATCTCTTTATAAAATAAATACATCTTTAAACAAAAAGTATTGAGTTTTCAAAAACAAACAAAAAAGACCAGTAGAACCTGTGAAGGACTTGACAACAGAGACTTATAATTTTCAACTATAGATGATTTGCTCTCACCAATAAAGATACATTTTATTTTGCTTGTTCATCCCACATTGTATGAGGCAGCATCTTTATCTAACATTAATCAAATCCTTCAACTACGTTAATCCCATCTTCAGTCATAGATTTAATTTAGGTTTTGTTATTTCTTTAAATAATCTGTCTTTCCTCTCTTTTTGAGACTTCAATTATACTCATTGATGTAAGTTTTCATTTTTTTTCCATTTGCCTCTTCAATTGTTTTCTTCCATCATTTTGTTACTTTGGGTTTAAGTTTAATTTTTTTTTCCAGCTTTCTTGATGTATAGTTGACGATTTAGAAGTGTACATATTTAATGTGTACAACTTGATGATTTGATATATGTGAACATTATTAAATGTTTGCATATTTACATATATCAAATATTTGATATTAATATATATGTAAACATTGTTAAATGTTTACTACCACAACCATGCTTCTTAAGCTTAAGCTGTATTAATCACCTCACATGGTTACCTTTCTCTTGTGTGTGTGTGTGTGTGTGTGTGTGTGTGTGTGTGTGTGTGATGAGAATACTTACAATCTAATCTCTTAGCAAGTTTCAAGTATACACAACAATATTGTTAACTATAATCACATTATAGTACATTAGGTCTCCAGAACTTACTCATCTTACATAACTGAAGCTCTGTACCTCTGAACCAATATCTCCCCATTTTCTCTACCGAGCAGGTCCTGAAAACCACTGTTTTATTCCCTGTTTTTATGAGTTCAACTTTTTATAGATTCTACATATAAGTGAGATCATGCAGTATTTGTCTTTCTGCATCTGGCTTATTTCACTTAGCCTAATGTCCTCTGGTTTCATCCATGTTGTTAAAAACGCTAGAATCTTCCCTTTATTTTAAGCTTGCATATATCCCACTAAATAGATAGATAGTGATAGATAGATAAATAGATGATAGATAGATAGATAGATAGATAGATAGATATTGTGTGTGCTTGCGTTAATAATCATATTTTCTTAATCCATTCATTCATTGACAGACATTTAGTTTGTTGGCTATTATGAACAATACTGAAATGAATATGGGCACAGATAACTCTTTAATTCCCGATTTCTTTTCCTTTGGATATACATCCAGAAATAGGAGAGCTAAATCATCAGTTTTATTTTTAATCTTTTGAGGAATATCCTTACTGCTCTCCATAATGGCTACATCAACTTACATTCTCATCAACAATGTACAAGGGTTTCCTTTTTGCCACACTTTCATTAACACTTGTTGTCTCTTGGGTTTTTCATGATAACTGTCTTAATAGATGTGAGGTATCTCACTGTGCTTTTGATTTGAATTTCCCTGATGATTTGGGAAGTTGAGTACATTTTCATATACCTGTTCACCACCATTTTTATATCTTGTTGATCATCTTCCAGTTTATGAACCCTATGTGTCTAATCCACTTTTATTTATTTATTTTTATTTTAAATTTTTTAAAAGATTTTATTTATTTATTTATTTATTTGACAGACAAGTAGGCAGAGAGGCAGGCAGAGACAGAGAAAGGAGGAAGCAGGCTCCCTGCTGAGTGGAAAGCCCGATGCGGGGCTTGATCCCAGGACACTGGGATCATGACCTGAGCCGAAGGCAGAGGCTTTAACCCACTGAGCCACCCAAGCGCCCCTCTAATCCATTTTTAGATTCATCTAATATGTCTCAGTTCAATTGTGTATTTATTGGTTCCAGTATTTCAATTTGATTTTCATAAATTCAAAATTGTAACTGAAATTATGTATCCATTTCTCATGTTTCTCTTCTCTTTTCTTGAACATGTTAACATAATCATGGAGAGGTCCTTGCTTGATAACTAATTATGTAAGTGACCTTTATATTCATTGCTATATTTATTAAATTTTCTTTTGTTTGATGCAGTCTTGGGATATGCTTAGCTAGTTTTCACTGAGTTGTGAAGGAAACTTGTAGAAGCCCTCGATGTGTTTTCTCCATGCAGAGGATGCTAACCCTTTTCCTTTGATAGGCAGATAGAATGGGTTCCTATCACCTTAATCCAATCAGGAACTGAATGGACTTGACTCAGCAATCTTGACAAGTCTTCATTCATGTCTAAATTGTTGCCTTCCTAAATTGTGATTACCTTTTCCCAAATATTAAGTTTATTGTCCACCTGGTATAAATTTTACAATCTATTATTTTCAAAATCTGGTGTTGTTTTGTTTCAAAAGTGTCTATAAAAGTCCAATAGTTGATACTGAGGGTGATCCACTATTTTTTGGAAGATAATCTGGGAATCTTTCAGATTCTTATCCTAATTGAATAGATCTCTGTCAGGTTATAAGCTTTGATATCATCCTTGTACTTTCTTTCTATTCTCCTTCTGAAATGATTTCACTGTTCCTTAAATTCCATGTTTATTTAATTCATAGATTTATTTTTCTCCTTTAGCTGGAATAAATTCTGTATATTCTTAGAAAATATAGATGGGAATTACAGTTTCAGTTTTTATATGATTAAGGTGGATTCATTTCTACACTCCAACAAAAATTTGATCAGATAAAGAAATCTAGGCTCAGAATCATTTTTCTTCACATGCAAATATATTGCTCCATTGTTTCATTATTCTGGTTTGATACTGATTAATCTGACAGCAATTTTCCTCGAAATTACTTGCTTTTGCACCCTATACCTTGGAATATTTTTATTTATTTGTTTATCTTATTTTTATTTATTTTCCCCCCTTGGGGATTTTTAGACCATCTTATTTTTATTTATTTTCCCCCCTGGGGGATTTTTAGACCTCTGTTGTCTTCAAGGTTTTGTGAGATTTTGCCAGGTTATCTTCAGATGTGTGTGTGGTATGTCACATAGCTTCATGTAGACACCCAGTAATGTGAGCGCTGTTTTACTTCAAAAACTACTTCATATTTGTCAAATTTAGGTTTGCAGGTAAACTACATACTCAAAAGGAACACCGTTTCACCAGGATGATGCCTTTTCAACAATACTGGCTACATTCAACCAAGGGAGTAACCCAATGGGACAGAGAAAAGTGATGAATTCCCTTGTGCAGATATTCACAGAATAAGGCCTGTTGAGCAGAAAAGGAGAGTAGATATCCCTGAAAAGACTCTAACTATGCTCTTAGTATCAATAGTTAAAACATTCTTAAAACTGTACTACGATATTCCAAACAACCAGCTCTAATTTGATAAAAACACAATATGTTAGGTAGTTGAAAAATGATAATAATAGTCATCTTATCAGAGATCACTTGAACTTTCTTTTTGTCCAACTAGCCCTGCTTGAAATATTTGATGCCTGAAATTTTAATAATCTAACTGAACCTCTTTTGTTACCTTGGCACCAAAAATTACACATATCTGCCACTATGTCAGGACCTTCATTCTCATTAGTGTTAATTAGCTTGTTTGTTTCTCCCATTTTACAGTTTTGACTGGCACACCATTTTTATGTGAAATGGAGACCATTTGCTTTGGCAAGAACTACATATGGAAAATAATGGTGAATAGAAAATATGGCTTAAATGAAAAATACAAAAGAATAGCTATATTGATGAGGATGAGAAGAAAAGGAAACCCTCAAACACTACTGATGGAGTATAAAATGCAATAGCTAGTGTGTGGAAGCAATAGTTCTGACACTGAGCATAGGTGTACTGTATGATCCAACAGAAAGTATATGTGTGTATTTTAAAGCTAAATAAATAACCACAACAACACATTTATAATAGCTCTAAACTTGAAAGTATCCAACGTATATCAATATTAAAAGGAAGAAATAAATTGTGATAGTTTTAACAATGGAATACTATTCTTATAGAGCAATGAGAAAAAAATATTTTCTATGCTCAACAACATGTATAAAACTCATAAACATAAGTGAGGGAAGAAGAAACCGGATGCAAAAAAAAAAAAAAGCACCCACTATTATTCCATGTGCACTCTCTTCTATATTCAATACTACTCTGCTTAAACATGTTGGAATAAGCCATAGCTTCACAATGTCCAAATAAGATTTATTCAGCAATCAACTTAGAAGATAGAACTGAAGTATTTGTCTTGAAGCTGTAATTTTAAAGTAATTTACATAAACTTGAAAATAGTCCATTTTCCATTTTAAAGAAAGACAATGTTGTGGAGGGCATCTAAAGGAACCTACTACAAGCTGAAGCACCTCTTCCCACAACCTACTGGCTTCACTGCCTGCCCATGACCCTAGTAACCCAGACCTGCCCGAAATGTGATCCCATGTCCATCAGGGCAGGAGAGAGATAAAGAACAGTGCATCCTTCTTCTCTGTCTTCTATCAAAGACTGTATTCTTGTGACTTTCTGTTCTATATCCAAGTCAGATAACTTTTTAATATAACAATTTGTACATGCTTTGACAGTGAAATAGGATTTTTTGACCAATATGAAACTTTAAACAGCCCTACCTAAAATGTCGCCATTCATGAAGAGGTGTTGAAATACCAACTGGATATAATCAGGATAATTAAATCACATAGCAAATGCAAAGTGACAAGAACCTTTGATGAAGGACAGATAATAAATAAATCATAAACCATAAATAAAATATAAATAAATAAATAAAACGTTAGGTCCCCTCTCAAATTTATGACTGCATGGAACATGATTGATTCCTTCTTTGTTTGAAATAGAAACTCAACTTTTGATGGAGCACATGGCAACCTACAATAATGATGCCGTTTTCTTTCATGTTCTGCATCTTTATCAGCTAGGTGTGGCTATCTGCTGTGTTGTAGCGAGTGAGACGTCCCTGAGTGTTGGGTAAGCATCTTCCTAAAAACTGCATCAGCAGACAGCCAGCATACACTGTGCGCTTTTTCTCCTGCCTCCTTCCTTCACTTGCTGCCAGGGATGTAAACATAATGGCTCCAAACCCACTCTCGGAGACTCACAAGAAGAACAAAGGCGAGATCACTGGGATCACAGAGCAGAAATCTGGAAGGACCGTGAGTGCTCCACGACCTTGAGGAACCCCACATCATTTTGAACTTGGCTTCCTTCCTTCCTGGATTGGCTTTCTCAATCTCTATTGCACCCTGCCTTCTGTTTAGAAAATTTGAAAAGCTCAATACTATATATTGTAGCATCCCTTATAGACAGTCTGGGTGTGAGTTCAGTTCCAAAAGCTAAAGGCACTCACATGGCATTTGGAAGTAGTGCACAGGTCTCTTTTCGGTGGCTCCTGCCGGACACAACAGGACAGCAGGGCCCGGTTGTCCTGTAGCAGGTTCCAGTGCTCATTGCCTAGTTTCAGCAGCAACTGCAAACACAGCCAGTTTCTTACTCTGACTTCCCAACCCCTGCACCACAGCTTTAGGGGACCCATCTCCAGCTGCAGTGTGTTCTGAGACTGCTGGGGGAGGAGGTGGTCCATGGGTCTCCATGGTGACATCAGAGATGGGACCTCTTCTCCTGAGTCATGTCTGCTTTGTTCCCATCCTGTTAACTATCAGTGCCTTTTGCCTTTCTAATGACGTGGAAGAAAAAACCCCTGAATAAAACCCTTTCCTACTTTAGAATGGTTATTCTTCCATGCTCAGAACTCTGGCTGAGAGTGATTTGTGTTATATACGTGATAAGCAAATTTGCATCTTACTTAGGCCACTGTTATTTGGGGCTGTCATTTGAAGCCAGATGTAATTCTAATTCCTAAGTCACCAGATCTCTAACCTGGAAAATTTTTTTTGCAAACCTGAAAGATAAAGACCCTTAATATTCTATACATAGTCTTTCTAAACCAAGTATGTAAGTGGAAGTTCAGTTCAATTATTTCAGTGGAACATTTTTGAGTTGGGCATCCTGACGGGGAACACACCTGTTGAAGCATAAAACAAGGTATTCTACACTGTATGTAAGTTAACTACTGAATAACGTAATGGCAACCTCAGAAATGGCCCATACAAAAGCCTACAATTTTTTTTCTAAGTTTAAACAACACAATCTGCGGTTATGTTTCTATAATTTCTAATGTGCTTAAGTCAGAATAAATTGAGAGTTTCAAACTTTAAAAGCATTTAAAAATATTTGCCATTTGATTCTGCACCATAGTTATTCTAAAGAGCATCCCAATATCTCAGTATTCTGTTCTTTACATCTTTTCTAACAAATTTACAAAGGTGTTTTACTCAGGTAACTAGGAGAATTATGTAGTGTGTGGCTAGCTTAACATTTTGAGCTTCGGTGAGCTGGTTTTCTTTATCCCTCTCAAATTCTGGCTAACCATTGCATTATGCATGACGCAAGTCGAAAGGTGAGCCCAGACAAAATCATGGCGATAAGCACAGGGCTGTCATCATTGCCCCAGGGCACGGACTCTGTGGAGAACCAAGGGGTGAAGTCAGTCTCATTCAGAACAGAAACGGACTGTTTTCTGCCTAAAATTCCAAGTGGTTGACCACAGATGGTAAAGATGTCATTGGGACTTTGTGCACCTTTAAATAGCTTTTATCGTTCTCTGTGTGTGAGTCTGTTGTCTAATATAATATTCGTTTCAAAACCTGGAGGGAGAATGGAATTATGTTTTTATTGTTATTCAAAATTTTTTTACAGTATGTTGTATTTTAGGTTATACCAGTTTGGTCTGGAGAAAACCTCAGATGGGTGAATGGTGATGTGACGTTAAGCCTGCTGGTATTTGTCATTTACTCATTAAGGTTAAAATTCACAGAGGTGAAAATTGTGTGCCAGTTGGGGAATAGTTAAATAAAAATAAATCATTATATAAAATATGATGAAAACTTTCCATATACAATTCTACAGTAGAATTTTTAACCTGCAAAACAAATTGCATATTAATTTCTTCAAGGGAATACAAGTTTAAACAGTGCTTCATACAAGGTAAGATATCATTAAATATTTGTTCAGTTGAATTTATTTATGCTACAAATTAGGGGAAAATCGCTTGATGAATGTATGGCTATTCTTTTAAAATCAATATGTAAATGGAATGTAAAGACTATAGGTTTTCCTCACTTTTCTCAGGTTTCACTGTTAAGTCAATATTAGAATGAGAAACAACCACACTTCCATTTTGGCCTTCTGCATAATTCCCTGGCTACTGGGGGCTCTTAGGGCTAGAAGGGAACTCTGAGGTCATATTGTTAAAATTTATTGTAATAGAGATACATTTTGGAAACGATTTTTTCTACATTCTAAATAATTTTTAAAATATTAGAATTATCTGTTCTTTCAAGGATTTTTAGAAATTATCTGAGCACATTGCTATTTATGGGATGATTTTTAATAAATTATTTTATGTATTATGTGATAATTGGATCATTCAGATATTTATTTAGTCTCTCTCAGGCCATACTTGATGATTTATAAGCTAGGAAATGATTCATTTTCTCTGTTTCAAATTTATTAGCCTAGAGTTGAGCAAAGTAGTCTATGATACTCTTATTGACTCCTCTCATGCATTTGACTGTTTCCACATTTAATTTGTTATTTTGTATGTCTACTATTCCTGTCCTCTTTTTCTTGATTAAGTTAGCTGACAGAATAACTCTTTAGTTATTTCCTTCAAAGAAATTCCTCTTGAATGAATTTATTAGTTATATGGTTTTCATCTGTTTTCTTATTTATTTCTGTTTGTTTTCTTTATTGCTTACTTTTGCTTCTCTTGGGTATGTTTTGTTGTTCTATCTCTTTGAATTGGTCCATTAAATTGATTTATTCTCTTGTTTCTTGCTTATTAATTTAGGCTTTTCATCTGAGAACTGAATACCTGTGTCTTATATACTATAATATATTATTTAGTACCCCTACATAAGAGGAATAAAAGGATTTATAATTGTATGTATTCTCAGCAACTTAGATTTTGATGATTCCTTTTTACACAAAGGTTGTTTTAAAAGATCAGTAAACATCTTATGTGCTAGGATGCTTGCCTGGATTATTTTAATATTTATTTTTATTATAATATGATGAGTAGTAATTTTTATTCTAGCATTTACTGGCATTGTATTTTTGGTGCATTTTTTAAAAATACCTCATCGGTACATGGACTCAGTATGATCCCCTAACATACTTTCTGATCAGATCAACTTGGTAACAATGAGATTTCTTCAGACAGATTTTCTTTTGTAGCTGCATTTTGACTTTTCAGTGGATACATTTAGAACTTTGACTTTGGCAAATGTATTTTGATGTATTATTTATAAACACTGCTGTTTTCATTTTCTTTTCTGAAGGGAAAGGATATCATTCTCATATAGAATTACCTTTGAAAGTACATTGTTTTTTACAGAGATTATTAAAATGAAAACCCCTCCCAAGTAAAAGATCATGAGGAAAAGGAAGAAGTAGCAGAATAAGAAAGGACAAAAGGTGAACAGAGGGAATGGTGGGGAGACCAGACCAAGGAAGGAACAACTGCTCTGGAATGTGGGCAGGAGATGGGAAGGAAGGGACACTGGTAAGAGTCGCATCCAGACAAGAATACACTATTGTGAATTTTGATGTTGTTGAACTTTTATTGAGTTTTGTTTATCAATAAAACTTTCTTTAATTGTCACAGAATAACAGCAGTAACAAAATAATGTAGAGACCTATAACTCCCAGAGAAGATGTTAGGCATTATGCTTTCTGACAAGATAATTTCCAAGTTGATTACATTTGACAGATAATATTAAGAGAAAGTTAATTTAAGAGAAAGTTAAAGAAATATTGAATTGAAAAGTCACGTGAGTTAGCCATTTTGACAGCCTCTAATCTGATCTAATAAATTAATTTAAAAAGGAAGAGATTGACAGTTCATTTGAAACAGTCTTGAGAAATTTGTGTGACTTGGACAATCTACTGTAGAGGGGAACAATTTGCATATAAACAGTGTTTATTGATGAGATTTTCATTAACTTGTATTTGCAAAAGTAAAATATGTCTTTCAATCAACGGAGTAGTCACCAGGTTAGAAAACTAATAAAAATGGTCCAGGTTACCACCATTTTCAACTCTACTAACTTTACAACAAATGAAAATAGTATGCAGTGATATTAGAAATACGTAAAGTCCATGAAATATTAGATTTACATTCAGTAAACACTTCAGTTATACCTACCTAAGAGGAAACATCAATTCTGACTCTTTATTAGAATCTCCCAATGCCTCCATCTCTCGAAATTCAGCTGCTTGCTTCTCTGCAGCCACTGCCCTGGCCCACCAGCTTTGCTCAGATCACAGGACTCTGACCTGCCTCCTGGCCTGAGAGAAATCACTGTGCACCCTGCTTCAGCAGGGGATAAGCTGTATGTGTTTTAGATCTCACTTCCATGTCACTTGATATTTAGATGACTATGTGAGGAGTTGAGGGGACTCTGGTTTTTGAGAAACTGTCAGTTAGGTCAAATATTCTAGTCTGGAAAAGCAGAAAAGTGAATACCAATGGGACAAATATTGACCAGTAAAAAAATATGAGAGAGAGACTGCCAGGTAGATTCATCTCTTCTCCTTCATCCCTCATAGAGGACTTTTCTTGGGCATGGTGTCTCTGTAGAGTCCATTTAGAGATGTCCTTCCTCGTTAAGGGAAAGCACTAGTGAGCTGCAGGTTCTGTATCTCATTGCAAAGTGATGGCTCACCCGTTAACACATCACCTTACATTTCTTTTACTTCACTCTCGGGCTCTGGGACTGCACCTTCTAGATAAAACAATAGCTTTTACTCCTTCCCTTGAGCTCTGTTTTCTATGGGAATTAGGCTAAGACAACAACTAATTGAGTAGGACACAATAATTTAAGGATTAATAATTTATATCCCCATTACTCCAGCCTTCCATGAGCAATAGGAAATGCAGGGAAATGTAAACCGGAATTAGAACAAAGAAAATTGTTGTGTGTCTTAGATTATGGTGATTAGATTATAATGATTTATAGGCAAAGCTTGGGAGTATATGCAAAAATAATAGAAGAATTGTATTTTCAGGTAACAAACAAAACTTACCACAAATTCAAGATTTGGAAATGAAAAATAAGGTCCAAATAATTTCACAATGGTGAGCTTACAGTATTAGATGCCTGGAAAACAAGTCAATGTAATATATAAAATGTTTTATTTCCTTAAGTCATACCATTTTTTACCTCTGTTTTCTTTTCCTTTTCAAAATTTTATATAGTTTTATTATTTAAGGTTTTTTTTTTAATTGAAGTATGGTGGACGCATAATGTTACATTAGTTTCAAGTGTATGACATGCTGATTTAACAAGTCTAAATGTTGTGATATGCCCCCACAAGTGTAGCTACCATCTGTCACCATACAACACTATCATAGTACAATAGACTATATTCCCTATATTGTACTTTTTATTCCTGTGACTAATTCATTCCATAATGGAAAGCCTGTATCTTCCACTTTCCTTCATCCATTTTGCCCATCCTCCTACATTCCTCCCCTCTGGCAATCATTGGTTTGTTCTCTGCATTTATGGATCTGTTTCTAGTTTTTGTTTGTTTGTTTGTTTGTTTGTTTTTATATTCCACATATAAGTAAAATCATATAATGTTTTTCTTTCTCTGACATATTTCATTCAGTATAATACCCTTTAGGTCCATCTGTGTGGTGGAAAATGGCAACATCTCATTATTTTTTATGGCTGAGTAATATTCCATTTTGCATATTCCACATCTTTATCCCTTCAACTATCAATGCATACTTGGTTTGCTTTCATATCTTGGCTATTACAAATAAAGATGCAGTAAACATAAGGGTACATGTATCTTTTCAAATTAGTTTTTTGTTTGTTTGTTTTCTTTGAGTAAATACTCAGTCATGAAATTACTAGTCCATGTTATTTCCAAGTTTTTGACCAACTCCATACTGTTTTTCCCAGTGATGGCACTAATTTACTTCCACCAACAGTGCGTGGGGGTTCTTTTTTCTCCACATCATCACCAACATTTATTTCTTATCTTTTTGATGGTAGCCATTCTGACAGTCGTCAGGTAATATCTCATTGTGATTTTTGATTTGCATTTCCCTAATGATTAGTGATGTTGAGCATTGTTTCATGTGTCTGTTGGCCAGCAAAGGAAATCATCAATAAAATGAAAAGGCAACCTACAAAATTGGAGAAGCCATTTGCAAATGATATATCCAATAAGGGGTTAATATCCACAACATTTAAAGAACTCATACAACTCAGTACCAAAAAAAAAAAATAATAATAATAATAATAATAATAATAAAATAAAACAAACAAAAAAAAACAAAGAATCAGTTTGATTAAAAAATGGGCAGAGGACATGAATAGACATTTTTCCAAAGAAGACATACAGATGATCAACAAACACATAGATATTCAACATCACTAATCACCAGGGAATTGCAGGTCGAAACTATAATGAGATACCACCTTTTTCCTTTGATTCCAAATCTGGGTCTTTATTCTCAAAGTTAGGGCAAAAGATTGGAATTGTTCCCAGTTCCTTTTTTTTTTTTTTTCAATTTAGCACTCTAATTTTGTGTCATGTTCAAAGGTACTTTCTACGGCAACCTAAACAATATTCTGGATTTGAATTTACAGTATATACTTTATTGAATGACAACCCTAGAATGGTGAGAGGATAAAACTGGATTACTTGTTCTCCAGCAATATGATTTTTCAATGCATTCAGTATTCTTTGTATAAGCATTAAAAATTGAAAACAAAAATACTATTAAAAAAGTCAATGAACACTGGAAGCATGAAAGAGCATAGAGCCACTTATGTTTTTTATTCATTCAATCCTGTGTCTAGTGAAAGCACCAGAATGTACATTTTTAAAGATGAAAATGTTGATGGCTAAGGAGTATAAATATCTAATTCTGGGAAAAAGCTCAGTATACGATTTTATATTTCCTCTTATGTCTCAAAACACACTGAGGATTAGTGACCTGAGCATTGAAATTATTTGATAAAAATGTATTTACAGACAGAAATTTTCACAATTCAATGCTAATAAAAACACCAATTTGAAATCTTACTTTTATAAAAGGTGCATGCACATCCTGTGTAAACACATACACACACACACACACACACACACACACACAAAAGGGGGTGTCTGTGTGGCTCAGTCTGTTAGGGTCTGCCTTTAGCTCACGTCATGATCCCAGGGTCCTGGGATTGAGTCCCACATCAGGCTCCCTGCTCAGCAAGGGGTCTGTGTCTCCCTC
Source organism: Meles meles (assembly GCF_922984935.1). NCBI lineage: Eukaryota > Metazoa > Chordata > Mammalia > Carnivora > Mustelidae > Meles > Meles meles. Next base: position 102,612,436 of record NC_060075.1, read on the forward strand.
TGTCCCTCACCCCGCTTGTGCTTTCACTCTCTGTCTCTCTCTCTCTCTCAAATAAATAAATGAAATCTTTTTTAAAAATGACAATTTTATGTCAAAATGATTTACCAAGAGTGGCAGAAATATGTTATCTTTATTTTATCCTTTATTCATATCTGTAGTTTTCAAATTGCATATAACTGACCTATTTCCCTCATGTCATTAGGTATTTTATGCAGTACTCCCTTTGCTCAGCAACAATTGTGTCACTGAAGTCCTCATAACAATCAAATCTCCAATGGATATGCAGAATAAACTTTAAAAGATCATTGAAATGATGCAATGTATTCAAACATCCTCACGCAAATTGGCAAGGGAGTGTTAGTGTGAAGAGAAATCATATATGGCTTGCCAAAGAACTAGTATAAAAACTTACTAAAAAAGAAAATTGCTGTGTGAGCCAGATAACTCTATATTATTCATTTCCTTTATTCCTTCCAAAGCCTTTTTTCCTCCCTTCAGATGAGTACATAGATAAAAGGCCTTAAAAGTATGAATATGAGGAAAGAAATATAAAATCATAATTATGAGAGGAGATTAATGTTCTAAATTCCACATATCATGAACCTTTGCAACCTCAGAGACCTCTAAAAAATCAATACAATAGTGCTTTTATGGCTAAGAATTCACCATGCTAGCTCCCTGAATAAACCTTTTAGTGATTTTAAAATGAATTCCAGAAAGTGTAATATGTCAAAATAATTGAAAATAATTTGAAATAATTAATTGTCCTTAATGAGTATCTCTTCACTCAACAGGGCGATTATGTGCCATGAAACAGCATATTTCAAATATGGCATCAAGTTCATCAGGATCAGAGTATGGACTATCAGGTGTCCTTCTGGTGGCTTATATACCGAAAATAGAGTCAGTACAGCCTACTTTGGAGTGAGACTTTTGTAAAAGTGGACAAAACAATGAACAAAGATTATTAAAGAGAGAGAATAAGGAGTACAGTGGCACTGGGCTTGGAAGGGGGAAAAGAAAACAGAATATAGAATTGTTGAGAATAAATTCTCAATGTGGAAAGGGTTAGAAAAATTAGCACATAGTTCCTGATTCTGAGTGTGGGTGGAAAAGATGGGATTTAGGTAAGTGGTTAAGAGGGAAAGATAAATTCTTAATCAAAACACAATCAATAGTACAAAGAAATATTTGAGAGGAGAGACTGAGAAAAGCCAGAATATATTAAACACACACACACACACCCCCAACAACCTAGCCTTTGAAATAAATAAGTAACTATAAAGAGCATGATCTCCTGCAAAGGATACACTGTTCTTCATGGGGGGCCATGAAAGAACAATTGTTTAAAATGTTGAAGGATTAGTCTGCCAAAGCACAAGTACCCAAAATAATGCAAATGATAAGTGTTTTTCTCAATGAATTTTTACAAGGTAAATAAACACATGTAACCAGAAAAAGGGGTAGAAATTAGCAGCATCCCAGAAGGTCTCATACCTCCTTTCCGTCACTACTTGCCCACCACTTCCCATTACATATTTTCATGAATCAGACTACCGACTTTTAAGTTTTACACAAACATAAGAACACAGTGTAAGGACTCTAGATGTGTGACTGGAATCTTTCGCTCACCGTGATGTTTGTGAGATTTATTCATTTTTTCTCCTACCATGCTAGACTGGATATTCTTGTTGATCTACCTTAAGCATATTCGACATTTTAGCCATTCTATGTGTTGCACATTTGATTTTTTAATCCCATTTTTCAGCCAAATAAACAGAGCAGTTGCAAACACTTGTACATTTTTTGAAGCCGTTCTGTTAGGTATGACCTAAGATAGATATGTGCTTCTTTAGTAGAAATTGTCAAGCATTTTTCCAAAGGGTTTGTGCCATTTTACACTATCAGCAGTATATAAGAGTTTCAGTTGCTTCACCAGCCAATTCACGGTGTTGCCAGTGTCCTCCATTTAGCCATTCCAATGGGTGTGTGGTGATATCCCCATGTCATTTTTAATTAGTCCCTCTATGTCCAGTGAGCTGATCACATTTCAAATATTATTGATTATTTGCTTACCCTTTTTTGCCAAGGGAATCCTCAAATTGTTTCGCTCTTTGGTTTCTTGGATTTTCTTTCATTCTCTGATTTGTAGTTTTCGTATAAACTTGCAAAGTCCTTTCTTTGAATGTGTACTTAATAACAGTGAACAGGAAGACTTATGAATTTTGATTTGCCTATTTTTTCTGTAATATTTTGAGTCTTTTTGAAACTGTTCCACATCTGAACACAAGGAAAACAAATGCCTATTTTTTTGATTGTTTTCTTGCTTTATTTTCATGTTTATATCTAAGAAATTGATATCTTAGAATATATCATTAAGAAATTGATGTATATCACATTAAATAAGAAATATTCATTTTCTCCCATGTGAATATAGAGTTGATCCAAAGGTATTTAATGAAATGTCATGTTTTGTTTTGTTTTGTTTTGTTTTCCACAGCAACTCAGTATTATCCTTGTCATAAATTAGGTAACCACATACACGGGGTCCTATTTCTGCTCTCTATATTCTGTTTAATTAGTTTATTCATCTGTCTCTGCACCAATGTTCTCCTAATAAATGTACCTTTGTAATTATATATTGTCTTAAGTAGTAAAACACAAATAATAATTAAATGAGTCGAGTCATCAATGGATAAAAAAATCAGTGAATAAAAGTTTGAGGAGTAGGAGACTATAGCTCCAAAGTATTTCCCCCAAAAGATAATTAGGACTTACAAGGGGAAAAAGCAATGGTATCTTTAAAATTGAGAAACTATGAAGACATCTCCTTAACAAAATGACAAAAGTTCACATTACCAGTGGCTGCACAAAGCAACCTTCTGTAACTTCCAGTATAGTCATAGAAAAAACTATTTCTGCCCCAAATCCATTACCTGGGATTAATGATGAGAAAATATCACACACACTGAGTGGAGAGGAAGTCTGCAAATAACTAGCCTATACTCCAAAAATGCCCATATCACCAAAGACAAACAAATCCATGGAACTGTTCCAGATTAAAAGCAACACATAATCCAAGGTTTTCTTTTGTTAAGAAGAACATACATGTATACCTTCAAGATACTGCAGTTCTGGCTCCAGACAACTGCAATAAAGCAAATATCGCAATAAAGTGAGTCAAATAACTTTTTTTTGTTTCCCAGTTCACATAAAAATTATATTTACATTATAGTGTTGTCTATGAAGTGTGCAGTAGCATTATGTCTAAAAAATAGCTATTTTTTAAAAGATTTTATTTGTTTATTTGACAGACAGAGATCACAAGTAAGCAGAGAGGCAGGCAGAAGGGAAGGGGAAGCAGGCTCCCTGCCTAGCAGGGAGCCTGATGTGGGGCTCGATCCCAGGACCCTGGGATCATGACCTGAGCCAAAGGCAGAGGCTTAACCCGCTGAGCCACCCAGGCGCCCCCAAAATAGCTATTTTTAAATAAAAACATACTTTATTCCTAAGAAATGTTAACCATCATCTGAACTTTCAGAAAGTCATAATTACTGGTTATAGATCAATGTAACAATAATAATGAGGAAGTTTGAAATATTGTGAAAATTAACAAAATATCACTCAGAGATGTAAAGTGAGCAAAAGCCAATGTCGGAAAAGTGCTTCTGATAGATTTGCTTGATGCAGGGTTGCCGTAAATCTTTAAACAGAGTGATATAAAATGATGTAATGCCTACAGTAGGAAAATGGAGAGCCTCAGTTTAAGATGGGGGCATAAGAAGATTCCAAAGACACTTCTTCGCATGAACACAGCAAACTTACAGCTACATGTGGAATAAAGACTAGATGAATAGCACTTCCAAAGGTTGGGACTCTGTCTGTGGATCAAAACTCTGGCAGGCACCATTTTTCCAACATCATTCTACCCTGCTACTGCTGGCACTAATGAGCACCATTTTGGCAAATGGTGTGACCTGCTAATGCAGTTGGGTGTGTCCCCATCCCCCACACTACAGTCACACTATAGCCGTCTAAGAATATTCTACCTGGGAAGGTTATCATTCAGAAAAGAGGAGATGAAGAGCTTTCCAGACAAGCAAAAGCTAAGAGAACTCATCAGCACTAAAACGGCCTTACAAGAAACATTAAAGGGGCTTTTTAAGCTAAACATAATTGGCACTAATAAAAGATTTTTTTGAAAAATTAAAATATAAAAATCTCACTGGAAAAGGTGAATGTATAGTAAAAGTAGTCTATTATTTACTTACCATTATAAGTAAATAAATGATAAATATCATTTTATAAATGATAAGTAGTCTTATCATTTATAAAACTAGTACGAAGGTCAAAAGACAAAAGCAGTGAAGTTAACTAAAACTATGATAATTCATTAAGGGCACATGAAATAAAGAGATGTAAAATGTGACAATGAACACATGAAATGTGGGAGCAACACTGAAAGTGTAGTTTTGGTATGTATCAAATTTAAATTGCTATCAACTTTAAAATAACCATTTTATGCATAGAATAACATATGTGAAACTCCCAGTAACCACAAAGCAAGAACTCACAGTAATTTTACAAAAGAAAATGAGGAAGGAATTTGAACATGCACTAAAGAAAGTTATAAACCATCAAAGAAAGTTATATCTTTAAAAAGAAAAAAAAACAGAAAGGAACTACAAAACATTCTAAAGACAACTATCATATGATCTCCCTGATATGAGGACATGGAGAAACAACATGGGGGTTAGGAGGATAGGAGAAGAATAAATGAAACAAGATGGGATTGGGAGGGAGACAAACCATAAATGACTCTTAATCTCACAAAACAAACTGGAGGTTGCTGGGGGGAGGTGGGATTGGGAGAGGGGGAGGGGGCTATGGACACTGGGGAGGTGAGGCGAACCATAAGAGACTATGGACTCTGAAAAACAACCTGAGGGTTTTGAAAGGTCAGGGGTGGGAGGTTGGGGGAACAGGTGGTGGGTAATAGGGAGGGCACGTTTTGCATGGAGCACTGGGTGTTGTGCAAAAACAATGAATACTGTTATGCTGAAAAAAATAAATAAAATGGGAAAAAAATGTAAAAAAAAAAAACAATTAACAAAATGTCAGCAAATACATACCTACCAATAAATATTAAAATGTAAAAGGACTAGAGTATCCAATCAAAAGAAATACAGTGGGGGTGCCTGGGTGGCTCAGTGGGTTAAAGCTTCTGCCTTCTGCTCAGGTCATGATCCCAGGGTCCTGGGATTGAGCCCCACATCAGGCTCTCTGCTCAGCAGGGATCCTGCCTCCCCCTCTCTCTCTGCCAGTCTCTCTGCCTACTTGTGATCTCTCTCTCTGTCACATAAATAAATAAAATCTTAGAAAAAAGAAGAAGAAGAAGAAGAAATGTAGTGGCTAAATGGATAAAACCGCAAGACTCATCTATATTATGCATAAAAGAGACCCACATCAGAAGTAAGGACACACACATATGTAAGTGAAGGGATGGAAAAACATATTCCGTGTAAATAACCTTATACCTGTCAGAATGGCTACCATCAATCAAAAAGATAAAAAATAGCAAGTGTTGGTGAGGACGTGGAGAAAAAGGAACTGCTAGTGGGAATGTAAATTGGTACAGCCACTACAAAGCACTATGAAGGTTCTCCCAAAATTAAAAAGTAGAACCATATGATCCAGCAATCCCCCTTTTGAGTATTTATCCAAGGAAAGCAAAAACACAAATTCAAAAGATATAAGCACCTCTATGTTCATGACAGCATTATTTATAATTTATATTATATATTTTATAATATATATTATATATTATTTATAATAGCCAAGATATGAAAAAAACCCAATTGTCCATCCACAAATGAATGGATAAAAAGATGTGGTATATATATACAATGGAATATTACTCAGACACTAAAGAATGAGATCTCACCATTTGCAAAATCATGAAGTGTCATGAGGGTATCCTGCTAAGTAAAATAAGTCAGACAGAAAGAAATATACCACGTAATTTTATTTGTAAGTGGAATCTAAAGAAACAAAACAAAATGAAATCCAGCCTCAGAGATACAGAGAACAGACAGAGAACAGAGTGGTGGATGCTGGAGCAGGGATAGGGGGCCAAAGTGGGGAAAGGGGATTCAGAGGTACAAACTTCCAGGTATAAAGTAAATAAATCATGGGGATGTAATGTACAGCATAGGGAATGCAATGAGTAATACTGTATCAGTTTTATATGATGACAGATAATAACCAGCTTTATTGTGGTGATCAGTTCACAATGTATACAAATGTTAAATCATTCTGCTGTACATAAAACACTAATATAACAAGGTATACCATAATTTAATAGAAAAGAAAGCATGATAGGAAATTGGAGAAATATGAATGAGGATGTCATGTTTGAAAATAACACTGAGTAAGCATTAACTTCGTGATTTTGCTAATCTAGCTATGGGTGTTTATGAGAATGTGGCTTTTATACAATGTACTGAGGTTTTTAGTTTATAAAGAGGCACCATGTCTTCAAGATACTCTTAAATTACTAAAAACCAAAATATCAGTACATAGCATGGGAAAAGGTATCAAACAACTAAGTTGTTGACATTTGGGGAATTTGGGTGAAAGTTTGAGGAATTCTTTGTCCTATACTAGCAAATGTTCAATAAGTCTGAATTTATATCAAAATAAAAAATGAAAAAATTTCTATTTCATTATCATTTTTCTGATATTCAGATACCCAGTGTTCCCATGATCACCAAGGAGTCAGTCAAGACATGATCAATATAGTCCATATAATTAGTCTTTGAACCTGTATGATTTTATATTTTTAAGAACTAAGCCTTTAATTTATTTAACATGAAGTGGGACTGTGGAGGTTTTCAGAGTTTTATATTTTTATTGCTGTCTCAAAGAGACTGTAGGCAGGATTTGAGATAGAAAACAGAGCAAGAGACGGAGACAGCCAAGTAGTTTCAGTAAATCTGTTCTCTACAAAATAACACCTGCCAACCTGTAAGAAGATTTGGGATATCAATTTAGGCTCAGACACTAATAGATACTTATGAATGATTTATAGGCAAATAACTTTTCATATTTGTTAATTGTGTATCAGACAAGGTTATTAGACTCATCAAATTCTAAAACACCTTCACTTTTTTAAGAACTATTTTTCACATGAGAATAGAAAAGGCAAAAAAAAATGACAGAGACTTTGAGACTGGTCAGCATTTAATGCTCTTTCTCAACTCTGAGAAAGTTAATAGAAAGGTTTTAGAAAAATGGCAGTTTTATTTTGTTTAAGATTTATTTATTTGATCTTTCTTTTATTAATGTGTTCTATCACATTGATTGATTTGCGGATGTTGAACCAACCCTGCAGCCCTGGAATAAATCCCACTTGATCGTGGTGAATAATCCTTTTAATGTACTGTTGAATCCTATTGGCTAGTATTTTGGCGAGAATTTTTGCGTCGAACCATATGATACTCTCAATAGATGCTGAAAAAGCATTTGACAAAGTACAGCATCCCTTCCTGATCAAAACTCTTCAAAGTGTAGGGATAGAGGGCACATACCTCAATATTATCAAAGCCATCTATGAAAAACCCACCGCAAATATCATTCTCAATGGAGAAAAACTGAAAGCTTTCCCATTAAGGTCAGGAACACGGCAGGGATGTCCATTATCACCACTGCTATTCAACATAGTATTAGAAGTCCTAGCCTCAGCAATCAGACAACAAAAAGAAATTAAAGGCATCCAAATTGGTAAAGAAGAAGTCAAACTTCACTCTTCGCAGATGATATGATACTATATGTGGAAAACCCAAAAGACTCCACTCCAAAACTGCTAGAACTTGTACAGGAATTCAGTCAAGTGTCAGGATATAAAATCAATGCACAGAAATCAGTTGCATTTCTGTACACCAACAACAAGACTGAAGAAAGAGAAATTAAGGAGTCAATCCCATTCACAATTGTACCCAAAACTATAAGATACCTAGGAATAAACCTAACCAAAGAGACTAAGAATCTATACACAGAAAATTATAAAGTACTCATGAAAGAAATTGAGGAAGACACAAAAAAATGGAAAAATGTTCCATGCTCCTGGATTGGAAGAATAAATATTGTGAAAATGTCTATGCTACCTAAAGCAATCTACACATTTAATGCAATCCCTATCAAAATACCATCCATTTTTTTCAAAGAAATGGAACAAATAATCCTAAAATTTATATGGAACCAGAAAAGACCTCGAATAGCCAAAGGAATATTGAAGAACAAAGCCAAAGTTGGTGGCATCACAATTCCGGACTTCAAGCTCTATTACAAAGCTGTCATCATCAAGACAGCATGGTACTGGCACAAAAACAGACACATAGATCAGTGGAACAGAATAGAGAGCCCAGAAATCGACCCTCAACTCTATGGTCAACGAATCTTCGACAAAGCAGGAAAGAATGTCCAATGGAAAAAAGACAGCCTCTTCAATAAATGGTGCTGGGAAAATTGGACAGCCACATGCAGAAAAATGAAATTGGACCACTTCCTTACACCACACACGAAAATAGACTCCAAATGGATGAAGGACCTCAATGTGAGAAAGGAATCCATCAAAATCCTTGAGGAGAATGCAGGCAGCAACCTCTTCGACCTCAGCCGCAGCAACATCTTCCTAGGAACAACGGCAAAGGCAAGGGAAGCAAGGGCAAAAATGAACTATTGGGATTTCATCAAGATCAAAAGCTTTTGCACAGCAAAGGAAACAGTTCACAAAACCAAAAGACAGCTGACAGAATGGGAGAAGATATTTGCAAACGACATATCAGATAAAGGGCTAGTATCCAAAATCTATAAGGAACTTAGCAAACTCAACACCCAAAGAACAAACAATCCAATCAAGAAATGGGCAGAGGACATGAACAGACATTTCTGCAAAGAAGACATCCAGATGGCCAACAGACACATGAAAAAGTGCTCCACGTCACTCGGCATCAGGGAAATACAAATCAAAACCACAATGAGATATCACCTCACACCAGTCAGAATGGCTAAAATGAACAAGTCAGGAAATGACAGATGCTGGAGAGGATGTGGAGAAAGGGGAACCCTCCTCCACTGTTGGTGGGAATGCAAGCTGGTGCAACCACTCTGGAAAACAGCATGGAGGTTCCTCAAAATGTTGAAAATAGAACTACCCTATGACCCAGCAATTGCACTACTGGGTATTTACCCTAAAGATACAAACATAGTGATCCGAAGGGGCACGTGTACCCGAATGTTTATAGCAGCAATGTCTACAATAGCCAGACTATGGAAAGAACCTAGATGTCCATCAACAGATGAATGGATCAAGAAGATGTGGTATATATACACAATGGAATACTATGCAGCCATCAAAAGAAATGAAATCTTGCCATTTGCGACGACGTGGATGGAACTAGAGTGTATCATGCTTAGTGAAATAAGTCAATCGGAGAAAGACAACTATCATATGATCTCCCCGATATGAGGACATGGAGAAGCAACATGGGGGGTTAGGGGGATAGGAGAAGAATAAATGAAACAAGATGGGATTGGGAGGGAGACAAACCATAAATGACTCTTAATCTCACAAAACAAACTGGGGGTTGCTGGGGGGAGGTGGGATTGGGAGAGGGGGAGCGGGCTATGGACATTGGGGAGGGGAGGTGAGCCATAAGAGACTATGGACTCTGAAAAACAACCTGAGGGTTTTGAAGGGTCAGGGGTGGGAGGTTGGGGGAACAGGTGGTGGGTAATGGGGAGGGCACGTTTTGCATGGAGCAATGGGTGTTGTGCAAAAAGAATGAATACTGTTACGCTGAAAAAATAAATAAAATGGAAAAAAAAAAGATTTCTTTATTTGAAAAAAAAATATTTATTTATTTGTTGTAGAGAGGGGGTTCTGAGGGAGAGAATCTTCAAGCAGACCCCCGCTGAGCACAGTCTGTCATGGGCTAGATTCCACAACCCATGAGATCGTGACTTGAGCTGAAATCAAGAGTCAGACCTTAACCAACTGAGCTACCCAGGTGCCCCGGAAAGATGGTAGTTTTAAAATTTAAATGACAGTAAGGGTTCAATGTTAACATTGAATATAACATATATTCAATATAATTATAATCATTCAATATAATATATATGTATATAACAGTTAAGGTCTGACTCTTGGTTATATATAATGTGTATGTGTGTGTGTGTGTGTATTTTTTTCAGCAGCTAATTAATGATATACTTTAAACACATAAAAATACAAGTAAAGGATCTGAGAGAGAAGCCTGGGAGTTTCTCTTTAAAATACTAATAATAACTAATGTCCTGATTTCCTTGCTTCCAGAAACTCAATGCATGAAATTCTATAGATTTACTTATGCAGTTTTATTTTGTCAATGTTAGAAATCTCTAAAGTGTTAAACTCTGATGATTCTGTGGTTCATTACAAGAGCCTGAAGATGTCATTGATCATTTAAAGTAATGATGGTAGAAAATAGGAAATTATTTCAAAGAGCATATTGTTCAACATCGTTTATTTAAATTGTGGTTGAATGGTTTTTCTACTTATATCTAAGTTAATATTGCGAAGATTAATTATCTGAATGTGTCTTTCATGTTTTGTTTTCTTTTGTGGTCTTCCATATTCAAACAAAATTGTCCTTTGGTTTCATATGAAAAAAATTTTGTGTATAATGAAATTTCAGTGTTGCTGGGAAAATGGTTTAAAATGAGAACATTATGTTTTATGAAATTATTCATATTGAAATGCTTCCAATCTAATACTTTTTGATTTATGGCGGAGGTTTATGTTTTCTTCTTTTTAAACTAAATCTCATCAGTGATAACTGAAACCCAATGGAGGATCAGGATTAGATAAAGGATCTAATGTAAAAAGATAGTCCTACAGAGTATGTTCCAAGGAGGGGGTCTCTGTTTTGAGATCAGAGTGTCTGCTTTGAGAAGATTTTGTTAAGACTGATATTTTGGAAAGGAAATATCTGTGTGTGGATGATTGCTTAGTTTCCTATAAGGTGTTCTCTTTTGAATGTAAAAACTAAGTGTGTCAGGAACTGCAAAAGGTCTGAGATTTTATTTAATGTGACAGCTAAAATGTTAGCCTGCCTCAATTTCATGGATTCTGGTACAAGATACCAGACTAAGACCCCTCAGTCTTAGACAACAGATTTTATTACCCATAACACCAACCATAGACAGAATACCAGTGTTTTTACATGCCGGGAATCTGATCTCCAGTTCTCACAGGGTGATGTGGGAAGGACAGGTGACATCTGCCATAAGCACTTCATTGCAAACAAGAGGGAGCCTAAGCTTAGGAACCTCGACTCTTTTATAAACATGTCTGACTTTTGTTCTAGAAAGACACTATCTCTATCACTATCTAAATACCCTTAAAAAAGAATACAAACGAAGACCGTGCAGGACTCTATAATGTGAGAGTCTTGTGGAGAACTGTCCCTTAACACCGTGATAGTGTAATGACAAAGAATCATATTTAATTAAGGTCACTCTTTTCTTCAAATTTCTTGTTGAGAAAATTCCTTACACACTCTATTTTCCCCCTTGACTTCTCTTTTTCCCCCTTGATTTCTGAATCAGTTTATCTCATTGCTTATTATGAAATGGGCTCAGAAAGGCTAAGGTAACACAGGTGTATGAAGCCAGGATGGACGTGATCCCAGTTCTGTTTCGGTGGTACATTCTCCAACCTCCAAATGCTCACTCCAGGATGAATTCACGGCAGCTAAAACCGAACTCTGATAATCGATACCTTTCTTAGTAAATGGCTCACATCCTCTAGGCCACCAAGCCTGAATCTTGAGCAACATCTTAAATACATATTTTCCTTGTATTCTATAGGTAAAAATTTATACCACTTCCATAACCGTCATTCCCATGCCACCATCTTGGTTCAGGCCTCCCTTATATGTAAAATGGACATTTGTGAATACATTTTATTTGGAGTGCTAGCTTGCTTTAAGCCATTTTCAACATTTCAGAATTACACTTCTAAAACAAACAAACAAAAACACAGGCTCTGGTCCTATGAAAATTGTTCTACACTTGTCATTTACCTTAGTGTAACTCCAGTTTATTTATGGCATAAAGGCTCTTTATACACTTAATTCGCTGTCCGCATATCTCCCTATTTTCCTACACCCGCCCATTTTCCTATTCATTCCTGCTTTCTTGCACTTACCTAAAATGGCACGTTGATTTATACCTACTCCAGAGGGAACATGTTGCTCCCTTTCTCTGAAACAACTTTCTATAGTCTCCCAAGTGAAATCTTAGTCCCCTTTTAATCCTGAGTCATGTGGTTGCCTTCACTGGCAAGTCTTCCGTACTCAACTCGAGGAGAATTCATTATTTTCTCATTGATGCTATAACCACATTTTCTACATAAATCTAGCACATGAGTTATTACACTATTATGAATCCATACATACCTGTCATCATCCAGTAAAAGTTGCAGAGACTCCTATATCCACCTACACATTAATGTACAAAGGTTTGTGTATAAATTAGGAGCTTGAAACCTGAGACCTCCGGATTATGAACACCTAACTTTCAATGGATCTCATACTCTTTTCTGCAGCTGAGGATTTGCATGTTAGTCTTGTAATTTGCTTGAAAGTTCTGGATGTAGTTTCAATATTTTACTTCTTTTAGATGTCATGAATGACTACTCTGTCTTCAAAGAGCTGGTTTTCCTACTAAAATCAATGATATCATCAGAGATTCTTAGAAATATATTGCTCAATTATCTTCAATGATATTAAAAGTTTCAGTAACTTCAAAAAGACTTCTTGAATTCTTAAACTACATTCAAAGTTGGTAAGTATGTTTAGAAGCTAACATTTATCAAATTACCCTGATAAGTGTTTTACATATATGCATGAATTCAATCATCAAGAAAATGGTATTAAGTAGCTGTTGTTTTTAATTTCATTTTTTTAAAAGAGAAAACATGGTCAACAAGTGGCTGAGATAAGGTTTGAAATTAGGAGGTATGATTGAGGACCCTACTCAAATATATTGTATTTGTCTCACCAATTATATTATGTATACAAAAGTGAATATTTTTCTCCAAAAGTAATAATAATAATAATAATAATAATAAACTACTGAAATGAAACCAAACCAATCAAACCAATCCTTAAAATCCAAATTGAAGTATTACTAAGATTATGTATATATTGGAGTACAAAATTGATGTGGAAAGAGAAGTATTCTATATCAAAAGTTATTTTTTCTATAAGCTACTTTATTTTCAAATTTAAAAATAGTACTAAATTGAGTCTCCATTTATTCAACTATATATCAACAGATTGGTTATTAAACATTTTATTTTGTGGCTGGCGTTAGAGTCACATAATAATTCTGACCATGTTCACTCTAAAGTGTCTGTTGTTGAGAAAAAAATCATTACAAGTATAAATTATGTAATTTCTAGAAAGCATACTTTTGTAACACCTCGTACCTAAAGACCTACAAGTATTCATGTGTCAAAGCAGAAAGATACATTGGGGGTCCTGGTTGGGTCAGTTGGTGGAGCATCTTACTCTTGATCTAAAGGTGGTGAGTTCAAACCTCACTTTGGGTGTAAAGGTTATGTTTTAAAAAAAAGGTGTGTTGCTTATTTTCTGTTGTTGATTTATTTGTTGTGTGGCTAAGGCTATTCAGTAGTAGCATATGACTCCTGGAGTACTTATTGTACCAAGAGTTATTAGCAGGAGATATCTCTTTATGTATACAATTCAATAATTTTCAGAAAACCATAAGTTACTTGTCACAGATGAGAACATTCAATAGCTTTTTCTTGCCATGAATGGAACAGTGAATTAATTATATATAGGTACAACCACTTTAGCATGTTTTAAAATTGTATATTCTGATCAAAACAAGTAATTTTAGAAAATACAGAAAAAAGAAAGAAGTATCACTTTGATAATTCCTTTACTCAAAATGATAATTCCTACACTCTAGATTATTGCAAACGTTTTGATGTATTCTGTTTATATATGCACATTCATACACACACACACTCAATCACTCACAAAATTAGAAGGATTTTGAAGTCTGTAGTTTTGCTTATTAGTTTAAGAACACATTCATTATTTAATTAATAATTATTTCACTAACTACTTCATTAACCATTTAAAATATAATTAATGTCTATACAATATCATATGATTATACTATAATTAATTTAAACACACTCTTTTAGTAATTGTTTTTGCTATTTTTCTATTAGAAGACAAATGCTATATCATGCATATAATAAGATGAAATTTCTATCTTATAGAAACATGAGTCATTTTATTTAAGAAACCTAGAATCTTCCTTATTAAAGGAAAAATCTACATAATTTTCTCAGCAAGATTTTTGCCTACAATTCTAGTAGTTGTGAGATTTTTTTCCCTGCAATACCAAGAGCAGCAATGTAAAATCCAGAATCCCAAATGAAGAAAAGTATTCTCTAGCGTCTGAAAATGAAATTGCATAGAGTTTCCCATTGCATATAAAACCCTTTCCAGGGATTTGTTGGATTTAAAGTGCTTCTGCTTCTGAGGTGTACCTTCCACACTTTGAACAAGTCTATAACTTATCCACTCTTACTTTAAATTGAGCAAACACACTTTTAAAACCTATGCATATGCCATTCAGCATTCTTAAACCCTTATTGACTATTACAATAGTATTTCTGATGCCAGATCAAGGACACACTGACAAATGTTAGACAAGATTCCTACCTTCAAGGGGGTTTTATTTCAGCTGTAATATGTGGTGATGGTAAGAAAACATGGAAAAATATCTATGAGACCAAGTTGAATAGAATGGAAATGAGTTTCATAACTGAGACATAGAAAATGTGTTATGGGAACTGAAAGGAAGAAAAATTGTATTTATCTATTGTATTCAGAGATTTTGTGAAGATTTGATAGAGTCATGAGAAAAATTTGCTCAACTGAATATTTCCACCAAAATAAGCAAAAACATAGAATTCCTATGTTCAAGTCATTTTCTTGATTTTAGAATAATTGAGAAACACTATCTTTTAAACACAAAGCTGTATAATACGAATATTTAGTATTTTAGTTTCGTTTAGTTTAGTTTAGAATATTTAGTTTCCATCTTAATCATGCTGTGGACTGAGAAGAGTAGAGTTAGGGGTAAGAATGTTGAGTTGTTATTTGATGCTTCCAAATCCCATTCATCAAGTAAATCATGGTCCTACATTTATTTATTTGTTTTTAAAACCTGGAACAACAGATGCCTCTATCTGGAAGAAGACTTTCGGACCTACGGCAAAGTGGACAGTAGTGTCTCCATCAGAAAGTACCATTACTCAGGCCCCTCCCTCCAAACCACAGTGCCCTAACAGAGGGTCGGATTCCACAATTTCACACACTCCCTTCTCGTTGCATCCCGTGTTAATTGGCAGCATTTCATACTTAGGTGGAATGTGGAAGTTAGTTAAGGAAGATTCCTGAAATACGTATAGATACCTAGAAAAGAGACTTAGACCATATTAGATTCTATTCTCAAACTATCGACCACAGTGTGTTTTCACTGATTTTTCTTTTCTTTTATCTGGTTAGGATGACAGAATCACTTGAGATACTTTTTGAACATGGTTAGGCCCTTACCCATACCCTCTGAGGCTGAGTATTTAAGGCTACATCTTCTGGTTTCTACTCCTAAGGTGTTGTATAAGATGATCAAATTTTTTTAATATTTTTTATTTATTTGATAGACAGAGATCACAAGTAGGCGAGAGGCAGGCAGAGAGGGAGGAGGAAGCTCCCTGCTGAGCAGAGAGCCTGATGTGGGGCTTGATCCCAGGACCCTGGAATCATGACCTGAGCCGAAAGCAGAGGCTTAACCCACTGAGCCACCCAGGTGCCCCAAGATGATCAAATTTTATATTTCACATTTGAATTACTCTCATCATGTCCTCAGATGATCTGTTTTAAAAAGACTAAAATTTGTAGTACAAACAGTGCTTTGTATTTCCCTTAACTAAACTATGTGGATATAAACACCAGCTGAAGATGTACAATCATGAAATTTTATGTACCTAAAAACATAGCACTGAAACATATGTATCAAAAACCAAGTAAATGGGATTTATATATTACATATATTATTAAAATCCATTTTGTTCACAATGGAGCATATCATCATTTTAAATCGACTAAATTGCCTTAAATATTCACATGATAAGAATTACAGAATATTCTGTGATAGAAGGTTTAAGCAAGTTGCAATCCTTAATTATCCATTAGTTAGCTTTTTGATATTTTGTTTCCATTATAATCTTTGTGATATCTGCAATTATCCTTTAAATGAAATTGCCCCATTAAATGCATGAATAAGTCAGGGTATTTTAAGTTGATTTGCCAAATACCTTCTTCAAATACTATAACAATTCGCACTATAGATAATATCCTAGTGTGTGCTACTCCTCACATGGATTCTAGATGAGTTTTTTAAATAAGCTAAGATATCACTAATTTTATCTTTGATAATTAACAAAATTGTTGTTTTGGTGAATTTAGAATTTCTTGATAAGATTGTTGTTCTGTTTTGTTTTTCTCTACAGGAAGGACATTTATTTTGGTGCATTTACATTTGTGTCCATTAACTATTTTTATGACCGTGTTTGTCTTTTCCTCATTGATCTGTAATGCATCCAGATGTAATATATATGGTAATCAACTCTCTGTCATATATGTTCAATTATTTTTCCATCTGTTCTGCCACACAGTTTTGCATATGTGCATATCTAAAAGATAAAAGTTCAGAAAATGATTTTCCCTTCAAGTCTGTCTCAGTAACTTTCCTTTGTGCCTTGAAGTGGTGTCTTAAAGAGACTTTATTCTCTCCTTCTTTAGCAATTGTTTAGAAACATGTGTCATATTTCCATATCAGAGCCTGAGATCTCTTCTGGCATCATCACTGTAGAGACTTTGCCAGGTGTTTTCATGTGTTCATGGGCTGTGCATTGTTGGCCTTTTATTTCGGGCTACTGTTCCTATATGTTGTGAGTAAGAAAATAAGGTGAATATGGAGATTTCACAGAAAATATACGGATTCTTTAGTGTTCCCAGAGCTGTAAAGATGCATCTGTAATGCAGCCCCTGAATCACAGCACAGCATTTGGCCCAACATTATGGGGACTTTAATATGCATGTTACAAACCAACAAGCATGATGGCTCTCCAAAGGGTACTTTCAGTTTGAAATTCACGACACTCTGCCTTTTAGTTTATAGGTGTCTCCGCATCTTAAAGCTAATAATGCAGGTGCTCTCAGCTGGGTCTGCAGATGTCGAGAATCAGGACAAGCACACAGCAGGACACTTGCTTTCTCTTCTTCCTCCGAGCATCTGTGACACAGAAGCAGCTGTTCTCAAGAGAGAGCCAAAGAGGTCATCAGGATCTGCACCAAAGTAGATTTAAAACCACTGATGCCAGAATTCCATGAATAAAACACTGTATTAGAAGGGGGTATGGGTTGCTGCAATTTTAGAGTTGGAGTCACTTCTTCTTAATGGAATTGACTCACACTGAAAAAGATGTTCTTGGTTATACCAGGTGCTGAACAGAACAACACAACACAGTGACTCAATTTACTCTGTCCTTATGTGGCTTCTGCTTGCTTTTGTCCTATTAACTAGCACTCTCTCTCCCTTCCTTCCTCCTTTCCTTCCTTCCTTCCTTTTTATTTCATAAAAAAAAAAAATCACAAATGCACTTAATGTTAGCTATTGCTTTTGAAGATAGAGAAATTTTAATCATGTTGAAGTTTAGGGATTAATCACATGTTAAAATGAATTATTCATACAATCCATCCATGATAGTTTTTGGACATCATTCAGTAGGTATTTAATGTAAAGTCTGCCACCTTTTCATATCCATCTATAATTTGTTGGATTGATTTTTATAATGTTAAAATTAAGAATTTATCTTAATCTATTTACCAAATCTATTTACTTAGTCTATTTACTTGATCTATTTACAAAAATATCTCCAATTAAGATATGAAACGTTATAGGTTAGCAAATAAGTATGTCCAGAGTTTTCCAGGCCCAGGCAGTAGAGGGATCCTTGGAATAGCAAAGCAGGATCCAGATGGCGGTCCCAGATCTGCTCCTAAATGTCATATAATTAAACCTTAGCATCTCAGGGAACAAAACAGTAGGATTGACCTGAATGTGTTTTAACATTTCTAAAACGGAGATGTTGGTTTTAGCAAAAGAGGGTGCTGTTGCCAGATCAGGTGATTGGTGCCAGCAGGTTATTTTGCTGGGTTCTCTCTAAGCAGATTAAGAAAGGAATATAGAAAGGACTAAGTCAACCCCACTAGCAGTTTTCTATAAGCAAAAATGTTGACATAGGAAAAGCTTGATATCATGATTCCATCATTGTTCTGTTATCATTTTTCTCAAATGCATGCAATTCCCTAAATCTGGAGAATCTCTCTCTGGGAAAACATACCTGGATATACCCACCTATAGTCTGACATAAGATTTTCCCCATCTACTTCTTATAATCAAATTTTGCTTTTTGCCATTTTTTAACTTGTTTCATATGTATGTGTGTGTATTTAAAATTTTTAATAATTTTAATAATTTTAATTTTTAATAATCTTTAATCATTTTAATAATTTTTTAATTTGACAAATAAATCAAGTTTCTACCCACTGGTAATAGCAGCATGATAGATTTTAACAACTTTTCAAATAAAAGATTAGTAAAGAAAGTTTCTACTCTTGTGTTAGGTCAGGGCAAACGTCTGGAAACAATGGGCCTTTTCTGTTCTCCACTACCCCAACCCGGCAACCACATATCCTCTATGGACATAATCTTGGTTTATACTAAGAAGTAGATAGGGAGGGCACATGGGTGGCTCATTTGGTTAAGTGTCTGCCTTTGGCTCAGATCATAATCTCGGACTCCCTGCTTAGCAGGGAGTCTGCTTCTCCCTCTGCCACTTCCCCTACTTCCGTGCTCTCAAAAATAAATAAATAAAATATTAAAATAAAAAAGGAGTAGGTAGGGATAAGACTTAAAGGGCAAGATCAGTTTTACTAAATCCATATCCAATCTCTGCTCCCAACCTTTCTGCAGCCATGCATAAAGGGAAACAGGTGTTTTACCAATCACATACTGCATCATGATTACACTACATTGCTGAAAGTTGTATCTGAAATGTGCCCTACTCCTTACTCCAAAGCAGACGTTATCATATTCTCATCAGGATAGTTGGCTTCCAAGGGAACTGTGGGCATCCTTCCTACTCTGCTCTTTCCCTTTATGGGCTGCTTTCCAGTGTGAACTTGAGTGTTCTGTAGACCTCTTGCAAAGGTGACTTGGTGCCACAGCCATTGCTCTCTTTTCTGAAAGTTCTATGGGAGGAGCTTGGACCCATTTCACACCCAACCTGAGCAACAAATCTGGAGTTTGCCCCAGTGATGGGTGGTAAGCCCTGATGTATGGTTTGATGGTGGAAGAAAGGGTCAAAGCAGATATTTGCTCAGCTTCTTCTGTAAAGCCAATATCACTTTGAAAAATAAGTTCCATGTGGTGAGCTTTCCTATGGGTCTATCCTAGAGTCTGGAAACAAATCCCCACTTAATTATGAGGTTTTGTCATAGGTTCATGTATAGTTCTGTCTCCCATCAATCTCACTACATCAGGAATAAAATGCTGATGAATATGACTTTCTCTTTTTAAGGCTTTGGCTATAGTTTAGTGTTTTCAAAGCACATTTGGAAATAGCCTCAAGACACACCAAGAAAATAAATAAAACTAGTTATTATCACTCAGACTACCCCCTTCCAAAATCCCGGGGTTTTATTATCAATATTTAAAAAGAAAGAGTCCTACACAAAAGTGCTCATGCACTTTTTTACTCGGTAAAAATGCAGAAACTAGTAAGTTGAAAGTTGAGATAACTTTGTATGTAAAAAGTTTATGAGAAATGAAACTTGAACTACTTGATTTGCTCAAGACCACAGGGAAGAGGACAGGTGTCCAATAAGCCTGGAGCAGGGATGGATTTGTTTGTCCCTCTGATTCTGATGTGGGGGAAGGGCGTGTCTTTATAATTCGAACATAGCAGTTGTTCTGAAAGTGTATGTCACACTCTTTGCTTATCCCTATTTTTAAGCTTACACTGTGTCATGAACTTAAATCATTTTGCCGCATGATCCCTGTGAGTAGGAGGAAAACACAGTGACTTAACTGTACCTCAAAATTCAGCAAGAAGCATTGCAAGAAAACTGTGGAAAGATGAGATATCCTGTGTTTATCCAAGCTAATAAATCGTGTATTACCTAGTATGGCTACAATGCCTTTCAGAGGAAAGAAGGTACTTTCACCTATTTTTCACCTTGATTTTATCTTCAGACATTGATAAGATCTAAAACTGAAGTCAGAAGGGAGGAATGTGAATGAGAAAGCAGCAGTTTCTGGCTCTTATTATTGGGGAAATCAGAATAGAAACAAACCAAAAACAGGGGCGCCTGGGTGGCTCAGTGGGTTAAAGCCTCTGCCTTCGGCTCAGGTCATGATCTCAGGGTCCTGGGATCGAGCCCCACATCGGGCTCTCTGCTCAGCCGGGAGCCTGCTTCTTCCTCTCTCTGCCTGCCTCTCTGCCTACTTGTGATTTCTCTCTCTCTCTGTCAAATAAATAAAATCTAAAAAAAAAAAAGAAAAAGAAACAAACCAAAAACAATGAAAACGAAAACAAC
Source organism: Meles meles (assembly GCF_922984935.1). Lineage (NCBI taxonomy): Eukaryota > Metazoa > Chordata > Mammalia > Carnivora > Mustelidae > Meles > Meles meles. The sequence continues at coordinate 102,633,249 of NC_060075.1, forward strand.
GTAACAAATTTCTTGCCATGTTTTTTGGCTGATTTATCCATTCAAACTCTGTCTCTAAAGGGATGAGCTATGTCTTTCCTAGCACGGACAAAGAAAAGAGATGGGAATCTTTATTAAACCTAATCGGGATTGGGATAACAATAACCAGAGATATATATATGAAGAAACTATTTCAGCATCTGGAACTCACTGCAGAGAAAATTAAAGGAAAGCATAAGAAACTTAAAATTTATAAAACACTACATTATTTATTTGCATAATCATTTAATGGGAAATGAATAAAATTTTTATTCTCCTGACTTATTTTATTAGTAAGGCACTTCCTCTCTCCTCTTATCCCATCTGCTAGAATAGCCTTAGAGAAAAGGGAGAGAAAAGTGTTAGTCCTGGGTGGCACACACAACACTATGGTTCAGACAAGAGGAGAGGAATGTAGATGGAGGGAGAGAAAACACACAAGGCCATATTGAAGACAAACCCCTCTTGGACTCGTCTTGAAGAGAAATAGAAATTTGGGCAGGCATTAAGATGGCATTCTATTGAGGCTCTTGGGAGAGATAGGTTGGCACTTCATCTCATGTCCCTGTAATAATTTGGAGAAGCAGTGTTAGGCAGAGACTTTAAGCAGTAATCATGAGCTACTCTTGTATTTGGTGTGGGTTGAAAAAGAGCCAGAAGTTCCTATTTGTTGCACCAATAGGAGATAAAAACTTGGCTTGGGAGATAGCCTGGGGTGGGTATCGGTTGTAGGACCAAAGTGACCTTAACAACAAAGCATCAGGGCTAGTCATTAGAGCCAAAGCTGGAAAGAGGTCACCCCCAGAATTCAGGTAGCTGTCAGCCCCAAGAAGGCCGCAGTGGGGCAGAGACAGCAGGGGCCAACATTTTGTTTCTGGAACAGAATATTCTGCTCACCCTCAAGGAACATCATATGGCAATAGGTTTAATTTCTTGGCTAAATGCTGAAAAATTTAAAAGCAACCAACAGAAACTATTTAACACAAGTAATTTACACCCATGTGATGGTATGCTCGACAGACATGAAAATCATGGGCTTGGAGAAGATGCCTTAACAAACAAAAAGACAGTTACCAGCTTTAATTCATAGCTAGATGTATATGTATATATGCAAATGAAGACTAGTAAAGAAATACACCAAAATATTTATGAAGCTTACTGCTGGGAGACGGGATTGGAGATTTCCCTCTGGGGGACTTCTGGGTTTTTTGTTTTTTGCTTTGTTTTTTTTCATGTTTTCTTCATGAAGAATGCATATTAGCCAGGCTAAGTTATGTTGTGGCAAGAAACAGCCATGAATCTAAGGGGCCAAGAACAATGACGATGTGTCCTCTATCATGCTACCTTTGCAGAGAGGGTGCACAGCAGGTCTCTGCCTTTCCCAGACACTTGCTGTATGATTCCTCAGACAGAAAAGCTGGCTCATGAACATTTCATTAGCCAGAGCCAAACCCACAGCCCCGCTAAAGTCAATGGTTTCCCCGTGAAGAGTGGAGAACCAACTAGCAGAGACCAGCACAAATCACTCTGTCAGCATCTACTTCTTATCCAGTAAAAATAAAATTGAATAAAGTTTTTAAAAATTAATCTGTCAGAAAAATTTCCCCAGTTTTTTTCTAATATTATACAATTTTGAGAATGCCCTCAACTTTAAATAAAACATTAAAACATGTTGAAAAATCCTATAAGTTAAAATAGGAAATCAAAATTACAATCTGGAAGATTTCTGAACATTACCCAGGTTTTTTCCCCCCATTCCATGGGTTACATTCAAGTTCATTCTTCCTTAGTTGTTTTCATTGCAAGTATTCAAGTTTTTATCTCTGTAACATAAAGTTCTTAATTGGATCCCTGCTCTCTGGACTCAGTATCTGTATGCCTTTTTTTTTTTTTTTCCTCTCATCATTTTAAGTTGTTTTAAATTTTCTCTGATTTTCCAGAAACGCTTTTCAAATTTGTAATCTATTATTTTTTGCATCAAATATTATATATATAATATATATTAACATATAATATATATATATACAAATGTTATTATTTTTTGCATCAAATCTCCGTATACATACACCAGCTACAGTGAGGATTTTTATCTTGCTTCCATGTAACCATTAACCTGAGCTTTCTGTGTTTGCCTCACACTTGATTTTCATTCACCAGACTATACTTACTTTCCTTTTTTTTTCTTTTAGTTTTCTTTTTTTTTGAAAAATATTTATTGAAAATGTATCTTTTTTTTCCATTTTATTTATTTTTTCAGCGTAACAGTATTCATTATTTTTGCACAACACCCAGTGCCCCATGCAATACGTGCCCTCCCTATTACCCACCACCTGTTCCCCCAACCTCCCACCCCTGACCCTTCAAAACCCTCAGGTTGTTTTTCAGAGTCCATAGTCTCTTATGGTTTGCCTCCCCTTCCAATTTTTTTTTTTTAATAAACATATAATGTATTTTTATCCCCAGGGGTACAGGTCTGTGAATCGCCAGGTTTACACACTTCACAGCACTCACGATAGCACATACCCTCCCCAATGTCCATAGCCCCCTCCCCCTCTCCCAATCCCACCTCCCCCCAGCAACCCCCAGTTTGTTTTGTGAGATTAAGAGTCATTTATGGTTTGTCTCCCTCCCAATCCCATCTTGTTTCATTTACTCTTCTCCTATCCCCCTACCCCCCCGTGTTGCTTCTCCATGTCCTCATATCAGGGAGATCATATGATAGTTGTCTTTCTCCGATTGACTTATTTCACTAAGCATGATACGCTCTAGTTCCATCCACGTCGTCGCAAATGGCAAGATTTCATTTCTTTTGATGTTCCAAGATTAATTGTTTATGCACCACACCCAGTGCTCCATGTCCTCCTTAATACCCACCACCAGGTGGCTATGATCCTTTCCTTTTATATGGGTTATTTATTCTCTCCTTGTATTTTTGGTCAAATTACATGGGGCTATGCCTTCTTCTAAAATGTTAAGGGAATCAAATAGCTTACTGAAATTATTTTATGAGGCCTGGAATTAAATTATTGTTGGATCCGCTTTACTTTTCAATAATGAGAAAATCAGTTCCGTCCCCTCTTCTGCAGTATGTCATTTCATGTATCTCCAGGCTATTTTTTATGTCATTATGGTTACAGGGAGTAGAGGCCCAACCAGAGGCTGGATTTTCCAGACACTGTGTGGACTTCCCTCAGCTCTCCTTATTTCCCCCAGTTTTGTGCGAGGACTTCCTTGTAGGGGAAGAGCTCGCTTGAACACATGATTTCATCCACTGACAGAATCTGTCAGGCATCACTGCAGCTACTTCCATCCCACACACAGGAGCTGTCCTTGTGCCCCATGCTGATGCTGAACCATAACAATGCACCATATGGAGCCAGCATGGGATCAGGCGATCTGCTCTTTTCTCTTACCATCTCTGAGTTCAAGGCTCTCTTCCAGGTAAACGCTCGTCCCTGCATCTCCCTCTTCATGTATATACAGAGACACACCTCTCCCTAACTGTGTTCTCTGCTTCCTATGATAGCACATGAAAAGAGAGCTCAGGGGTTAGGTGCACTCTAAAATACTCAAGATGTAGTACCCACATCATAGAGAGGTTTGTAGGCTAACTCGAAAAATGTATCTTACATAGAAGAAGGAAATAGTGCCATCTTAACTTCTTGTTAGCTGGAGCGTCTCTGATAATTTTTTTCAAGGTATATTTGCTTTCTTTCTGGCTGAATTAAATAACTGAACCTTTTCTCAGTCTTATATAAAAGGATTCAATTTCATCACATCGACCCTAATTTTAACCTAAGATGTATGCAATAATTTTTTATAAGTTGAATTGTTTTTAAGTGCACTAACTTTGCATTAATAAAAATGTACATAAAAGAAACGCCTATTTTTATATCAGGCTCAACAGTTAACATTCCGTTTTGCTGGTGATGAATTATGACATATGACATCTTTGTGATTTTATCTGTAGATAGATATAAATATAGACATAGATGTACCCCCCATCCTATTTATCTTCATTTCATTCTATTACTTTATTTATAATGGGCAAAAAGACAGTCATCTCAGAGTATATTTGGCACAAAACATTCTATTTGATTAATGGTAATTATATTAACTAGATTATTTCCAAGATGTTGAAGTGCCTCAGGATTTTTTCTTTTTCTTTCCTCCTTTCTTCCTTTTTCTTTGATTCCTTCTTTCTTTTGTTTTCTCTTACTTCCGGTTAGTTAATACACAGTGTAATATTAGTTTCAGGTCTACAATACTCTGATTCAACATTTCCATACATCACCCGGTGCTCATCATGACAAGTGCCCTTAATCCCCATCACCTAGTTCACCCATCCCCTCTCCCACTTTACCTCTGGTACCATCAGTGTGTTGGTTATAGTTTAAAGACTGTTTCTTTTTTTTTTTTAAAGATTTTATTTATTTATTTGACAGAGATCACAAGTAGGCAGAGAGGCAGGCAGAGACAGGGAAGGGGAAGCAGACTCCCTGGTGAGCAGAGAGCCCGATGTGGGGTGCGATCCCAGGACCCTGGGATCATGACCTGAGCCGAAGGCAGAAACTTTAACCCACTGAGCCGCCCAGGCACCCCTAGAGACTGTTTCTTGGCTTATCTATCTCCCTCTTCTTTTTCCTTTGCTTATTTGTTTCTAAAATTCCATATACTAATTAAAAACATATGGTACTTGTCTTTCTCTGACTTATATCACTTAGCATTATTGGGGGGGCGGTTAATACACAGGACTGTGATTATTAGATCATAGGGTAGTTCTATTTTTAATTTTTTTCACGAATTTCCATACTGCTTTCCACAGTGGCAGCACCAGTTTGCATTTTCATCAACAATGCACGAAAGTTCCTTTTTCTCCATATCCTTGCCATCCTGGAGTCTTTAGGATTTTCTATATGTGGTATCATGTCATCTGCAAATAGTAAAATTTTCACTTCTTCCTTACTAACTTGGATATCTTTTATCTTTTTTGTTGTCTGATGGCTGTGGCTAGAACTTCTAGTACTATGTTGAATAAAAGTGATACGAGTGGATACTCCTGTCTTGTTCCTGACCTTGCAGGGAAAACTCTCTGTTTTTCTACATTAACTAAGATGTTTGTTGTGAGCTTCTCCTTTCTAGCTACAGTATGTTGAGGTATGTTTCCTGGAATGTTTCCTCTAAAAACCTACTTCGTTCATGAATGGGCGTCGTATTTGATCAAATGCTTTTTCTGCATCTATTGAAATGATCTTTTGATTCTTGTCCTTTGTTCTATGGATGCAGTGTGATCACACTGATTTGTGAACACTGACCCACACTTTACATCTTGGGAATAAATGCCAGTTGATCACGGTGAATGATTTTTCTCGTGTATTGCCGGATTCTGTTTGCTAGTACTTTGTCGGGTATTTCTGCATCTAAGATCATCGAAGATACTGGACTGTAGTTCTCTTTTGGGGGGCATGATGTCTTTATCCGGTTTTGGTATCAGGGTATTGTTGGCCCCACAGAACAAATTTGGAAGTTTTCCTTCCTCTTCTCTTCTTTGGAATACTTTGAGAAGAATAGATATTAACTCCTCTTTAAATGTTTGGTAGAATTCACCTGTGAAACTCTCTGGTCCTGGACTTTTGTTTGTTGGGAGTTTCTTGTTATTGAATCAATCTCCTTCCTGGTAATCGGTTTATTCAAGTTTTTGATTTCTTCCTCTTTCAGTTTCGCTAGGTTATGTTTCTGGAAATTTATCCATTTCCCCTACGTTGTCCAATTTGTTGGAATATAGATTTTCATAATATGCTCTTATAATTGTTTGTATTTCTATGTTATTAGCTGTTTTTTTTTCTCCTCTTTCTTGTAATTTTATTTATTTGAGTGTTTTCTCTTTGTTTTTTGATGAGTCTTCCTCAAGGTTTATGAATTTTATTTATCTTTTCAAAGAACCAACTCCTGGTTTCACTGATGGGTTCAACTGTTTTGTTTTTGTTTTGTTTTGTTTTTAGCTTCTATATCATTTATTTCTTCTCTAATCTTTATTATTTCCTTCCTTCTGCTAGTTTGGGTTTTTGTTGTTGTTGTTGTTGTGGTGCTTTTTCTATCTCCTTCAAATATGAGGTCACGTTGTTTATTTGAGGGTTTTATTGCTCCTTGAGGTAGACTTGTATGGCTATAAAGTTCCCTCTTACAACTGTTGTGTTTTCTTTTTCATTTGTTTCCACATACTCCAAGATTTCTTCTCTTATTTCCTGGTTGACCCATTCATTGTTTAGTAGCATGCTATTTAACCTCCATGTGTTTGTGCTCCTCCCAGATTTTCTTCTTGTGGTTGATTTCTGATTTCACAGTGTTGTGGTCAGAAAAGGTGCATGGTATGACTTTGATCTTTCTGAACTTGTTGAGACTGGTTCTGTGGTCTATTACGTGACACGTTCTAAAGAATGTTTCATGAGCATCTGAAAAGAATGTGTACTCTGCTGTTTTAGGATGGAATATTCTGAATATACCTGTTAAATCCCATCTGTTCTAATGCGTCATTCAAAGCCATTGCTCCCTTGTTGATTTTCTGAATGGATGTTCTGTCCATTTATGGAAGTGGGGTGTTAACGTCCCTACTGTTACTGCATTTTTATCGATTACTTCCTTTATGTTTGTTATTAACTTTTATATATTTGGGTGCTCCCACTTGGGAAGAATAAATATTTACAATTGTTATATCTTCTCGTTGGATTGTTCCCTTTATTATTATATAGTTAGCTTCTATATATCTTGTTATGATCTTTGTTTTAAAGTCTATTTGATCTGACATAAGTATTGTTACTCCAGCTCTTGTGGCATCCATTTGTATGATAAGTATTTATTTCTCTCCTCACTTTCAACTGCAGGTGTTTTAAGGTCTAAAATGAGTTTCCTATAGGCAGCATATAGATAAGTCTATTCTCTTATCCATTCTGTGCTATCTTTTGACTGCAATATTTAGTCCATTTACATTCAAAATAATTACTGATAGATAATGCTTTTACTGTTGTTTTATTACTTGTTTTGTGGCTATTGCTGATTTTTCTCTGACCCTTTCTTCTCTTTCTCTCATGTTTTGCTGGGTTTTCTCAGTAGTATATTTGGATTTCCTTCTCTATTCTTTGCATTGGTATTTTTTTGTTACTTTTTAAACTTTTTATTGATGTAAAAAATATATTCAAAAAAGGACACAAGTCATGTCAGTATATAGCTCAATTCATAAATTGAACTCATTTATGCAACCAGAACCAAGATCAAGAAAGAGAACATTATCAGCACCCGGAAGCCCCTTTGTGCCTTCTTCCATTCACTGTTCCCACAAAGGAGTTACTCTCCTAACTTCAAATGCCATTGACTTACTTCATCTGTTTGAACTTTATGAAAATGGAATTATCCAGAATATATTCTTGTACGTTTGCCTTCTTTTGAGTAGAATGTGAGATTCTTTCATATGGTTAGGTGAAGTTTTAATTCTATTGCTGCATTTCTAATGTGCACACAAAGCTTGTCCATAACTCACTTAACTGATATTATTTGTCTGGCCCCTATAGGCAACTGAGTTCAGTACCACAGTCTAGATATAAATCTATTAGAAATCTTTCCCTTTACAATTCTCCCAACACTCAAAATCCCTTGGCTTTTCCACAGCCATTTAACTCTCTGTCTAGTGATTTAAATTTTCTTCTTTTTCCATTTTATTTTATTTCATTTCTTTTCAATGTTCCAGCATTCATTGTTTATACACCACACCCAGTGCTCCATGTAATATGTGCCCTCCATAATACGCACCACCAGGCTCACCCAACCCCCCATTCCTCTCCCCTCCAAAACCCTCAGTTTGTTTCTCTCATGGTTTGTCTCCTCCTTCAATTTCTCCCAACTCCCTTCTCCTCTCCTTCTCCCGATGTCCTCCGTGTTATTCCTAATGCTTCACAAGTAAGTGAAACCGTATGATAATTGACTCTTTCTGCTTGACTTGTTTCACTCAGCATAATCTCCAGTCCCGTCCATATTGATACACAAGTTGTGTATTCATCCTTTCTGATGGAGGCATAATACTCCATTGTATATATGAACCATATCTTCTTTATCCATTCGACTTTTGAAGGGCATCTTAGTTCTTTCCACAGTTAGGCAACTGTGACAATTGATGCTATGAACTTTGGGGTACAGATGGCCCTTCTTTTCACTACATCAGTATCGTTGGGGTAAATACCCATTAGTGCAATCGCAGGTTCATTGGGAAGCTCTACTTTTAATATCTTAAGGAATCTCCACACTGTTTTCGAAAGTTGCTGCACCAACTTGCATTCCCACCAACAGTGTAAGAGGGTTCCCCTTTCTCCACATCCTCTCCAACACATGTTGTTTACTGTCTTGTTAATTTTGACCATTCTAACTGGTGTAAAGTGGTATCTCAATGTAGTCTTGATTTGAAAAACCACAAATTTGAAAAACATCTCCCTGAGGGCTAATAATGTTGAACATTTTATCATGTGTCCGTTAGCCATTTGTATGTCTTCTTTGGAGATGTGTCTGCTCATGTTTTCTGCCCATATTTTGATGTGATTATCTGTTTTGTGTGTGTTGAGTTTGAGGAGTTCTTTATAGATCTTGGATATCAATCCTTTGTCTGTAGTGTCATTTGCAAATATCTTCTCCCATTCCGTGGGTTGCCTCTTTGTTTTGTTGACTGTTTCCTCTGCTGTGTAGAAGCTTTTGATCTTGATGTAGTCCCCAAAGTTCATTTTCACTTTTGTTTCCTTTTCCTTTGGAGACATATCTTGAAAGAAGTTGCTGTGGCCGATGTTGAAGAGATTACTGCCTATGTTCTCCTCTAGGGTTTTGATAGATTCCTGCCTCCCACTGAGGTTTTTTTATCCATTTTGAGTTTTCTTTGTATATGGTGTAAGAAAATGGTTGAGTTTCATTCTTCTACATGTAGCTGTCCAATTTTCCCAGCACCATTTATTGAAAAGACTGTCTTTTTTCCACTGTATATATTTTCCTGCTTTGCCAAAGATTATTTGATCATAGAGTTGAGGATCCATATCTTGGCTCTCTACTCTGTTCCATAGGTCTGTATGTTTGTTTTTGTGCCAGTACCATGCTGTCTTGGTGATCACAGCTTTCAGACCAATATCCCTGATGCATATGGATGCTAAGATTCTCAACAAGATCTTAGCTAATAGAATCCAAAGTACATTAAAAAGATTATCCGCCATGGCCAGGTGGGATTTATCCATGGGATGCAAGGGTGGTTCAACATTTATAAATTAATCAATGTGATAGAACAAATCAGTAAGCCTGTATAAGTAAAGCTTGAAATCAGGCAATGTGATGTTCCCAGTTTTGTTTTTCTTTTTCAACATTTCCTTAGCAATGCGGGGTCTTTTCTGGTTCCATACAAATTTTAGGATTGTTTGTTCCAGATCTTTGAAAAATGTTAGTGGAATTTTGATTGGGATGGCATTGAAAGTACAGATTGCTCTAGGCAATATAGACATTTTAACAATGTTTATTATTCTGATCCATGAGCATGGAATGATCTTCCATCTTTTTGTGTCTTCTTCAATTTCTTTAATAAGTGTTCTGTAGTTCCTTGAGTACAGATCCTTTACCTCTTTAGTTAGATTTAGTCCCAGGTATCTTAGAATTCTTGGAGCTATAGTAAATGGAATCAATTCTCTGATTTCCTTTTCTACGTAAGCTGGTTTCAAGCTTTACTGCATTAGTATTTTTTTGATTTATGGTTACCACTTGGCTTATATATAACATTCTCAGCTGTAGCAGTCTATATGAAGTTGATGGTCGTTTGATTTTGAACACATTCTTAACTCTCACTGTCTTATGTATATAATGTCATATTTTACATTCTTTTATTTTGTGCTTGACTGATCCTTTTACAGCAATATTCATTTTTACTGCTTTTATGTTTTATACTTTCATACTGTCACTTTTGGTATTTCCTTTCCACTCAAATTATCCCCCTTAGCACTTCATGCGGGGCTAATTTAGTGGTCATGAACTCCTTTAGTTTTGTTTGTCTGAGAAACTCATTATCTCTCCTCTTCTGAATGACAGATTTGTTGGAAAGAGTATTTTTGGTTGCAGATTCTTTTCCTTCCAGTACTTTGAATACATCGTGCCTCTGGATATATCATGAATATGAAACTGGCTTGCCAAATTTCTTCTGAAAAATTCCCTGAGAGCCTTATGAAGTTTCCCCCGTATATAACTGTCTTCTTTTATCTTATTGCTTTTAAGATTTTTTTCTTTATCACTACATTTTGCCATTTTAATTACAACATTTCTTGGTGCAGATCTGCTTTTGTTGACTGTGTTGGTGATTCTCTGTGCCTCCTGGATCTAGATATCTGTTTTTGTTTTTGTTTTTGTTTTGTTTCCAAATTAGGGATGTTTTCAGCTATAAGTTCTTCATGAAATTTCTGTCCCCTTTTCTCTCTCTCTTCATCTTCTGAGATCCCTATAATATGAATGTTATTACATTTGATGTATTCTATGAGTCTATTCTCATTTTGCATAATTCCTCTTTCTGTCTTTTGTTCAGCTTCATTACTTTCTATTAATCTGTCTTCTAGGTCATTAATTCATTCTTCTGCTTGTTCCAGCCTGCTGGAAACACACATCAAGTGTATTTATCATTTTGTTTATGAATGTTTTATCTCTGCTAAGTTATCCTTTATCTCCGTGTTAAGAGTCTCACTGATTTCCTCTATTCTTTTCTCAAGTCCATCGAATATCCTTATGATCATTACTTTAAATTGTCTATCAGGTATATTACTTATGTATGTTTTGCTTAGATTTCTGGCCATGACCTTGTTCTGTTCTTTCATTTGGGACAAATTCCTCTGTCTTCTCATTTATCTAAGTCTTTATACCTGTGTGTGTGTGTGTGTGTGTGTGTGTGTGTTAGGAAATTCAGGCCTTAAGGTCATAAGTTGGGAAGAGGTAAGGGTGGGATAGATGGAAAGCTGTACCAAGGGAGACTGTCTTGTGGAAGTCAAAGACCCAACCCACGGTTTGTCTAAAACACTAAGATTTAATCAGAAGATTACAGAAGGCTCCCACTCTCTCACACCATACTCACAACACTACAAGGATCCAAAAGAATAACAATAAGTTACAGCAAAAAGGGCTGCAAGACACTGACTCTAAGGAAGAGCTCTTGGGGAAAACCAAAATGAAGGGGAAATGAAAAACAAGACCCTTAGACAAATTTGAAACCTCTACCACCTATAGCTGTAGTGTACCTAAAACGTAGCTCAACTCCCACCCAAAGTAACATAAATCCTCACACTAAAGGTATAGTTACCTCGGTTCCTGTCACCTAACAAAACATGTCTGGTTTCCAATTGAAAGAAAAAAATACCAGGTACCTCAACTGCCAAGAAAAAAAATACACCATCAGGAAAGACAAAGCAATCATCAGGATCAGACTCAGATGTCAGAATTACTAACAGGAAACTTAAAATACCTAGAATTAATAGGCTAGGCTAACAGAAAAAGTATACAACATGCCAGAGCATGTATATTATAAGGAGAAAGTTGGAAACTAAGAAAAAAGAAAAGGAAATTCTAGGTGTAAAAAACATTGAAAAATAATGAAGGATACTTTTGGTAGACTCATTAGTAGAATGGATATGATTGAAGGAAAAAATAATTGAACTTGATTATATATTAATGGAAATTTTCCAAACTGAGATGCAAGGAGAATAAATAATAATAATAATGATAATAATAATAATCCACAAACACAGAAAACCCAAGACCCACTGTACAATTTTAAGTGTTTTATCAGATGTATAATTGAAATACCAGAAATAGAACAAAACAGAGCAGAAGAAATATTTGAAAGTATTACCATCCAAGTACATTTTAAAATTAATGACAGATGCCAAATAACAGATCCAAGAAGTCCAGAGAATACCAAGCAGCTAAATACTAACACACACACACACACACACACACACACACACACACAAACACCACTAGGCGTATCATGTTTAAACTACAGAAAACTGAAGTTGGAGAAAATCTTGAAAGAAGCCAGAGTTTAAAAAAAAAAAAAATAGATTGCCTTATATAGAGAGAGGAAAAAGGGTAAAGGTTATTATAGTGAACCTTTCCTCAAAAAACAAGCAAGAAATGAGTGAAATATTTAAAATGTTGAAAGATAAAATCAGGCACATCAACATCTGATTCTTTTTTTAAGATTTTATTTATTTATTTAAGAAAGAAAGAGAACACAGAAGTGGGAGGAACAAATGGAGAAGGAGAGAGCGAATCTCAGTTAAGTTCTGTACTCTCTTTCTGCAGTGTTTCCTCTAATGTGAATCAATACTCATATACATGTGTGTCTTTTTAAAATTCTTCCTCTGGAATGCTCATAGGCAAATTTTTCATTTCCTAGATTCTATCCCAATTTGTGGGTTTATATTTTTTATCTTTTGATTATTTTACTCTGTTTTCCATAGCACTTTTAAATTAGTTCCTCTATTTGACCCATTTAATTAGTTTTAAAATATATTGGCATCAATACTTTTAATCTTTTCATGCTCTCTATTCCAATTTTATCACATCATATTCCTTTGATAATGATACAAAGTACTCAAAATCTGAGAGTACTGGATAGAAAATTTCTTTTTTTCTTTCCTAAATTGTCTGCTTATTCTATGGTCAGTTTTATTGTTCATTCATTGTATTTTCTCTTTCATGCTCCAAATTTTGTTGCCACCTGTTGATACTATGTTCTGAATCAGTGATTGAATCAATAGTGTGATTGGTTTTGCATATTTCTTTTGGCTGTGCAAGCCTTTATAGTTCAGTTCTCATGCTAGTCTAAAGGCCTATTAGTATGATCCCCAGATCTGCCAAGGTAACCACTCAAGTCCTGCTTCTCAGGACTAGGAACAGAAATAAAGATAAAATGAACTGTATTTACCTGTAGAATATGAAGTTAAAGAATGTCCTGTTGGGGGGCCTGGGTGGCTCAGTCGGTTATGTGTCTGCCTTTAGCTCAGGTCATGATCCCAGAGTCCTGGGATAGAGCCCTGTATCTGGCTGCCTGCTCAGTGGGGAGTCTGCTTCTCCTTCTTTCTCTGACCCTCTCCCCAGCTCCTGCTTGCTCTCACGTTTTCTCTCACTCTCTCTCTCTCATGCATGAGCGCGTCTGCACATGCTCTCTCTCTCAAATAAAAAAATAAAATCTTTTAAAAGAAAAGAACTCCTGTTTACTTCTCTGTACAATTTAATGTGTTACTGTTTATTTCTCTGTATAATTTAATGTAATTAACCATATGTATTTGTTTGTGTCCTGCACTTGACTTTGATGTGGCTTAGCTCTTCACTGGATAGCTAAGTCGTAATGTAATTTAATTCAGCTACAATCACTAAAGCTATTGTCTTCACTGAGGTTTCTGGCATGCTCCTGAACCAGATGAAATGGCTGTCAGCACATTATAAGACCACCACGTTTACAAAATGGGTTCAGTCTCGTGTTTGGAAAGGGTCAATGGAATATTCTGAAGATCAGACATGAACCTCATTCAAAACACCATCCATAACTGATCATCCTTTTGTGAAGATTTTGACGTTGGAAGTTTGTAGCACCACCTGACCTGAATATGTTGCCTTTTAGCATCCCTAGTATCCTAGTCACACTGACTTCCTTTTGGTGTTTAGATGAGAAAACTCTTGCGTCCAGTATTTCCATTAATCCGAAAGTACTATGTAGAGGGATGGGGCAACTCCTCTATCTCAGTGACTTCTAGAACAGAAGACCCCGAGAATACCTCAGGCATCTTACTTGTATGCTATAGGAAAAATGCAGACAGCCCTCACACAACATAATGTGCTACGAATAAGTTTAGAATTAAAGGTGGAGTGGGATTACTGATACCCACAAAGAATACTCAGACTGAGTGGTTGAGCGGTTAAAAATAGAGAAGTACCAACAGAAGACAGGGTCCCTGGACAGGGGAAAAAAAATCATAAAGCCGTGTTAGCTTAAAATATAGTAGCATCTTCTTATGTAACCATCATGTTATTCTTCTCTTGCTGTGAATTTGGCAGTTAGTTCACATTTATCCATAGGTCAGCTACAGAGAACAGTGCGGTGATTTCACTGTAACACAGGAACAATGCAGATGACACTGACCTTGCATTTCCTTCACCTTCTCCACCCTGTGACATCCATTTCCAGTTTAATTCGGCATCACCTTCTAGGGCTTAGCCTTGACATTGGTATAACCCACAACTATACTATCACTAAAGCACAAAATACTGTTCTTTGCATGCAATCTCAGAATGTGTCATAATAAGCTGACTTTTCATCTCCAAAGGACTTCTAAAATCATTATAAAAAATAAACAAAAAGACATATTTAGTATTCCAAGTAAAATGCCTGCTACACCACAGGCTCTCGATGCTAATTCTTTTCTCCCTTTGCCCAAGACAAATTCAATCATCAATTAAATTTCTCCAATCCAATTTGTACCCAGAATGCTATTGATAATTACATACCTGCAGATAACTATATTACAAATATATTTATTTTGAAGAGACTAATCTTTCAAAAATTTTATGCATGGGTATGAAAAAAGATCCGTTTTCTACAAACATTTACTGAATATAAAACACATATAGAAAAGTCTACACTGTTGGTGGGAATGCAAGTTGGTGCAGCCACTTTGGAGAACAGTGTGGAGATTCCTTAAGAAATTAAAAATAAATCTTCCCTATGACCCTGCAATTGCACTACTGGGTATTTACCCCAAAGATACAGATGTAGTGAACAGTCAAGCAGAGAGTGTCAATTATCATATGGTTTCACTTATTTGTGGAGCATAACAAATAACAAGGAGGACATAGGGAGATGGAGAGAAGAAGGGAGATGAGGGAAACTGGAAGGGGAGGTGAACCATGAGAGATTATGGACTCAAAAGGGTTTTGAAGGGGGGGGGGGTGGGAGGTTGGGGGAGCCAGGTGGTGGGTATGATGGAAGGCACATATTGCATGGAGCACTGGGTGTGGTGCAAAAACAATGAACACTGTTACACTGAAAAGAAATTAATAAAAAAAAAGTTTACAATTGCAATTGTACAGCTCATTGATGTATCCAAAGGAATCACTCGTGTATATAACACCTGGATAAAGTCATAAAAGATCAGCAGCTCTCCAGAAGATCCAAGGTGTCTCGTCTATACCCTTCTTCCTCCCAAATTCAACCATTACTTAGATTTCTAAAATGATAGATTAGTGCATACCTATGTACTTAAATGGGCACATGTCGTGTGCATTTGTTTGTTTCCTGCATATGACTGTGATGTGGGTTAGCTCTTCACTGGATAGCTAGGTTGAAAAAGGACACATTGCAAAAAGTGGAGCTAGGGGCTGCAAATCTACTAAAGACTCAGTCAGCTCTGGCTTTAGCTGTAGTCCATTGGTGAAAGAAGACAAAGTCGACCAGATTTAAGGAGGGTGAATTGAACTTTACCCAATAGTGGCAAGAGTGGAAAATAAAATCCCCTCACCTTTAACCATCAAAAAGATCACAGATGTATTAAGTAAACTTCTTTTAACTATAATAACAGAAAAATAAATTATTCTTATCTCAGCTTGGATAGATTTCTACCCACACTCATCAGTGGAAAGAACATTCATTTTTCAAGGTTTGGTTTACCACCCCATTCTCTGGGAAGATACAGCTTTTATTCTTCCATCAAAAATCATGACTTTCACTTCACATTAATTGCATTAAAACATTTTTCATACCCAGCAACATACTTCAGATTTATATTAAATTCCTTTCTGTGTGACATAGTAAACAATTTGAGAAAGGAACAATATTTTATTCATAATTATTCCCAAGTCACTATAACTGCATCTATTTTATTAGCTCTTAATAAATAATTGTTGAATAGTTGATGTTAAATTACAACATGAATTAAACATGGCATTAAATATTCAACAAAAGAAGCTGTGTGATGGGTAGAATTAGTTGAATATTTATTTTAGCAGTATGTATTTTTGTATTTCTCTTATTCTACTTATTGTAGAAAAGTTCGAAACTACGAACAAAGGAAAAAGAGACAAAAATTCATAATTTCATGACTCAGATAATCACAACTAAATTGTGACTGATGAATTGTTTGAACTCCCTATTTTTATCGACACTTTGAATTATTTTTGGGGAATATTCGTGACATTTCTGCATTCCAAATTTTGTTCTTCTCATATTTAAAGTTAAGAAATACAATTTTAATATGTTTCACAAAATAACAACGATAAAAGCAAAAGTTACCATAACTAATATTTTGTAGCCAGAGTGACTCTTTAGTTTCATCTCTAGTATTCATTCTGCATTAGAAAATAACGAAGTTTTGGGGCACCTGGATGGCTCAGTGGGTTAAACCCTCTGCCTTCAGCTCAGGTCATGATCCCAGGGTCCCAAGATCGAGCCCCACATCAGGCTCTCTGCTCCATGGGGAGCCTACTTCCCTGCCCTCTCTCTGCCTACTTGTGATCTCTGTCTGTCAAATAAATAAATAAAATATTTTTTTAAAAAAGAAAATAATGAAATGCTGATGTCTTCATGTTTTTCTGAAAAGCAATTAATATTTTTTTCCTGTGTATTATAGGGAAATTTTCTGTTTTAAAAATTATAAAAATTTACCTAAAATTAATAACATATATTTTTCCAAATTAATTAGTTTAAAAAACAGATGTTCTTATATAACTATTCCATTACTTAAGATCTTTTGTATTATAAAAATTATTTTACTATTTTACATATTGTTGAAATGAATATTGTTTAGTTAAAACTGCCTCTTCACTAAAGATTATTCTTTGTCTTTTAGATAAACTAGGTGAAACGGAACAACTGAGAAAAATTGCAACATATGATTTTTTTTAAAAGGGAAGACAATGTTAATTTGTTTTTACAAATGATATTCCTCTTGGATCATTCTGATAGTTAATTTTCTGTGATAGATCTTTGCTTTGCCATGCATTTATATCAATATGCATATGTCACTTTTCATAAGTGCTTATAATTTGTTTTTAAATTAATTAAATTTACCTTAACTTTTTGACTTCAAACATAATAGGCCATAGCTTAGAAATGAGTAGCCAGGGGCACCTGGGTGGCTCAGTGGGTTAAGCCGCTGCCTTCCGCTCAGGTCATGATCTCGGGGTCCTGGGATCGAGTCCCGTGTCGGGCTCTCTGCTCAGCAGGGAGCCTGCTTCCCTCTCTCTCTCTCTCTCTCTGCCTGCTTCTCTATCTACTTGTGATCTCTCTCTGTCAAATAAATAAATAAAATCTTTAAAAAAAAAAGAAATGAGCAGCCAAAAAAATTATTAAATACATAAAAATGCTAATCAATACCATGTTAGTATCTTCAGTTATAATATTCAAAAATGTTGATCCCAGAGTATCTTCGGTGAAATCACTCATCATTGATTTTGACCATGAAAAAGTCAAGTTACAGTAAGGGAAAAAGAACAACTCTAAACTATTTTGTATTACACATCCAAAAATAATTGATTATGATGCAAATAATTGATTATGTTTCAACAAATATTGATAATTTTGTCTTTCTCTTTTTGTTCAAAATTTGTCAGATTCATCATGTTTTACAGGTATCTATAGCTTGTTCATTCTGTTTGCTGGGTGGTAGTCTACTTGAGGAATGAATTAAACATTTTTATCCATCAGAAAATGTCATTTTCTCCCAGTTTGGAACTATGGTATGTAATGCTGTTATGAATATTTTTGTGCACATACATATACATTCTGTTGAGAATGTATTAAGAAGTATACTCTTTAGATCAAAACATATGTTCATCTAGACAATAGAAAACAGTTTTCCAATGTTCTGATACAGTTTACATTCCAACCACCAGTCTGTGAGCATTCCATTTGTTTTATATTCTCACCAACATTTGATATTATTGGTATTTATAATTTTAGCCATTTTTCTGTGTACAAATATGGAAGAATTAATTTACATTTTCTTGATGAAAGATAATTACTTCTTGCCACTTTTGTGAAGTGACTATTTAAGTTCTTTGCCCATATTCCTTTGGTTGTCTTTTTTTTTTCTTATTGATTTATTTTTCTTGATATATTCTGGGTATGACTTCTTTGTTGGTTATATGTACCAGTAATAATCTATCCCAGTCGGTGGCATAATTTTTAATTTCTTAACAATGAATTCTTATGAAGAGAAGATCATCTCTCTTGATGAATGTCATCCAGTTTTTTAGGTTTTTCCTTACAGTGAGTGCCTTCTGTATACCCTGAGGAAATCTTTTCCCACCCCACCATCAGTAAGATCAACCCGCTATTGCCTTTAAGCTTCATTTCACATTTCACATTTAGATCCACACTCAGCCCTGTATAGTTTTTGTGTATCATGTAAGGCAGGTGCAGAATCATTCATTTCCTCATGGATGTTCCAAAGGGGAAATATTTTCTCCAGCCCTCTGAGTGCGTACACGTGAAAGTGGATCCCAGTGTAAAGTGAGGGGTTAAGAGGGAACAGGTGCTTTGGGATTTCACAAGCTTCTGCTGGGGGAGCAAATTACAAATGCTTCTGATCTTGATCTTGTAAATTACCTTGACTTGTCGCTATTGTCATAAAGCTCATTCCACCCAATTTGGGGGGTTGGTTTCTGGATTCTTTATTGTGTTTCGTGGTTTATTTTGGTACTGATATCACACCGTTTTAGTTATTATAACTTTATTGTACATGTTGATTTTATGGTAATGAAAGTCTTCCATTTCCTCCTTGATCATTGTCTTAACTATTCTTGGCCCTTTCTATTTCTAAATGTCTTCAGAAGCAGCTTGCAAATTTCCACAAAACAGCTTGCTAAGCATTTTTATTATGATTACACTGAATTTTTAGATCATAGAGGATAACTGGATTATTTAAAATTTAGACACTTATGATTAATGACCATGTTATATACTTCCATTTTTTAAGCATTTATTTTTTTCTCTTGATAATATTTTATTATTTCCCATATAAGGTCTTGTATAACTTTAGCTGGACTAGTTCCTAGGCATTTGATTTTTTAATGTTCAGACATATAATTCTGTTTATGTAATTTCTGTTTGCTATTCTACTTCAGAAATTCTTTGTGCTAACAGTGGACAAGTAGTCTGAAGGTGAATCAACATAACAAGGGAAACTGCTATAATATCTCTGTGGATTGCTTGGTTTAGCCCTTTGAATAGTCCATGGTGTCCCCAAGTGAAATCCTAGGAGGTAATTGGGACTTTTCAACCTTGGCGGGTCCTGGATCCCATAAGCCCACCAAAAGTTCTACTTACTTTATCATCTCAAATACCATTAAACATGGGGAATCAGCTCAAATGTCCCTTGTATAGGAGAAAACAGCTCTGATGGCAGACTCACCTCTCACTAATCCCTTGTCTTGCATATAATCAAATGATTGGCCCACAGAGTGTCAATATGTCATACTTGACAACTTTATTTTCTAACTTATAACAAAGGAAACATACTTTAGCAAACTGCAGAACTCATAAAAAATGTTGAGTTCATTGAACGCACTAATATCCATAGCTTACCCCCACAAACTGCAATTTGGTAAAATAACTGGGCTCATATATTGTTTATATTGTACTACATGTTTGTAATTGGGTTCATATATTATATGCTTTGCCAGTAACATAGGTGATTCGGATATTTGCTCTTGAAGACCATAATTTTAAAATATTACTTGAAAGTGAAAATGAATCATGATACTTCTCTGGGTGTTAAAAGAGAATGTAAGGGCACCTGGATGGCTCAGTGGGTTAAGCCTCTGCCTTCAGCTCAGGTCATGATCTCAGTGTCCCGGGATCGAGCCCCCATCAGGCTCTCTGCTCAGCAGAGACCCTGCTTCCCCTTCTCTCTCTGCCTGACTCTCTGCCTACTTGTGATCTCTCTCTATCAAATAAATAAAATCTTTAAAAAAAAATGTGACAGAATGTATACTTTGCATATTCAAAAATGATGCAGATGCATTACAATTTTAACATTTTCCTTCACTTAATAGCATGCATCCTTGTTGTCAAATTTTTCCCATTCAACTATTGTTAATAATGATAATGGAGCTATCAAATATGCCATTTCCAAAGGGAACAGCCAACATCTCTCTTGGCCAGCATTCTTTTTAAGCCATAATAATATTTTTAAAGATTTATTTATTTATTTATTTTTAGAGAGAGAGCAAGAATATGCTCATGAACAGGGGGAGGGGTAGAGTGAGACGGAGGGAGAGGGAGGGAGAGAATCTCAAGCAAACTCCCCGCTGAGCACAGAATCTGTCATGGGGTTTGATCCCAGCACCATAAGATCATGACCTAAGCAGAAATAAAGACTTGGTCACCAGGCACCCCAGCCTGATTTTTAAAAGCAGTAGTATTTTTAATTTATAAGTTATTCACAACCTATTAGTACTGGAAATATTCAGGACATTTGGAATACAGAATATGTAAGAACTGTCCAAACTTGGCTTCTTCAATGCACTTCATTGCTGTATTTTAAGGTATATCTTTCAGACAATAACTATTTGACCATTTATATCTACTATGGGATTTTATCTGCGTGCAATATTTTTTTTTAAAGATTTTATTTATTTATTTGACAGAGAGAGATCACAAGTAGATAGAGAGGCAGGCAGAGAGAGAGAGAGGGAAGCAGGCTCCCCGCGGAGCAGAGAGCCTGATGCGGGACTCGATCCCAGGACCCTGAGATCATGACCTGAGCCGAAGGCAGCGGCTTAACCCACTGAGCCACCCAGGCGCCCCTGCGTGCAATATTTTATTGAATCATTTATTTGTTATAATAACACCAATGAATCTCTTTAAGATAGAGAAGGTAAAGTATTTTGAAGTTATTGTTTTTCCTCATTATGATCTCACTTTTCTCTGACTAAATAAACCCCCACAATATTATTTAATATCATTGTCCAGTTCCCTAAAAATTAAACTATGATAGTGTGTGATTATCAATGTTTGCTTATTCTGTGGCCCTTATAATAACTTTAGTGATATTAAGTTCAAATTACTTCTAATTTCTTTAATTTTCATAACTACCTCTGCCTTCTAAATTATTAGTTTTTTTGTGTTTTTCTTTGAAAAAAATATTTTTTAAAAAAGTGGAAGTGAATCTTGTTTGTTAATTTAGAAACAAATTATAAGAAATTATGAAAAGCAACATATGCACATTAGCATAAATGAACTACAAAGGAAATAACATTAGAAAATATATTATAGACTCTTAACTACTAAAATGAAATCATCAAGAGGTGCCTGAGTGGCTCAGTGGGTTAGAGCCTCTGCCTTCAGCTCAGGTCATGATCCCAGGGTCCTGGGATCGAGCCCCACAACAGGCTCTCTGGTCAGCAGGGAGCCTGACCCCCCCCCCCCCCCGGCGCCTCTCTGTCTGCTTGTGATCACTGTCTGTCAAATAAATAAATAAAATCTTTAAAAAAATAAATAAATGAAATGAAACCATCAAGGAGTATCCATTTGTAAAAACAAGTAGAACTCTTTTTAAATTTTTTTTGTATACTATTGATGTAGCCTGCTTTTCTCAGCCATCCCACTCCTTATAATTTATCCAAAATATCTTCAATGTACACATAGTCTTATCTAAAAGTTATATAGTCCAATATTTAGATTATAAAAAGTTGACTTTTTATATAAAAAGTCCTTGAAAAATGCAAAAATTATTAATTCCATTAAGATGATATTAAAGAAGATCATTTGGTTTTTTAATTTGAGGCAATTTATGATTTGACATAATTTCATTATAACTTGATAAATGGAAATTATAAAATGTTACCTTACCATGCATATCATGAAGAGCTAAAGACAGAAAAACTTAATCATTTTCTACAAATTTACTATGTACTATAGGATAAACTGAAGGGTCTGCCCTAGCCCTATTGTTAGGGGATTTGTTCCCGTAGCCCTAATATTGGGGATTTTTGTTCTCAGTTGTTATTAGTGAGAAGCATTAGATTTGTGTGAGTCAACACAAAGTTTAAAGAGCCAAAAATACCATGTATGTTACTTTTAGAAAAAGTTAAGAATGTGCATAAAAAGAATATTCAACGAAACTCTGAGTGACTATAAATGATGGATTATGGGTAACCTTTATTTTCTTCTTTGTATTTATCTTATTTATTTAAGTTTTATTTTATAGCTATAGAACATATTCATAGAGTATATTTCTATTTTATTTATAATATAATACATTTTATTATAATTTGTAATAAAAATACCTGTAGTTAAAATAAATATTAAAGTCATCTTGCCAATACTGCAGTTTCTTACAATGAAAAAACTTAGTCTTACCATATGATCCAGCAACTGTGTTCCTAGGTATTTAATCTGCAGATTTGAAATGTATGTCTGCATAGAAACCTGCATGTAAATGTTAGTAGCAGCTTTATTCATAATGTCTAAAGACTAGAAGCAACAGAGACGTCCTTCAACCTATAAAGAGATAAACAACTATGAAACAATGTACAAAGAATTATTACTCAGAGATTAAAAAAAAGGATGAGCTATCAAGCTACAAAAGACATAGATGAAACTTAAATGTGTGTTACCAAGTTAAAGAAGACAGTCTGAGAGACTGTGAACTGTTCCATTGCAGTTACCTGCCTGACCAACTATTGCTGTGGTGAGAAGGTAGAAAAGGTGAAGGGCAGGGAATTCTTAGGGCAGTGTAACCACTCTGTATGATACTGTAATGGTGAACGTAGCATACTATTTGTCAAAAACTCATGGAACTTTACATGATAACAATTAACCTATTGTATGCGAATTTTTAAGAAGTCAGGCGTTCAGGAATCCCAAGATGGAATGCAGAAAATGACAAAATGATCTACATGTATTACATATATATGAAACAGCCACACTGAACAGGGAGGGGAGAGCAGGTACTGACCTAACTATCTTTGGACATTAAGGGATAGAAGATTAAAGGCAGAAGAAATTATACATAATTTTGTAAATGGAAATTATAAAGCATACTGTACTCTAGTTGATAAAATTGTTTCTGACAGGGTACAGGTTAGCAACTGAGCCCACCACATGCGTATACTGGAATTAAACAATTAACTAAATGGGTGGCAATGGTGGGAGCTAGGTTTCTCATTGTTAAAGTTGGATATCACAAATAAGCCAGTGGAAGATTGCACAGTGGTATTATGGTAATGGACTAGAGTTGGAGACATCTGTATGAACTCATGTTCAGCTTAATATAGATACATATACTTAAATATAGAAGTATTTATAGACATGCAGGTAAAGAAGGGTTTGTATATATAACTTTTCTCTATCAGCTAGAGGGCCCAAGACATCAAGTAGCAACATCTAGCACCCAGATTTGATTTCCATGCCATAAATAATTTTCATAAAAAAAAAAATCAGCACTCCTTGGAGAAATGACTG
The DNA here is from genome assembly GCF_922984935.1 of Meles meles. Taxonomy (NCBI): domain Eukaryota; kingdom Metazoa; phylum Chordata; class Mammalia; order Carnivora; family Mustelidae; genus Meles; species Meles meles. The sequence goes on from NC_060075.1 coordinate 102,656,782, forward strand.
ACTCCAAGATTAAGGGAGGAAATATACAAGATGAGACTGAAACATCTTGTAGTGCCTGAAAGTAAGGAAGTTATTTAAAACCAAAACGCAGGGGCACCTGGGTGGCTCAGTGGGTTAAAGCCTCTGCCTCTGGCTCAGGTCACGATCCCAGGTTCCTGGGATGGAGCCCCACATTGGGCTCTCTGCTCGGCGGGGAGCCTGCTTCCTCCTCTCTCTCTCTGCCTGCCTCTCTGCCTACTTGTGATCTCTGTCTGTCAAATAAATAAATAAATAAATCTTTAAAAAAATAAAAATAAAATAAAATAAAACCAAAATGCACAATCATGGAGGTATGTCAAAGGGTGACAAGAACCAAGCTCCCAATACTCAGACTGGAACAATTTGTGCAAAAAAGTAATTAAAATAGTATTACAATTTATCTATGAGTCCATGCTGATAAGTACAAATAATTAAATAAATACCTAAATTGGAGACAATGGACAGACCTCTATGCAGAAAAACTGAAAATAATTGATGTAGATATTCTACCACAAAGAAGCAGAGCATAATACATGTAGTGACCATGGAGAATAGTGGGGAAAGAGAGGGAAAGATTCCAGTGGAGAAACCTGAAAAATTCTACCTCAGTCAGGTGAGCACGGTTAACATCAACAGTGATGAATCATGTTGTCAGTATGTATGCTTGAAAAAATGTGATAAAGATGGCACTATATCTCTGTGATCCTCCACCCCAAAACACACAAACCCAAGGCTGATCATGAAGCAAACGTTAGGTGAATCACAATTAGAAGGGCATTCTACAAATACCTGATCAGTGCTTCTAAACTATCCAGATCGTCGAAAACAAGGATAGTCTGAGAAACTGTCATAACCAAGAGAAGCTTACATATATAATGTGCTATCTTGGATGGGATCCTGTAGCACAAAATGGACATTAGGTCAAAAGTAGGATAATCTGAATAAAGTATAGACTTTAATTAAAAAGGCATTGATACTGGTTCTTAACTGTAACAAATGTACCCTATTAATATAAGATGTTAATACTAAGTAAACCTATGTCAGTTATAGTGGAATTCTCTGTGTCATCTTCATAATTTTCATGTAAATCTAAAACTATTTAAAAGTATATGTGTTTTTTTAGAAAACGTTTATTTTTATCAAGTTAATTTATTTCTCACTAAATTTTGTAAACCTATGTTGAGGTCATGTTTAATTTCAACATTTAAAGCATCAAATATTCAATAATTATTTATTATTTATTTATTAAATATTCAATAATAATTCAATAATTATTTATAATTAATTATTTATAATTATCAACAATGATAGGTACTTGGTAAAAAAAAATATGGATAAAGCAGTCTTTTTCTCAACTTGTTTGCATTCCAGTGAAGATAGAAATGAATATATTATACAAGTACTATGCTGGTCATGAAGAACATTATAATTTAATTAAAATGAAAAAAAAAAGCCATTATCTAATAGATGAATTAAAAAGGCTTCCCAGATAATGGATAATTAAAATACATCTTGAAATATTAGTGGTCTTTCAGTTGACAGTGAGGCTGATGAAATGTAGCTTCCAAGTCAGAGACTTCAAGAAATCTGCAAATTCCTTCTTCACTTCTTGGAATGCTCCCTTTGGAACCCAGTCATGAAATGAGAGGTCTAAGCCACATGGTTTGTTCAAGTGAATGGAAACCAAGGTGACCCGATAGGACCCTTATCTTAACTTCCAGTGGGGACCAGCACCTACTGCGTACTATAAGTCAGCCATCTTAGATGTTCCAGCCCCGACCCCCAATCCGTCACCACCTGTCACCTGCACTTGCGGCTGCAATGAAACGAGAATCTGTGAATCTTGGAAGCAGTTGTATGTATTTTACTGTGGAAAGAATACAAATAATCTATAGCTAGTAAACCTATAGACTTGTGAGAGGCACTACATGTTTTAAACCACTAACTTTGGGAAGCAACCTAAGTGGCATTGATAGCATATGGTATGTCTACACAATGAAATATTATTCAGCCATAAAAAGAATAAAATCTTGCCAGTTGTGACAATGTGGACAGACCTAGAGCATATTCTGCTAAGCAAAATAAGTCAGGCAGAAATAGACAAACACCATATGGTTTCGCTTATATGTGGAATCTGAAAAACAAAAGGAATGAACAAAAACTACAAGAACAACAAAAAGAGAAACTGACTCATAAGTACAGAGAACACACCAGCGGTTGCCAGGCAGAAGAGGCTGAGGGACGGGTAGAATAGGTGAAGTGGATTGAGAGGTTGTAAAATAAAGGGATAAAGAGGACAGCATAAGGAATAGAGTCAGTAACATTGTAATAACTTTGTGTGGTGACAGATGTTAGCTATACTCAGCCTGATGTATGTAATTGTTAAATCACTATCAACCATACTTCAACAAATTAAAAAAAAATTAAAACAACTGAATGTCTCAGAATGTCAAGTGCCATAGGGAAGCCAAGCATAACACAACCTTAAAAGTGTTGCTTTTAATTAAGGACATCAAGGTAATGGACGTCTTTAGCAAAGGTGTTTGGCAATGCCAAAGATGTCATGAATCAAAGAGTCATCAATCGGTGGGGGGAAATTATTGGTCATTGAATGGCATTGGTGATGTGATCCATAGAGATCACTTTGGTTACATTTTAAATTTAAATAAAGTCTACGGGTTTACTTGATGACAGGAAAGAACCAGCAGCAAATTAAAATAATGGAATGATAGCAGTTAATTTATGAGAAAGCAGAGGTTTTGGAGTCTGGATCCCACATTGGACCCTTAAACTGGAAACTGAATCTGTTCTTAGTTATTTTTTTCTTTAATTCTCTGCGTGTTTCAGTTCCCATTCTGAGAATTTCTCAAGTTATCCACTATATAGCTAATTTCATTCCTACAGTTTGACATTTGTTCTTCACATTTTTTACTCTGGGTTTTACTGCAATTTGATTCATACGTGCCTTGTGAGATATAATTTCAAAAGTAAGCTTTTCTGCCTCAGCCCAGATTTTCCTTTACTTAAATTGCAGTATTTTATCATAGACCACCACCTCCTAAAACAGGGCAATATCAACTTTTGTCAAAAGGAGAAAGATATATAATAAGAAGATAAGTATTTATTACAGGATTATAGAATTTTCCTATTATGCTTGTAAAGATTAAAGATATTAGTATTTATTATTTTTATAGATCACCCTGTAATTTTATCAGTTAATTCACAAAGTAAAATGAAATGATAAAAATGTAAATTATTTGATTCTATTATCTACTTACTCGAAATTCTGTGCACTGATACTTTCTTTTTTTTTTTTGTATCTTGAAGTAAGAATGTGAAGGCTCTCTTGCCAGAAGGCTGCACGCAGGTCATAAAATTTACGTGTAGTAGATGTAGGCTTAAGTCTACAGATCTCCCACTCATTACTCTTGTATGTTTTCATAAATTGTTAGCCTGATTGTCATTATTCTCACCTGGCAATCAGGTGGATAGCAACATTGAACTCACAAATAGTTTGAGATATTTAAATGAAATAAACTGACACTCCTGAGCTCTGAATAAGCACTGAAAATAGAACACTGCTAGTTAAAAAAAAATGGAATTTATATATAGACACAAACAATTCTCAGCTCATTACCATATCAACCTCAGTAATAGGGTCAAAAGATCAAAAAGTACACATATAGATGAGATGAAGGAAATCCTGGATAAATAGCAACCACTGGCTTTAGTACATATTACTTGTGGGAAGTGTCAGGAAATAACCAAAACCATAGGACACAAGCCCATCGTGTATTTGACTAGCAGCATGCAAATAAAATTTATGGCACTTAAAGTTAAGGAGGTGCATTTTGTTCTCTATGATTTGAAATTTTTATAGAACAAGGGTTTTATTTGTAAAACTTACGGTATTGTCACCTAATTTTTTTGCTTCTACTGGGCCTTACAATTACTGCTGTGTTTTCTGAACAGGTGCTGTAGCTCTGACAAGAACCTTGCCTTCAGCTCAGCCTCTCTCTAACTCACAGTTATGTCTGTAGACAGTGTTGCCATTATGTCATGGAGAGAACCCTTATCTCCATACTGACAGTTTCCTTCCTACTTGGTTACTGCAAGTCAAAATTTCTCTGCTCTCTCTTTAGTCACTTTGTCTGTGAGTTACTTAATAATCAAGTTTATTGCATTATTAGTAACAACAATGAATGCGGGTGTGCACGTTGCCTTTAACGCTGCTCTGTCAGTTCTTGTTACCAACATCAGTGGAATTTGACAATAGATTCAGTTCTATACAGTTTCTTTCACAAAGCCATGCCTTAAGATATAATTAGGAACTTGGCAATAGTACCATGATAAATGTTCAGTATTCTGAAATGATCTTTTTTTCCTCCACATCAATAAGCTTTATGCTGCATCTATAGGCAGTCATTCAAAATTTCTTAATGATGGTGATTGCAGCATTTTGCTGACTATTCTGCAGTCACTATAGCTGTAAGAGCTGACAATTAATTTCAAAGAAACTGAATTCATGTCACAGTCTACACTAAGCATAATCCACATGCTGTCCAAATTGCATATGGGTGAGTCAGATGTGAAAGATTCCACTGAATTTTGCTGTGCTGGCAGCAGTTCTAATAAACAAAAAACTCAACTACCAAACAAGAAAATCAGATTTGACAATATCTGGTGTTAATAGCATGTATAGCAGAAGGTAGAGAGGAACCAAGAAAAGGCAAATAAGAAAAAGAACAACACCAACAAAACATGAGAGCCATTTATGTGTCATTGACAACAAGGTACCAGAGTACTCCAAACTGACCCATCTACCTTAGCAATCACACCATCCTACCTCTGCTTTCTTCCTTGTATTTCAGTAAAGAAAACTATGACCGGAATCAGTAAGTATTTGACAACAGGCTATTTCAGAGAACATGTTGAAATTTTCTATAGAAACATAGATTCTCACAGTTGGAAAAAGAAGGGGCAGATAATCGATGAGAGGATTGGTTCTATGCAGCCTTGAAATATGTTTGCCCACAAGTGCTTGAATATTCCTGGTTTTGGAGAACTAATTATGCAGAAGGCGAAGTGTTATCTTTTGGGATCGGTAGACATGAATTTAAATCCTTGATCTACTTTTCCAGTAAATAACCCTGAGAAAGTTAAATAAAATCTCTAGTGCTCAGCTTTCTCATTTTGGAATAGAGACATAACCTCAACCAAAGACCATAGTTGCAATTTTTTTAAAATCTTGTTATTTTTTTCCCTCTCTCACTTTGCAGCTGCTCACCACCTAGTTCTAAGACAATCTTGAATTATGTAGCCATTGGTACATCAACAATTTCCTTTCTTTGTTTACCTCCAGCATGAAGACCAGAATGGATGTAATTTAAAGTCACATCACCCTTATAAATGCCAGTATCAGTAACTGAGTCATCATTTTAGGTTATCGTTTAGTATTTCTATTGCCAACTAGACTCAGAAACCACCAACCTCTAGGCTGGCGGTACATCTGGGAAACTGCTTTGGCAAGATACCTCTATCTTAAGTCACAAGAAACCAATGTAAAGCTAAATGGAGTAAGTTCTCAGTCCTGTAATGCCAGTCAGATTAGATTCGGTACATCAGATCAGTGACATAACTGAGGAATGATTTCCTTTCTGTCTTTCTGTTCTGCCTTCTAAATTAACAGTTATATTTCAAGATTGCTTTACGTGGCTATAAATGAATGCCAACAATTCCTGGGATCCTATGTTCAACACCTGCACAAAAACCCCTAGCTCGACTCCAAACGAAAGGCATATGTCAACCCTGAAACATTCAGGATGTCCAGACTACATGCTGATGGTCTTAAATGTGGGTTGGACACTTATCCCTACACCAGTGACTGTGATGTGAGGATGGAAAGAGGAGGCTAGGGAAGGGGTCAATCCATCAAAATCACATTGCACTCCTCAAAGGTTATTAAAGGTTGTTGGGATGAAATTACACTGTCCACCATATCTGGGTTACCACCAAGACTTCTGTGTTCTAATGTCTACTAAAGTCCTACTGTGTTTCTGGATACTTAGTCTAGAATTACATACTTACCATGGAACAGATTATTTATAGTAGATCCTCTCTCATGTTTGCATACCCCAATGCCACTTTTCTGCTTCTAGTCCTTCATCTTGTCTGTTGAGGATACGACCATGCTAGGAAGGTGGCATTCTGAGTTCATAACACCAAAATAGAAGTTAAATTTTCACATGGCCCACACCTAGTTAGTGAAAAAGAGCTAGTTAGTATAGGAATGTATTCAGATCTGCTAAATGCAGAGAGGCAGCTATAACCACATTGTGAATCTTTAATCCTTTCACTCGGGCGCAGCTACTAACACACTTTTGCAAATATGACTTGGCTGTGAGTCATTTAGCTCTATTTCCTATGCTCTTTGGAACCAAACTGGGTTCAAGGGAACTTCTACAGCCAGGTATTGGGCCTCACTCTCTTATTACAAATAAGCAATTTAGATGCTACCTCTCTACCTTTCCTACTCTCTACCTCTACCTTTCCAAGAAGCATTCTTTACTGGCTGCCACAATGTTTTCTCCTGATTGCTTTTACAGAACTTCCTCTTCAATCTCCACTGCTTTTAGCAGTTTTGCACACTTGGTTTGCAATTTAAATGTTTTCTAGTTTCAACAGTAATTGTATTTTATTTCATATTAGCTTTAGGTGAAAAGGAACAGCTGTATGTCTTTACCATTATACCAGAATTTTCTCGTTTTTTTAAAACAGGGGTATTTGATGCACATAAATCAACAAAACTCTTTTCAATTATTCTCGAAACTGTCTCCTCACATTATACTACTCCTGTGTTACCAGTCTTCAAGCATGCATCTTTTGCTATTCAATTATTTTGCTGATTTTTTATTAGCAATTGCATATATATTTTGAAAGATTGATTATTATTTCTTGTAACAGCCTGTTCTTGTTTTATAGATGTGATAACTTCTTCATTTCTTTTTTGCTTTGCCTCTCTAGATATAAATTCTTGATTTTAATTTATTCTTCTGTTTCTTCCTTTAGCACATTGCATGTGTTTAATCTTTTTTCTAGTTTTCATACTACTTGCTTTCATCAAAGTGATTCTTTGATCTCTATCAATACCTACAAATGATAAATATTAATGGCTCTAGAGTGTGTCCCACTGCTTACACAAAGTTTTTGCCAGTGATGCTTACACTATTTGGAGCCCTGTGTGAATTTCAGACAGTCTTACAGATGATCTTTTCAGCTGGTCTCTCCCCAGCCTTGGAAGTGGTTTCTTCACACATTGATCAGTATTTGCTAAATAATGCCCAAAAATGACCCTCCACAGATCTCCAGAGAACCTTCCATGCAGCTCTCTTCTCTTTAGTCCTTTGTCTCATGAACTCCAGCCAACTGGGTCTTCTTAGACTCCTAATCCCATGTTCTGTGGTAAGGAAATGTTTCAGAGACCTCCAGTCTTCCCATTCAAAGAGACCTGAGATGGAAGAAAAGTTGAATATATGTTTTATTCGGTCTGGGTATACCTCCTTTTAGTCAAGTTATTTGATTTAAGTTTAAGAAATGTGAAGATATGAAAAATATATGTTATTTTTATCATTAGATGCTATATAAAAAGTGGAAATTTCCTTTATTATTAACAATTTATATCTCTAAACTGATAAAGAGTCTATATACTTGACATCTTTCTCATTTGAGAGGAACTCATGAATTGTATCAACTATACATTAGATCACTTTGATCATGAAAACTGATTTGTCAATTTGTTTCTTTACAATGTTTGCCTTATAATATGGATCAAATGTACTGTATCTTCAAATACTTGCATTTGGAAATAAAATTGTAATTGCTTAACTTAAAATTCAGGTTTAATAAACTGTTAATTGTTACTATATGGTTAATGGTTACCAAACTATATTAACTTTATTTTTAAAATAACTTAATTTTTTAATTTCATTATATGATCAGCCACAACATCCAAATATGGCTTATGGAATTATAAAAAACATCCAAGACTGAAGAGTTGATGTGTATGTTGTTCAATTCAGTCAAAGAGAGTCTATTTTCCTTGTGGCTCACCACAGAGCAAAGTCCTGAATTATAACATCTGGCAAATATGCACTTACACCCACAGTGTATATCACCTATACTCCTGTCACAAGAAAAAGAAAAATGGACATACAAACAATCAAATTTATGTTTATACTTATGTTTATTTCAAAAATTTTTAAGAGGCTTAAATCAAACCTTTGCTTGTAAATTTCTAATGTAACACTCAGTTTTCACATATTTTAATTTTTTTAAATTGTGGTGTAAATGATACCAGTTTAACCTCATTAATGTGCAATATTTTATATTAATATTTGGCCCAGAAATAGAGAAGGATAAAAATAAGATGTAGAGGTCCATCTCCAGTCTGTAAGAAAATAGAATTTCATTCCATCTTATCCATGAAGTGTTTCCTTAAGATTATCCATATGTCTCTGCTTAGACATAGCACAAAACCTCCTGCTATAGCAAGGTAACGATGTGTTCAACAGAAACTAAAACATTTAAATCTTTGGAAATAAATATTTCTAAATATTACTGAGTTCACATTTTGTTATTTCATAAGTATTTGTGATTATGTGGGCTTTCATCACTGGTGGTCTTTTCGGCACCCAAGCCAGATTTCTTCAGTATTAATACCTTACTGAAGTCTTTCACCTTACTCTTTTCTACCATTTTACCTTCTTTTCACTCCCCTAGATTATATATGGGTATTTAAATATACCACCTCCTTAAACTTGGAAATTCTTTTTAAATCTACCTACTATACTTTATTCATCCTTATTAATGACCATGAAACCAAGGGAAGAATCCTACCTAGAGAGTGAAATGAAATTAATAAGAACATCAGTAAAGTAGAAAAAAGAGTAATGGTCCTTTGAGAAGACATTCAGCAGGTAAAATAAAAACCAAAACTGCATGATATATACAAATAATTATCTTTGCCAGTAAATTTCAAAATGCTTATCTCAGAAATTTACTGTAGGTATTTCCAGTTGTTAACTTTGTCTCTAATGCCTTAGTTTAAGAACACATTTAAGTATTGTGGTAGAACTATCTGAGCTTATGTTGATGGATCCTACTGAGTCTTATAAGGCACAATACAAAATCGGCATGCTGACAGAGATAGTTACAAAATTGGATTCCTGCCCAGGAAATTATTACCTTTAGACCAACTGTGGTTGTGATAGAGGAAAAAACCACAACCCCTGAGAAATAACCAATATCAGAAGCTTTGAAGTTAAATTGGTCTGGAAGCTGAGGCCATCCTTCATGAGCGATCTTTTACCTACACCCCTGAGAGATTGATTGTCTACAGGAAAACAAAGATTATTCTGGAGATATGGCATTATAATTTTAACATCTTAATTTTTCTCTATAATAGAATCTCTGTAATATTACTTGTTACCTATTTAGTATTAGTTATTTTAGGAACTTAAAATATATATATATCAGATGGGGTTCTTTGTGTTCATTAAAGAGAACATTTAAGAATACTTGAAATTTATTTTCAATGCTTGGCAAAATGTAACTTGGCAGTACAGACAAGCTAAAGTAATAGATTGTGGTATAGATATAATATACTATTAGATGTACAATAATGACTCATGGGAACACATAGGAGGAGCTCAGAAATAGTCTGTTTCCCCAGAGATGGCTATTATGGTGAAATCAAAAGATAACTGAGTCTTGAAAGGTGCATAGAAGTACTCCGGGGGAAACAATGAAAAATCAATATGGTGGATAGAGATCATGTGGAAATTTCTCCTCTCCACAGTGCTTACACACCAGTTGCATTGATATTTAGTATAAACTGCAATAATTTATATACACACAGTAATACAAATATGTGAATATTAAAGAAATGAAGCAAATTTTCAGTTGTTGGATAAAAACTAAAATATATCAAAAATCAAGAGTGGAAAAAAGTAGGAATTGAAGCCAAACTCTCAGAGGTATATGAAAAACAGAAAAAGCTCAGTGGTTGGAATTTTCACAACCACATGGGGGAATTAGTCATTCAAACTGAATAAACTGTGCAGGTTAAGGAGATGGAACTCTAGTTTTTTGTTTTGTTTTAAACAAAATTAGGACATTTGAGGAGACAACATTGAAAATAAAACCAGGATTTTTTTATTTTTAATTGAGGGAAGACATATATTCTAAGGTAGAATAAAGCATTCTATATCCTGAAAAAGGTAAATACAATCAAATTCATATCTGGACTCATCTAGTGACAATGAACAATAGCAAGCAAAATGAAATTTATTAAAAATCCTGAAGGGGTAATATAGGTCACTTAAATAGGAACAAACTTCACAATGAAGACATCACACAAGGGGAGGGGGAGAGGGACAGAGGGAGAGGGAGAGAGGATCTCAAACAGACTGCCTGCTGAGCACTGAGCCTGACTCCCAGCTCCATCTCAGGACCACCCCCTCCTGCCCACCCACCCCCTGCTGAGACCGGGAACTGAGCCAAAATCAAGAGTTAGATGCTTGACTGACTGAGCCACACTGTATTCACATCAGTATATACAAATGTTGGAAGTTTCTGGAATAACATTTTTCAAATAATAGGGTCAAGTAACAGTCCAGAAATCTACACTCAATAAAATAAGTATTGAAGGATGAAAATATTAAGGTAGTCTTAGGCTTCATTGACATCTACATTTACCACTGGATTTTTTAAAAGATCTTTTTTGGGTAAATGCCTTTTCAGGTATCTGGTCCATTTATTTTAATTGGGTTGTTTGTCTTTTCATTGCTGTGTTGTAAACATTGCTGTGTTATTTACAGATTCTGAATACAAGTCTTTTATCTCATGTATATGACTAGCAAATATTCCCCCCCTTTCCAGGGGTTGACGTACACAAAATTGTTAATTTTGGTGAAGTTCAGTTTCTCCATATTTTGTTTTGTCACTTATAATTTTGGTATCATATCTAAGACAAAATTGCCTAATCCAAGTCTAAAAGATTTACTCCTGTATTTTCTTCTAAAGATTTTATTTTAGTCCTTACATTTAAGTCAATGATCCATTTTGAGTTCATTTTTGTGTGTCTTTTCACGTAGGGATCCATCTTCATTCTTTCTCATACATATACAGTTGTCCCAACACCGGCTTTGGAAAAGATCTTCCCCATTTTTTTTTCCTAGAAACTCTTCAAAAATTAATTGATTATAAATGTAGGAGTTTGCTTTTGAAATCTCAATTTTATTTTATTGATTTATATGTCTATCCTTATACTAGTATCATACTGTTTTAATTATCTGGCTTCAGTGTAAATTTTTAAATCATAAGTATTAATGACTCAACTTTGTTCTTCTTTTTCAACTTTGTTGTTACTACTCTTGACCTCTTGCAACTCCATATGAACTTTAGGATCAGCGTATCATGTTCTGCAAAAGTGACAATTGGATTTTGATAGGAGTATACTGAATCTGTAGATCAGTTTGGGAAGTATCGCCATCCTTAACAGTTTGAAGATTTTTGATCAATAAATATGGGTATCTTTCCCTTTATTCAGATTTACTTTAATTTCTTTCAACAATGTCTTGCAGTTTTCAATTCATAACACTAAGATTTATTCCTAAATATTTTTATCCTTTTGGACACTATTGTAAATGAAATGACTTAATTTTATTTTTGAATTGTTTATTGCTAAAACATAGAAATACAACTGTTTTTTTGTATGTCAATAATGTATTTTGCAACCTTGATGAATGTATGAATTCTAATAATGTTAGTGTTATCTTTAAGATATATAAATATCAGCTCATCTGCAAATAGAGATAGTTTTACTTCCTTTCCAATTTTAATGTCTTTTATTTCTTTTTGCATAATTGCCCTGGCTAATATCTTTGGTATAATGTTGAATATAAATAGGAAGATCAGACATTCTTGTCTTTGATCCTAAATTTAGGGGACAAGCATTCAGTATTTCACCATTATGCATGACATTAGCTGTGTGGTTTTTATAGATATACATTATCAGGTTTAGGAAGTTCCTCTCGTTTCCTAGTTTGTAGAATGTTCTATCATGAAGGGTCTTGGGAGTTCTCAAATGTTTTTTCTACACTAAGAGGATCAAGATTTTTTTCCTCTTAATTCCATTAATATGGTCTATTACATTGATTGACTTTGCTCTGTTGAAATAATTTTTCATTCCTTGTATAAATCTCACCTGGATCATGATTTAAAATCATTTTTTACGTAGTCCTGGATTCAATTTGCTATTATTTGGGGAGTGGGGGAGTTTGTGTAGATATTCACAGGAGTTATTGGTAGATAGTTTTCTTTTCCTCTATGGTCTTTTCTGGGCTCTTCTATGAGAACAATATTGCCTTATAGGAAGAGTTGAGGAGTGTTCTTTCTTATTCTATCTTTGGGACAATTTCATAAAGGATTAGTAATACTTTTCCTTTAAACATTTAGTAGAACTAATCAATGAAGCCATCTGGACATGGTAATTACTTTTGACATTTTAAAAAATTAATAACTAATTAAATCTCTATAGTTTTCAGTCTAGTCAGATTTTTCTATTCCTTTTTGACTCAGTTATGGTTGTTTATGTATTCTTGGCAATTGGTCTATTTTATCTGGGTCATATGATTTATTGAAATGCAATTATTCATAGTATTCTATTTCATTGTTTTTATTTTCCTGTAAGGTGTGTAATAATGTTCTACATTTCATTCCTGATTTTAATGATTTCAGTCTTCTGACTTTTTTCTTGGTCCAGTCTAAGTAAAGTTTTGCCAGATTTGTTGGTCTTTTCAAGAACCAACTTTTGGTTTATTGATATAGTACATTTTCCAATTATTTTATTTTATTTTATTTCTGTTCTAATCTTTATTGCTACATTCCTTCTGCTTGCTTTATTTTTTCCTAGTTCCTTTCCTTTAGTTTTTAAAAGCAGAATGTTGGGTTATTGATTTCTAGAGTTTTTAAAATATAGGTCTGCTACACATTTCTCTCTTCACACTGCACTAGCTACAACACATAAATTTTGGTATATCTTGTTTTCATTTCCAATTATCTCAAAATATTTTTCTAACTCCTTATGCAACTTATTCTTTGACCCATTAGTTATTTAGGGCTGTATTTTTACATTTCCATGTATCTTTAAATTTCTCATTTTTCAAATGTTTTTAGTTCCTACTTTTATTTGATCATGGTAAGATACTCTATATGATTTTAATCATTTTAAATTTATTGAGACTTGTTTTGTGGCCTAACATATAATCTATACTTGGTAATGTTCTACATAAGATTGAAAAAAAATGTATAGTCTGTTATTTTGGGGTGGAGTGTTCTACAGATATTTGTTAGGACTAAATGATTTATATGGTTGTTCAGATCTTCCTTGTTGATTGATGTCTGTTTTAACCATTATTGAAAGTAGAAAATTTAATTCTCTACTATTATTGTTAAATTGTTTCTTTTCCCTGTCATTTCTATCAGTTTTCATTCTGTATACTTTGGGTCTTGATTGTTAGATACATATATATTTATAATTATTATATCTTTCTTATGGATTGACTTTTTTTAAAAGATTTTATTTATTTACTTGACAGAGATCACAAGTAAGCAGAGAGGCAGGTGGGGGGCAGTGCGGAAGCAGGCTTCCAGCTGAGCAGAGAGCCCGATGCAGAGCTCAATCCCAGGACTGTGGGACCATGACCTGAGCCTAAAGCAGAGGCTTTAACCCACTGAGCCACCCAGGGCCCCCATAGATTGATATATATATATTTTTTTGACAGACAGAGATCACAAGTAGGCAGAGAGAGGAGTAAGAAGGCTTCTGGCTGAGCAGAAAGCCCTATGCAGGGCTCAATCCCAGGGTGCTGGGATCATGACCTGCGCCGAAAGCAGAGGCTTTAGCCCACTGAGTCACCTAAGCACCCCATGGATTGACATTTTTATCATCATAATATATCCTTTTATCCTAGCAACAGTTTTTTTAAAGTCTATTTTCTCTTCTTAATATAACTATTCCAGCTCTCTTTTGTTTTGTTTGCATTGTATATCTTTTCTATTCTCTTACTTTTAACCGATTTGTGTCTTTGAACATAAAATGTGTAATCTTGCAGGCAACATATAATTGACTCATGTTTATTTTTTAATCTATCTGCCTTTTGATTGGAAGGATTCATTGATTTATATTTAATGTAATTACTGATAAGGTAGTATTCATGTCTGCCACTGTTATTTACTTTGTATATATCTTATTGGGTTTTGTTGTTGTTGTTGTTCTTTATTTCTCCATTACTATTTTTAATTGTGTTAAATACTTTCTAGTGTACCATTTTAATCTCTTTGCCATTTGTTTACAATGTAAGTTTTAGTTTTATCTTAGTGGTTGACCTTGAGGTTACAGTAAACATCTTAATTTAAATTTACATAGTTTAGATTAATACAAATTTTATTTCATTATTAAATAATCTGTTCCTATGTAGCCCCATCCCCTCTTTTTCCCCTTGTGCTGTTATTGTTATAAAAATTACATATTTATACATAATAAATCCATCAACATAGTTTTATATTTATTGTTTTATGCAGCTGTCTCTTACTTTGGCAGAAGAGACAGTCACAAATAAAAATGCATTTAGCCCGCTCCCCCTCTCCCAATCCCACCTCCCCCCAGCAACCCCCAGTTTGTTTTGTGAGATTAAGAGTCAGAGCGGGCTATGGACATTGGGGAGGGGAGGCGAACCATAAGAGACTATGGACTCTGAAAAACAACCTGAGGGTTTTGAAGGGTCAGGGGTGGGAGGTTGGGGGAACAGGTGGTGGGTGATGGGGAGGGCACGTTTTGCATGGAGCACTGGGTGTTGTGCAAAAAGAATGAATACTGTTACGCTGAAAAAAAAATAAATAAATAAAAAGGGAAAAAAAATGCATTTAAATGATTTTTTATAGTTACCTTTATGGTGTTATTATTTATTTTCTTTTCTAACATTTATAAAGTACACTTATTATTTTTCTGACCAAAGTGCAATTATTTTTAAATCTCTTTAAACAAATAACTGAAAAAAGTATTCAAAAAAATAAAACACAATGGAAAATTAATAATTAAATGTTTTTATTTCATACCAACTCTACATTTAGTCTAGAAAACAAACAAAAACACTTTGAATGAATGTTACTAAAATGCTAACCAAATCATTGACCATAAATCTAGTACATTCATTTCAAGTTCCATTGTTGGGAATTTTAAGATCAGTTTAATCATTAATAACACTACATAACAGAACACAGGAACGCATGCTGTTAGATGTGACCTTGCCCCTTACCCTCAGATTTATGTCAGAATACAACTGACAAACCTGCCAGGTTCTGAACACCCAATTGCCTCATCCAATTCCTGGAAGCAAAGAAGATGCCCTGTCTCACAACTTAGTATAAATTGTAATAAAACAAAACCTGAGTTTTCTTACCTTTCTATAGGAAATGGTCAGTTATATAAGTACTAAAGCACTTCTAGAAATTCATTTTATAAGTTTGTTTACCAAACACATCTTGCAAGAACCAACTATACAAAAAGTTCCTTTGCAATTTGGTCCACAAATTCACTTAACAGTTTGGAAATTTAAAACCTGCAAGAAAATGAGGAAGTGGGTAATACCTAATCCTAACATGTTGTAATTATTAAAGGGATATACACACATACTAAAAAGTTTCACTCACAGAAGACACACTGTAAGAAGGATATGCTTTCTGAGTGAAAACCAAGAACTAGCTGATATCCTTCTTTGTTTTGTGAGCACCAGAGCTAAGAGATAGTTAGACCTGAGTTCACTGTCTACTCCTATAGTCAAAAAAAAAAAAAAATACTAAGATAAAAAAAATTAATTTGTCTTATTACATGCTTTCCAGTCATTAATTGAGATATAATTATGAAAGATCTAAAATTGCTTTAAAAAGGCGTGGTAACACAGCTATCAAAGCAATATTCAAGCATGATTTTGAGGATGCTTTCACATTTATAGTTAGCCTTCTTTGTCAAAAATCTTCACAATTACATGAAAAACTTTATCTACAGATTTAGAGGTATCTATTCTCTTGACTTTCTTCATTTCTTCATATAAGTCAATAATCGGCTTTGCTGACTAAAGATAGGGCCGAATTCTTTTTTCCAAGCTCTCTCTGTTGTCATCAATTCTACCTCTTTCCCCTCTCAAAACGTAATTCATACAGATTTCATTATTACAGTCAAAAAACAGAATGAAAGACATATCTGCCTTCCCATCCATGGTCTTCTTCTAACCTTGGAGGTTGTCTTGATTTCTTGGAATCCTATATAGTAAGAATTTATTCTTCTGAGTATTGGCAGCCATTGTCTGATCCATTTCCCTCTTAAACTGATGATTATCTCAACTGGCACCATCTTTCCATCTTTAATGTACTTTTCAGTGAGTTCACTATACTGTGAATCTGGGTTCTTCCTTTCAATATGTAGCCATATTTTAGATCACTGATTTACTGTAAAGAAGATGTAACTCAGGAACAGCCAGATAGATGCATCCCTCCAGAGCACAGAGCTTCCATGCCTTCTCCAGGCAAGTATCTCCCCATAAATCTCCACATGTTCACCAACCCCTGGTGTTATTATTTCTTTATATGGGTTTAAATTACTATCTAATGTTCTTTTATTTCAGCTTGAAAAACGCCCTATATTATTTTTTATAAGCCAAATCTGAGACAAATCCTGTTTTTGTTTATCTGGGATTGTTATATCTTCTAGTTCATCTTTGAAGCACAGATTTGCTGGATATTAAAATTTTCATTGCTGGTCATTTTCTTTCAGCTCTTTAAGTATGCCATCCTACTGTTTTTTCCCCCCCTTCCATGGCTTCTTCTTTAAAAAAAAAATTATTTATTTTTATGATAGAGTGAGCACAAGTAGGCAGAATGGCAGACAGAGGGGCAGGCAGAGAGAGAGAGGAGGAAGCAAGCTCCCAGCTGAACAGAAAGCCTGATGTGGGGTTTGATCCCAGGACTCTGCAATCATGACCTGAGTGGAAGTCACATGCTTAACCGACTAAGACACCAGGCACCCCTCCCTCCATGGGTTCTTATGATAAATCATCTGTTAATCCTACTAGGGATCCTTGTATAGAAAGTCTCATTGCCCTTGCTGTTTTGAAGATTCTCTATTTGATTTTGGCTTTTGGTGGTTTTATTATGATATGTCTAGGACTGAATCTCTTTGAATTTGTTCTACTTGGAAATATTTTTTTAGTTTTTTTGTATGGGTAGAATAACAGTGTTCATCACGTTTGAGAACTTTTAGCCACTATTTCCTTAAGTATTCTTTATCGCCTTTCTGGAACTCCCACAATTTGTATGTGGATATGTTCAATGGTGCCTTGTAGATTTCCAAGCTTTATTTTTAAAATTTTTTTCTTCATTTTTTATCTTCTGGTCTTCAGAGCAGATAATCTCAAGTAACCTTCCTTCAAGTTCACCAACTCTTCTGCTATTCAGAAGACACTGTATCTCATATATTGTACTCTTCAACTCCAGAATATTTGCTTGGTTTATTTTTACAATTTGCATTTGTATCAGTATTCTCTATTAGTGAGAGATCGTTCAGATACTTTCCTTTCATTCTATAGCCATGGTTCTTTTAGTTATTTAGTTATTAAAACATGTTTAAGATAGCTAACTTACAATTCTTGCTAGTGAGTTCAATGTTTGAGTTACTTAGGGACCATATGCACTGACTTATTTTTGTGTGTGTGTTGACCATACTTTCCCACTTCTTTGCATATCTTATACATTTTTCTAAGTTGGACACTCTACAAATCTGAAAATCAGATTCTCCTCAGAGTTTATTGTTGTTGCTATTCTTGCTTTTTTTTTTTCCATGTTGTTGCTATTGTGGCTTGTTTATTTAGTGACTTTCCCATACTAATTCTGCAAACTCTATACTCTTTGTCATGTATAGCCATCGGAGACTCTTCAGTTAGGTCAGTGATCAAGTAATGATTGGATATTGGTTTGCATGGAATACTAGGACTCCCAATTTGTGCTGAAGGCTTATGTGGCATGCATTCAATGCTCTGACAGACAGATTACAACACTCCCTTTTTCTTCACGTCCCCGTTGCACAGCCTTAAGATCAGCCAGAGGAATGAGATTAGGGCAGTCTCAGATCTCTTTTCAGCATGTGCCCAGTCCTGGGCATGGATGTGGTTTTCTAGATTCCCAAGAATATGTCAAACTTTTCAAAGCTCTTTATGTTTATCTCATGCCACAGCTTTTCCTTTTAAGTTTTTCAGTGAGTTTCTTGTTTGCCCCAGCTACATCACCACCTGAGGCAGCTATAGTGTTAAACCAATCAACACTGATTTTTTTCCAAACATGCCATGAAAAAGAATTGAACAAACTCCAAATCACTTCTAATACAAATAAGCCTGGCGTGATGTGTTTCAAGTAACTGCCAGATACGTGAAATAATAACAATTATTTGGGCGGTTGGGAACGCTCCAAACCTATTCTTCTCTCTCCAACAGGTATTGGCTGCTGGTTTTCATGGCTACCATTATTACAAAACTATTGGTTTGTAAGCCTCCCTTGGAGCTAGGGACAGCAGAAGGAGGAAAGAGCAATTTAACATTTTACAAAACTCAATCTTACTGAGATTCAGCTATTTTTCTTGAATAAATATTCTTTGGATTATTGCCAGGCTTTGGTTAATTTACAGAATTCTGTAAAAGTTAATTTTAATAATTTTTACCAGCGTTCTCATGCTTTTATAAAGGAGAAAATTTTCAGAGGTAACTAACCCCTTAATTCTGGACGTGCTTTCCTATATATTGTTTTTCAATATCCATACTGGCTAATAAAGCTTCACTGAAACCAAAGACCTAGGACTCTAAATAATGGTCTTAGCATAAAAATATCCTTTAAATCCAGTAATAATGCTACAGTTTATGTATTCTTCTCTCTCTTTATAATATAGATATAGTTACAGATGAGATATATATATTAGAAACAAGAGAGAGAAGAAAAGCAAGATATTTAAAGAAGTGACTCATACAGTTGTAGGGGCTGGTGACAAGTCTGAATCTTGAGCAAGCTGGCAGCCTGAGGATTCGGGTAGAAGTTGATTTCAGTATTAAATTCAAAGACTGGAAACTCATGCAGAGTTTCTGTGTGGCAGACTGGAAGTAGAATTCTTTCTTCTCTGAGAAACCTGTCTTTGCTCTTAAAGCCTTTAGTTAATTAGATAAAGTCCACCCACATTATGGAAAGTAATCTCTTTTGGCTAAAGTAAAATGTTTTAAATGTTAGTCTCATCTAAAAAATACTTCTCAGCAGCTTCTGGTGTTTGACCAAACACCACATTGAGACATAATATTAATCATCACCCTTGCACATAAAGGCAGAGTTGAAATGGGATTCAAGGTTGCTTCATCTAGTGACTTTGGGGCCTTTTCTCCAGTTCTCTTGGTTCTTCCCATCCATGTTTTGGCTTTCTCTTTAGACAGGTAGATCCCAGAACCCTTTCATTTGTGCAGGACAAATCCTAAAAAAGAAAAACACAGCTTTTATGAGCTCACACAAACAAACAAACAAAAAAGAATGTGCTCAAACCCCTTTGAGATATCAGGTAGCATCACTTTGGGCCAAATGTTCACATACTTATTTTAGAATTAATCTCTCTCCAGGAAGATAGAACTGACTCTAGTCTTACAAGGTCCATCCTTGTAGATGAGGCTAAGGTCAGTGTCTCTGAGTCCTTATTCCAGCTCCCTTGGAAATGTTCAAGGGGAATGGATACAACGTAGCAATCTGCAATGTTCCTCATCCTCTACAAACCAAAACTGGTTCGAAAGATAAGCAGCCACAGGACAAAGTGCAGATCGAAATAATTATAAAAGAATAGAAAAGCCTAACCAAATACTATAATAAATAAAACTGGAGCATGACTATATCTAGAATACTGTTAATTATTAAAGAATACTATGCACAAATTATGCCAATATTTTATTTATTATTTTGAACTTATTTTGTTGTGAAAAGAATCTTTAGAAATTTACCAATTAAAAGTATTTATTTTTTAAAAGTATTTTAAAATAAGTAGGATGTTTAAGTAAAACAATGAAATAGAGAAATTAAATTGCTGTAACCTCTACTTTTTCATCAAAAAGATCTAGTTACAGATGTGGTTTTATAAATAAGTTCTGCCAAGTGCAAGAAAGATGAGGAAGAAATAATTGCAAGATGATTCAGAGAATTGAAAAGGAATGCAATTATCTATTTCATTTTATGAGGGTATTGTAACATCAATCCAAAGTAAGACAAATAGAGACAAAAAATAGAAAAGTATGGCTCAATCTAATTTATAAGCATAGATGCAAAAAGTCCTTTAAAAAAAAGCTATGCAGCCATCAAAAGAAATGAAATCTTGCCATTTGCGACAACGTGGATGGAACTAGAGCGTATCATGCTTAGTGAAATAAGTCAATCGGAGAAAGACAACTATCATATGATCTCCCTGATATGAGGACATGGAGAAGCAACATGGGGGTTAGGGGGATAGGAGAAGAATAAATGAAACAAGATGGGATTGGGAGGGAGACAAACCATAAATGACTCTTAATCTCACAAAACAAACTGGGGGTTGCTGGGGAGAGGTGGGATTGGGAGGGGGGAGGGGGAGGGGGCTATGGACATTGGGGAGGGTATGTGCTATCGTGAGTGCTGTGAAGTGTGTAAACCTGGCGATTCACAGACCTGTACCCCTGGGGATAAAAATACATTATATGTTTATTTAAAAAAAAAAAAATTGGAAGGGGATGCGAACCATAAGAGACTATGGACTCTGAAAAACAAACTGAGGGTTTTGAAGGGTCAGGGGTGGGAGGTTGGGGGAACAGGTGGTGGGTAATGGGGAGGGCACGTATTGCATGGAGCACTGGGTGTTGTGCAAAAACAATGAATACTGTTACGCTGAAAAAATAAATAAAATGGAAAAAAAAAAGATAGCAAATTTAAACGTGCAAGAAAAATTACTAGGCAAATTTGGCCTCAGGTATGCAGACAATATTTCAACATTATAAATCTATTCATGTGAATCACCCCATTAATGGATTTAATGGTTAAAATCTATTTTGAAAAAAACATTATTAGAATACAAGAAAATACATAAAAAATAAAATTAACAAACATTAATGATGAAATAATCTGAGATATTTAATACAGTGATAAAAGTTCTGAGCAGAGGGAAAAAATGTAAAAAACTTTAAATGAAAAATATTTTTTACAAAAACCTACAGTAAACTCCACACTTAGTATTCCATTTTAGAAGTATTCCAATTAAATTCAGGTGGAAACCAGTCATAACCATTATAACCAAACAAAACCAGTTCCAGACTCTTCTTAAAAGGATAAAGACTGATTTTATTTAGAAACTTTCAATATGGGAAAAGAGACCCCTGTATAGAACAGGGCTCAATTTTGAATACAATAAGACAGCTGAGGATTTATAGCTAGGAATGGGGGTGTGGTTCAGTGTATGGAAAATTACAAAAAAGAGGAGACATCAAATATTAGAGGGGATTCTTGCTGAGGAGGCCAGGATGACCAAGTATGAGGAAGGAAGGTTAAGGAATTTGACTAGATATTGAGACTAATCACTTAAGAGGGAGGTAGATTCTATCTAAAGGAGCAGCAGGGTTCTTGCTAAAACTAAGCTGTGCATTTCCGACAAGGACAGCGACCTTGTCAAAAACAACCTGACTGAAGTTTGGCCAAGGAAGCATCGTGTCACCTTATTTTATTAAAAATTCAAGATAAGCAATGAAGTAAGAAAAAAAAAGTAACAAAAATTTGAAAAGAAAAGCTAATTTTTCCTTGCTTTAAAATTTTACTTCATCTATTCAGAAAATGCAAAGGACTCTACAAATTGTAGAGCATGCTGATTTGCTGGATAAATTTAAAAAATGGGAATACCAGTGGCATTGTAAAAGCAGTAGCCACTTAGAAAAATAAAATGCCAGTAAGATGTTTTACCTTTTCTATCAAAAAAGTCTATTTAGAAAAATAATTTTGGGAAAAAATGATAAAAACATTATTAAAATACATAAAAGATGAAGCAAAAAAATGAGAGAGCCCATTTCATGAATAAAGAAATACAATTATAATTAATAATAATAATTAAAGTAAAAAATAATTAAAGCCAAATTTTACTGAGCATCTTCCATGTGTCAAGCACCTTTTCCATGTACTTTACAAAATATACTTTACTTAATTCTTATATCATTCTGAAATTTCACAACAATCATGTTCATTTTGAAGGTACAAAACCAGGCAGGCAAAGGTTAACACTTACTTACTATCACAATGGAAGTAAGAAGCAGAAGTGGAATAAACACTATCTAATTATTCTTTTTAATTTTTTAATTTTTTTAAGATTGTATTTATTCATTTGACTGAGAGAGACACAGTGAGAGAGGGAACACAATCAGGGAGAGTGGGAGAGGGAGAAGCAGGCTTCCTGCCAAGCAGGGAGCCCAATGCGGGGCTCGATCCCAGGACCCTGAGATCACGACCAGAGTCGAAGGCAGATGCTTAAAGACTGAGCCACCCAGGCACCCCAAATGAACACTACCTAATTTAAAAATCTAACACAGCTCCAATTTTAAAAAATCTAAAGTATAAAGTAATTGTTGATGTATGTTTCTGTGACATAATTTGGTAAGTTTTTCTCTACCAAAAATTTTAATAAGAAGAAATGAAGCAAAGTATATTCTAAGTAAGCAGAGGGTTAGTGGTAAAATACAACAGTGTTTGTTCACTCTTCCTCATAGGTAGGGGGCAAAGTAAGATGCATTCACAAATGCACCTAGAGAAATAGTGTCATTTCAACATTTGCCAGACTAATATATATAAGGTAGATGGATCCTTGATGAATTTTAGTAAGTGATCATGCTTCCTATTATAGATAATTCACCTGTCTATGATGTGTTAGGTAAAACTGAGAAGTCAAGAGAAGAGGCAGAGAACGCAATTAGAAGGACACAGTAATTGTCCAAATGAGAGATGATGCCCATTCAACAGTGAATGTAAAGCCGGTGAGAACAGGACTGAGGAGCAAAGCATTAAAGAACTAAGAGTGGCCAGACATGAGGATGGTGGGAAGCCGAATGCCATGTATCTGGCTTTCATGATTAGAGCTAGGATGAAATGGATCTACACATTGAGACAGGAAGAACAGGGGATGGAAAGGAAAATATTGAATATGCTTAAGCTTATTATAGAAATCCAGAGTAACATTTCTGCATTTTAGTCCAAAACTCGGAAAGGATGTCAGGACAAAAGCAGAAAGTGAGACAGCATTAATTAGGAAAAGGATGAGCTAAAGACAGAATGCTGGAGAACTTGATGTATTATCAACAAAGGAGGAGGTGGAGGATTTTGTGGGAAAGGCAGAAAAGTGAGAACTTATAGGGTAAGAAGAACTATGAGAGAGGCTAGTAATGGGACCAAGAGAATAGAGTTTCAACAAATGAGTGGCCCACAGTATAAACAATAACTTAGTCAAACTTAGGTATAGTAAAATAAGAAGAGCAGAGCCCATTGCACTTGGCAAGGTGTTGAGCATTGGATGGTCTTGTCAGTTATTGCACTGCAGAGTGAATTATGGCAGATTTAGTGTCTTGAGTTATCAGGCAATGAGAGGTAGGAAGTCAATGAGCAAACTATGCCTGTATGAAGACTGGTTGATAAACGTAGAGATGGGACAGTCAGAGGAAAACAGCAGCAAGAAAGAAAGGTGGGATGAGGGAAAAGGGATATTGTTATTGTTGTTAAACAATAAGATGTTTCCAATCTAGAGGAAAGAGCTAAAAGTGGGAGTTTTAAAGAGAGACATAATATACGAAGTCAGATCTTAGAGGTTACAAAAACTATGAGCAAAAGTGGAATCCAAATTCATGTTCCGTCAGAGGTAGAGAGAACCATTTAGGAATGAGTGCCTGGGTGGTTCAGTGGGTTAAAGCATCTGCCTTTGGCTCAGGTCCTGATCCCAGGGTCCTGGGATTGAGTCCCATATTTGGCTCTCTGCTCAGCAGGGAGTCTTCTTCCCTTCCTCTCTCTCTGCCTACTTGTGGTCTGTCTGCCTACTTGTGGTCTCTCTCTGTCAAATAAATAAATAAAATCTTAAAAAAAAAAAATCTTGGACATCCCTGCCGTGTTCCTGACCTTAGCGGAAAAGCTTTCAGTTTTTCTCCATTGAGAATGATATTTGCGGTGGGTTTTTCATAGATGGCTTTGATAATATTGAGGTATGTGCCCTCTGTCCCTACACTTTGAAGAGTTTTGATCAGGAAGGGATGCTGTACTTTGTCAAATGCTTTTTCAGCATCTATTGAGAGTATCATATGGTTCTTGTTCTTTCTTTTATTAATGTGTTCTATCACATTGATTGATTTGTGGATGTTGAACCAACCCTGCAGCCCTGGAATAAATCCCACTTGATCGTGGTGAATAATCCTTTTAATGTACTGTTGAATCCTATTGGAAAGTATTTTGGCGAGAATTTTTGCATCTGTGTTCATCAAGGATATTGGTCTGTAGTTGACCTCAGCTGCAGCAACATCTTTCGAGGAACATCGGCAAAGGCAAGGGAAGCAAGGGCAAAAATGAACTATTGGGATTTCATCAAGATCAAAAGCTTTTGCACAGCAAAGGAAACAGTTAACAAAACCAAAAGACAACTGACAGAATGGGAGAAGATATTTGCAAACGACATATCAGATAAAGGGCTAGTATCCAAAATCTATAAGGAACTTAGCAAACTCAACACCCAAAGAACAAACAATCCAATCAAGAAATGGGCAGAGGACATGAACAGACATTTCTGCAAAGAAGACATCCAGATGGCCAACAGACACATGAAAAAGTGCTCCACGTCACTCGGCATCAGGAAAATACAAATCAAAACCACAATGAGATATCACCTCACACCCGTCAGAATGGCTAAAATTAACAAGTCAGGAAATGACAGATGCTGGCGAGGATGTGGAGAAAGGGGAACCCTCCTCCACTGTTGGTGGGAATGCAAGCTGGTGCAACCACTCTGGAAAACAGCATGGATGTTCCTCAAAATGTTGAAAATAGAACTACCCTATGACCCAGCAATTGCACTACTGGGTATTTACCCTAAAGATACAAACGCAGTGATCCGAAGGGGCACGTGTACCCGGATGTTTATAGCAGCAATGTCTACAATAGCCAAACTATGGAAAGAACCTAGATGTCCATCAACAGATGAATGGATAAAGAAGATGTGGTATATATACACAATGGAATACTATGCCGCCATCAAAAGAAATGAAATCTTGCCATTTGCGACGATGTGGATGGAACTAGAGGGTATCATGCTTAGTGAAATAAGTCAATCGGAGAAAGACAACTATTATATGATCTCCCTGATATGAGGACATGGAGATGCAACATGGGGGGTTAGGGGGATAGGAGAAGAATAAATGAAACAAGATGGAATTGGGAGAGAGACAAACCATAAATGACTCTTAATCTCACAAAACAAACTGGGTGTTGCTGGGGGGAGGTGGGGTTGGGAGAGTGGGAGGGGGTTGTGGACATTGGAAAGGGTATGTGCTATCATGAGTGCTGTGAAGTGTGTAAACCTGGCGATTCACAGACCTGTACCCCTGGGGATAAAAATACATTATATGTTTATAAAAAAAAAATTGGGAGGGGAGGCGAACCATAAGAGACTATGGACTCTGAAAAACAACCTGAGGGTTTTGAAGGGTCGGGGGTGGGAGGTTGGGGGAACCAGGTGGTGGGTAATAGGGAGGGCACGTATTGCATGAGCACTGGGTGTTGTGCAAAAACAATGAATACTGTTACGCTGAAAAAATAAATAAATTTAAATACTGAAAAAAAAAATCTTGTCTGTGAACTGGACCAGCACTCTTCAAGGGCTGGTCCACACAGCAGCAACAATAGCAGTATGTGGTCCACTGAATTAGAATCTCTATGGCTGGAAACCAGAAATCCACCTTGTAACAAGATCCCTGGGTGATTCCTATGTACTTTAATTTTTTCATAATGTTGTGAGTGATAGTTCACAAAGAGATGTAAAAAGCCTTTTTCAGATAAGATTTTAAAATCCATTGTTATTATAGTCATATATAATTGAGGAACTAGAGCACAAGGAAAGTGAATAGGAATCTGAGAAGATGACTTTCCTGTCTCAGGCTTTCATCTAGGGAGGTAAATGTGAAATTAGTTTTCCTTTTCACATAATGTACACTACCATTAGCTCTATTAATTATATTTGCTAGTTTCAACTTGTATATTACATATTTATATATTTAAATGCATGGGATATACGTGTGCAACCTGATAAGGAAAAATAAGCTATCTTAGAAAGTCAACATTTCAAAATATTCCTACGAGACATATTATTGAGCAAAACTTCAAAAAATTAGATTAAAATTATCATAAATGAGGAGTGACTTGCTATGAAATACAGCAAATACAAGTAATATGTCATATGCTTATGAAATAATATTTGTTGACCTGTTTCCCATTGGATTTGACTCTCTATGCAATGACAACTCAGTTTTAAGAAGAGTAGCACAAAGAAGAAGATTAGAATTCCTGGCCCTTTATTAGCCTTTACACAACGTTTTGGCCCTTCCTTTATCATGCCTCTTCTGGAGAGTTCTCTGATCTCTGGAGATGCTCACTATCAAATTGCTGTGTTATCCAATGAAAATGGTTTTGAAAGGAGTCCCCTTTAACCCAGAAAGAAGCACATATGCCACTGAAATGATTTTTATTCCAACATAAGAATTAATTCCTAGACTAGAGTTTTGGGAACACAAAAATTATGTAACTGTTTTCCTCTAAAACTTTACTGAAGTTTTAGTTTGAATCTTGATTTCTGTGTAATAGCAAATCACGGTAAGAGTTTTTAGAGTGACTCTATTTTAATTCCATTATTAGGCATTCTCATTTCTTGCTTTTCTTTCCTCCAAAAGACATCTCAGTTCTGGGAGTCCTATGTAATAGCACTGAATCAAAGAATGCATCTGGTTGATGGTCATCATGTAGTTTTATCTTACATAATGAACAATTGTGCGATGTACAGTTATGCCTTCTGATCTTTGCCTAGACCAACTGCACTCATGAAGTAGCTAGTTCTTCTCCACCTGAGTGCCTGCTGACATTCAGTTGAACTCCATCCAATACGCTTGCTGTTATCTGTATCTTCTGGTCAAGACCACATTTTAGCATCAACTCTTTCTCTCAACTAATTTTAGACTCTTCTTCAACAGCATGGTTGCCCACCCCACATTAAGGTAACGGTCAAGAAAATCCAGGGTATCTCTAAAACACTATCCCTAGATTTACTACTTCGTGTTGTAATTATCTGGAATGAAAAGTTAATTATCTCAACTCTGGTTTCACAAAAAGTGTTGGTTCTATCATCTACTGCAAACTTTAACAGGATAGGTGACAAAAACAGGTCTCCCAGCAGCCAACCACATGTCTCATTGTTCTTTACTAAGGGACACTTCTGCTCTTCTAACCAATCAGACAAGAAAGGGATGTTGTGGCTTTTCATCTACTCTCTTTCCACTATATTAAATATATAGGCTGAAATATGTGATAGTAGAGAGTTAGATAAATACCATATGATATAGTTATTCTACTACCGGGTATTCACACAAAGAAAACAAAAACATCAGTTTGAAAAGATAAATTCACCCTCATGAATCTTGCAACATTATTTACAGTCATCAAGATACGGAAGTGACCAATGTGTCCATCAATAGATGAATGGATAAAGAAGATATCCTCTTTATCCATTATATATTCTTTATCATACATATATAATATCATATATATATATATATATATATATATATATTCCTTAGGTTATTTCTCAACCATAAAAAAGAACAAAATCTTGCCATTTGCAATAACATGGATGAATCTAGAGGGAATAATACTAAATAAAATAAATAAGGTAGAAAAAGACAAATACCATATGATTTCACTCCTGTGTGAGATTTAAAAAAGAAACAAATGAACAAAGAAAAAGAGACAAAAAGACTCAAAAATACAGAAAATAAAACAATGGTTACTAGAGGAAGGTGGGTCAGGAGATAGGTGAAATAGATACAGGGCGTAAGAAGTAGAAACTTACAGTTACAAAATAAATAAGTCCTGAAGCTGGAAAGTACAATATAGGGAATATGATCAATAAGATAGTCATAATGTCATTTCATAACAGATGGTGACTACACCTATTTAATGGAGTTCTGAGTAATGTATAAAATTGTGGATCATTATGTTGTTCACATGAAATTGTTTAACGATGAGTCATAATACACTTCAGTAAAAGTTAAAAATAAATTAATTAAAATATATAGAAAGAGAAAGAAAGAAACTAAAATATGTGATAGTAGGATTAGAGAAATATATTTAGGAAATTTATGAAAATAAAACTTAGAACTATGACAACTCAGACATAAGTTTTGCTAGATAGAAAGTCTAAATTAAAGGTCAACATTTTTAGACTCAATACACCATAACATTTATCCTTGAAATTTAAATAGAATTTACTAATAAACTATTTACACATAAAGTTCTAAAATAACTTACAGTGGCCTTATAATGTAAGGTCTTATAGGAAATACTTTACGGGAAAAAATATGTATTTCAAAACTAGAAAAAATAATAGTCAGAAGTTTATATCTATAATGAGTAAGTCTAGATTTAAGTGAAGTAAAATGACCATGCATCAGTTTTTTTGCAAAAATTAAAGAGAAATGAAAGAGCAGAGAGATTTTAAATTAGATTTTAAATTAGACGCTAGAAGGGCCCCTGAGTGGCTCAATCAGTTCAGATCCAGCCCCACAGTGGGTTCTGCACTGGGCATGGAGCCTGTTCTCCAAGATTCCTTCTCATCCATTGTCCCTCCCCCTGCCACTTGCATAGGCAAGCACCCTTAATAAATAATAAGCAAACAAATAAATAAATATTAGATATTAAAGCAAAAATTAGTTTGAGAATAAGTCATGATTTGTGTATGATAAGAGGTAAATCACCTTAACTTAACTTAAGTAAGAATAACAAGAATAACAAGCCAGGACCAATTAGTTTCAAAAATGAGAAAACAAGATGTTCTTTCATATGATCTGGACCTTATTTAAAATATAATATCAAGGGGCGCCTGGGTGGTTCAGTGGGTTAAAGCTTCTGCCTTCGGCTCAGGTCATGATCTCAGGGTCCTGGTATTGAGCCCCGCATCGGGCTCTCTGCTTGGCAGGGAGCCTGCCTCTCTGCCTGCTTATGATCTCTGTCTGGCAAATAAATAAATAAAATCTTTAAAAATATAGATAGATAGATATAATATCAAAATAAATTTCTTTAGCATGTTTTGAGGTGTGATTGTAACAAAATATGAGGAAATTTTTTTAGTATTTTGTGAACCTATCACATATAACCAGATACATTTAATCTTGTGGGTGATATTTTAAATAGGTGATAAGGGAGAAAAGAGGTGATATACAATTTAATATGAAACCTTATGAGTGATACCAGGATAAGCGTGAAGAGCAATAGGAAACCCTAAGATTAAAAAAAATAATAATAACATTTAATTTTCAAAATGGATTTTTTCATTCCACCTCAATAACTATAAAAATATATATGCTGAAAATAACATAGTTTTGATTTAACAGTTACTAATAAAATGAAAGAGATTCTTGTATTCATTGATGGTAAATTAATATTAGTTCTAAATATTCCTTAAAGACCCCAAATAGATTTTTTAGTTTCTGCATTAACTGCACAACTGTACTGAAACTGTTTTCAACCAAATATGTAACTAAGAAATGTTATAATAAGAGTTTCTTTGTAAATAATTGTAAAATGATGTTATTTGGTTTCATTTAATTTGAAGTGAGTCTCCTAGGTACATACTTACTCAGAACTATGTTTCTTTGATATATCAACCCTTTCATCATTATAAAGTGCTGCTCTTTATTTTGAAATGATTATTTTGGATATTAGCAAGCCAGCTTTTTTTATGCTTGAAATTTACATGGTCTATATTTTTCAATATTTAACTTTCACTTTCAGTCTATGTCTTCATGTATCAGGTCTTTCTCCTTTAAATAGAATTACTTAAGACTTTTTTTTTTTTAAACCAAGATTGCCAATCTCTACCTTCTTTTTTTAAAAATCTCTACCTTCTTAATAAGACTTTCAATTGTTTTTTAGTTGTTTAGTCCAACTATATGTAATGCAATTATATATGTGGTTGAATTTGTGGTTTGTTTACCATTTATTTTATTTATTTTCTCCTTTACAGCTTTGTTTTGATTATTCAAATGCTTATTTTCAGTATTTTTTTTATATACTCTATTAATTTTTAGCTGTATCACATTGGGTTTTTTGTTTGCTTATAAATTAGTACTGTAGAAATTGTACAACCACCCTTAAATTATCACAATCTTCTGTGGATTAATATCACATCACTCTTTGTAGACCGAATAAATCTTAAAATATTATAATTCCATTTATATGTTATCCCATTATTCGTGCTACAATCTTAGATGGTTTACTTCCAAGTAAACCATAACACATATTCATAATTTTTGCTTAAAAATATCAATGCTAACCCTCTATTAAACAATGTTTGTATTAAAATGATTGAATTTCTAACAAAAAATTATAATGGAAAATAAATATGTCAGAACCTATAGGATATATTAAAAGCATTGACCAGAGGAAATTTGATGGCACTATACACTTTTGTAAGTTAAAAAAAAGAAGTAAATGAATATAAGTGAATTAAGCTTCCAGGCCAAAAACCTAGAAAAGGAACAACAAAGTACACCAGAAAAAGGTACAAGATGGAAAGTAGTAAAAGGGAAAACTAAAGTGGCAGATAATAGAAAAAGAGTAAATCTAATAACGAATGAATCAAAATCCTGGTGTTTGAAAAATATGATTAAACATATAAGTCACTGCCTAACTTGGTTAATTTTTAAAAATATATTACCAAAGCACAAAAATTCAAAATAAGAAATAAGCAATAAGGGCAAATAACCATTGATACAGAAGAAAATTTGTATATTTTTAAATCAAGATATTTTGAAGGCTTCTATGCACATAAGTGTGAACATCACATTGGAAGGGATTTTTTTTTTTTAATTTAAATTCAAGTTAGTTAACATGTAGTGTAGTATTTGTTTCAGGAGTAAAATTTAGTGATTCATCACTTACACATACTATAACACCCAGTGCTTGTCACAAGTGCCCTCCTTAATGCCCATCCCCAATTTAGCCCCTCCCCTATCCCCCTCCCCTCCAGCAACCCTCTGTTCAGAGTCTCTTATGGTTTGCCTCCCTCTCTGGGAAGGGAATAATATCTTATTGAAATACAGACTAAGACAACTAACCCATTAGAGGTAAAGAACTGATGTCTGGATGACATAGAAAATTTTACCATAGAACTACAGATGGTTTCACAGGCAATTTCTGCCAAATCTCTAAGGCTCCAAAAGTTCTGATGCAGTTGTAGGTATTTTATTATTTTCTGACTTCTATTTGATCTTTTTTAGAGTTTTCATTTATCTTATAAAATTCTGTATTTTTTCACCTATTCCTTCCTTTACATTGGGGTGCCTGAGTGGCTCAGTGGGTTAAGCCTCTGCTTTCAGCTCAGGTCATTATCTCAGGGTCCTGGGATCAAGCCCTGCATCAGGCTTTCTGCTCAGCAGGGAGCCTGCTTCTCCCTCTCTCTCTGCTTGCCTCTCTGCCTACTTGTGATCTCTCTGTCAAACAAATAAATAAAATCTTTAAGGAAAAAAAAAGGTTTAAAATCCTTTGCATTAATTCCGATGACTAGATACTCAGAATTTGCTTGTTTTCTTTGTTTATTTTGTGTGTTTATTTTCTTTCTGCTTATTTTCTTTCTATTTATTTCAATTTTTTTATTCCAGGTTTTATTCAAAGATTTAAAAAGTGCAGAATGGAGTATTTTTTAAATTGTACTTATTGTGTTCACAGAAATCACAAGCCTTGTTCTGTAGCTGGCAGTTACGATGAGGAGCTGACTGTTTTGATTCCTCCATGATTGATCTGATCTGGAACTGGCCACACTTTTATTGAGTACATTTAAACTGAATGAAGTCTTTAAACTCTATGCCAGCATCACCAAAAGGCTAAACTTTTGATCTTCTATGGTTTGAGCCGAGAGGGAATTGTTCCAGTTTTAGATAGTTTTTCTTCAACTTTGTGTTCAATTTTGTCAGGACCCCAGAATCCAAGCACATGGAGAATACACGACATTACAGAAATTCTCTTTGATTTACTACCTCTTCACCACTGCTTCCTTGGTTACAGTCTGACAAGAGAGTGACAGAGAAACATTGTGTTTAAGTTATTTATTTTCCCTTTTGGGGCGCTCTAGATATCAACCTATCTCTCTAGCTTATGCTGCCACTCAAAGCTTGATTTATGTCTTCTCAGTTGTGAAAAGCTTCCAATCGCCAGTGGATGACAGACCCACTTTTCTGCATACCCAATCTACCGATGATGCCATGGTTCTCTGCTAACATACTAAGGATGTGTACTTCTCTCTATTTAATCAACCAAACCTTTCTTGTACCCACAGCGTTTCAATAGTGTCATAAAAAATGTAGGACTTTATTTTATCCATTAATCTTTCTTTCTCTTTTTGTTAAAAGTGGCAATTATTAACATTTTACTACATTCTAACTACAAGTGAAAATAGCATCCTTAATTTTTAACTAAGGGCATAAAATGTCATTGTTATAATATAATAAACATTATATATTTAAGCAATTTCCTTTACAGACCCATCTTACTTCTATGTAAGAGATGTTAACATCTTCATTGTTGCTGGACTTTACCAAATAATCTGTCATTTAAAGGATTGATGTTGTATTAATTGATAGCACTCATGTCATGTCATTCCATGGTTTGTTAAGTATTTTACTAAGATCTTTTATGACATAAATAAGCAAAATATTTGATGTTATCTCCCAAAGTTCTGTAAATCCATGTTGTCCACCAATTATAACTTTGGTTTCCTCTGTTATAGAAAGAATGACATTTGCAAAAGGAATTATTTTTCTATGAAATAATTTTTAAGGACTGTGTATACTAGCAACCCCGTTGTATCCATCACAAATAATTATGTTAAAATAGCATTTCCTCTGTCAATTTCTCATTCCTTAGACAACTTATATATGCGATTAGTTAAATTTCATTTGTAACATAGGATGATTTCAATGAGTTGTAATAAAAATTTGTTGTACTGTAGTCTGTTACATGGTTATTTGTAAAATGTTTTAACATCTCATTGATTCTTCTTAAAAACAGTATCATTGCTTGATTGGACAGAGAGATAACTTCACTTGAATTTTTTATTAGTGTATTAATAACCCTTTTCACATTTAGTAAGGTTAATTTTCCTCCAGTATTCCATGGTTTATGAGGGTTATTGCTTCTTGCTATTTTTTACATAAAATTGATGCTTTTGTATTGCTGATTAAAAGACTTTTAAACATTTCAAAGATAATATTCAATAGTTTCCCTCTGTATGTCAGAAGCAAGATAAGCCTTTTCAAAATTTTTTGATAAATATGGGCAAAATATTTACTTAGTCTGACAGTTTCCTTGCTTCATTAAAACCAGTGTTTTGGCATAGGAAGAACTGTGCACAAAGATACAAAAATAAGTTCAATTATTCATAGAATGTCAATCTTAAACTTTATGAAAGAAGTTTTAAAAAATTTAGTTATATATAGAATAATCACAAATGTGACAACAGAAAATGAAGACTAACACGGATTTCTTGAGTTGGTGGTTCATATACTCAGTTATTGACACAATTTTACAAATTAGTAAATTCTTCGAAAAGGTCCAAGCAAAAATATATCTCCTCAATAACACATCTATAGGCATACCTCAACAATTCTTGGTATAAAAATACTTCAAAATATCATTTATTGATATAAAAAATGGATAATTATGGGAAGTTTTTTACGTACATGAGTATTCTGGAGACATTTTACTGTTATGCAGGATGCATGAAAATTCTTCTGTGGGAAAGATTTTCTCAAATATCATGGGCCACCTAGAACCTCACATCCATACACTAAACCTATTTATACTTTTCAGTCACTGGGACACTGAAGAATAGAGTAATTTCCAAATTTTACTGTAAAGACATGGCCACTTAGAGAATCAAAGCTTAAATAAATTCACAAAAACAGAAATCAGAAAAGTTAAATTTTTCAGTGTAAAAAAAAAGAACTGGAAATTATTGAACAAAGGAATAATGTTAGGTACTGTCCAGGACTAATAGCATGTTGAAGAGAAACCAGTTCATTTTTCCAGCAATGCATCTACCACAGACATGAGGAAAATCCATATAAAACACTTCCCTGTGAAAACAACTGAATCATGCTGGGTTTTATGAAGGAGTTCGTAAAACATTTTCTCTTATTT
This sequence comes from Meles meles, assembly GCF_922984935.1. Taxonomy (NCBI): domain Eukaryota; kingdom Metazoa; phylum Chordata; class Mammalia; order Carnivora; family Mustelidae; genus Meles; species Meles meles. Next base: position 102,691,426 of record NC_060075.1, read on the forward strand.
CTTCTGTGATAATTGGATTCTATTTCCCCTAGAATATATTTTGAATTTGTGTTTGTTTGGGTTTTAGCCTTAACAGAGGATTATTTTGTCTAAGTCAGCACAATTAAAACATCTCCAACAATACATAAAACTATACATAAATATAGCAAATATCCAAAATTTTTCCTTCATATGACATGCCAGTATATGTAAGAGAAAGTATTGTTCATGAGGCAAGAGAAAAACGATTTGGGCAGTGACCTAATTAGTTAGGTATTACCATTCAAAGACCAGGTAAAACCACAGTTTCAGTCAGAAAAACATTATTGCAAGAGTTCCTGTAAAGCAGGATGTATGTACTTCATTTTCCTCTCCCTGTCACATTTCATGCATAGCCTGACTATTCCCGATCATGATTCTCTGCCTTCTTTCACAGAAGAAAGATTATTTGGAGTGGTCCTAAAACATTGCCCTCTATCCCTACAACAGTTGAGGAAATGCCTATCGCAATAGCCAATTTTCGCCGTGAAAAATAATAGAAATGACAAAGTTAAAAAAAAAAAAAGAATGCATTGGGTTTCAGAAGTACTTCCCCTAATAATTTTTAAGAAAGTTTACCATAAGTATTTCCAAAACCATCAGGCATTACAAAAATTGTACAATGCCCTGTGTATGGGAGTAAACATCTATTTAGACCACCTGTCGAATTCTGTGCCTAATTTGTTCTGTTCAACTCTTCCATCTCAGGGAGGTCAATAATCCTCTGAATTCCTCTTTATCCACTGATCTCCTCAGCCTATTTTAACAATGGAAGAAGAAACTGATGTATGGGTTAAGTCCCCTGGTTCTCCTGAAGTATCTTAGTTTCAATTATGTTTCAACAGTGTGTTATTATGAACTTACAGAAACAGTCTCTCAGCCATGAAAAACTCTCTCCCAAACTTTTGTTTAAAATTTTTAATTTAATTTAAATTAAATTTAACACCAAGCAGAGGCACTTTCCAAAAACCAGAAATGAAGCCAAATCATGAAATCACTCAGTGCTTATGGAAAACAGCTCTGATTGGGGGGTGGGCGGTGTCATCTCTGATTGTCTTGGCAAAAACACAGGTATTTGGCTGCTCTGGCTCTTTTTCCTCTTTCTCTACCAGCCCACCAAGAGACCCCAAGGGGAAAGTGCTTTCACAGTCCTGGGTGGAGGAGACCTGGCCAATTCCAGCTTTCAAGGCTGTGTTCTCCAAGGCGATGTTTTCCCCACAGCGGTCACACTGAAATGGGTTAATTCCTGAACCCAGGAGCATGTGATTTTTGGGGGTCTTGAATACCGCTGTCTCTTACCCCACAAGCTGGGTACTGGAAAGCTCTGTCTGGACCATGTGAACTTGGTCGTTCATGCCGCGGGCAGAAGGAGAAACGCAGAGTTAGTAGGGATACTAAACATTTTCCAGTCGCTCATCACCATCTGCGTGGACAAGGGCGCTAGAAGTGCTTTGAAGTGTGGGTAACCCTTCAGGGACACCTCCATCCGCTGAGCCTTCAGGCAGCGCCCCTCCTGCTGCTCTGGGCCACGCTGGGGCGCCTGCGGGAGGGCGCAGGGCTCACAGCGTCTCCCCTTCTCACTCCCCCAGGCCCTGCACTGACCCCCCGAAGCTCTCTTGTCCCTGTGCCTCGCGGGTGGACAGCCCGTGACTGGGGCCTGGCAGCACAGCCTGAAGGGTGCCTGTGAGGTGGGAGCTCTCCCACAGTAGACTTAATAGCTTCCCCACACACACACCCGTAATTTCTAAGAAAAAGGCCTTTTATTTAAAATTGATTATGATACTCTATGTTGGTCAGAGAATGCTCTTTGGATTATTTGCATCCTTTAGAATTCATTAAGGTTTTCTTTGCAGTCAAAACTAGAGCAATCCTTCCCGTAAACTTAGAAAGAACAGATATTCTCTATTTGTATTTCAATTTTGATACGTATTATAAAATCTGCATTGTCAATTATATTGTTTAGATCTATATTTCTTGATCTGTATTGGGCTGAGAGACGTGTTAATTTCATCTGTTGTTAGTTCGGTTCTATTCGTCCTACCATGTGTAGGTCTGTATGCTCTCCTGGAAGAACGGTGTTGCAGGTAAGGTATGAGAGCCATAATAACTAAGAGAGTAATTGTCATAGTTTCGTTGTGAACTATACCTTTCAGCTTTATAAAGTGACCTTTGCTTTTTCAGGGCTTCCTGGTCTGAGTTCTACTATCAAGTATGAGACTGCTGCTCTACTGTTCATTTACCTACTCTTGGTTTACATTGGTCGTGCTTTTATACGAAGCTTTGTAAGTACTGTTTTATGAGTTGGGTGTCTCTTATACATGGCGAAATGTCAGATTTCACTTTGTTAGCTATCTGAAAATCTTTGGAATTGGTGACTTAAATAAGCAAAATCCATATTTATCTGATCAAATGCTTCGTTTGGGTTTTTGTGGGTTTTTGTTTTGTTTTGTTTTGTTTTGGTAGTCTATGTGAACTATTTTGTTTTGTCTCTTCTGTATAGATCTTTTAGTATTTCAGAAGTGAGTCAAGGGAAAAATATTTCCTGAGGTCATGTTTATTTTGGCATTTTGAAGTCAATCTGACTGGATATGAAATCTTTAGTTATTATTTTATTTCCTTGATGAGCTTAAATTCACTACGCTATCTTCTTGGGGCACAAACTATGGCTGTCAAAAAGGCTGATGTCGATTCCATTTTCTTTCTTTTCTGAACAGGAGGATCAAATGTCCCTTTCTTCCAGGACGTTCCTGCTTTACAACAACTGTCCTGTGTGTTCATTCCTCTTTCTCTCCACCTCCTGGGTTGGGTAAAAATTATCTGGTCACTTGAATTATAAGCAATTTAGACTTTTTCTTGAGATAATTTGAGTTCTCCCTTTTACCTTAGAATTCAGAAATTTTAATAAAATATGCTTCCATATTGGCCACTCAGAGTGGATTTTCCCAAGTATGACATGTGCTCTTTCAATACACACTTACTTTCAAGCCATCTCTATGTCAGCAAACGTTCCTTAGATTATAATTTTTACCTCTTGTCCCATTCCATTGCTTTCCTTCTCTTCTTAGTGTGTCCCTTCACTCAGATAGTATCTTGCATTGCTATTGCTTTCTGTCAAGTCATTTTTATATATGTCTTATTCATCTTATGGCATTATCCCTGGTGTTAATTCACTCTTGTTCCATCTAGTTAAATCTTTATTCAAAAATGGTTTCTACTTATTTCGTTAGCAATTCTTCCTTAGTTGTTTTTCAAAACTCTCTTTTCTTCAATCTTGTCATTTCTGAGTATTTCTAAGATGGGCTTTGCTTTCATACATGTTACTGTTTGTATAATTTATTTTAACTCACTCTGACATATTAGGTTACAGTTTGCATCTGCTTTGAAGTCTTGTCTTTCTGGTAAAGCATTGTCATTTTTTTAGAACTCTCATACTCTCTATTCTTCATATATTTTAGATGAAACTTTTGTGGGATCCAACTGCAATATTTTCACTTGTTCATGTTTAAGTGAGGTGACTTCCTGTGTTCTTAGAAAAGGACATGGATCTTGGCAACTTTTCTGGTTTCACCACCATATAGTTCTAGATTCTGGAATTTCCTTTTATTGTCACAATACAGTTACCAAAAATATGGCTTCAAGCTTTTTTGAAATATTCAAACACAGTTTTCTCTCCCAACTTTTGTCTGGATCTTTTTTTTTCTCTTTTGCCCATACTATTTCTGTCCCTTTTATATGGATTTCACTCACAGAAATTTTACCTCCCCATGGGGTTTTCCTTGTGGAATATTTAAGTTGATCCGTTTAGAGCTTTGGGGGCCCAGACTGCCCTAGCACCAACTGTCTATAGAATCCTTCACTCACCTGCACACTGGAGCCTACATATTTCATGGCCAGTTTCTCTGCCTTCCTCATCTTTTCATGTTTCACTTTTGGACATTAACTGTTACTGGATGTTATGTCTTCTGGCTCACAGAAACATTAGAAGTCACTTTACTTTCCATCCACTCCTCTGCTCATAGTTGCAGAAATGACTCATGTTGTCCCACGTTTGTCTCCACCTTCTTGTGATTTGGGGATCACAAGGCTACCCTGTCCACGCATACTGTTGTAGGTGGCGTTCCTGGATCTTTGACTTTACTATCCTGTACATGGTGAAGGTGTCTGGCCTAACACAGTGTGTAGGGTTCTGGAAAGATTTTTAAACTAGGCTGCTGTTGCCATTCCGTTGTCTTTTTTTTTTTTTTCTTTTTCTTTTTTTCTTTTCTAATGGAAGTTGCTTTTGCCTTGATTTTCTTAAAGATTGTAAACATGATTTTAGAGTCATTTTCTATGTCCATTAGTTGTTTTTCCTAGGGAACAATTTCTCTGGATTTGGATTTTGCAAATAAAATAGATATAGAGGGGTGCCTGGGTAGCTCAGTGGGTTAAGCCTCTGCCTTTGGCTCAGGTCATGATCTCAGGGTCCTGGGATCAAGCCCCATATCGGGCTCTCTGCTCAGCAGGGAGCCTGCTTCTCCCTCTCTCTCTGCCTGCCTTTCTGCCTACTTGTGATCTCTGTCAAATAAATAAATAAAATCTTTAAAAAATAAAATAGATATAGATATGATTTCTATATGAAATATTGCCTAATATACATAATTAATGTGTGTATATATATACACATGATATACATAATTAATGTGTATATGTATATACATATGTGTGTGTGTGTGTATTTGACTTTTATATATATGAGTTTGTCTCTAAATTTTAATTGGTTATAACCTTCAGTGGAACTTTTCTTATTTTGTTCATGTCTTCATTTCTTGGAGTTTTGCATTACCTTTATCCAGGGTTTCAGAGCCACCAGTAAAGCACCAGATAACATGATGGTAGTAGAGACCCGTCACCCCCTGAATTGGCCTGACTGTCCATCTGAGGGCTGTGTAAATCTTCCCTGTGTTATACCACCTTCACGATAACCGTTTCTCATCAAGGGGTGTGCCAGAGTGTGGTCGCCATCATTTCCAGCCTTCATTCACAGGTCGAGGGACCTGCTCCAGCTTCCTCCTTTACACAGGGATTTCTGATTCTCTTCCCCATTTTGCAACCCGTCTTCTCCAAAGAGGTGAACTGTTCTTACAATTCTTATGTCAACCCCAGTGTCCAGGTGGCCTCTAACTCCAGCCCTAGGCTTCTGCTTCACAAAGATATATCTGGTTTCTGGGCACAGCTACACTGGAGGGCTAATTTATTGTTTATTAGGGAGGAAGGGGGGGTGATGGGAATGGCTGTTAGGAACGTTCTAATTTTCAGTTGAAATCATGGAGCCATCTTTATTAAAGAATTTTATGAGGCACTTTATCATGGTTTTTTTCAAATCATTTTAATTAAAACTAATGAAATACCAGTTTACTACTTAGCAATCAGTTACTGGTTACCTAAAGGAGAATGGAAACAATGAAAAATCCTTAGAGAATAAAACTACAGATACATAATTAGGACATACTCAGAAATATCTTCAAAATGTACACAAAAATTCCACAAATGGTAAATGGGTACGTAATGCACAGGTACAGATTTTCTATGTGAAAGATCCATGAGGCAGTAATCTGGAAGAAAGGAAACAAATGTTTTACCTCAGGATAACATCTTGACATTTGTATGGTCTTTTTGTCCCACTAAGAATTAAATCAGTGTTTCCCATAGAATAAAAGTGGCATTTACATTTACTACACAAAGAAGTCTCCCACTAAAGTTCCTAGTGTCTTTATAAATCATCATCAGTAATTTAAGTAGAAACGCAATATGTGAAGCAAGGTAGGCTGTTCCAAATGGTAAAGCTTAGATCAGTTTGATTTCTGTGATGAAATTTCAGGGCGAACCAACACTTCGAGAAAAAATTTCCATTGAGGTAAATGTAGCTGGAGGCTACAGAGTCAGTGTAGCAATTACCATGGGGTTCTCGTGGTCAGCGAGGTGAGGTGGCGTGCCACCCAGTCTCCTCAGCCTACACACTTGCTTCTGCACTAAGGTCAGCCAGGTCATAAGGATAGATGCTGCCTGCAACCGATTCACGCAACCTCGCAACACTATTTCATTTCTCACTTACTGTTGAAACGATTCAAGAAAATATGTACCCATATATGTATTTGTGACTTTGTACGCTCAAGTCAGATTGTGATCTGATTTTAAATGAAACACCTCTTGATCAACTCAGACTTTGGGACCTAAGTCCTCAGAAGTGTAACAGTGCAATTATAGACCAATGGTCCAAATCCTTTTTTTTTTTTTTCTTTACCAGTACTAAAAAAGTGAGGGTTATGACTCACACATACCAACATGCAGTGGTACAATATGGCAGTGATTCTCAAAGGCAGACTAGCTACTTTGCTCCCATTGGAAATTACTGATAAAGCATACTTCAGGGAAAATACTCTGCAGAGTATTATTTAAAATATGTATTTTCTATTGAAGATGTGCGTCTATCTGGGAATACAGTAAAGAACTATATTTTAAATATTTGTGTACATATTTCAAATATATGGAAAAATTTATTTCTTGATAGTATACTTTTTTTTTCCTAAAACCTTAAAGTGACACTCAAGGAAGAAGTATTCCCATGGTAAATTATAATGAGTGTTACATGGCCAACAATTTATAATTACATGATGAGATATTTTACAAAGGTTGACTAAAATATTATGTGAAAGTCGATTTATTATTCATTTTGAAGCTATAGAACTTAGTTCCGCTAAACATTAATATTTAAAGAATGCAAATTAGACATCTATTTACCATCTCATCATTAGCGATAAACTTGAACTGTAATTTCATGACTCTAAATTTGACTTACTTTTCAAAGTTTCTGAGTGCATAGGCACAGAACAGAGAGTGAAAAGGATTTAGGTAGCAAGTGATAAAAACAGAGGATGGTTCATAGTAACTGATGGTCAAGATCAAGGACTCCTGCCTCCAAGATCAAAGTACAAATTATTTTTTAAGGTTAGTCGTTAAAGGACAATGTTACCTCTGAATTAAGTACATCAAAATCACCTATATTTGTTAGAAACATTATTAGGTAAATGAAACTTAAGAGCATAGTGTATTTTTTTTTCTTTAAGATTTTATTTATTTATTTGACAGACAGATCACAAGTAGGCAGAGAGGCAGGCAGAGAGAGGAGGAAGCAGGCTCCCTGCGGAGCAGAGAGCCCGATGCGGGGCTCGATCCCAGTACCCTGAGATCATGACCTGAGCCGAAGGCAGAGGCTTAACCCACTGAGCCACCCAGGTGCCCCAAGAGCATAGTGTATTTTTAAGTAAAAAAATATGTACTGAAATATACTTCTTTTACAAGGAGCTCTGCCTGACTGTCAGCCTTCAAAGATTATGAAGTAATAATGATCTGTTTGAGCAGAAATGTTACAAACAGGATTTATAGATCATAGTTTGAGAATTCTTTAGTCTCAGGGAGCTTTGAAAGAGAAAAAAGATGTTTATTTCATGGAGCATTTAAAGGGTAGAATTCAATGACATTTTTATTTCATTTATGTTGGATAGTTGGAGATTGCCATGGCTGTATCAGTGTGTCTCAGTCCACAGAATAGATTCCTGAGAACAGACCATATCGATATTTTATTTATTTATTTATTTATTTATTTATTTATTTATTTAAAAGAGTGAGTGAAAGAGAGTGTGAGAAGGCAGAGGGAGAGAGGAAGAGGGAGAACTTCCCACTCAGCAGGGTACACCATACCTCCATGTCGGGCTTCATTCCAGGACCCTGGGCTCATGACCTGAGCTGAAATCAAGAGTCCAGCCCTTAACAACTGAGCCACTGAGGCACCCCTAAGTTTTTCTATATTTTTAAAAGATTCTGTAAAGAATTCCAACTCCAGTAATGACAGATGAGGTAATTTAGACAACTCCCCCTCAGGACAACTTGGAAACCTTGGTGTGGTGGTTAACTTTTTGTGGCAATGTGGCTGGACCATGGAATGCCCAGATATTTCATTAAACATTATTTTGGGTGTGTCTATGAGAGTGATTCTGGATGAAATTAACATTTGAATCAGTAGATCAAATAAGCAGGAGGATGGGCCTTATCTAATACTTTGGTGGCTGGAATAGAATAAAAGGTTAATAAAGAATTCTTTCCCTCTGGGGCACTGGGGTGACTCAGTCATTAAGTGTTAAGCATCTGCCTTTAGCTCAGGTCATGATCCCAGGGTTCTGGGGTCAAGCTCCACATGCTGGATGGGAAGCCTCCTTCTCCCTCTCCCACTCACCCTGTTTGTGTTCCCTCTTTCACTGTGTCTCTCTCCTTCAAGTAAATAATCCTTTCTCTCTGCCTGTTTTAGGGTTGGGATGTCAGTCCTCTTTTGCCTTGGGACTCAGACTTTGACTGAAACTTACACCATCAGCTCTCCTGGGTCTCCAGCTTGCCAACTGAAGATTTGGGATTTCTCACTTCCGTAATCACGTGAGTCAATTTCTATAGTATATATTCTGCGCATACACACACACTTTTTGGTTCAGGTTAATGTACTGAAAAAATAAAACTAAGACGTGCACAGAAGAATCAAAAGCATTAGACAGTTAATAAACTAGGGATGAACTACTGAGTCGAGAAACAAGAGAAAACAAACCTTCACAATGGTGAGCTCAGCATCTGGAAAGGCTATTTTTCCATGAAAGCACCTGAAGAACTGCGCAGTGTCTGTTGGCATAAAGTACTAGAGATACAAACGTACATTTTGGGGTCTGCCAGCAGAAGGAGATGAGTGTTTGTATATTTTGAGGTAAAATGCCAAAGGTTTGGATAGTATGATAAGGAAGAACTAAAAATGAAGCAAGCATTTGCCAAGACTATATTCAAACTTCAAATCATCTCACCGAGAAAAGCTCCATCAATGCCTAAAACTGAAATAAAGTTTTACTTAATGTTTTGATAACCATAAACCAGAAGAAATGCAGAATTTCCCTTTCAAAGAAAATAATAACATCAAACTAGGACTTAAAGTTACTTCTACAAGCAACTTATTTCTATTCTATAAGCAACTTATATAAATGGCATACAATTAAAAAGAACCTGAACAAAAGAGAGACAAATGCCAATCAACAGAAATGGATCTGCCATAGAAATAGACCAATAAAGCTTCTAATACTGGAGTCATAAAGAATATAATTTTAAATAATTAGGCAAACTATGTTACCTGTACATTTTTAAATTAAAATTATTGTTACTATAAGTTCAAATATAGAAAAAAAATTCAAGTAATTTGTTGGCAAAGAGCACAAGAACAGACAAATCTATATGTAAACAGTCTACAAAAAATTTGCAATAATTTATACTATGATTTCAGTATGTAGGATTGACTGCAGATTAGAAAATGTAGCTGAAAATTGATAACTAAATAGATCCAAAAAAAAATCTAGCCAGACTAATGGACTACTAGGGGGGAAAAAGATGATTTATTGTAAAAGAACCAACAAAAGGGTAAAGGTGAGAAAAACTGACATTTGTTTAGGTGGACTGAGTCTCACTGGGAGGCCAGAGAGAATGAGGGGAGAAGCAGCATTTACTTTTGTTTTGTTTTTTGTTTAGGTTTTTATTTAAATTCAATTTAATTAACATATACTGTATCATTAGTTTCAGGGGTAGAATTTAGTGATTCATCAGTTGCATATAACACCCAGTGCTCATCACATCACGTGCCCTCTTCAATGCCCATCACCTATTTACCCCATCCCCCACTCACCTCTCCTCCAGCAACCTCCAGTTTGTTTCCTATAGTTAAGAGTCTCTTATGGCTTGTCTTCCTCTCTGATTTCATTTTATCTTATTTTTTCCCCTTCCCCTATGTCCATCTGTTTTGTTTCTTACATTCCACATATGAGTGAAATCATATGCTATTTGTCCTTCTCTGACTGACTTACTCTGCTTAGCTTAATACCCTCTAGCTCCATCCATCCAAGATTTCATCCAAGATTTCATTCTTTCTGAGGGCTGAGTAATAGTCCATTGTGTATGTATATATGTAGGTATATGTGTACATAATATACATGTATTCATATGTGTATATGTAAATATACACATACCACATCTTCTTTATCCATTTGTCTGTTGATGGATGTCTGGGCTCTTTGCATATTTTGCTGTTGTAGACATGAGAAACAACATTTGAAACTGGTCACAAGATACTGTTCTAGGGATTCAAGTAGCCCTAAGTACTCCAGTATGATTAAAATACATAAAAAAGCACATCTAGAGACACTTACAGTATAAGACATAAATTATTAAGAAAAAAATCTTTAAAGAAGCCAAAGGTAAAACATAGAAGAGCTTAAAAGGAACAATCATTACCAAAAATGACTTCCCACAGAAATAGTTGAGGCCAAAATACAGTTAACCATATCTTTAAAGTGTGAAGAAGATAATTGCCAACCTAGAAATAAATATAGTGGACAAAACAGACTTCTAGAATGAAAGTAAAATAAAGACATTTTCAGGAGGAAAAAAACACTAGGAAAATTTTAACCGTTGCATTTATACTAAAAGATATATAAAAACATAATTTTTTAAGGGAGAGAAATACAATTTCAGATTAAAGGCAAGAAATTTGGGAATATAATTAAGTATAATCAAAATAGAAAAATATGTGATTGTAATTAAAAAATGTAAATGCACATATAAATATATATAAATGGTGACTGGTTAAATACTTAAAAATGAAGGTAAAATGTCTTGTGAGGAAATATATGTATGCATACATAAATATGTGTATTTATACATATATGTGTGTTTATGTGTATATCTATGTCTGTATATACAGTATGTAGATATATATCAGATGATAGCCATAAATATAGACATAGATGTATGTACAGTTGACCCTGAAAAATGTAGGTTTGAACTGTGTGTGTCCACTCATAAGCAATATTTTTATAAATGAGTATAGTACAGCAAATGTATTTTCTCTTCCTTACAATTTTTTTAATATTTCTGTCTGTAGTTTACATTATTGTTAGAACACAGTCTATAATGCACATAACAAAAAATATGTATTAATTGACCATTTATGTTATTGATAAGGCTTCTTGTCCATAGTAAGCTATTAGTAAAGTTTTGGGGGAGTAAAAAGTTATAGACAGATTTTTGAACACATGGCGGTCAACATTTCCCACCCTAATGTTGTTCTAGGGTCAACTGTAAATCTTTATCTCTTTTTAAAATTTTTTTTCACATAAAACTACTTATTCACAAGTATTTTCCAAAATGAAGACAGGTTTACTAAACCATGTCACTCACTTAGGAAGGAAAGATGGGACAGACCTTCCCCTGGCCCCCCTGCAAGGTGGGGCTAAGAGGAAAAGACAATTTTTAGGCCCACTTCCTGCTTCCTGAGGTGGGAGGGAATCTCCCCATGTTGCCCCCTGGCCTGCGGCCTCCTCATCATCCAGAGCAGGGTCTTCGCCAGGGCAGGGGGATCACGCTGGGAAGGGAGGGATCGGGTGGAGAGAGGGGATAGTATCACTGAAGGTCCTGTCCTTTAGCTGTTGCATCCTAATATCAAGGGGAAGGCTTCTTTCTTTCCCACAAACTATAAGAGGGGACATCAAAATACAAAAATTGGCCAAAAGATCAACATCACTCAGCATCAAGGAAACACAAACCAAAACTACAATGAGATACCACCTCATGCGAGTCAGAATGGCTAAAATTAACAAGTCAGGAAACAACAGTTGTTGGCAAAGATGTGGAGAAAGAGGAACCTTCTTAAACCTGGGAATGCAAACTGGCACAGCCACTGTGGAAAACAGTATAGAGGTTCCTCAAAAAGTTAAAAAGAAAACTACCCTTGATACAGCAATCACACTACTAGGTTTTTATCCAGAGGACATGAACATAGTGATCTGAAGGGGCACATGCACACCAATGTTTCTAGCAGCGATGTCCACGATAGCCAGAATAGGGAAAGAGCCAGATCAGATGTCTACCGACAGTTGAATGGATAAAGATTTCATATCCATAAAAATGGATAAAGTTGAATGGAGAAGGATGGAATATTACTCAGCCACCAGAAAGAAGGAAATCTTACCTTTTGCAATGACATGGATAAAACTAGAGTGCATTCTCTTAAGCAAAATAAGTCAGTCAAAGAAAGACAAATAGCATATGATTTCATTCACATCTGGAATTTAAGAAACAAAATAGATGAACATAGGGGAAGAGAAGAAAAATAAGATAAGATGAAATCAGAGAGGAAGACAACCCATAAGAGACTCTTAACTATAAGAAACTAACTAAGGGTCCCAGGAGGAGAGGTGGGTGGGGGGATGGGGTAAGTGGGGGATGAGCATGAAGGAGGGCATGTGATTTAATAATGAACACTGGGTGTTATATGTAAGTGATGAATCACTAAATTCTACTCCTGAAACTACAGTACAGTAAAATATTAATTAAATTGATTTTAAATTTTTAAAAAGGAAAGAAAAAAAATTAACCAAAAGAAGTCAATTAAAAAAGAAGAAAAAAGAAAAGAGAGAAAAAAGAAACCCAGAAGAGGTAAGAAGAGATGGAGAGTAAAATGGTAGATTTAAAAAAAAATTATCTAGGGCGCCTGGGTGGCTCAGTGGTTTAGGCCGCTGCCTTCGGCTCAGGTCATGATCTCGGGGTCCTGGGATCGAGTCCCGTATCGGGCTCTCTGCTCGGTGGGGAGCCTGCTTCCCTCTCACTCTCTCTGCCTGCCTCTCTGCCTACTTGTGATCTCTGTCTGTCAAATAAATAAATAAAATCTTAAAAAAAAAAATTATCTAAATATTTACATTCAATGTAAAGTGGACTCAAAGTTCTAATGAAAAGGAAGGTGTTAGACTAAATAAAAAAATTAAATTAAATTAACTGCTCTATACTATTTTAATGAAATATGCCTAAATCATAAGGTAGCAGGAAGTTTGAAAGTCAAAGAAAAATGAAAGTTATACATCATTTAAGCTCCAACTACAGGGAAATACAAATATTCATTCAAAAAAAATAAATAAATTAAGCTGAAAGCATACCAGAGATTAAGAGTGGAATTGTTTTATTTATCAGAATGGATTCAGCAGAAGTATTTTGCAAATCTGAAGTAGTATGCGCCTAAAAACGTGGCCTTAAACTATATAAAACATAAAATTGACCAAACACAAGCAGGTAAAAACAAATCCAGAATTATATCAGCAATTTATATTCCCTCTTTTAGCACCTGATTAAGTAAACTGTCAAAAATAGTGCTGAAATATATAAAATTTAAGCAATGTAGTCAACTTCCCCTAATAAAAATGTATAGATGTTTATGAACTCACAAATGAACCTATAAATATAAAATATACATTCTATTCAAGCACATATAAAATATCTGAATATTTTATTAGAGAATAAAACTAGTTTCAAATATTGAAAAGATTGAAACCATAGCAGTAACTTCTTGGATCACAATTTAATTAAATTAGAATAAATAACACAAAGAAATACAGGTGTTTTAAGATTAAAATGTATAGCTCTAAATAACCCTCAGGTCAAAGAAAATTAAAATGAATACTAAGAGAAATGTCACTATCAAAAAGAGTGGTACAGCTAAATAGCATTTAGAGGGAAATTTTTAACCTTATATACATATATTAGAATAAGAAACAAGCTACAAAAATCTCAAGATGTTACGGGGGAAAAAAACCCAAAGAAAGTAGAATGAAATGCAAATAAACAATGTCTGAAATGAATAAGAATACATCATTTCAGATCATGCAACCATTATAAATAATAAGATGACAAATGAACAAACTTATGTGTTTATTCCAATGAATTAAAATATTTATGAAATATACAAATTTCTTTAAAAATGTAATTTATCAAGACCAAGACTGACTTGCAAAAACTTAGCAAACTTGAATTTGCTTATAATTGTTCATTTGAATTATTCAGGTTCATCAAAAACCTTTACACACATATAATACCTGCATACACACACACACGCACATGCACGCGTGTGCACACACACACACACACACACACAACTTCTAGTTTCCGGTGGCTTCCCTAAAAAGTTCTATCAAACACTCAAAGACAAAGTATCTGCAAATTACACAATCACCTCTAATAATGGGAAAGCAATTAAATACTCAGTTCATATTATCTTCACTTTGTTTCACAAAAATTTTAAAAGGAAAGTATGTATTTAAAAAATTAAAGCCCACAATTATAAACTTAAGTGCAAAAATTCTAAACAAATACTAGCAAAAAAAAAAAAAAAATTAGTGTGAGTGAGTTCAGCAGCCTACAGCTGGCATGCTGGCATGAAAGGTTGGATTCAAAGTAGTAGATGCAGGGTGCCTGGGTGGCTCAATTGGTTAAGGTAGTACCTTCAGCTTAGGTCATGATTCTGAAGCCCCAGGATTGAGTCCCACATTGGGCTCCCTGTCCAGCAGGGAGCCTGCTTCTCCCTCTGACCCCTCCACCCCCCATCAGGCTCTCTCTCTCTTTTTCATTCTCTCTCTCAAATAAATAAATAAAATCTCTTTTTTTTGAAAGGTAGTATATGCAAAAAAATTTAAAAAAAAAAGCAAAGAACGAAAGGCAATCAGTCATAAACAAGGAGGCGTGACCACACGCCCAGGTACAGGTTATGGTACTTAACAGGTGGAGGTGTGCTGACATGCCAGTCCTGCCCTGCATATGTATAGACTTTGTCCATTCTGATTTATGGGTGCCTCTGCTGTGCCAGTTCTTTACTATTTTGATTATTACTTCTGGGGGGAGGAAAAATCCGATAAAGAGGATATCTACCTAAAAAAGGTAATAAATCAAAAAGTGTAATTCTTCACATAAACAAAATAAAAAGAACAATCTTATGACTATCTGATAGAAGCATAAAACATATTTGGTAAAAAATAAGCATCCACTCATAGTAAAACATCTTAGCAATTTGGGAACAGAAAGGAATATCCTTAATGTGATCAACATACATAGAAATACCTCAAACAGTTATCCTCCTTAATGGTGAAATGTTGAAAACTTTTCTTTTGAGACACAGAACAAGGCAAGGATGTTTGGCTACAATACTTGAGCTCTAGTTGTGTTTGAGGATTTTGCCAGTACAATAAAACAATGAATGAGTGAGAGAGTGAATGGGTAGGTGAATGAACATTGAAAGGGAAGAAATCAGGCAATCATCTCTGATTTCTTCCACAGGGAAAAAAAAAAAGTGAAATTCCTAAGGAGGCACATCTGATACACTGATAAAATCATCTACAGATGAGTGAACGAAATTAGTGAGTTTTGCAAAACTCAGACTGGATACAGGGACAATTTATAAATCATACGGATATGCTAGCTGCAAAATGCAAAAATGAGAATTCAAGAAGAATACTATTTCAATAGCTTCAACACATCAAAAACATACTAATAGTTTTTTAAGTTGGGTATAAAATATGAAGGAAACTACCAAATAACACTTAATTCTTTCAAATTAAAGAAGACCCAAGAAAAAGGAAAAATGAACCACATTCATGCAATGAAATTCCAAGTATTATAATGAAGAAAATATTCCCCAAAATGACCTATAGATTCAATGTATCTTCAATCATTAGAGGTTTTATGGTCAACTCTTTTTTTTTTTTTTTTTTTTTTTTAGGTTTTATGGTAGAGTCTTATGGGCTGATTATAAACCATGGTGAAAACACTGTGAGCCAAGAAGACCTAAGTTACCTGTGATAGAAACTTAGATGGGAAGACTCAGTGTTCCCAGTATCAAATCATATTATACAATTGTAGTCTTTAAAAGTGGCCAACTGACAAACCAGGGAAAAACAAATGAACTGGACAGAATTGAGGATCTCCAAACAGATCCACACATATATGAATATAAATTTATGAACTACTAGCATTGCAGATTGGAAAACGGAGTTTTTTTCCAGTTTTTTAAAATATTTATTTATTTGAGAGAGAGTGGGAGAACACAAGTTGGGGGGAGGGACGGACGGGAGGGGGAAGCAGAATCCCTGCTGGGGGGCTCAATCCCAGGACCCTGAAATCACGACCTGAGCCAAAGGCAGACACTTAACTGACTGAGTCGCCCAGGTGCCCCCTTTCAGTTTTATAGAAATATATTTAATATATAACATTGTATATATAGCTATAAACATAGTTACCACAGTAAAATTAGCTGACATCCTTCCATCACCTCACAGGGTTGCAAGTTTTTTCTTTCACGATGAGGTCTTTTAAGATCTAATCTCTTAGCAACTTTCAAACATAAAACACAGTAATGTTAACTATAGTCACCATAGTATGCATTAAAGTCCCAGAACTTAATTATCTTAGGAATGGAACTTTGTGCTTTGCAACCCCCCATGCCACACTTCCCTGCCCCCATCCAGAGAGAGAGAGCAGGAGAGCAGGAGCAAGGGTGGGGAGGGAGGGAGAGAGAAAATCCCAAGGAGGCTCCCCACCTAGGGTGGGTCCCTTAGGGGCTTCATCTCGCAATCCTGAGATCATGATCTGAGCCAAAATCAAGAAGTCTAACATTTAACTGACTCAGTCACCCAGGCACCCTGTGGAAGTTTGAGACTTTTGGCCACCTTTACCCATTCCATCCTCCTCCAATTCCCCCCACTCTGGCAACCACCAGTCTGTTCTCTCTTTGTATGAGTTCTTCTTGTTTTTGTTTTTTTAGACTTCACATATAAGTGAGATCCTACATTATTTGATCTCTCTTTGTCTGACTCAAAGTGCCTTCAGGTTCCATCCATGTTGTCACAATT
Source organism: Meles meles (assembly GCF_922984935.1). Classification (NCBI taxonomy): domain Eukaryota; kingdom Metazoa; phylum Chordata; class Mammalia; order Carnivora; family Mustelidae; genus Meles; species Meles meles. Next base: position 102,708,225 of record NC_060075.1, read on the forward strand.
GGCAGGATGTCCCTACATTTTATGTCTGAATAATATTCCGTGGTCTGTATACATACCACATTTTCTTCATCAGTTCATCCATCAATGGTCACTTAGGGTGTTTCCATGTCCTGGCTATTATAAATAATGCTGCAATGAACTTGAATAAGCATTATTTCAAAGAAGATATTTAAATGGCCAGAAGGTACATGGGAAGGTGCTCGACATCACTAATCATCAGGGAAATGCAAATCAAAACCAAAATAAGAAGTCACCTCACACCTTTTAGAATAGCTATTGTCAAAAAGTTGAGAGATAAGTGTTGGCGAGGTTGTGGAGAAAAGGAACCTTTGTGCTCTCTTAGTGGGAATATAAATTGGTACGTCATTATGGAAAACATGGATTTTGCTCAAATAATTAAAAACAGAACTTCAATATGATCCAATTCCACTTTGCAGTATATTCCCAAAAGAAACAAAATCACTAGTTTGAAGAGCACCTGCATATTTATTGCAGCATTATCTAAAATAGCCAAAACAGATTTTCCCCCATAAACTGGTGCTGTGGCATTGGAGATAATATGTAAAGATAAATAGAAAATGATATATAAAATAATATTGCATACCATACATACACAAGTAGCAATTCTGTTTGTTGTAACTATATATGTCAAAGAAAAAAAAGAAAGCAATGAAACTTAAATAATTTAGTTTTTGATCTATCATAGGTAGTTTTGTAGAACACAAAATCAGTAAGTATAAATTAAAATACTGATAGATTTGACTACTATTTGTCAAAGGAAGCATCAAGAAAGTGAAAATGAAAAACAGGAGAAGATATTTGCAATACAAAAAAAATCGTCAAGTAACTCATATCAGAATATATGAAACCTCTAAGTACAAAAGAAATCAGATAATCTAATTGAGAAAAAGATCATGCAAAGTACTTAACAGTCACTTAACAGAAAAGAACAGAGAAAAGACCAACAGATCTTTTTCTAACCAGGAATATACACAGTAAAGCTACAACCAGAACAGCTGAAATTCACCTGGCAGTATCATGATTTAGCAATGGATGTGGAAGAAGAGAAACTCCATGATTGCTAGCAGGACAATAAAATGGTTAGATTACTTTGGGAAACCCTTTAACGGTATCTAATAGGCTAAACAGATATATTTTTCATGACTCAAATCTAGAGGCATATATCTGACAGAAATGAAGTCAAGTGTGTCCCATGAGACACATTCAAGAATGTTCATGGTAGCTAACATGAATGTTCATTAACAGTAAAATGTAAAAATCAAATGTGATAGCTTTACTCACTGGAATGCAGACACACCCACAACAACATGAAGGAATTTTACAGACTTTCAGAGCCAGTCCCCACACTGTACAACTTGATTTCTGTGAAGTGCTACAAATGGGAAAATCTAAGTTATAATGCTTAGGAAGTCACATTAAGGTGGTAGGCAGTAGAAGTGTTAAGTAAAGCCAGGACAAGGTTACCATAACGTGTAATAATGGTAACCTTCAGGGAAATCGAAAGGAATTTGTGGTTATGACGGTGCCCATGAGAAGCCTTTTCAGGTCTGACAGTGTGTTTTTATTTGACCTAGATAAAGGTTATACCAATGTTCTACTGACAATGATTAATGATGTCATACATTTATATTTAATGGACTTTTCAGTGTGTAAATTATATTTCACAGTTAAAAGTTTAAAACATAAAGGGTGCCTGGGTAGCTCAGTCGGTTGAGTGTTTGCCTTCTGCTCAGGTCATGATACTGGGATCCAGCCCATTAGGCTCCCTGCTCAGGCGGGGAGCCTGCTTCTCCCTCTGTCTCAGCCCCTCCTCCCTGCTCATGCTCTCTCTCTTTCTCTCTCTCTCACAAATAAATAAAAAAATAAAATCTTGAAAAACAAATAAAATAAAAGGTTAAAACATAAGAACAATAACACAAATGTTCCAGAAGGTACCCAGGGTGCCTCCTTAGGAAAGGATCACTGTCACATTGTGAATTTCCTGGACCATGGCTTTGCTGGCGTTTTACATCTCAACAACAATCCTTCTGTTCCTCTCCTGTTAAGCATCACTCTTTGGTTTTGTTTTTTTGGTGGGTGGGGGTGGGAATACCATTGACCTAGTTCCTTAGCTGAACGTTGATTGCTTCAATCAGATCACACTATCGCCTTTAGTTAGAATCTGAACTAACCTAATCAGGACTAAGCCATTTAACATACAGAGTACTGGGGCTATAAGAATTGATCAGCAATTAGCATCGACCCAATTAAAGTCAACCATGAAAGAAGACTTGTTGAGACTCTAGTGAAATAGTATTCCTTGATCATCAGAAAGAGCTAATAGAAGTCATGAATTTAAAGCCTCGTATTGTTACCATATGTGAGAATCCAGCCTTAGGAGAAACAAAACAAAACAAAACAAAAACAAACAAAAAATCTGCCATACTTGGAAAGAGAAAGAAATTGGTTCTTCGTCAACTTGTAACCACTAAATCAAGACAAACCCAGAGCTTGTCCTATCTGTGGACTTCAAAATTTGATGAGGGACTCAATTCAATTTTTTTTTTGTTTATTTAAACCTATTTTCATTGTTCTTATTGCTTTTGACTCCTTGTAACATTAAAGAGCCCTAGTTGACAAATAGGAACCACAAAATTGCATATAATTAAGATACTATCATCTGCTGTGATTGAAAGAATAAATAGAAGACTATTTTGAGCTAAATGTGTATTTATGGGAAAGAACACTGCTCTGACATTTTAATCTATTTTAGACCCAGCTGTGAAGAGAACTGGAGCAGAGTAGAAAATGTGACCTGGGTTAAGGGTGTAACCTCTTTTGATTTTAGTTTTGTTTTGTTTGTTTTTTTTTATCTTGGAAATGAAGTTAAAATTTGAAGTCTATCTCAATGGGTTTGCACATGAGAGCAATACAGTTCAGCAGGTGTGAGCATGGACAAAGAAATCTGAATAAAGTTGAATCTTAGTTCAGCTAGAAAATGCAGAAGATAATACTGAGGTCCTAGGGTTTTTTACAAAAATTAAAGGAGATATTTTATGAAGAAGCACTTTGTAAAGTATGTATTTTCCAAGGCTCTTTTTACCTCAGATTTTGTTATCAGTGCTTTATAAACCCAGTCATTTGGAAAGATAAGGAAATTCAAGGAAAACCCAGTATCCTATGTGGATTTGTCTAATGGATGTATTTATATCTACCAGAATGACAACATTTAAGAAAAAAAAAATCACCTGGGTCACCTGGGTGACTCAGCCAGTTAAATGTCCAATTCTTGGTCTCAGGTTCCTGAGATACAGCCCAGCATCAGGCTGGGCACTCAGTGTGGAGTCTGGTTGAGATTCTCCCTCTCCCTCCTCTTCTCCCCTTTTCCATGTTCCCTCTTTCTCTCTAAAATAAACAAAATCTTAAAAATGAGAAAGAAATCCTCTGTTGTCTGCATTTTCATTATTAGGTTGAACTACATGAAATTGCCATTTATAACAGTGAAAAATTGTCAAATAGATTGTTGACCTATCCACTTAGGTTTACAAGGGAGATTGCTAACTTAAGACGGACTGGGAAGAGATCACTGGTAACAGACAGTGCTAACGTGGAGTTGGCCAGTCCGTAAATTGAGTTGATGAAACCAAAACACCAGGTCCTTAATCCGTTAATGCTCCCATGATGCACTGAACTGGGATTTGAACTTAGAACCACAGAGACTACTGAAGCTCTGTGGTTTAAATTAGGCAATAATAGAAGCCATTTCCCTGCCTGTTTGCTCTGGGTTTTTTGCAGTAATTAGAATGTAATTTTTATTACTGTTCTGTTGTTACATTGAGTCATATAAAATTTCTGCTGAGGAGGGGGTTCTTAACCATAAAGCTGTTATTGAAATAGAAGAAAGAGGGGCGCCTGGGTGGCTCAGCAGGTTAAAGCCTCTGCCTTCAGCTCAGGTCATGATCCCAGGGTCCTGGGATCGAGCCCCGCATCGGGCTCTCTGCTTGGCTGGGAGCCTGCTTCCTCCCCTCTTTCTCTCTCTGCCTGCCTCTCTGCCTACTTGTGATCTCTATCTGTCAAATAAATAAATCTTAAAAAAAAAAAAAAAGGAAATAGAAGAAAGAAAGGTATGAGAGGAGCTCATTCTCCTACTTAATAAGCATCTTTCCTAATAAGCTTCATAATTTTGTGCTGGGTCTGATTTGTCCATCTATCTGCCTCTGGACTATTTTATTCAACTAGTTTTCAAGTTACAGTTACATTATAAATTTAATGAAATGATAAGTTTCGACTCTTATAACATGTTTCCTAAAGCTAATCTAGCCAGCAAAACATGGGCTCAGTTCAAGAGGGCCTAAGTTTTTTTTTGTTTGTTTGTTTGTTTTTTTTAATAATCACAGGTAAGAAGAGGCTGTCACACAGATCTCCAAAGTCTCAACATCATCTGAAATTTTGGAAACAGTCCAAGAAATTTATTTCAATGCTCGTGACTTCCTTGTGGTATTTGGTACTATATTCAGTTTTGCTTTGACTTAAAAATTTTAAAAAGTAAAACGCCAAAAATAAGTATAATAATAATAAAATTGAAGTGCCAATCACTAAAAAAATTATATATAGTCCCATCATTCATTTAAAAAATGTTATTATTGCGCAAGGAAAGATTATTCTCAAAAACTGTCTTAATGCTAAATCTGCTTATATTTATGAAAGCAGAATAACATATTTCATCATCTTCCTAATGCAGTTATTTCATGTTCAAAAAATGTGTTTTCTTATACTTACAAAATACTGAACCATCAATTCATGTTTAAATTGCATGAAAAATGTTTAAAGGAATGACGGGAGTTTTCACTTTTCAACCAATCAATATAGAGTCATTTACACACAAGGAGGGGGAAGAAAAGAAATTCTTTAGTGAATTTAAGATACATAACACAGAAAATTTAATGATCCAAAGCTCAAAAGATGGGATCATTACCTGACAAGAAAAGAAGAGTCTCTTAGGAAGTAAAACACAAGGGCCCCATAAGGTGTGTCTCTTGAAGCATTCCATTCATGTAAGGCGTCTTGGTAGAATATTGTTCACTGAGTGGAGTACAATTTTTCTATTTCTGTCTGCAGCCAGTGCTTCCTCTCAGAAATAATAATGCACTCCAGTGGGAGATGGAGTGGGAGGAAGTAGCTTTAAATTTGTCTCACATTAATGACTACTACTGTTTATCAGTCATTATTGATTCTTAACAATTCATTGATAAATTTATTATAAATGGGTCCAAATGAATGCTGGATAGGCACAAAGCTATACAAATAAACATAGCAATACATGTTTACTGAGATTTCACCTGAAATGCATGTGACAAACAATGGCGATGGAGTGAATTTCACATGATTGCAGACTAGAAACAATCTGTTTTACATTTTATTTTTCTAATTTCCACTTTTAACATTGGTTATAATCTTTTCCATGGAGAATTTTTGAATGTGGATATGTGTTGGCTTTTTTTATTCCTTAATGCAGTCAAATCCCTTCATTTTTTCCTTTTTCATTTCAACCTTTAGAATTATGCTTAAAAAGTCTTTCCGTAAATGTATTGCTTCCTTCACATAAAATAATTTAACTTCCTGCACTTGTTTTTATTAATAACATGGGTAAAGATTTTAAAAGTAATTTTTAAGTAAATAACTAAATAAGTTTTAAAAATGGTCCATTGTAGGATGGGAGGGCGATCTGGCTGCGACATCTGTCACCCCATTGATCGCCAGGGTTGATTCGGTGATCTGGCTGGCTAGGCGGGTGTCCCCGTCCTCCCCCACCGCTCCATGTGCGTCCCTCCCGAAGCTGCGCGCTCGGTCGAAGAGGACGACCTTCCCCGATAGAGGAGAGGACCGTTCTTCGGTCAAGGGTATACGAGTAGCTGCGCTCCCCTGCTAGAACCTCCAAACAAGCTCTCAAGGTCCATTTGTAGGAGAACGTAGGGTAGTCAAGCTTCCAAGACTCCAGACACATCCAAATGAGGCGCTGCACGTGGCAGTCTGCCTTTCTTAAAATAAATAAATAAATAAATAAATAAAAATAAATAAATAAAAATGGTCCATTGTATATATACTTATTTATTGAATTAATATGTCATTTCTCCACTGCTTTTATATAACAAATTTTTATAATAGAGACTCAATCCATTCATTGATGACATATTTATTTCCAGTGCTATAGTTAACGGGTACAGGTTTAAGTTCAGGAAACACAAGAGCAAGCAGCAGACAGATCTCCTCTCATGATCTTTATCATCATGAGCGGGGAAGATGTGTTAGCCAAATATCACACAAAGGGTTATTGTAGGAGAGCATATTAAAATGGGACCTGACCTAAATAATGTATAAAGGACATCCTCTCCGAAGAAGTGATGTTGAGGTGCAGTTTAGTGGAGAAGTAGGGTTGGATTTAATAAACAAGAAAGGTATCGGGCATAGGGAATCACCTGTAGAAATGCCCTGTATTTTGAGGGAGCTGGTCTCACTAAACTGTAGAAAGAAAACTAGTGTGGCTGAACTGAGAAAGGGAAGGACAGGGTGATATGGGGTAAGTCTTGAACAGGATGAGAGTCAGACCACGCAGAACCCTACAGGACAATGTAATAAATCTTTATAATCCTAAAATCACCCAGAAATCACTGAAGAGTATTAATTAGGAGTTGAATGATTAGCAATTCACTAAGGAAAGGTGATTCTAGTAAGAATATGAAGGGCAGTTGGAGGGGTGGGCTGGACAAAGGAGAGGGTAGGTACAAAATGATAATATATTGGACTGGGATGATAATATTGAAATAAATGCTAGCAGATTGACTTCAGAATGCTTTACAATATAAGGCGTAATAACAGACTGGACATGGGAGGTAAAGGTGTACAAGCATAAGCACTAGGTTTTAGATGAGTCTGCTTCAGTGAATAATGATGTCATTCAATGAAGAAACATTGTTTAAGAATGTGGAATATCCAGACTATGAATTCTGTCTTAGTTCATGCGATTTCACAGGACTTTGAATCATCTAAAATAGTAGTTAACACATTTTGTCTGTAAAGGACAGAGTAGTAAATATTTGGGGTTCTGCAGGTCACATACAGTCCGTAGTACAAATTCTTCTGTTGATTTACTTACTTGCTTTTTGTATATCTGGAATTCGTTAAAAAGATTAAAGAAAACATTCTTAGCTCCTGGAAAATAGAAAAATGGGGCCAAGATTTGGGCTACGGTCTTTAGCAATGAATATAGGAATGTGGAGTGAAAAGAAGTCCATCAGAGCTAGCAACGTGAATGTTCAGCCTTAGGTACTAACAGTGAGTGTTTATGATAAGGCTGCGGATAGGGATAAATTTGCCCTGGGAGAAATCACAGAATGAAAAAAGAGGAGAGTCAGTTCCTAAGAATAATGGTCTAGCAGAGGAAGAGAAGCTTTCAGACCCAAAGAAGTGGTGAGATAACACTAAGAATGTGGGATCATAGAAGTCGAAAATGGAGAGTGTTTTTAAGATGTAAAAAACTCAAGAAACTTAAATGCTAATGAGACTTACTCCACTGAACCATGTTTACTACATACTGAAGAGATAATCAATAATGAGTGGTTTCCAATAAGGCAGAAGGGGTAATAAAGACCAGACTTTATTTGGAGGAGGTATGTCTCTCCTATTAAATTTAAAAAGAAGGAGAGGGGATTAGAGATGGAGGTGGGTTGTAGGTACAGTAGCAAGAACGTCCCATCCAGAGAATATGCTGTGTGACCAATGAGGGACAGGAAGGAGTAGGAAGAGTAGGTCTAAAGGGAGACAGAGATAGTTAATAGTGCTGCGTGTGGCTGAGAACATATTGGAAGTTAATTATCGTATATTTGTGGAAATATCTGTCTTCAGTTCTATAAGATTTTCTAAAACAGTGTGCTTAATTGTCTGATATGGTACAAATATCAAATGAAAACAAATGAGCAAAATGACACATGCATTTATCCTTTGACCCAACAAGTTGTCAAATTCTAGCAAAAATATGAAATATGTATAAAATTATTAGTTTTATACATATTTTTATATCAAAATACTGGAAACAGTTCAATTATCTACATTTGATACAGTGGTATCCATTTTCATTATGAAGTGTACCCCAGTTAACATGAAGTGTTACATAGTTTATTAGGATGAAATTGGGAAGAATACTATATATGTATTTGCAAAAAACAAAACATACAGATCAGTAACTAATGGACAGGGTATGCAACCTTGTTGGGTGGTCTCACATTAACTTCCAGACCGAAACCTCAAATCATTCTCTGTCTCAGTTTCTAGGCTCCCCGAACTCGAATACTTCTTACCCCATTACTTTCAACAGATGACATTGCTTTTTATTTCACTTAGGTTAAGAAACTTTGAATAAAACTCTACACTCTTTCCATCAAGTCAAATCACATAACTAACACTCTACCAAGTAGGAAGGTGAGAAACCATTTAAGGACAGTTCCCCATCATTGAGCTAAGTCACCTGTCTCAGGCTCATCACTAATTTTCTTCTGCTAAGTCCCCCACCAATCCATTCTCTTGAATATTTCATCCATTAAACAAACATTTATATCGCATTTACTATGAGCTAGGCAATGTTCCAAAATGCTTTACAATTATTAACTCATTTAATTATCAGATTTTTCTCTCTACTAAATTATTTCTATTAGAAAGCATGACCTCATCTCCAATAAGCGCTTCTCCAGCACAAATCCTGCTTTAGAAATGGGACATTCTTCTGCTGAGCTCCACCGGAAAAGTCTCTGAAACAGTTGTATATACTGAGCATGTTCATTTTCTCTGTCCTCATTTTGTCCCTTGAAGCCATGCCAATCAGGATTTCATCACCATAACTCAAACAACTCTTAGAATCTCTAATGATCCCTAAAATGTCAATTCCTATAGGTGAATCGGGTTTTATTTTGTGGACCCAAGAAAGTCTGCATTTGACAAAACACGATTTTTTCTCCTTTTTCAAGTCACTTTCTTTCTTTCTTTTTTTTTTTTTTTTAACATTTTATTTGTTTGAGAGAGAGACAGTGAGAGCATGAATGAGGAGAAAGTCAGCGGGAGAAGCAGACTCCCCGTGGAGCTGGGAGCCCGATGTGGGACTCATCCTAGGACCCTGGGATCATGACCTGAGCTGAAGGCAGTCGCTTAACCAACTGAGCCACCCAGGCGCCCTTCAGGTCACTTTCTTATCTTGACTTCCAGAACATCACTCTCCCTTGATTTTTCTTTTACTTCACCTTGCTTCACTTTATCCCAGTGGTCCTTCATTGGCTGCAAATTATAATCATCTGGGGACTTTTTATTTTATCTTTAATGCCTAACCTATACCTAAGTCCCTTTCTGAAAGTGAGACCAAGACATCTGTGGTTTTATAAACTCTGCAGAGGATTCCAAGTGTGTAGCTAAAGCCAGGAATCATTGCAAGGAGGAGGAATGTCAGAAATACCACCAGTGGGTTTCTTTCTGTCTTTTTTTTCTTTACTTTTCTTAATTTTATTTTATTTTATTTTATTTTCAGTGTTCCAAAATTCATTGTTTATCCACCACACACAGTGGTTTTCAAGGGCCACAACCTCTCTGATACATTTCCCAACCTGTCTCCATTGGCTACTCCTCTTCAGCCACACTGGTCTCCCAACTGTGCCACAAACACTTCAAGCATTCTTCCATCCCAGGCTCTTTGCATTTTGCTTGAACTCTGTCAGCATGACCCTTACTTTCCTCAGATTCCTACCCAGCCATCACCTTAGCAGAAGACTCCTCTGACCATCCCATGAAAAGGAGCCACTCCTCCTCTTCATACACTGCCCCGGTCCTCTCCCTACCCTTTCTCTTGCTCCCTTCTCTCTGTAGCCTTATCACTGAATATGTTGTGGGATATGTGCTAACTGTGTATTTCCTTCACCCAGACTGTAAGTTCTGTGGGGAAGACTTTGTGTCTATTGTCTGTTTTGCTCATTGTTGGGTCCTTGATCAGTGGTAGAATCCACCTGAATGCTATAGGGAATCTAGAACAGTCTATATAATAAACGGTTGAATTTCTCTTTCTTTACATAAGTTTACTTTTTCTTCTGTTTATATTATCATAAACTCAGTCTCAAATTGTTTTATTTTCCTTCCTATCCAATGATAGCACCACAGAATTAATTTTGCTTTGATAGCCTTGTGCTCATCCACAAATTTTGTTCTTTAATGGTCTTGTTATTTTATTTTTCATTATGTCTTTACATTTACCACTATGATCTAAGACTGGTTTTAACAAATATCTGGTGGAAAAGTTTTTTTGTCTGTTTGTTTGTTTTAAGATTTTGTTTATTTATTTGTCAGAGAGAGAGAGCACAAGTAGGCAGAGGCAGAGAGGTTTTATTGTTGTTGTTTGTTTTGTTTTGTTTTTTAAGATTTTATTTATTTATTTATATGTCAAAGAGAGAGAGAGCACAAGCAGGCAGAGGCAGAGAGAGAAGCAGGCTGGGCAAAGAACTCAGTGTGAGACTCAGTCCCAGGACCCTGGGATCGTGAACTGAGCTGAAGGCAGACATTTAACCAACTAAGCCACCCAGGCACCCCTAGTGACAAAGTTCTTGCTTCCTCTTCTCCTTAACCCTAATCATTTTTTTACTTGTTTTAGTTATGTAGTAGTAATTACACAACATGAAGATCATAATATATATATTGTGTTCTAGAACTTTTGAATCATGTGGTACTTTTTCTATTAAGTTCAGATCAAGTAGGTTGAATTTAAGATCTATGATCATGCCAATATTTTTTTTGAAGATTTTATTTATTTAATTTTTTTTAAATTTGTTTATTTTCAGCGTAACAGTGTTCATTGTTTTGGCATCACACCCAGTGCTCCATGCAGTATGTGCCCTCCCTATTACCCACCACCTGGTTCCTCAACCTCCCACCCCCCACCCCTTCAAAACCCTCTGGTTGTTTTTCAGAGTCCATAGTCTCTCATGGTTCATCTCCCCTTCCAGTTTCCCTCAACTCCCTCTCCTCTCCATCTCCCCATGTCCACGTGTTCTTTGTTATGCTCCACAAATAAGTGAAATTATATGATACTTGACTCTCTCTGCTTGACTTATTTCACTCAGCACAATCTCTTCCAGTCCCGTCCATGTTGCTACAAAAGTTGGGTATTCATCCTTTCTGATGCAGGCATAATACTCCATCGTGTATATGGACCACATCTTCCTTATCCATTCATCCGTTGAAGGGTATCTTGGTCCTTTCCACAGTTTGGCGACCGTGGCCATTGCTGTAATAAACATTGGGGTACAGATGGCTCTTCTTTTCACTACATCTGTATCTTTGGGGTAAATACCCAGCAGTCACACCAATATTTTTTTATTGTACAAAAAGTAGAGGGATTGTAGCCATATTTTTAAAAGGCAATCCTATGTCTTTTAGATGTACATAGGTGGAAATGAATCTCAGGCATTAGGGTGATTAATTATATTTTATTATTGCTAAATATACTCATTTTCTCTAGGTCAAATCCAACTATTAACTCTCTATTATGAGAGACTCATGAATTCATGAGATTTTTTTCCCTGCAGTTTATGGGGATAGTTAATCTTAGCCTCTGCCCCCTCCATCCTTCACCACCCTGGTCACTGTGGGGTAAACAATCAAGCTATTACCCTTGTTTGTGTTCTTTCTAAACTTTGGGGATCTTCTTCTCATTCTGTGTGTGTATGCACACATGCACAACTGCAGCCTTGTCTGGAGAAAGACAGACAAAATGAAAAGGAAATATAAATACATTTTCTAGGAACCAAAGCCAGATGTTAAACCACGTAAATATTTAAATGTGGGACTTAAAAAATAAAAAAAAAAGAAAGCTATTTACTAATTAAATAATGATGTAAGTGTATATCTCACTTGTATCGATATGGATCTACAATAAATCGTGATATTAAAACAGCAGTGTGGGGGCGCCTGGGTGGCTCAGTGGATTAAGCCGCTGCCTTTGGCTCAGGTCATGATCTCAGGGTCCTGGGATCGAGCCCCACATCAGGCTCTCTGCTCCGCAGGGAGCCTGCTTCCTCCTCTCTCTCTGCCTGCCTCTCTGCCTACTTGTGATCTCTCTCTCTGTGTCAAATAAATAAATAAAATCTTTAAAAAAAAACAAAAACAAAAAACAAAAACAGCAGTGTGTAAAAAACCTGAGTATTAAAATCCCATTTTTAGAAAGTCTTATGTATATGGACATTTCATAGAAAAGAATTAAAATCCATACATTATCATGTCAATTTGTTTTTAAGTGAGCTTATAAGTAGTATTGCTTCCTCCTAACTTTTTTGTAATATTTTATGTTCTCCAGTGAACTTAAACTAATGTTAAAATCAGAACTGAAAGTATTTTGTTAAGACATGCTTAGCTGGCTTAGTAGAATATGGAACTCTTGATCTTGGGGTCATGAGTTTGAATCCCACATTGGTTATAGAAATCTCTATAATTTAGCTTTAAAAAAAAGCATTTTGTTAAGAATAGAACAGAATTAACTATTCAAAATTTTGATATACAACTAAAATTCCAAATCAATTTCTGACCAAAGCACACTTAGTTTCCAATAATTAGTTCTTTAATTATAAAACACAAATTTAAAACTACTATTGGCCTTACACTTAACTCCAAAAATCCCCCAAAGATTTTCCCTAAAATAAAGGTAAGAAAAGCATGCCTGGATTTGTTTATATTTTTAAATGTTTTTTCTGGGAGTTCTAACAAAGCAATATGACAAAAAAAGAAGAGATTGAAATTTAATTGAACTTAATTGCCAACAGAGGAGATTTTTTGTTTATTCATGATATGATTGCATAGCCAAATACCAAAAAATAAAGTAAAAAAAAAAAAAAAACCATAGATAAGAGTCCATTAAGATGGTAAAATAGAATAAATATGTAAAAATTAACTGTTTTCCTTTATATCAGCAAATACTCTTTAAAGTAAATAAAATTGATCTGTAGCTTATTCTAAATTCTAATATTGAAATGGTGTATTTTTCCCCGCCTGATTAACCAGCTATCTTGGTAAAATTACTTTTAAAATCCACATTTTCCACTAAATAATAGTCAAGTACTAAATATAGGAAAAAGTTTTTGAAATAAGAAGTTTGAGATTTGGCTGACTCAAACAAGTATTGATCTCATAAGAGCTGAATATTAGCATAGCTTTTCATTACCACAGTGAAGTTGGAAGGTCTCAAATCTCCCCTCCCCATCCCACCCTCGCCTCCCCTCCCTCTTCCCAGCAGTTATGATTGTCACATAAACCGAATCGGTCTACACAGAAAGCCTGCTTCCTCATACAGTCAGTCAAACCCACAGGAAATAATACTCTTTATACAAATAATTTTAATTTATTTTTCCTCATGCTTCACCAATACATCTTAATACATATATGCCAAAGAGAAGAGAATTTAAATGACTTTGCTGACTTTTAACAATGAGGTTTTTTAATGAGGAAAACTGGCAGATTTACCAATAGCTTAACTTTAAATAAAAGCATGAATAATTGTTAAAAGCCTAAAAAATTTGAACAGAAAAATATTTGCTTCAAAGTTCAAAAGTAACATTTTTGCTTTCTTCCCTTTGGTGATAATTACATAAAGCTTGCAAGAATTGTATGATCCATATCAAATGTTTTTGAAAAAATATGTTATCAGCAAATCTTCTAAACAAGATATTATTACATAAATAAATCATATAGTCTGAAATAAAACAAAGAAAGCAAGGAAAGTTGTCATTGTTGTTTTAAAGTTTTATATGCTTCTCACCACAATTGATCTATGTTAACTCAGAAAAAAATAATGCAGAAGGAAAAAACACTATTATTTAAGAAAAAATTACAAAGAAATAAAGTTTAGTGTATTTTAGTTTCATATCATTGAATCTCTGCTTCAGAATTTCAGGGGAAAAAAAGTCTTTATTGCTATTCCAAATGAACCTATATGCAATCCTGTCCAAAATCACGAAGACTGAATAATGCTAGGGTATCTAAGGAATACTATAAATATTTTAATTATAATCATTTGATTTGTCCAATGACACAAGAATGCTGTAATCCACCAAAGAACTTGTGACTAAGTTGGGGACTGGTTATTCCATTTGCACTATATGCATCACAGAATTAGAGTAAACTAAGGCAGACCAGTCTGTATGTTGCCATGGCTAATGAGTCACTTTTTTGTTTAAAATTTATGTGCTTTATTTCCATTAAGTAATCAGACAATACAGTCAGATCTAATATGCTGTTTGGTTTCCATTGCTTTATATTTTCAACAAATCCCTGAAAAACTATAAATATGTAGTGGACCGTCCAATAAATGTTAGTAATTCTAAATGTCAAGGATCTGAATAATGATCTTCTTGTCATAAAAGAGTAAAAATCCTGTCAGCAAGATTTGTCATCATGTGACCCTAAAAATCAATATCTGGCAATGCTTCCAAAGCATCACAAAATCCTTTATGTATCTACTTTCAAATTAATGTGGTGACAGTGAGATATTTTATGGACTTCAGACAAAATATAGACTATTTACATTGCGTTTTTAGCTCTAAGTAATTAAAAAAAGTTTTCAGATGAATTTCATTTCATAGCATCTTCTTAATTTTAAATAAGTTATGTGGAAAATTAAAGAATATAAAGAAATTAATCTTTTAAAATTATGCTATATTTTTTCTTTTTAAAATTTTTTATTTATGTATTTGATAAGAGAGAACAAATGGGGGGAGGGGCAGAGGTAGAGGGAGAAGAAGACTCCCGCTGAGCAGGGAGCCTGCTGCAGAGCTGATCCCAGGAGATCATGACCTGCTTTGAAGGCAGCCACTTAATCTGAGCCCCCCAGGCACCCCTAATCATGCTATATTTTAATCTTCATATTCAGTTATATATAAATTTGATTATATTGTACAGAAAGAATTATGGTCTGTTTTTCAAACCTAACCTAATACTGTACACATTAAATGCAACATTAAAAAAAGTGTCTACACATTGGGAGATGGAAAGGAGAAGGAAGTTGAGGGAAATTGGAAGGGGAGGCGAACCATAAGAGACTATGGACTCTGAAAAACAACCTGAGGGTTTTGAAGGGGCGGGAGTGGGAGGTTGGGGGAACCAGGTGGTGGGTAATAGGGAGGGCACGTTTTGCATGGAGCACTGGGTGTTGTGCAAAAACAATGAATACTGTTATGCTGAAAAAATAAATAAATAAATGAGAAAAAGGAAACTTCACAGTATTATAAAAAAGTGTCTACATATTTTGGGGAACGATAACATTTTTGTGTATAAAGGTTTATTGTATGAATTTCAGAAAGTACTTAAAGTAGAGAGAAAGGTTGAAAAAAACAACCCAATTCATGGGCTCAAAAATATCCTCAGCTAAAACTGTGTTGTATATTTCAGACTTTCTCTGTTCTTTTTTTAAAGATTTGTTTGTTTGTTTATTATTTTAGAAAGGGAGGGGTAGAGAGAGACAGTATTCAAGCTGACTCCCTAGTGAGCAGAGAGCCATGAGATCTAGACCTGAGCCAAAACCAACAGTGGAAAGATTAACCAACTGAGTCACCCAGGTAGCTCTCTTTCTCTTTCTAATATTTATCTAAATGTGAGTATGTGTGCATGAATATGTGAATATACTTTATATTAATAGTGTGTTGTAAAAAGTTGAAACTTTCACATGGAAGCTTGCATTCACAATCCAGGTTATTGAGATAAATTCTTCATTATAGATAAAGAAAAAAGATAAAAATTATTGTTAGTCCCAGAAGCAAACAGCTATTATCATTTTAAAATGACTGCCATATAATCTTATGCATGTTTCCAGTAATTCTGATTTTTCAGTTATCTGGATGTACACAGATTTACTAAGCCACAAATACCTACAAGAGTACATTAAGATGAATTTTTTTTAAGATTTTATTTATTTATTTGACAGACAGAGATCACAAGCAGGCAGAGAGGCAGGCAGAGAGAGAGGAGGAAGCAGGCTCCCTGCTGAGCAGAGCGCCTGATGCAGAGCTTGATCCCAGGATCCTGGGATCATGACCTGAGCTGAAGGCAGAGGTTTTAAACCACTGAGCCACCCTGCTGCCCCCATTAAGATGAATTCTTAGAAGTGACTTATGAGAATATTTTTGTACATGTTACAATGTAACTGTGGAAAAATTCACAAAGCTTCAAGGCCATTAGCAGTATATGAAAATCCCCTGTCCTCATACCTTTGTCAATACTACATATTTTCTCATGTGTGTTTGCTAAATTAATAGACAACTAATAGAATTTAGTTGCTGTTTGAAGTTGCTTTTCTTTAGTTACTAGGGAATTTGAATACTTATTTGAAAAAATTTTACCAGCCAATGTACTTCTTTAGAGCACAACTTGCTAATGTCTCTGCCTGTGTTTTGTTGCGGTGTTTGTCTTCTTCAGTGATTTGTGAGAATCATATTAAAGACACCATCTTTGTTATACCTGCTGCATTCGCCCAAGGCTGTCACATGACCATGTCATGCTAATGGCAATTTCTGACATACAATATATATGGTTTTGCTTTTGATATTCTTAGGCAAGCCTTTTTTAGCTTTAAATCCACAGAAGTATTTATTGGCACCTTATATTACTATGTATGGTTTACTGTTATTTGCTTTTAATTCCTTTTCTGTATTTTGAAACATGGAGTCCCTTGACTATTTTTGCTGATTTTTTTCTAAACAGCCTTTTACTATAGAACTACTATTTGAATCATCCATTTTTCTCTCTGCATAAGTGCTCTCTTTATGGTATGATAAAAATAATATTCATTTTAGTCAATTCTGTGTATTGAAGGGTACTTTTAGACACAAGAAAGTACTCACTGATACAGTAGCCTCCCCCTATCTGTGGGGGATACAGTCCAAGACCCCTAGTGGATGCCTGAAACGATGGATACTACCAAATCCTATATACTGTTTTTTCCTATACATACATATCTATGATGAAATTTAATTTATAAATTAGGCACAGTCAGAGACTAACAATGATGGCTAATAATAAAATAGAACAGTTAACAATAATATACTGTAATAAAAGGTGACTATGTGATCTCTGTCAAAATATCTTATTGTGCTATATTTACCTTCTTGTGATAAAATATCTGTATGATGAGGTGAAGAGAGGTGACTGATTTAGGTGTCATGACATAGGGTCAGAGTACTTCTGACTTGATGACCTAATGTGCTTCTGGACCACTTTTGAGCAGGGGTAACTGAAATTTTGGAAAGTAAAACATTGGGTAAGGGGGCAGGGAATTACTGTATTTCCCTCCACTCATTAGAGGTTTGATCAAAACAAGTAAGTGGATAGGAGCACCTGGGTGGCTCGGTCAGTTAAGCATCCAACTCATGGTTTCAGCTCAGGTCGTGATCTCAGAGTCCTGGGATCATGCCCCACGTTGGGGGTAGGGGGGGCGGTGTCTGTGCTCAGCAGGGAGTCTGCTTGAGGATTTCTCTCCCTTCCCCTCTGTCCTTCTCCCTGCACCCCCCAAGATAAATAAATAAATCTAAAAAACAAAAACAAAAGAGCACAAGTAAGTGGACAAATAAACAAATTTGACATCTTGACATACACAGTGAAATGAGGATGTCACTGGGCTCAGGGACCACCATAAATGATTAATAATGAAAAGGTACTTCCTAACTGATTTTGCACAATGCGATTCTACTTCATCTATTAGGATATATTAGTATATATAGATAGGTTTAGATATATATAGGTTAGTATATATATAGGTATCTAGACAGATAGATGATAGATAGATGATTAGATAGATAGATAGATAGATAGATAGATAGATATCCTATCTAGGATATTAGTCCAATATCTATCCATACATACTGACATAATATATGAGGGTTCTTTAACTTAGAATTCTATAAAAACAAGTAAAGAATGCCTGAACATCCTGTGATGAATACTCCAGACAATTTATTATAAAGACTCATAAGACGAACTGTAAAGGATTCAAAGTGGACTGAAATGTGTGTCTTTAGTTCTTTCTCATTAAAGGACTGATGATATTTCTTCAATACAGTGGCTAGAGTCTTGCTCAGTCTAACTTTCTTTCTTTTCTTGTTCCTCAGATGAAACTGGGATAGAAGTTACTTCTGTCAAGACCCTTATTTGCAGTGTCAGGCAATTCTGTTTTTTCTTCATGAAGGAGGAAATATTTAGATAATGACCCACTGCTCTGTATATAAGATAGAGCACAGGAAACTGCCTTGCCTTTGGCAACTGTGCTCGACCTGTTGCTCAGCTACCCCTGGTGAGGAAACGAGGTACAGTGGGAGGATGGTTAGCCCCCTTTAAAAGGAGTACCCATGGCTTGCTTGCTGTATTAGGTAAAACTGGTAACTTCGCACGGACATCGTTTGTATGTATGGGCCATCGTGAAATATCCATCAATCAACAACTCGCCTAACATTTTATATGTGGCAATGCCAGTTTTTATTTTTTCTAGCAAATACACCAGTTCTATTATTTAAATCCAAGTAGTTGGCTTATAAAAGTATAGCTTCTGCCAGAACCCAGAAACTGCCCTAAACCTTTCCGAATGAACAATGAATCCTCGGGGGTCAGTATTGCCCTGTGTTCGCTGACAGCTCACATTATTAAGGAAAATGTCTTTTGTTCCTTTCTGTCAAATCAAAATGTTTCTCTAATATTTGTCAAGCAATTGCTTGTTTCAAGTATCTGTCGGATTTGCCATTGCTGCTGGATTAAGGTCAAAGTTGACAACTGAGGAGACATTGATAACACTTCCCAATAAGCAGAGGGTATGATCCTGACAACAAATTTTACATTGGAATCTTAGTTCTTATTTAATTCTATTTAACCACTTAAGTATTGTACTAAGTAGGAATATATCTGCTAAAAGTATAAAAAGGCAAGTTTGACATTTAACAGAGATTAAGTTCTTCAAAAACATTCCATTTACCAAGTTTGTAATCTTGAGTGTCATTATGAATTCAAGCCAAGTGTCTAGAAATATTTAATCCATGCACATCTAACAGAGAGGCAATAGTTCCCAAAGTATGTTTGTTGTAAGCACACATCTGTTGGTTACACATGACTAGCTAATCCTATTTTAGGACTGATTATGTAAAAATACTTGTACCATATGTCATTATCCTGGAATACTTGTATGAGCAAGTTCATTAAATTTTTCAGATATCCTTTCTAAAAAAAATATAGGATACATTTGTTTTTAGAATTAAGACAAAATGTTCTTTTTTTCTCAATACATACAAGTTTCGATGAAGATAACATTTGTGGATTATATACTGATACACAGTTATTCAAATGAAACTTATTCAAAGTCACCTCTAAAACACTACAATTGATTTTCTTGCAAATGTCATATGATAAGATTTAATAGCAAAAGGGAAATGTTTCACAAATTAAAGGATGAAATTCATTTTCAAGTGCTTCGATGTCTGTTGATTAAATTACTTTCAATAAGGTGACTTTATTTTCAAGGTCAAAAGACTTCCAACACTATAAAGAAGGGACTTTCCCAACCTCCCAAAAAAGATAATTATAAAATGTACACACTTTTGCTAGAAAAACTTTAAATCATTTGGGACCATAATATACTTCATTTCTTATTTTTATAGTAGTATTCTCTCATATATACTTGGAAACAAGTTTCCAAAAATAACCTTGAAAAGAGCTACTTTTCCTGACCTTATTTTTAAGAAATAAAGGTAAATAATATAACTAAAACTCCACCTCATTATTTTGAATACCTTTGCTTTATTTGTATCTGAGATAATGTATGGCCTCTAAGTAAAATCACAGTTCGAAATAAGTCCATAAAGGAGATCATCTACAATAGCTTCCCTTCTAAAATTTCCCAGAGCTGCTAAGTTCACAATCATCCATAGCCGGTAACAGTAGTACATTATGTTCCTTCTCTTTGATCCAATACCAGGAGAATCCCTGAATTGCAAAGGACTGAGTAGAATTCTGTCAAAAGAAATATTCTGTTAGGCAGTGTATATTTGAAGTAACTCTAGTCAGAGCTGAGAGAGATGAATTTTCTTGTATTCTAAAAAATATGAACATATATATATATTTTTTTAATTTTTGTTTTGCACTCTTCCAAGTGCCTTCCCACATTGTATGGCAGATTCAGAAGAATAATTCAATGGGATGATTTTATATTACTTGATATATTCACTGTGGTTATTAGTGGGCAAAAATATCTTTAGATGATTAATGGTCACTTCTATATCAGGATTTCATTAATTTAAAATTACTTTAAAAGTGTGGTGTCTCTAATTTTACTCTATATTGTAAACATTTAGGAGAAAAATTTGCTATTACTTTTGCATCACTAAAGCATCTCACATATTATTTTTCTTAATTAATTAATTTATTTTTTCAGCATAACAGTATTCATTGTTTTTGCACAACACCCAGTGCACCATGCAACACGTGCCCTCCCTATTACCCACCACCTGGTTCCCCCAACCTCCTACTCCCGCCCTTTCAAAACCCCCAGGTTGTTTCTCAGAGTCCATAGTCTCTCACGGTTCGCCTCACCTTCCAATTTCTCCCAACTTCCTACTTCTTTCAATCTCCCAATGTCCTCCATGTTAACTTGACTCCCTATGCTTGACTTATTTCACTCAGCACAATCACCTCCATTCCTGTCCATGTTGCTACAAAAGTTGGGTATTCATCCTTTTTTTTTTTTTTAATAAACATATAATGTATTTTTATCCCCAGGGGTACAGGTCTGTGAATCGCGAGGTTTACACACTTCATAGCACTCACGATAGCACATACCCTCCCCAATGTCCACAACTCCCTCCCCTCTCCCAACCCCACCTCCCCCCAGCAACACCCAGTTTGTTTTGTGAGATTAAGAGTCATTGATGGTTTGTCTCCCTCCCAATCCCATCTTGTTTCATTTATTCTTCTCCTATTCCCCTAACCCCCGAGTTTCATCTCCACATCCTCATATCATATGATAGTTGTCTTTCTCCAATTGACTTATTTCACTAAGCATGATACGCTCTAGTTCCATCCACGTCGTCGCAAATGGCAAGATTTCATTTCTTTTGATGGCTGCATAGTATTCCATTGTGTATATATACCACTTCTTCCTTATCCATTCATCTGTTGATGGACATCTAGGTTCTTTCCATAGTTTGGCTATTGTAGACATTGCTGCTATAAACATTCGGGTACACGTGCCCCTTCGGATCACTGCGTTTGTATCTTTAGGGTAAATACCCAGTAGTGCAATTGCTGGGTCATAGGGTAGTTCTATTTTCAACATTTTGAGGAACCTCCATGCTGTTTTCCAGAGTGGTTGCACCAGCTTGCATTTCCACCAACAGTGGAGGAGGGTTCCCCTTTCTCCACATCCTCGCCAGCATCTGTCATTTCCTGACTTGTTAATTTTAGCCATTCTGACTGGTGTGAGGTGATATCTCATTGTGGTTTTGATTTGTATTTCCCTGATGCCAAGTGATGTGGAGCACTTTTTCATGTGTCTGTTGGCCATCTGGATGTCTCCTTTGCAGAAATGTCTGTTCATGTCCTCTGCCCATTTCTTGATTGGATTGTTTGTTCTTTGGGTGTTGAGTTTGCTAAGTTCCTTATAGATTTGGATACTAGCCCTTTATCTGATATGTTGTTTGCAAATATCTTCTCCCATTCTGTCAGTTGTCTTTTGGTTTTGTTAACTGTTTCCTTTGCTGTGCAAAAGCTTTTGATCTTGATGAAATCCCAATAGTTCATTTTTGCCCTTGCTTCCCTTGCCTTTGCCGATGTTCCTAGGAAGATGTTGCTGCGACGGAGGTCGAAGAGGTTGCTGCCTGCTTTCTCCTCAAGGATTTTGATGGATTCCTTTCTCACATTGAGGTCCTTCATCCATTTGGAGTCTATTTTCGTGTGTGGTGTAAGGAAGTGGTCCAATTTCATTTTTCTGCATGTGGCTGTCCAATTTTTCCAGCACCATTTATTGAAGAGGTTGTCTTTTTTCCATTGGACATTCTTTCCTGCTTTGTCGAAGATGAGCTGACCATAGAGTTGAGGGTCGATTTCTGGGCTCTCTATTCTGTTCCATTGATCTATGTGTCTGTTTTTGTGCCAGTACCATGCTGTCTTGATGATGACGGCTTTGTAATAGAGCTTGAAGTCCGGAATTGTGATGCCACCAACTTTGGCTTTCTTTTTCAATATTCCTTTGGCTATTCGAGGTCTTTTCTGGTTCCATATAAATTTTAGGATTATTTGTTCCATTTCTTTGAAAAAAATGGATGGTATTTTGAAGGGATTGCATTAAATGTGTAGATTGCTTTAGGTAGCATGGACATTTTCACAATATTTGTTCTTCCAATCCAGGAGCATGGAACATTTTTCCATTTCTTTGTGTCTTCCTCAATTTCTTTCATGAGTACTTTATAGTTTTCTGCATATAGATTCTTAACCTCTTTGGTTAGGTTTATTTCTAGGTTTCTTATAGTTTTGGGTGCAATTGTAAATGGGATTGAATCCTTAATTTCTCTTTCTTCTGTCTTGTTGTTGGTGTACAGAAATGCAACTGATTTCTGTGCATTGATTTTATATCCTGACACTTTACTGAATTCCTGTACAAGTTCTAGCAGTTTTGGAGTGGAGTCTTTTTGGTTTTCCACATATACTATCATATCATCTGCAAAGAGTGATAGTTTGACTTCTTCTTTGCTGATTTGGATGCCTTTAATTTCTTTTTGTTGTCTGATTGCTGAGGCTAGGACTTCTAGTACTATGTTGAATAGCAGTGGTGATAATGGACATCCCTGCCGTGTTCCTGACCTTAGCAGAAAAGCTTTCCGTTTTTCTCCATTGAGAATGATATTTGCGGTGGGTTTTTCATAGATGGCTTCGATAATATTGAGGTATGTGCCCTCTATCCCCACACTTTGAAGAGTTTTGATCAGGAAGGGATGCTGTACTTTGTCAAATGCTTTTTCAGCATCTATTGAGAGTATCATATGGTTCTTGTTCTTTCTTTTATTAATGTGTTCTATCACATTGATTGATTTGCGGATGTTGAACCAACCCTGCAGCCCTGGAATAAATCCCACTTGATCGTGGTGAATAATCCTTTTAATGTACTGTTGAATCCTATTGGCTAGTATTTTGGCGAGAATTTTTGCGTCTGTGTTCATCAAGGATATTGGTCTGTAGTTCTCTTTTTTGGTGGGATCCTTGTCTGGTTTTGGGATCAAGGTGATGCTGGCCTCATAAAATGAGTTTGGAAGTTTTCCTTCCATTTCTATTTTTTGGAACAGTTTCAGGAGAATGGGAATTAGTTCTTCTTTAAATGTTTGGTAGAATTCCCCTGGGAAGCCGTCTGGCCCTGGGCTTTTGTTTGTTTGGAGATTTTTGATGACTGTTTCAATCTCCTTACTGGTTATGGGCCTGTTCAGGTTTTCTATTTCTTCCTGCTTCAGTGGTGGTAATTTCTATGTCTCTAGGAATGCATCCATTTCTTCCAGATTGTCCAATTTGTTGGCGTAGAGTTGCTCATAGTATGTTCTTATAATTGTCTGTATTTCTTTGGTGTTAGTTGTGATCTCTCCTCTTTCATTCATGATTTTATTGATTTGGGTCCTTTCTCTTTTCTTTTTGATGAGTCTGGCCAGGGGTTTATCAATCTTATTGATTCTTTCAAGGAACCAGCTCCTAGTTTCATTGATTTTTTCTATTGTTTTTTTGGTTTCTATTTCATTGATTTCTGCTCTGATCTTTATGATTTCTCTTCTCCTGCTGGGTTTAGGGTTTCTTTCTTGTTCTTTCTCCAGCTCCTTTACGCGTAGGGTTAGGTTGTGTACTTGAGACCTTTCTTGTTTCTTGAGAAAGGCTTGTACCGCTATATATTTTCCCTTCAGGACTGCCTTTGCTGTGTCCCACAGATTTTGAACTGTTGTGTTTTCATTATCATTTGTTTCCATGAATTTTTTCAATTCTTCTTTAATTTCCTGGTTGACCCATTCATTCTTTAGAAGGATGTATTTGGGTTCTTTCCAGCTTTCCTCTTGTGATTGAGTTCTAGCTTCAGAGCGTTGTGGTCTGAAAATATGCAGGGAATGATCCTAATCTTTTGATACCAGTTGAGACCTGGTTTGTGACCCAGGATGTGATCTATTCTGGAGAATGTTCCATGTGCACTAGAGAAGAATGTGTATTCTGTTGTTTTGGGATGAAATGTTCTGAATATATCTGTGATGTCCATCTGGTCCAGTGTGTCATTTAAGGCCTTTATTTCCTTGTTGATCTTTTGCTTGGATGATCTGTCCATTTCAGTGAGGGGGGTGTTAAAGTCCCCTACTATTATTGTATTATTATTATGTATTTCTTTGATTTTGTTATTAATTGGTTGATACAGTTGGCTGCTCCTACGTTAGGGGCATAGATATTTAAAATTGTTAGATCTTCTTGTTGGACAGACCCTTTGAGTATAAGCATCTCACATATTAAAACTATTTACAGATATTGATAGGTCATAGCAACCAGAAATATTTGGACAGAGTAAAATTCTTATTTGAGAGAGAAATTATGTTAATGAACTAATTTGCTGCTTTTAAAGTGATTTGAAAATAAATAATAATAATGATAGAAAATTATATTACTATTAATAGCAAAGTTTTTTCTTGTAATGATAGTCTACATTGAAAGAAATCAGCTTGTCTTTGAAAACTAATCATGTTCAATATGTCATCATATATAGTTAGCCAAGGAGATTAGAAGAAAACAAATTTTGAAATTTTTTTTGTCTCTTAACACTTTTTGTAATGTGACACAAAATTCACAAAGTATGAAATTAACCATTTTAAAATTTATAATTCAGTGGCATTTAGTGCACTGACTCTTCTCTTGAGTTTCAAATGCTTTCATCACTCTGGAGAAATATCTTGTATCCATTAAATGATCACACAGTCCTCTCTCCCAGTTGCTCAACTCCCAAGTTGCTTGGCAACTTATAATGTGTTTTTTGTCTCTGTGGATTTGCCTACCCTGGATATCTTATATAAACAGAATCATGTAATATCGGACCTTTTGGGCAAAGCTTCTTTCACTCCACTTAGTGTTTTTTATGATTATCCAAGTGGTAGCATCAGTCGGTTCCTTATTCCTTTCTGTGACTGAATACTTCTTCATTGCATTTGTTTACACAATTTGTTGATCCATCCATCTGTGCATGGAGGTCTAGAACTGTTTGGCTGTTATGGCTAATGCCGCTCTAAACATTTGTGTATATGTATATTTATTTGTGTCTGTATGGTCAGAAGTTTTCATTTCTTGTTGGTATATACCCTGGAGTGGAATTGCTGAATTATAAGGTGATTCTATATCTAAGTTTTTGAACAATTGTCCACATCTCGTCCTCAGTGACTGAGCCATTTTGCATTCTCAACAATAATACATAAGGTTCTTATTTCTTCACATTCTTGTCACTATTAGTATTTTACACTGTTTTGATTATAGCCATCCTAGTAAGTGTGAGGTGGTGTCTGATTTTGGTTTTGATTT
The DNA here is from genome assembly GCF_922984935.1 of Meles meles. Taxonomy (NCBI): domain Eukaryota; kingdom Metazoa; phylum Chordata; class Mammalia; order Carnivora; family Mustelidae; genus Meles; species Meles meles. Next base: position 102,733,848 of record NC_060075.1, read on the forward strand.
GCAATTCCTTATTCACCAGTGATGTTAAACATCCTTTGTTATGCTTGTGAGCCATTTGGATATCTTCTTTACAGAATGTTTATTCAAGTCATTTGTCCCTTTTTAAATAGAATTGTCTTTTTGTTGTTGAGCTGTAAAAGTTCTTTAATTATTTTGAATACTAATCCTTATCAATTACATGATTTTCAAATATTTTCTCAGTTGTAGGCATCTGCTCTATCTTTTTCAATACTGTTTTGGCTATTTGAGATCCCTTATAATTCCATATGAATGAGCTTCTAATTTCTACGAAAGAAACAATTGGTAGGCATTGCCTGGCATTCAGATAGAACAATTCAGAAATAAACCCACATATATATGGTCAACTCATTTTCCATACAGGTGTCAGGACTATTCAGTGGGAGATAGAATACAAAAGGATGAAACTGAACTTTTTTTTTTTTTTAAGATTTTACTTACTTTTTCGACAGAGAAATACAGCGAGAGAGGGAACATAAGTAGGGGGAGTAGGAGAGGGAGAAAGAGGCTTCTTGCTGAGCAGTGAGCCCAGTGAGGGGCTTGATCCCAGGATCCTGGAATCATGACCTGAGCCGAAGTCAGATGCTTAACAACTGAGTCACCCAGGCGCCCCACTGAAATCTCTTACCTCCACTTCATATACAAAAATTAACACAAAACTGATCAATACCTAAGAGCTAAGGTTATAAAACTATCAAAAGAAAAATATAAGAATAAATCTTGATCTCAGGTTTGTCAATGGATTCTTAAATTTGATACCAAATGAATGAACAATAAAAGAAAAATATAGATAAGTTGGACTTCATAAAAATTAAAAGCTGTTGGGTATTATCAAGAAATTGAAAAGAAAACCTGCAGAATGGCAGAAGATATTTGAAAATAAAGAAGTGCTAATCCGTATAAAATATAATTTAAAAAGATGGGAAAAGTACAACCTTTACAGAGTAGGAAAAAGCTATTCACACTTGAAAAAGAAGGTGAATATTAATAAAAGTATACTAATCATAAAACACAAAACTTGGTGAAAATTGCCAAGTTCAAGAATGAAAATAAAAAACTTGGGGCAACGGGGTGGCTCAGTGGGTTAAAGCCTCTGCCTTCAGCTCAGGTCATGACCTCAGGGTCCTGGGATTGAGCCCCGAATCTGGCTCTCTGCTGAGCAGAGAGCCTGCTTCCCTTCCTCTCTCTCTGCCTGCCTCTCTGCCTACTTATGATATCTGTCTGTCAAATAAATAAATTAAATCTTAAAAAAAAACTTAAAAAAAAACATCTTATTAGAAAATGTACTGTCAGTTTTGTTCTCTCCCATATTGCCAGAGCCTAGTGGCTGGCTATAGTAGATACCCAATAAATATAAATACTTGTCGAATGAATGTACGAGTGAATAAAATTAAACTCAGGAAATAATATGTCTAACACAAATTGCACTAAAATCCCTGCACAGGGATTTGAAAATTGTTGTGGCTCTATAATTCTAAAACCAGATAAATATTACTTGAGGAAAAAAAGCATCAGAAAGCAAAGATATTATAAACTCAGAACATACAAGCTAAAGAACCTTCTTAAGGGAAAAAAATAAAAGGTAAAACAAGCAAAAACAAAAACAAAAAACAAAAGACACAAAACACAAAACAAAACAAAACAACAACAACAAAACTTCCTGCAAAGTTACAAAAAGTGTTACGACACCACACCACATACGGAAAAAATTGACGGTGAAAAGGAACAAAGCAATAGTTTCAGATATTATAATTAATAAAGCTGAGGCTGGTATTAAGCATGTCAATGGAAGCAAAATGGTTGTACAATGGAGGACAGTTAGAAAGGACAAAAACATAGGTAATTGGGGACTTATTTTCCATATTACTATTAAAGCAAAATTGGGAAAAATGGTTATTTTCCACAAGGTCATGATTATCTCACCCCATTCATGTCTCTCTTGTCTTCTTTTTTTTTTTTTAAAGACTTTGTTTATTTATTTGACAGAGAGAGATCACAAGTAGGCAGAGCAGCAGGCAGAGAGAGAGGGGGAAGCAGGCTCCCTGCTGAGCAGAGAGCCCGATGCGGGGCTTGATCCCAGGACCCTGAGACCATGACCTGAGCTGAAGGCAGAGGCTTAACCCACTGAGCCACCCAGGCGCCCCTCTCTCTTGTCTTCTTTAATCTGTAATACTTCCTGTGCCTTTCCTTATCTTTAAAAAGGTGGACATGTTTGAAGACTATAGGCCAGTTCCTATGTAGAATATGCCTCAATTCAAATTTATCTGATGTTGCTTCATGACTAGTCTCGGTTGTGCCCTTCTAGAAGGAAGACCATAGAAGTGACATGTATCATACTCAGGGCAACCTATCAAGAGGTACATTTCTCTGATTTCTGGCCACATTAATTTTGAACACATCGGTTAAGATGATGTTAGATTTTCCACTGTAACGTGGAAATACTTATTATAAGTATGCTATCAGTAACACATATTGGAGGGTTAATACTTTGAAAGTATGTAACTATGCTGTTCCTCATCCAACTTTTACCACCAGTTTAACATATGTTAAGACCCTGCCCTGAATCAATTCTGGTCCATGAAGGATGAAGGAGAATGAAAAGACGGTTACAAAGCTTGGTTCTAAATACCCAGGGCCCTGCTCCAAGGGACCAGATTGAAGAAGAGTGATTGGGGAAAGTCAAAGGAAAAGGGATAAAGCTAATTTTAGTGCATGTTACTTTTATAATAAAATATATAAGTATTTCTTAAATCATGTGTGATTATCTGCAGTATGTTCCCTCCAGAATCTATCATGCTCTACAACAGAGACAGACATCATGCATTGGCAAGGAGGACAGATTCTCCTCTCATGGCGGAAGTAAGACAACCAACTTAAGTAGAAGATGACAGTGGCTAAACGTGTCCTGGGAGATGAAAGTTGTAAGAACTCTTATCTAACGATCACTGGTTCCTCCCCAGTAGAAGTGGCATTTATTTGCAGAACACAAGCTGAAGGAAGTTGGGTTTTAAGCCTGGAAGAATAGCCTCTATGGGCTGGACAGGTGCTGAGGGCTGGCAGCTTGGGAAACTGGCGCTGTAGGCAGATTTGTGTGCACCAACGCAGGAAGAGGATAGGCAGGGGAAGACATTGAAATATGATAACACAACCATGGGCTTAGCCATCCCACAGGGAGCTCTGGTGCCGGATGCTTGTCCCTTTAGAATTTCTTGACTGGATGAGGGGCCCAGGCCTTTATCCATCTACCACTGACCCATCATTGGAGACTGGCTGCCCCTGGAAATGGTGTGTGATCCTGGCAATGGCAGTTTTCTTCACAGAAGGATAATCACCTGGTGGGGCAAAACAGCCCCAAGTTCCCAGCAGTCCGGGTCACTGGAGTAAAGGGTGCTTAGCCCTGGAATGGAGGGGGAATGGGAAGGATGGGGTACAAGCACAGCAACCATTACACAAGTACCCAGCACTCCTTAACTCCAGAGGGATACACCAGCATGAGGAGAGGACCTACAACAGCAGCGCTCTCCACACAGGTCATCGATCATCGGTAACAAGTCCTACTTGTCATAGCTTTGCAGCTTCAGCTGAGTTCTACTCTTTTTTTTTTTTTTTTAAGATTTTATTTATTTATTTGACAGAGAGAGAGATCACAAGTAGGCAGAGAGGCAGGCAGAGAGAGAGGGGGAAGCAGGCTCCCCGCTGAGCAGAGAGCCCGATGCGGGGCTCGATCCCAGGACCCTGAGATCATGACCTGAGCCGAAGGCAGCGGCTTAATCCGCTGAGCCACCCAGGCGCCCCAGCTGAGTTCTACTCTTAAAGATGATTTGTGACAAAATTAAATTTTTGCTTTAAACACTCGTTTACAAAGTACTGGTACCTGAATTTCTTGGTTTTGTAAATGAATTTATTTCTGGAAATGGGAAAAATCTGAATAGAAAAATCACAGATGAGGATGGTTTTTTAACACTCAGAGGAACGTGCAAAGAGAACATGGGTCCAGGATAGAATAATTCTAATCTCCCTGCTAGGTGGTTCAGGAGTGAAATGGCATCTTCCCACATGATAAATAAATAAAATCTCAATATTTAAGTCCTCATCAGAGAGATCTGACACTGAGCGATCTGACACTGAGCAACATGAAATTCCACGCTGCCTACTGGGCATTCTGTTGCCATTGAGGGCCGTCAACTCTTAAATGCTGAGATGAATTAAATAAGCGCTTACACGGTCCTCAGTTCCTGATCAGAAAATGCGACAAAGATTAAAATGACATTTTGAAAAAGGCATTTTATGATTTCTATTTAGAAATCTTTGGGTACCTATATTGAAATTAAATCTACATCAACGTTTAAACTTTTAACCATCCTTTCTCATTGGATTACATCTAGGAGAGTACATATTTTCATATATTTTAATATGTCTATACAGACAAAATAAACTGTAGTTTGAGAGTGTTTGGTGAACATTGCTCACTGTCTAATTTAGAAATTCTCAAACTTATGGTCTTTCTGACCTTTTCCGACCATTGTTCATATGGGTTTTACCTATCATTAGTTCTACCTATCTATCATAATTGGAAACAGAAACAGAGATTTTCAAAATATTTATAACATTGAAAAATAACAGTTATAAAGTTATATGTCACCATAGAGCATATTTTTTAAGAAAACCAAGCATATTTCAAAAAAAGTATATATAACGAGTATGGTGGCATTGGTTTACATTTTTGTAATTTTTTTAAAGATTTAATTTATTTATTTGACAGAGAGATGACAAGTAGGCAGAGAGGCAGGTGGAGAGAAAGGGGGAAGCAGGCTCCTTCTGAGCAGAGAGCCCGACACGGGGCTCGATCCCAGGACCTTGAGATCATGACCTGAGCCGAAGGCAGAGGCTTTAACCCACTGAACCACCCAGGTGCCCCAATTTTTGCAATTTTTCTAATACCTGGCTAAAGAGAAGTCAGTTGGATTCTCATTTGAGCTTCTGCAATCAATCATTTGCCATATGGTATTTTGGTTGAAATATATGAGGAAAATTTAGCCTCATACAGAAATATATTAGAAAAGGGAGAGTGTTTAAATTATCTTTTTCTTATTTTGAGATAATTATAGATTTACGGCACATATTGGAAATGACAGGAGAGATCTTGTGTGCCCTTCACCTAGTTTCCCCCAGTGGCAACATCTTCCAAAACTAGAGTCTAATATCCTGACCGGACCACTGACTTGAATACAGTCAGCATCTGGACATCCAGATATCTGTCATGCTGCCCTCTTCCAACTACACCACATCCCCGTGGAACACCTGGCAACCATTACTCTCTTCTCCCTCTCAATGGTATGTCCTTTGAAGAATATTGTATAATTGGAATGTAACCTCTTGGGATTAGATATTTTCACTCAGAATAATTTTCTGGAGATTCATCCAGGCTGCTGTGTGCATCAGAAGTTTGCTCCTTTCCATTGGTGAGTTTTATTCATAACATGGATCACCATGAGTTGTTTTGAAGGACACCTAGATGGTTTCCAGTTGTTTTTACAGTTTGCTTGTTTATTTTTTGGAGGTTTTCTTTTCTTTTCTTTCTTTTTCTTTGCTATTATAAACAAAACTGTTAGAAACATTAGTGTACAGTTTTTTGTGTCAACACAAATTTTCATTTCTCTGAGATTAGGTCATATGGTACATGTATGTTTCATTTTCTAGAAACTGCCGACCTGTTTTCCAGTGTGGCTGTACCATTTTACATTCCCAATGTAAAACATGAGCAAGCAGTTTCTGTTAATGCTCATCAGGATTACTGTGGTCACTGTTTTTTTTGCTGAGAGGTTTGTAGAAATATTTCATTGTGGATCTAATTTACATTTCCCTGACGCCTAATGATGTTGAACATTTCTTGTGCTTATTTGTCTCTACGTCCTGATCATTGACATGTCTGTTCATGGATTTTGCCTGTTTTCTAACTGGAATGTTTTATTTTTTTACTGTTGTGTTTAGAGAGTTCTTTTTATATTCTAAATACTAGCCCTCTGTTGGACATAAAATTTGCAAATATCTTTCTCTTTTGGTAATTTGTCTTTTCATACTCTAAACAGGGTCTCTGACAGAGCAAAAGTTGTTAATTTTAATGAAATCCAACTTTTCAATTTTCCTTTTATGGATCATGCTTTGGTGTTACGTCTAAGAATTGTATCATATAGAGATTGTCCTGAAAACTTCATCCTATAATTTTTTCACCTAAAAGTGTTGTAGTTCTCCATTTTAAACTTAAATCTGTGATTCATTTTGAGTTAATTTTTGTATAAGTTTATACAATAACTATTTTATATAATTTTACTTTGTATTAATTTAAGTTGAGGTGTTGGGGTTTTTTGGTTGGTTTTTGTTTGTTTGTTTCTGTCCAGATATACCAGCCCAATTTGTTAAGAAAGATACTTGTGTCCATTGAATTGCTTTTGGACTTTTGTCAAACTAGTTTCATAATATTTACTTGGTCTATTCTTGGGTTTTCCATTCTGTGTGACTGATCTAAGTATCTTTCCCTCTGACAACACCACACCACCTTGATTACTGTAGCTATATTATGCATTTTCAACTTGGGTAGACTGATTTCTTCCATTTTACTCTAATTTTCTCAAAATTGTTTTAGCTACTCTACTTCTTTTGTTTTCCCATATAAATTTCATAAAAACCTTGTCTCCTCTTACAAATGTTGTTTCTGACATTTGGGTAGAAATTGTGTTAAATTTGTATCAATTTTTAGTGAATTGACATATATACTTGATCAGTCTTCCAATACAAGATTATGGAATGGCTGCCCATTTATTTAGGTCTTTAAAAAAAAAAATCTTTCTTCAGTATTTTGTAGCACTCGACATGCTATTTGAGTACACGTTTTGTTAGATTTACACCTATTGCATGTTTTACACCATCATAAACAGCATTATGTTTGTTTTTTTTTTTTGGCTTTAAACAACACAAATTTATTCTCTCGTTCTGAGAGTGAGCATTCTGGAGGTCAGAGTCTGAAATCAGCTTGTTGGTAGGGCTGGTTCCTTCTGGGGTAGTGAAAGAGAATCCATGGTTCTCTCCCAGCTTCTGGTAGTTCCCAGAAATCCTTGGCATTCCTTGACTGATAGATACACCGCTCCAATCTCAGCCTTCCTGTCACATGACCTTCTCCTCTGGGTGTCTTCAAGGACGTTCTTTTGAGGACACCAGGCGTTGGACTTAGAACCCACCCTCATCCAGTAGGAGCTCACCGTAAATTTAACTAATTTCATCTGCGAAGACCCTCTTTCTGAATAAAGGCACAGTTTGAGATTCCAGGGAGACGGAATTTTGGGGAGGCCATATTTGACCCAGTATACTCACATACAGATCTTTTAAAACATAAATTAGTAACCGTTTTAACATTGGGTATTTCTAGAACCTTCTGGAAACCTAGAAGATTTAGTATCACTGAACTGCATCCCCACTGGCTGGTCTGCTGGGGTTTCCCTGGCCTGGCTAGAGTTCAGACCCTTCGCCACATTATTTTTTTTTGTTTGTTTGTTTTTTTGTTTTTTGTTTTTCCCTTTTTATTTATTTTTTCAGCGTAACAGTATTCATTCTTTTTGCACAACACCCAGAGCATTATGTTTTTAACCTCAGAAAAAAAAGTCATATTGTTTGGAAAGGGAGAAATAAAACTGTCCTTCTTTGCTGATGACATGATCGTCTACATAGGAAATACAAGAGATCTATAAAATTGCTCCCAGAACAAATAACTGAGTTCAACAAGGTCACAGGATACAAGAGCAGCAACATTTCTATAGAGTAGGAGTGAGCACAAGCATTATGTTTTTAACCTCAGAATCCATGTGCTCACTCCTACTCTATAGAAATGTTGCTGCTCTTGTATCCTGTGACCTTGTTGAACTCAGTTATTTGTTCTGGGAGCAATTTTATAGATCTCTTGTATTTCCTATGTAGACGATCATGTCATCAGCAAAGAAGGACAGTTTTATTTCTCCCTTTCCAAACAATATGACTTTTTTTTTTCTTGCCTTATTGTCCTGACTAGAATTCCACTCTTGACTTCCATAGGCCCCCTCTGGCACCAGAATGGTGAAGAAGTTGAGGAAAACCACTTCCAAGGGTGGCAGTCTCTTCTCCCCATTGAGCAAGTCTTTGTTGTCTGGGTGAGGGTGAGGACACACTTCGTCTGAGTTCTTGGCTAGAGGAGAGCTGTTATTGTCTAACAGTTTTGCATTCACTGTCCTTTGGCTGGAGAGAGCAGGTTTTGGGAGAGTTATTCAGCTGTGCCCTTTGCCACCTTGCCTACCATCTAGAGACAAACAGAACAACTAGGGGCTCACCCTCATGTCAGTCCTTGGTTTCTGAGGTCTCTTGTTAGTCTCAACCTTTCAGAATATTCTTAAACCTTATTTTATATAGAGTCCACAATTTTTATGGGTACCTAGCCAAAAGGAATAAGGAAAAATATATCTGTTCCATCTTTCTAGAATTGGAGAGCTCAGACTCAAGTACATATTGACGATGTGTTCCTAAGAACATGTATCTTTAGTTTTTCTCATTACTATTTCTCAAAAATGATTCCGAATTAAAATAATCTGTTTGGAAAATACCTTCATGATACTATTTTTTGTGAGTTAGTGACAGTGTTGAATGCTATTTGTCATTAATATCTATTATATTTTTAGACCAGCCTTTCAGCATGTGCTTATCTAAATTTTATAAAACACAGTTCTCAGCTAAATATTCTTTGAACCATAAGAAAATGTTTGATAATTTGAATTTATCCAACAGATTCACATAAAACATTTATAGGTAAAAGGCAGTTGGATTTTAAAACATGTAATAATCCAAGCAGTATTTGGTCATTTGAGAGTTTGTGTAAATCAGTAATGGGTTTGGGTTACTCTTTTAGTCAATATAACAAGGTATATTTTGATTCTAACTAGCAATGCCATTGACGCCTTATGATACAAACCTGATGTTATACAGAACCTATACCAGTTTATATTTTTAAGTTTTTACTTGAATTCCAGTTAGTTAACATACAGTATAACATTAATTTCAGGCGCATAATACACTGATTCAACACTTTCATTCAAGACCCAGAGCTCGTGACAAATGCTTCCTTAATTCCCATCACCTGTTTCACCCATCCCCCCTCTGAATCCATACCATTGTAAGAAAATCATTGCTAATATTACAACTTGTTCAACACATATACATATTTTTAATAAAATTGTGATTTGAGTGTGCATGAAAAGGTGTGGAAATGCCTCTAGTGCAAAATGGCTTGTTAATGTCAGTGAAAAGATATACTACACCAAATTCTCTGAAAAATATTTTTTAAGATTTATTTACTTATTTATTTAAGAGAGAGAGACAGAGAAAGAGGATTAGAGAGATAGAGAGAGAGAGAATCCTCAAGTAAACCACCCACCACCACTTAATGAGGAGCCCAGTGTGGGCTCAACTCTTGGACCCTGAGATCATGACCTGAGCTGAAACCAAGATCAGAAGCGCGACTGACTGAGCTGTCCAGGTGCCCTTCTGAAGAATAAATATAGAGATGCTGTAGTTTATATTATCTCTGATTGCAATGTGAATTAATTCTGACATATATCCTTTTGACAAAACTTCTAGGTTTATTATGAAGTAGCCCAATATTATTATTATTCCAAATCTTTGAATTCCACCTCTCATTTTTCAGTTCTTTTCCACATTACAAATGGCAAAGCAAATTTCTTTCCAGGATTTTTTCCTTGGCCAGTCTGACCCAAGAGAAAAGAGGAAAGCTGTGATGACCCATAGTAGCCACTATTCCTACACTGTAATTATAAAAGCCTCTGTATTACGTTCACATGAAGAGAGGCACTTTTCAAATGTGCCCCAAGGGAACATTAAAAATGGACTGTAGGACAAGGCAAGAGCCCCAAAGAAAAAGGGAGAGAGAGAGAGAGAGAAAGCAGAGGTGGGGTGACAATGACAAGCAGAGAGCAGTGGCAGAGGAGGGGGCATTCACGTTTGCAAGCCCCGGAGCACCCAGGGTGGTCATTTACACCCTGGAATTAACAGGTGCACAGCCAACTTCTCTCTTCAGTGTGGCTTGTTCTTTGGAATCTCATCAGAGCACACTGTTACCCCCGTTACAGTCCTCCCTCGTACTTCCCACAACCAACTTCTCCTGCTCAGTCACCCTAGAGGACCCTCCACCTCTGTGCTCATGCTCAGATCCCCATGCTCTGCTGAGAGACGGGGCCTCTCACCCTAAGGGGCCATGGGCACAATTCAGTACAATTCAGGTGGTTCATGACCTCCATTGGGGGAAAACATTACACGTTATTTTCACTAATGTCAGAAAAGCCTCACTAGGGAAACTGCATTTTCCCTAAGGAGTCCCCACATCATTCCCAGCCCTCCACGCCCCAGTTCCACTATCAATGGAGACCACCCTACCCAGTAGGAAGAGGAGTGCACAATCAAAACTGCTATGGAAAATGAGGATATAGGCCAGAATTTTCCAGTGTGGCAGATTCTTTTTTTCCCCCCCTAACTACATTGCAGGAAAATGAAAGATTTTAAGAACAATATCTGCAGGCCTATGAGTCCCACAGTGTGAAAGACAATGACAACAGTGTAGGAATGAAGAAGTAGAATGCAGGAAAATAAAGCACCACCTTGTACTCTGTTCATGGCTCAGCAACCTAATTCCTAAGCCACTCAAAGAACAAGCAGACACCCAACAGTTTGGAAGTACTGCCCCTTCCAATAACTGGCTGATCAGAAAGAGAAACTGGTGGTAATTTATTCCACCCTAACGCATGTAGTCTATACATAAAGGGCAGAGGCCACGCACACATTAGATGTAGGTTTTCATGCTCCGCATTTTTTAGAAAAATCAGAGTCCCTCCTATATTTGGTATATGGGTTTTATTTCTTATCAGTGAACTAGGTGGTGAACAGGAGATTTTATCTTGAAGTTGAACAGTGCTACATTCTATGATTGTGACAGAACTGGGACGAACCTGTGACAACCTGAAACAAAAGACAGAGGGCTGATCATCTATAAGTACATGGCCCTGTTCTCTCTAGGTTCCATGGAGAGATGCCTGCTCACAGCATGGGTCTGTACTCCGTCAGAGGGACACGTGTCCCCAGTTGTTTCTTCCTCCTGGAGGGACAAGCATTATGGTAGCCTGCAAAGAGATTGAGACACTCTGGACTCAGGGAGAAAACTGTGGATTTTAGTGACCTCCAAGTGGCAAAGGAAGTTCTAGAAAGAGGGGCCTTCCCTACTCACCTCTTTTTTTCAGGTAACTCATCAAACACCACTTTTCAAAGTCCATCCTGTGACTGCAGGGTTCCTCAAACCTAAGCCTTTCTTCAGAGCCACAAATACTGAAAATTATCTTACTATCTTATCTAAACTAAGAAGAAACTGGATGACTTGTCTCATCCCACATCTGTTTCCTGAATGAACCAAGCAGGTTCTAACTGAGTTTGCATCTGGGAATGCAATTACCAACGTGGGATGGTGCCCAGTCTAAACCCAGGCAACTCCTGCTGGCAATGGTACGTGACTGGCTCTACCTCATGAGAATGTGGCCCAGTGATGGTTAAAGGTAGGGCTACACTGAGTTCAGTCCAGCTGGGAAGGCACATGAGTCCTTACCCCCACCACGCTTCAGGACTCTCTGGTCCATGCTGAGGTGTCTGAGTCCCACCCTATGTGGGGCACATAGAAGCCAAGATCAGGGCATGTGACTGGAGCACTTTCACCCATGCCAAAACTCCAGAGAATCCATGTAAGGTTAAAAAGAAGCCACTTGATAGAAATTTAGAGGATATTATCTGCCCTGTCCCAGGGACCCTTTCCCCCCATTCTCATCAGCACCCCCAATGGACACAAGAGATCTACCAGGGCAAAGGGGCCACTCAGAGGTCTGATGAGCACCAAAACCAAAACCAGACAGTCCAAGATCTCCAGGAATGGAGGATAGGTCTGACCTGAGAGTTTCTTCTCAGTCATAGCACAGCAGTCATACACTTATCTCTGGAATATGCGTGAAGATTCCTGTTGGCTGGAAAAAAAGTGGAGCTGGCTAATCCTTCCTGGAACTCCTCAGTGATCTTTTGGCTGATCTCCCCTTTCCTTCCTTGTGTCTCCCATAACCCTTAATCCAGCTTCTGGGAACGTGACCCTTAGTGGGCAAAGTGATTCACATCTGTAACAGCTTGCCAACAGCCATGTTCTCTCAGAGAGTTCGGCTCATTGGCATCCCCTTTCCATCCTAGTCTGACCTCTGGGTTAGCAGCAAGCAGAGTTTGACTATGTATTTCCCATCTCAGGTCACTACTCCCCTCCCACTTTTGTCACCAGGCTTTGTGTCACGTTGACAGGCAGGCCTGGACAGGCAGGTCAAGCAGACCCAGCTCTGGGCACCCTGGGAAAACTCTCAGGAGAAAACCAGAGGTCTACTACTCTATGGGAGAATTAGACTGAGCCATTGCTTTTTCTCTGCTTTTCCCAGCTCCTTACCACACAGGTAAGTGGCAATCTTATCACTCTGGGTTAAAATAAATCCAATACTCTGGGATTTCTGAGGACTATTTACTCAGGAATGTGGGGGCTCCACAGTGTGTCATCAGAGCTGGGTGGCCACCAATAAACCATCATTCTCAGAGGACCATGGACTGTGCCTCTATGGTGACCTTCCCTAGCCCCCAGGGGTGCTGCCCCATACTCCTGGGGTAACCCATCAGGACTGTTATCAACCCTATGTTCAGCACCAGTCAATCTAACAGCTGGCTCAGGAAACACGAATGCCATCATTTGACACAGCCTAGAATTCCCAGACAGAAGAACGGAAGCTTGTGTGGAGAGAAACCTATGGAAGGGTGTATACAGTACAGGACGGGGCTATCAGCGTTGTGTTGCTGCGCTGCAGTAGACAGACCTCAGACATGCAGGTCGAGTGCTGCATTCCACCTAGGACAATCATGGGAAGAAACACACATGGATGAAATAAACATCTGTGCCTGAAGCATTCTGAGTTTAGATGCCACCAGAGTAGGACAATTACCACAAGCTGGATGCTCCCAGAAGCAGACCCTTTAGACAAGGCTTTAAACCCAAGTAGTTTCTTTGGGAGGTAAGGTATCATGATGAAAGATAAGCAACATGGCTATCCCCAAACCTTTGCACACCTGTGCAAACATGACACACCTATCACCAAAAGATAGAGCATACTTCTGTTCTCTTCGATTTCAGGCTGGCTCTGTTTACCTGAGTTAACCAATATAAAGCGGTAGAGGTAGCATAGGGAGACTTCTAAACCCACACTTTAAGAGGCAGCCTCTGTTTTCATCCCATGGGTGTCCAGTGAAGCTTAGGTTGGGCTACTCTAAGATGAGAGATCATGAACCCAACTGTTCTGGCCACCCCAGTGAAGGCAGCAGACTTGGGACTGAAGAAAGCTGGGCATTCCAGCCCCAGCTAAGGTCTCAGCTTAAGACAGCTGTATGAGTGAGCCCAACTGGTACCACGTGTCACAGAAAACTGCCCAGTCAAGCCCAGCAAATACAGAGATAAAAGAAATTGCTTAAAGCCATTAATTTGGGGGATTGCTTGTTATATAACAGGAGTTAACTAATATCGGAAATATCAGAAAGTACACATGGGAGAGTGGGCAATTGGAACAGGGAAGGGAAAGAAGCCAAAGACTGCACTGATGAGTGCATTCCTGCGTATGCACCCGGGGTTCTGTCCTGCTGGGGACTCAGGCAGCAGCACTGAGCATGCTCTAGGAGTATCCCACCTGAGGCGGTAGGAGCTGGAGTTATTCTCCCATCAATTCCCATTGGTCATTGGTTGAGTATGTTAACCTGGAGATTAATTCCACAGTATATTGGCTGTCCCAGCAGGAAAAAATACTCAAGTGAAGAATCTTGGGTGGTGTAGTAGACTGGCGTGAACAGGAGCCATGACTGCTGCAGAAATATTTCCCATCAGCTACCCATCCCCTGGAGATCTGGAGGCCTGGCCCCACGGGACTATGTGAAGGATTATTCTCAGAATATTCATTTTATTGGTGGACAAGCCAGAAAGCATTCCCAGATCATTCTGCTTGCTCCAAGATGTTATGGAAGCCTGGAAGTAGCATGTTTAAGTAGCATTCTTTCTATATATAGATGGACAATGGACAACATCAGATGATTCCTCACATTTCTTTGTACCCTAAGTCACTTAGTTCTCATTTCAGCAGGTGGTCAATGAACTGGAAGATCCCAGCACCGTACTGCGAGCAGCACAGGAGACACTGAGATCTGCCCGGAAGAAGCAGAGGTATACCCAGCTGAAGGGGACATACCAGTGACCAGAAGGCAGGGGCTGCTTGGCAGCATTAGAAACGGAAGCTGGATATCATATGACAACAAGTGAGGGACATGCCAGAAAGAAAGGTAAGGAGTGAGTTAAGGGAAAGCAATGGTAAACTAAACACAAAATTGAAGGAAAAATAAAAGCTAACATTCAAATCAGAAATAATTGATGAAATAGATGATCAAATCAGCCTGTAAACAAAAAAAGAAAACAAAACAAAAAACAAATGTGAATCAAGGTACATAATAAAAAGGAAACAGAGAAGATGAGAGGGAATAGACAGAACAGGACGTTTGAAACCTGTGGGATAGAAAGAGACGTCAATAAATAGAAGAAAAACAACAGTTAAGTTTAAAAGAATGCCTCTCATACCTGAAAACAGGGTGCCCACCCTAACTTCTGGTCAATTTAGATGCAGAGAAACATTACTTTCTGAGAGAATGTGGAGAAAAACGAACAGTGTGCAAAAAGGCAGCATAGAGGTGTGATTGAAAATAGAGACAATAGTTTTCAGGGTTTGAATTTAAGCTCTTTGAATTATCAGGTTGCAAAGTCTTGGGTTCATTTTCCTCTTTGTCCCTGTTACCTCATCTGTCAGAAACACCATGTCACTGGTCTCATAGAATCAAATGTGTTATTTCTATTTAATTCAAATAACAGTGCCTGACACAAAGCAAGTATTAAATAAATGTTAGATCTTATGATTTGAGGAATTAGTGTTCAGTTTCAGAGAGACAAAGATATAATTGGTCGCTACTAGTTTATTCCATTGCTAGTCAGTGAGTGTCCCAGCTGGACATTGGCTTAAAATATTTATACGTCAGGTTCTGGTATTGTCATTAAGGATTATCTTTAGAGTAATGACAATAATTATTCCTATCATTTTTATAAATATTTTAATGAGCTTTCAGATAAAGTAAGTTAAAAAGTTATTGTCTTCTACTAGGCTAATCTAGACTTTCTAAATCAAGATTTAAGCAAAACATCAGGTAGAGATACTTGTTTTTATTTTGTTATTATACTTTAAAGGTACTATCATAACCTCCTTTAAATATCTTTCCCAGGGGTGCCTGGGTGACACTGTTGCTTGGGTAACTGACTCTTGGTTTCTGTTCAGGTTGTGATCTCGGGGTCCTGGGATCAAACCCCACATCGGGCTCTGTGCTCAGCCTGGAGGCTGCTTGAGATTCTCCTTCTCCCTCTTCCTCTCCCTCTCACGCTCTCTCTCTCTCAAATAAATAAATAGAATCTTTAAAAAATAAAAAAAAATAAATGTCTTTCCCAGAATTGCATTTATCCTCACTCTTCTCCCATCAATAAGGAACCTTTTGCTCTGTGGTGTAACAGTTAATGCATTAAGTCAAGTCCTTTCCATGTGGTTTTCAAGTGAGGGAATCACCCTTAAGTACCAAGGAATGGCACAAAAGAAATAAACACTTTTAAGCTGGAACATTTTGGATACTATGTGGATAAATGAACAATGAATAATCTTGTTGGTTAGTATAGCTGAATGTGCATCTTATTCTCAAATTCCACATTCAAATATCTTTCAGGACCAAATCTCTTTTCGTGAATATATTGGCTTCTCTTCAGATCTTAACACAGCTTACTTGATACAATCTGCTTGCCAACACTTTTATCAATGTACTAGTTAACATAAACCTTTATTATTACTCATAAAATTACTGAGACTCAATATTTATTTAGCCATCTTACCATGACCATGAATTCCACTAGGTGACTATCTGTTGCATAAAGAAATATTTATTTTACTATGCTCTGAATTTACTACCCTCTTAATTTCCCTTAGTGTCTCTATGACAAACTTTATACTCAGGCATTTGGAATATCACACTCATTCACCGTGTTGCTCATAACTCACTTATAAGCCAGAATAACATTCATACTCTTGCCGGTCGCTGGAGTGCTGCCCTAGACCTTAACAGGTTTAAATGCCAAATTTTAAAACCACAATTAAAATATTTCATCACTTCATGAGGCCGAACTCTTCCTTTTTTATAAGTGCTTTAGATAATGTAGCTCTTTTTGCCATCTTCTGCACATTTTGTTTAAGCACACTACCGCATAAGATGATTCAAATAATCATTCATTTAGATGTGAAATTATGCTTAAAATAATCAAAGTAAACAGATTTACACTTCATTTCAAGAAATTGTATCTATGTAATTTACATAAGCTCTTCTCATCTCAGCTTTATTATAAAAAATTATCCTAACTTAATGGAAAATAAAAAACTGTACTCTAAAATTTGCACTATTATAACTTCCTGGTAATTTTTTCTCAATTATTTTCAAGTATTCCCTCATCTTCTTATGTTTGTTCCTATGGTTTTCACTATGAACTTGAAATATTTATAAATAAATAATAACACTGTAAGTAAAATGCCCGATTTTGTGAAAACACTATATTGTTGGAATTAATGTTAATTAATATTAATAAGTTCTCATTTCAAAACATTGTTCATACCATTGTTCTTATTTTTTCTATATCTTTATTAGCAGCTTTACTGAAATATAATTCACATACAGTACTATTCACCCATTTCAAGTCTACAATTCAATTGATTTTAGTGCATTCACAGAATCGCACAACCATCATCATAATCACCTTGGGAACATTTTCATCGCTCCAGAAAGAAACCCCACAGTCATAAGTAATCACTCCCATTCTCCCTCAAGCTCTCAGAAGGAGAAGAGGACACATGGTGAGGAAGCAGAGGGTGGGCTGATGCAAGGAATTTGCTGTGAGTCAAAGAACATACGCAGCATACAGGTTTGAAAAAGACAAGGTAATGAATTCTCAGTTCTGCTGACACCTGGAATTTAGCCCATTGAGATACATACCAAACTTCTGACTTACCGGACTGAAAGATAACATCTTTCTTTTTTTAAGCCACAAAATCTATGGTAACTTGTTAGAATAGCAATTGAATACTTTACTAGTCTATAGAAGAAAATTGATTTTTGTATATTGATCTTGTATCTTGCAACCTTGCTTTACCTACTTCCTTGTTCTAATGGGGTTTTGTTTTGTTTTTTAGTGAATTCTGTAGAATTTTCTATATACAAGATCATATTATGTTCAAATGGATATAGTTTTACTCTCGTTTTCTAATCAGGATGGCTTTTGCTTCTTTTTCTTGAATAATTATCCTATCTACAACCTCCAGCACAATGATGAAAAGAAATAGCAAAAGTGGACATCCTTTTTTCTCGTTCCTGAGCTTAGAATTAAGCATTTAGTCTTTCACCATTAAATATAATGTTAACTGTGGACTTTTTGTAGATGTTCGTTATTAGGTTGGGGAAGTCCCCTTCCACACCTAGTTTATTGTGTGCTTTTTTTCATGAAAACAGTGCTAGATTTTGTCAAATGGTTTTTCTGTGTCTATTGAAATAATCATGTGGTTTTGCCCTCCATTTTGAGGGTACGTTGGGTTTTTGTACAGAGGTATAGTAAAACAAGCAGACAAGGAAATGATTGTTATGAAGGTATAAGTGTGCTCACAGTTTCCGAGAAACATGAAGCCTGGCGTGTATGCTAGGGCACACAAGGTAGCACCAAGGCCAGGAATGAGGCAGAAGGAGTGAGGGAAAAACGTTGGCAAGAGCCCTTATTGTCGTGTATATTGGAAGGAATGGTCTAGGCAAGATGATCTGGTTTACGATTGCCTAATTTGAGTAATTTCAGTGGGCTCTGAGATATAGTGAAGGTCTCTAGATGTCTAGTACCTGACCCTGGGCTGATTAGGTCAGGGAGTCATGGGTGTGATAACCAGATAAAGGAGGTGGTGGGGTGGGGGTATGCTTTGGATTGGTTAGCTTGCATAGGAGAGGCAGACTTGCAGGCAAGTTGTTATTTCTAGGAATTGGCTAACCCTAGGAGGAGCAGTTCCTTCAGAGTCAATAAGGCCCCAGATGGCTAAGCACCAAAAAAAAGAATAAAAAGACATGGCTTAATACACCCTATAATCTAGTGAAATGGTGTTGCACATCAATTGATTTTTTAATGTTAAACCAACATTGTACTCCCCGGATACATTCCACTTCATTATGATGTATAATCCATTTTATATGTTGCTGGATTTGATTTATTAGTTTTTTTAAGGGATTTTTGTATCTAAATTTCTAAAGGGTACTGTTCTACATCTTTGGGGTTTTTTGTTTTGTTTTGTTTTGTTTCTTTTTTGGAGCTTTAGTGGAAAAGCGTGGTTTGTTTGGTTGATTTTTGTTTGTTTGTTTTTCCCCTGGAATGCCTTTGTCTTGTTTTATTATCAGGACAATGATAATCTCATGGGATAAGTTGTTATTATGTTGAAATTTTCAAATTTAAGCACAGTTGTGTAAATATTTCTCAAATAAATTGTATCTAATTTATATTTGGTATTATGTCCTTTTTCACTGAAACAGTGGGAAACTAGGCAGAGAGGAGAACAAGTTGAAGATTCCTTCAAAACAAAAATGCAAATATTAATTAGGTTGTTCAAATGAAACTGCCTTTTACAAGACTCAAACCTGAAAAATATTGTCCATTTCATATATTCAACATTTTTTGTTACCCAAAAATATTTCTATCTTGATATCTTAAAAACTAAACTCATTATCTTTCCCTTCCTGTTGGCTGTTCCTATTGTCTTACCTTAATCTGCTAAGGTATTTGAATACCCACACAAAACAAAATAAAGTATTTGAATACTTCAGACACCTTGGTCTTCTTGTTTTCCTCTTTCTGTACCATGTCAGTCTTTGGTTAATATAGAGTCTTATACTCTAACATGCCTCTATGTGTTTTGTCTGACTCCTCCTCTGGTTGCTCACAACATGGTTTTAATTGAATTCCACATTTTGTTCTCATTTGGATCATTGCTCCAATTGATTCCAGCACTGCAAGTCCCAAACCCCAGAAGACCAGTACAAACCCTGGCAAAACTGCATCTCCTGAACTCCTGTGGAGGACACATGCACCTTGTTAAAATTGCACCCCCCCCCATTCACATTCAGTTTGTGGAGCCACCCATGATGCCCCAGACTCTGCAGAGTTACGCATCCCCTATGGAAAAGGATCATTGCATCCTTGTACTTCAGTGCTTTGTGAACTAGCCCCAGCTGCCAGTTTCAGCAGCAACTGCACATCCCTTGTGGAAAAGGACCAGCACCACCTTAAGAATGGAGGCTTCACCCATTGCTCTGCTTTCAAGAGCAAGAGACATAGCTGATTTACTGACACACAGAAACAGACACAGACAGTGAAGCAGAACAAGGAAACAGAGGAGTATGCTCCAAATGAAAGAACAGAATAAAACTGTGGTAAAAAACCCAAGCAAAATGGAGAAGAGTAATACGCCTGATAGAGACTTTTAAGTAATGATAATAAAGATACTCACTGGACTTGAGAAAAGAGTAGAGGATATCAGTGATAGCCTCAATGGAGATAAAAAAGGAACCAATTAGAGATTAAGAACAAACTGAGTAAAATTAAAAATACACTCAATGGAATAACTAGCAGTCTAAAGGAAACATTAGAATGAAATTAAGACCTGGAAGACAGAGTAATACAAAGTAACTGTTATGCCCGAGTTTTCACATCTGAGAGACCACCAAGGAGCCAAGCACCAATGCAATCACACAAGGGTTTATTTGTCAAGTTTAAGCTTGGGCCCAAGTATACCTGACACAGAGGAGTAGGGACTTGGACCCTGAACCAGATTACAGTCAGAGTTTTTAAAGGCAGAGTAGGGGTGGACTCGGTGGTGGGTGAGGACAAAGGGAATTAGGGGTGATGTAAGTCTCTAAGTAATCAAGGTCTCCAGGACCTTGAGGGACTAGCTATTGTTGGGAGAAAGGTTATTTATTACCAATAATAAAAATCTTCTCGTGAGACCCTTTAGATGTATATCAGTGGGCCATATACTTGGGAATGATTCTCCACACTATCTTGGAGGTTTAGAGACAAAAGAATTGTTAAAGTAGACTTGCAGGATCCTGGTCAGACCTGTTGGGGTAGGGGGTTGGTCAGGCTAGGATTGTCCTTAGTAAAATCTCAAGGTGAGGGCAGTTAAGTCCCCAGGGGAGAGGCACTTTGTCTGTTTCAAGGGCTTGTCAGTAGGTAAGGAATTTTAATGATTTTCTTCTGCCTCTGTTTCCCACATCAGCTAAACTTGAGGTGGGATGGCCTTAATTTTCTCAGCCTCCACAGTAACCAAGCTGAGCAAGTGAGAAAAATATATATACATGCAAAATGAGAATATACTTCAAGAACTCAATGACTCCATCAAGCATAATCACATTAACATTATAGGGATCCCAAAAGAAGAAAAGATAGGAAAAGAGGCAGAAAATTTATTTGAAAAAATAATAACTGAAAATATCCACAATCCAGGAAGTAAACAGTTATCCAGATCCAGGAGGCACAGAAATTCCCCAACAAAATTTATAGTAACTAAAATGGCAAAAAGTAAGATAAAGTAAAAATTTTAAATGCAACAAGAGAGAAGACAGTTACATATAAGGGAAAACCCATAAATATATCAATAGGTTTTTCAGCAGAAACTTGGGAGGCCAGAAAAGAGTGCCTTGATACATTCAAAATGCCAAAATAGAAAAACCATAATACTCTATTCAGTAAGGCTGTCATTCAGAATGTAAGGACAGAGAAGGAGTTTTCCAGACAAACAAAAAACCAAAGGGGCTAATGACCACTAACACAGTCCTATAAGAAATATTAAAGGGGACCCTGAGTGGAAAGGAGACCATAAATGAGAGTACAAAAGTTAGGAAACACAAAAGCAATAAAAATAAGTATGTCTCAAAAAATCAGTCTTGGGATTCACAAAAAAGAAAGTTGTAAAATGTGACAATATATATCTAAAACACGAGGGAGGGAAGAATAAGAATGGGTTCAAACTCAGATGACCATAACTTACATCTGCTATCTGCAGAAGATGTTATAATGGTAATCACAAATCAAAAACCAGTAATCCGTATTCAGAAATCTGTCGCACTTCTCTACACCAATAATGAAGCAAGAGAAAAAGAAATTAAGGAAAAAATTTCATTTACAATTGCTTCAAAAATAGTAAGATACCTAAGAATAAACTTAACCAAAGAGGTGAAAGACCTGTGCCCTGAAAACTATAAAACATTGGCCAAAAAAAAAAAAAAAAGCCTGAAGATGAAACAAATAGAGACATTCCACACTTCATGGATTGGAAGAACACATGTTGTTAAATGTTTATACTACCCAGGGCAATCTACATATTTAATGTAATCTCTATCAAAATACCAAAAGAATTTTTCACAGAACTAGAACAAATAATCCTAAAGTTTGTATGGATCCACAAAAGACCACAAACAACCAAAGCAGTCTTGAAAAACAAAACCAAAGCTGGAGGTATCACAATTCCAGACATCAAGTTATATTACAAAGATTTAGTGATCAAAACAGTATGTTACTGTCACAAGAAATAGGTACATAGGTTAATAGAACAGAATAGAAAATCCACTGTTATATGGTCAATTAGTCTTTAATGAACCAGGAAAGAATATGCAATAGAAAAAAGACAGCCTCTTCAACCAATGGTATTAGGAAAACTGGGCAACAACATGCAGAAGAATGAAACTGGACCACTTTCTTAACATCATCCACAAAAATAAATCCAAAATGGATGAAAGACCTAAATGAGACAGGAAACCATCAAAATCCTAGAGGAGAACATAAGCAGTAACCTCTTTGACCTCGGCCATAGTAACTTTTTACTAGTTATGACTCCTGGTGCAAGGGAAACAAAAGCAAAAACAAACTATTGGGATTTCATCAAAATAAAAAGCTTCTGCAGATGAAGGAAGCAGTCAACAAAACTAGAAGGCAACCTAGTGAATGGGAGAAGATATTTGAATGACATATTAGATAAAAGATGAGTATCTAAAATATATGAAGAACTTATGAAAATTTATACCTCCTAAGTAAATAATCCAATTTAAAAATGGGCAGAAGTCATGAATAGACATTTCTCCAAAGAAGACATCCAGATGGCCAACAATGTCTATTGAGTAAATATACTCAACATCACTCATCATCAGGGAAATGCAAATTAAACAACAATGTTTATTGTCTGTCAATGTCTGACACCTGTCAGAATGGCAAAAATCAAAAGCACAAGAAACAACAGGTGTTGACCATGATGTGGAAAAAAAGAACACTTGTGCACTGCTGGTGGGAATGCAAACTGGTGCAACACTGTGGAAAACAGTATGGAGATACATTAAAAAGTTAAATATGGAACTGTCTTATGATCCAGTAATCTTACTACTAGATATTTACCCAAAAAATATTAAAACTAAATACTAACTACTAATTCAAAGGGATACATGCCCCCCTATGTTTATTGCAGCATCATTTAGAATAGCCAAAAAATAGCAGATAGCAGCCCAACTCTCCATCCACAGATGAATGGATAAAGAAGTGATATATAGTAGAGGAGTCAAGATGGCGGAGAAGTAGCAGCCTGAGACTACATCAGGTAGCAGGAGATCAGCTCAATAGCTTATCTAAACATTGCAAACACCTAAAAATCCAATGGGAGAGCGAAGAGAAGAAGAACAGCAACTCTAGAAACAGAAAATCAACCACTTTCTGAAAGAAGCTGTTTTTATCCCCGTTCTCCCCCCCACAATTTGGGGTCTCTTCTGATTTGGTTACAGCGCATTTTTCCGGGGTCTTTGCCACCCTTTTAGTAGTTTATTTGCTCCTTCATATTCTCTCATCTGGACAAAAAGACAAGGCGGAAAAAATCACCACAAACAAAAGAACAAGAGACAGTACCGAAGGCTAGGGACCTAATCAACACAGACATGGGTAATATGTCAGATCAAGAGTTCAGAACGACGATTCTGAACATTCTAGCCGGGCTCGAAAAAGGCATGGAAGATATTAGAGAAACCCTCTCTGGAGATATTAAAGCCCTTTCTGGAGAAATTTAAGAACTAAAATCTAACCAAGTTGAAATAAAAAAAGCTATTAATGAGGTGCAATCAAAAATGGAGGCTCTCACTGCTAGGATCAATGAGGCAGAAGAAAGAATTAGTGATATAGAAGACCAAATGACAGAGAATAAGGAAGCCGAGCAAAAGAGGGACAAACAGCTACTGGACCATGAGGGGAGAATTCGAGAGATAAGTGACACCATAAGACGAAACAACATTAGAATAATTGGGATTTCAGAAGAAGAAGAAACAGAGAGGGGAGTAGAAGGTCTATTGGAGAGAATCATTGGAGAGAATTTCCCTAATATGGCAAAGGGAACAAGCATCAAAATCCAGGAGATGCAGAGAACCCCCCTCAAAGTCAACAAGAATAGGTCCACACCCCGTCACCTAATAGTAAAATTGACAAGTCTTAGTGACAAAGAGAAAATCCTGAAAGCAGCCCGAGAAAAGAAGTCTGTAACATACAATGGTAAAAATATTAGATTGGCGGCAGACTTATCCACAGAGACCTGGCAGGCCAGAAAGAGCTGGCATGATATATTCAGAGCACTCAACGAGAAAAACATGCAGCCAAGAATACTCTATCCAGCTAGGCTATCATTGAAAATAGAAGGAGAGATAAAAAGCTTCCAGGACAAACAAAAATTGAAAGAATTTGCAAACACCAAACCAGCTCTACAGGAAATATTGAAAGGGGTCCTCTAAGCAAAGAGAGAGCCTAAAAGTAGTAGATCAGAAAGGTACAGAGACAATATACAGTAACAGTCACCTTACAGGCTAATAATGGCACTAAATTCATATCTCTCAATAGTTACCCTGAATGTTAATGGGCTAAATGCCCCAATCAAAAGACACAGGGTATCAGAATGGATAAAAAAACAAAACCCATCAGTATGTTGCCTACAAGAAACTCATTTTAGACACGAAGACACCTCCAGATTTAAAGTGAGGGGGTGGAAAACAATTTACCATGCTAATGGGCATCAGAAGAAAGCTGGGGTGGCAATCCTTATATCAGATCAATTAGATTTTAAGCCAAAGACTATAATAAGAGATGAGGAAGGACACTATATCCTACTCAAAGGGTCTGTCCAACAAGAAGATCTAACAATTTTAAATATCTATGCCCCTAACGTGGGAGCAGCCAACTATATCAACCAATTAATAACAAAATCAAAGAAACACATCAATAATAATACAATAATAGTAGGGGACTTGAACACTCCCCTCACTGAAATGGACAGATCATCCAAGCAAAAGATCAACAAGGAAATAAAGGCCTTAAATGACACACTGGACCAGATGGACATCACAGATCTATTCAGAACATTTCATTCCAAAGCAACAGAATACACATTCCTCTCTAGTGCACATGGAACCTTCTCCAGAATAGATCACATCCTGGGTCACAAATCAGGTCTCAACCGGTATCAAAAGATTAGGATTATTCCCTGCATATTTTCAGACCACAATGCTCTGAAGCTAGAACTCAATCACAAGAGGAAAGCTGGAAAGAACCCAAATACATGGAGACTAAACAGCATCCTTCTAAAGAATGAATGGGTTAACCAGGAAATTAAAGAAGAATTGAAAAAATTCATGGAAACAAATGATAATGAAAACACAACAGTTCAAAATCTGTGGGACACAGCAAAGGCAGTCCTGAGAGGAAAATATATAGCGGTACAAGCCTTTCTCAAGAAACAAGAAAGGTCTCAAGTACACAACCTAACCCTACATGTAAAAGAGCTGGAGAAAGAACAAGAAAGAAACCCTAAACCCAGCAGGAGAAGAGAAATCATAAAGATCAGAGCAGAAATCAATGAAATAGAAACCCAAAAAACAATAGAAAAAATCAATGAAACTAGGAGCTGGTTCTTTGAAAGAATCAATAAGATTGATAAACCCCTGGCCAGACTCATCAAAAAGAAGAGAGAAAGGACCCAAATCAATAAAATCATGAATGAAAGAGGAGAGATCACAACTAACACCAAAGAAATACAGACAATTATAAGAACATACTATGAGCAACTCTACGCCAACAAATTGGACAATCTGGAAGAAATGGATGCATTCCTAGAGACATATAAACTACCACAACTGAACCAGGAAGAAATAGAAAACCTGAACAGGCCCATAACCAGTAAGGAGATTGAAACAGTCATCAAAAATCTCCAAACAAACAAAAGCCCAGGGCCAGACGGCTTCCCAGGGGAATTCTACCAAACATTTAAAGAAGAACTAATTCCTATTCTCTTGAAACTGTTCCAAAAAATAGAAACGGAAGGAAAACTTCCAAACTCATTTTATGAGGCCAGCATCACCTTGATCCCAAAACCAGACAAGGATCCCACCAAAAAAGAGAACTAGAGACCAATATCCTTGATGAACACAGATGCAAAAATTCTCGCCAAAATACTAGCCAATAGGATTCAACAGTACATTAAAAGGATTATTCACGATCAAGTGGGATTTATTCCAGGGCTGCAGGGTTGGTTCAACATCCGCAAATCAATCAATGTGATAGAACACATTAATAAAAGAAAGAACAAAAACCATATGATACTCTCAATAGATGCTGAAAAAGCATTTGACAAAGTACAGCATCCCTTCCTGATCAAAACTCTTCAAAGTGTAGGGATAGAGGGCACATACCTCAATATTATCAAAGCCATCTATGAAAAACCCACCGCAAATATCATTCTCAATGGAGAAAAACTGAAAGCTTTTCCGTTAAGGTCAGGAACACGGCAGGGATGTCCATTATCACCACTGCTATTCAACATAGTACTAGAAGTCCTAGCCTCAGCAATCAGACAACAAAAAGAAATTAAAGGCATCCAAATTGGTAAAGAAGAAGTCAAACTATCACTCTTTGCAGATGATATGATAGTATATGTGGAAAACCCAAAAGACTCCACTCCAAAACTGCTAGAACTTGTACAGGAATTCAGTAAAGTGTCAGGATATAAAATCAATGCACAGAAATCAGTTGCATTTCTGTACACCAACAACAAGACAGAAGAAAGAGAAATTAAGGAGTCAATCCCATTTACAATTGTACCCAAAACTATAAGATACCTAGGAATAAACCTAACCAAAGAGACTAAGAATCTATACACAGAAAATTATAAAGTACTCATGAAAGAAATTGAGGAAGACACAAAAAAATGGAAAAATGTTCCATGCTCCTGGATTGGAAGAATAAATATTGTGAAAATGTCTATGCTACCTAAAGCAATCTACACATTTAATGCAATCCCTTCAAAATACCATCCATTTTTTTCAAAGAAATGGAACAAATAATCCTAAAATTTATATGGAACCAGAAAAGACCTCGAATAGCCAAAGGAATATTGAAGAACAAAGCCAAAGTTGGTGGCATCACAATTCCGGACTTCAAGCTCTATTACAAAGCTGTCATCATCAAGACAGCATGGTACTGGCACAAAAACAGACACATAGATCAGTGGAACAGAATAGAGAGCCCAGAAATCGACCCTCAACCCTATGGTCAACTAATCTTCGACAAAGCAGGAAAGGATGTCCAATGGAAAAAAGACAGCCTCTTCAATAAATGGTGCTGGGAAAATTGGACAGCCACATGCAGAAAAATGAAATTGGACCACTTCCTTACACCACACACGAAAATAGACTCCAAATGGATGAAGGACCTCAATGTGAGAAAGGAATCCATCAAAATCCTTGAGGAGAATGCAGGCAGCAACCTCTTCGACCTCAGCCGTAGCAACATCTTCCTAGGAACAACGGCAAAGGCAAGGGAAGCAAGGGCAAAAATGAACTATTGGGATTTCATCAAGATCAAAAGCTTTTGCACAGCAAAGGAAACAGTTAACAAAGCCAAAAGACAACTGACAGAATGGGAGAAGATATTTGCAAATGACATATCAGATAAAGGGCTAGTTTCCAAAATCTATAAGGAACTTAGCAAACTCAACACCCAAAGAACAAACAATCCAATCAAGAAATGGGCAGAGGACATGAACAGACATTTCTGCAAAGAAGACATCCAGATGGCCAACAGACACATGAAAAAGTGCTCCATGTCACTCGGCATCAGGGAAATACAAATCAAAACCACAATGAGATATCACCTCACACCAGTCAGAATGGCTAAAATTAACAAGTCAGGAAATGACAGATGCTGGCGAGGATGTGGAGAAAGGGGAACCCTCCTCCACTGTTGGTGGGAATGCAAGCTGGTACAACCACTCTGGAAAACAGCATGGAGGTTCCTCAAAATGTTGAAAATAGAACTACCCTATGACCCAGCAATTGCACTACTGGGTATTTACCCTAAAGATACAAACGCAGTGATCCGAAGGGGCACGTGTACCCGAATGTTTATAGCAGCAATGTCTACAATAGCCAGACTATGGAAAGAACCTAGATGTCCATCAACAGATGAATGGATCAAGAAGATGTGGTATATATACACAATGGAATACTATGCAGCCATCAAAAGAAATGAAATCATGCCATTTGCGACGACGTGGATGGAACTAGAGCGTATCATGCTTAGTGAAATAAGTCAATCGGAGAAAGACAACTATCATATGATCTCCCTGATATGAGGACATGGAGAAGCAACATGGGGGGGTAGGGGGATAGGAGAAGAATAAATGAAACAAGATGGGATTGGGAGGGAGACAAACCATAAATGACTCTTAATCTCACAAAACAAACTGGGGTTTGCTGGGGGGAGGTGGGATTGGGAGAGGGGGAGCGGGCTATGGACATTGGGGAGGGGAGGCGAACCATAAGAGACTATGGACTCTGAAAAACAACCTGAGGGTTTTGAAGGGTCAGGGGTGGGAGGTTGGGGCAACCTGAGGGTTTTGAAGTGTCAGGGGTGGGAGGTTGGGGGAACAGGTGGTGGGTAATGGGGAGGGCACGTTTTGCATGGAGCACTGGGTGTTGTGCAAAAAGAATGAATACTGTTACACTGAAAAAATAAATAAAATAAAATAAAAAAAAATTTTCCATGTTAAAAAAAAAAAGAAGTGATATATAGATATATATAATGGAATATTAGTCATAAAAAGGAATGTAATCTTGCCATTTGCAACGTCATAGATGGGGCTAGAGAGTATAATACTAGGTGAAATAAGTCAGTCATAGAAAGATACTTATGTGGAATTTAAGAAACAAAACAAATGAACAAAGGAAAAATAAAGAAATAGAGACAAAGAAAGTGATATTTAACAATAAAGAACAAACTAATGGTGACCAGTGGGAAGGTGGGTGGAGTGACGTGTGAAATAAGTGATGGGCATTAAAGAGTAAACTTGTCTTGATGAGCACTGAGTGTTGAATCACATTATATACCTGAAACCCATGTGACACTCTATGTTAACTATGTTGGAATTAAAATTTTGAACTAAAAGAAGAAACAAAACAAACAAACAATTAAACAAAACATAGGTATGGGTTCCCCTTGACTTTACTTGATGTTCCAATGAGAAAGGATAGCTGAGCCAAACTCAGAGGCCTGGTACCCATAGAATGAAGATCCATGAGGGCAGAGAACCTTGTCTGATTTATTTACTAGTGAGCCCCCAGGTCTGGAACTGTCTTTGGTAACATGGTAAGCGCTTAATAAATATTTCTTGAACGATAAGCAAATATGTAAATAAATAAATAATCAATCTTCGGAGATTATAGAATGAAGTCCAAATTTGCTTAAAACGTCCTCTTCAATGCCTTTCCTGTACCTGGACCTTCAAACATGTTTCTTACTGTACCTTTTTGTTCTCTAAATCCCAGTGGTCCCAAGTTACTTCCAGTGACTATGTCCTTTATGATTCTACTGCATGTTCTATTTGGCTGCATGGAATGTTCTCCATGCTCAGATTTTAAATATTAGTTCACATATCTACAAATCCATGTATGTACATTCTTCTGCCATTCGTTTTGCCCCTACCTATTAAAATTTATCAATTGCCTACATATCCCCATTCAACTCTGTAGAGATCCTATCATAAAAATTGAAACATGTTGTTTATAAAAACATGAGTGCACACACACACAAACACACACAATCTGCATTCCTGCATCAGATCCTAAACTCCTTCAAGCCAGCAACATGCTTTATAGGTATAATTTTATTGACTGTTTATAATCTGATAAAAGTTACAAAGAATTAAGAGAAGACAGATTTACATATGTGGTGATGAGGTGCTTCTGTTGTTTAACAAACAAAAAGCAAACAAATGTGTTTTCATATGAACATGAGTTTCTTAACACACAGTGGAAAAAGTCCACAGAGAGATTAGTCAGAAGCCTTGTAGGGTGGGGAAAGGTGATGGGTGTGACAGGCACAGGAATATACAAATGAGAATCAGTGAATAAGTTTATTAATCAAGGTAATAATTTTCACCAGGAGTAGTAAAGTAGGCCAGGATTTGAAGGGAATATGTTTATTTTATACCCAACATATACCAGATACATTATATTTTTGCTTGTTTGCATTTAATCTAAAAAATTCCTATACGATGAGTAGATTTTTCTCAGGCTAGCTGTACAGTGTGATAATTAATGACGATTCAGGGATTGCTTTAAAAAAAACTTCTCAGTTTTTATTTGTATTTTAATGAGGATTGATAGTCATAATATCTTAAAGCAAAATTTTTTTAATTGTGAATATCACTTTTCTATAATTCTAAACTACAAAAACTCAAGATATTGTGAGAAAATTGCATACATTAAGACAAGTGACTTTCCCAGAGTAAGTTATTACATAGGAAAGAAACCAAGTGTTTCTCTTTCCAAATTCTGTCTCACCTCCCCTGCTTTCTCCTGGGCTAGAGTTACTCATTTCTTACAGAGGGAAGGGGATCAAGGATAGAGGAACTTCTGTGGAAGTAACCATCAAGTTTGAAACCTACGATATGTATCTAGTATACTTTGAATTACTTCCCAGATGGTAGAGGTGTTTGCACTGGGGAGGTATTGATAATGGTTCTCGTGGTGGATGGGTTAATGGGCATATGGAGAAATGCGCCACAACATGATTAGAGCAGAGGTTCCACCCTGGAGGCTCCTGAAAGCCTCCTCCCATGTTCCACAATGACTTTGTACTCCTAAACTATGTTCTTTCCATTTGTGGAGAGGGAACTAGAAGTTAACCACTCTCCTTAGACTGTGAGGCTCTCTTCTCTATGTTCCAAGGGACTACTAGATTCTGCTAAGGAATTTAGGCAGGTTACACTGGAGTGGTGCAAATTTCATAGTAGCTTATGGGGTGCTGAGAAGAACCCAGTCCTTGACATCTAGACCTGAATAATCGGGTCCCACCAAGCAGTGATTGTGTATCCTTGGACCTTTGAAGTCATCTTTGTTGGTTTGACTCCTTCATTACTAAAACAGAATAATTCCTACTTTACCTATTTCTCAAGACAGATGTGAAGATTAAATGAGAAATTATCCATAAGTGTCTTGTAAACTATGACTATCTTTCCAATATTAAGTGTTATTATGTAGCACAGTTGAATAAAAAGATTAAATCTCAGTAAAGACAAAGTCAGTCACACAGCATGAAGAACATGCAGCTGTAAAAGATTATACTAAAGTAGACACCAAATGTTTTCTCTAGATTAAATGTAGATTGTATTTTTAAGCCTCTTAAACATCATTTAATCCTTCCATATTTTAAATTAACTATTTCATTTTCAAAAATGTTCTTTGAAGAGAAGGTGAAAGGTAAAGAAAGTTTGCATAAGATAATCAAAAGTATTTTGCATGGAGCACTGGGTGTTGTGCAAAAAGAATGAATACTGTTACGCTGAAAAAATAAATAAAATGGAAAAAAAATAAAAAAATAAAAAACTTTTTAAATTAAAAAAAAAGATAATCAAAAGTACATTTTTCTGAATGCTGAGGCTATTCACAACTTATAAGGATATTTTAAAAATTGTGTTTATTTATTTAACAGGAAAGGGGCAGAGGGAGAGAGAACATCTCAAGCAGACTCCCAACTGAGCGTGGAGCCTGATGCAGAACTCAATTTCACGACTGTGGGACCATGACACTGAGTCAAAATCAAGAGGTAGGTGCTTAACTGACTGAGCCACCCAGATGCCCCTCTATGAGTATTTTTTTAAACATGTACATACTAACATTTTTCTGAAGTTTTAAACGTGTGTCCATGTGCCTTCAAAATTCCATGTAAACATTTATTTAATGGCTACAGAAAGCTCCTATAATGCATATTTGACTTCTCTTGTACTTTTTGTTTAATACCAGTCCTCCCTTTCCTTAGTAAGCTCCAGTATCTGAGAACTTTACCTTAGCCCATTGTTTTTCATCCCTGTCCATTCTCTGCTTGTGGTTCCTTGATGCTGATTGATGGAGGAATGTACTCCTATATGTACCAGATGGAATTCAGGACACACCACCCCAAAAAAAAAAAAAAATTGGCATCTTGGCATATTAAATATGTGATTTCCTTACCCCCTTTGTTTTTCTTTCCTGAAGGCAAAAGAAGGAGATTTCTCCTGTGTGAAAGTTACCATCCATGTACCAGAAGGAAAGAGGATGTCCTCAACACCAGAGACAGAGAAATTACAGCCAAGAAGACTGTATAAAGAAAACTTTTTGCTTCTTCCCCAATTTACTACACCTAGTTCAAACTCTTACATCTTATAAATTCTTTACAAATTCATTGTTTCACTGTCTAAAAGTATAAAAACTGCCTGCTGTGGTCAGTTCTTTGAGTCTCATATCTTTGTGGAGTTCCCTCATGCACATGTAATTAAATTTATTTTCTCCACTTGTTTTATGTTTTTATTACAGGAGGGTCTCAGCCAAGAATCTAGAAGTTAGAGGGAAAATTATTTCTCTTTTCTTTTTTTTTAAGATTTTATTTATTTATTTGACAGAGAGAGAGATCACAAGTAGGCAGAGAGAGAGAGAGGAGGAGGCAGGCTCCCTGCTGAGCAGAGAGCCTGATGTGGGGCTCGATCCCAGGACCCTGGGACCATGACCCGAGCTGAAGGCAGAGGCTTTAACCCACTGAGCCACCCAGGTGCCTCTATTTTTCTTTTCTTAAATATCCAACTCCTGTCTGGATCCCTGTTGATACAGGTAAGAGACTGAGGCCAGAGAGACAATGCCCCTTCCCCACATACATACACACATACCTTATTTGTCCTAGAAGGGCAGTACTGAGGGTCTCCATCCCCATCTCCCTCTTTCCTGCCTCACACTAAACCCTTCAACCCCCCCCCACATCAACCCCATTAAAATAAACAATGAAGCCTCTAAAGCTGACTCATTTTCTAGGGTCTAGGCTAAGACCAACCACTTAACTGTTCTCTGTCAGGTACCCACATGCTCTAAAATCCTAGGATGTTTCAATGGGTAGATCCATTTTCCTTCCTCCCTCCTCTATTCCTGGACTTGGACTCCCCTTGTATGTGAGAAGCTAGCCGTGATAGGTAAGACTGGGCTTGGGGCTTTGGTAATCCCAAAGACAGGAAAGGTATAGTCTGATTTTAGGAATAGGACAGGGAGGCCTACTAAATCTAAATCTGCCTACTTCCAGGGCCAGAAGTTTAATTTATGGGATTTCAGCACCTCAGCTAATTGTGTTTCTGCTGCTTCTTTCACTAGCCCTTTGGTCGGTGCAAATCCTTTCCATATCCTGGGATTTGCATTCTTTCCGTTTTGCAGATTTTTTTCTATCTTTTCACAGTGGGGAAAACCTTCTCAGAAGACATGGCTAACCACATACATTTTATCCTAGAAGTCTAAATCATTTTCTTTATGTAAATGGAAAGAAAAGATTCATTTTATCTAGAGGAGAAGTAAACCATGACACCAGATGCTTTATATGGTGCAATTATAAATGTTATAGCAGCAAAATAATTTCCTATAATTACTTTTGCCATGTCACGAATACTTTGGCACAATGATATTGTATTAGTTTGCTAGGGCTTCCATAACAAAGCATCATAGACCAAGGGGCTTAAATAGCAGAAATTCATTTTCTCATAATTCTGGAGACTACAAGTCCAAGATCAAGCTATGGGCAGGTCCAAAGGCCTCTTTCCTAGCTTGTAGGTGGCTGTCTTCTCCCAGATTCCTCAAAAGGTCTTCCTTCTGTGAATGTCTGTGTTCTTATCCCTCCTGCTTGTTTTTTTTTTTAAGGTTTTTATTTATTTGAGAGAGAAAGAGAAAGAGAGAGAGAGAAAGGAATAGTGAATGGGTAAAGGAGCAGAAGGAGATGGACAAGCAGACTCCCTGCGGAGTGTGGAGCCTGTGGAGCTGGATCTCAGGATCCTGAGGTCATGAACTGAGCCGAAATCAACAGTAGGATATTTAACCAACCGAGTTACCCAGGTGCCTCTCTTATCTCCTCTTCTTATAAGGACATTAGTCACACTGATTTAGAGTCCACCCTAATAATCTCAGTGTAACTTAATTACCTCTCTGAAGACTTTATCTCCAACTATGGTTACATACTGAGGTACTGGGGATTATGACTTCAACATATAAATTTGGAGGGGACACACTTCAACCCATCACAGATGTGAAGAGTAATCCAAAATGATTTTTACAAAACTGATAAATATAAGAGTATTACACTTTTTTGAAAAATAATTATCTACCTTAAATAGCTACTCATTTATTTTAAATGTAAATTCATACATCAGACTCTAATTGTTAATTCGTGTAACACTTAAGCTCTGCATTCAAGTATTATTCTTCAAGTTCCTATCAAGAACATGATCATTTATTACAAAAGTCGAAATTAAAATGAATTGGTACCAAGAAAAACTAGTCCAGTGGGTTTCATAAAAGTTGCTTTGAAATCTAGCACTCCGGGCTAATCAAAAAGAAACAGTGTTGTACATTCACAGTGTCCAATTCCCTTGCCTGTTTGAAACCTGGACGGACAAGATGCCTTCAAGGAAATGTTTGTAATTATTTTACTAACACGCTTCAGTTTCTGCATGTTCAGGAAATACAACCAAATCTTAAGTAATAGAATTTTAAAACTAAGCTAACTTTTCATCATTATCAGCATTCTAATGGTCCCTTGTCCTCAATATACCAGGACATTTTAAAAAGCTTTCCAAATGATGCTAACAAATGAATGCTTTTTATCACTCCTAAAAGAAAATTCACAGAAAAGAATTTAAATACCCTAAGTTAGACATGTATAACAATCCTGACTTCTATAATAACTTTCTTTATTATGAGAATTTATAAAAACAAATGTATTTGGTATTTTAGAAGGAACAAGGAAGGTTCAAACAAATTTTGTAATTTGGAAATTAAATATGCCTTTTACAGTCATATAACAACTTTTTTCCAAAAAATTTAATTTTAAATTCTTCAGTATTTGTAAAATGAATTTCATATGTCCAATATTCCATGCTTATAAGAATTGGTTCTTTTAATATTAAACTACAAAAAGTTTGTGGTTTTTGAATAGTTTAAAATATTTAATATTAGACTTATTTATCTTATAACTGGAAGTGTGTGCCTTTTGACCATTTTAACATTTTTCCTCCATCCATCTGCCTCCTCTGGCAATCACCAATCTATTCCGTTTATATGATTTCTTTTTTTTTTTTTTTAAAGATTCTGTATATAAGTAAGATCACATAGTACTTGTTTTTCTGTGTCTGACTTTTTCCATTTAGTCTAATGCCCTCAAGGTCCATCTATATTGTTGCATATGACTTTTTTTTTGCTTGTTTATGTTTTTTATGGCTGTATAATATCCCATTGTATATATAGACTACATTTTCTTTATTCATCCATCAATGGGCACAAGTTTTATTCATGTCTTGGCTATTGTAAATAATGCTGCAGTGAACTTGGGGATACAGATATCTCTTTGAGATAGGGATTTCTTTTCCTTCAGCTATATACCCAGAAGTGGAATTGATGGATTGTACGGTAGTGCCATTTTAAATTTTTTGAAGAGACTCAATACTGTTTTCAATAGTGGTTGTACCAATTTAAGCTGTTCATCAACAGGGCATGAGACTTCCCTTTTCCCCACATACTCATTAACCTTATTTCACAAATCATTCCAACTATGTGTATGTAATTATATTGAGTCGCTCAGAAATATTTTAAAATACATAAACATTTACAGTTAAAGGTTAATTTTTTTCTAATAAACTTACTATTGCAACATAGAATGAGGTGAAAATTTGAAATTTATCTTATTCCATATTTATATAATCTATTACATAGTCCCAACATTAATTTTAAAGACTAACAATTTGAAATATTTTGTTTTACATGTCTTAATATGAACAAAATAGACATATGTGCTATTTTCATTGTGATTTCCTCTTCTCATCTATTTGCATCTTTTGTTGTATAAAGGGGATATTAGTAAGAAGTATTGTAACAGCAATGTAGAAGACTTCCAAATGGTATCACAGTTGACCCTCAGACAGCATGGGTTTGAATGGCACAAGTCAACTTATCCACAGATTTTTTTCAATAAAAACAGTACAATACTGTAAATGTATCTTCTATTCCTTATGGTTTTCTTAATAGCCATTTTCTTTACCTTACTTTATTGTAAGAAGGAGTGTATAATACATATGCAACAAATGTTATTCAACTATTCAATTATCAGTAAGGCTTCTGGCCAAAAATAGGCTATTAGTACTTAAATTTTGAGGAAATCAAAAAAGTTATATACAGATTTTGACTGCAGAAAGCGTCGCACTCTTAATCCCCATGTTGTTCAAGGATCACCAGTAAATATAGAATATTACTCAGCCATAAAAAATAATGAAATCTTGCCATTTGCTGACATGGTTGAAGGTAGTGTATTATGCTACGTGAAATAAATCAGTCAGAGAAAGACAAATATTATATGATTTCACTCATATGTAGAATTTAAGAAACAAAACAGGGACGCCTGGGTGGCTCAGTCAGTTAACCTGCTGCCTTCGACTCAGGTCATGCTCCCAGAGTGCTGGGATCATGTCCTGCATCAGGCTCCTTGCTCAGTGGGGAGCCTGCTTCTCCCTCTGCCTCTGCCTGCTGTTCTGCTTGCTTGTGCTCTCTCTTTCTCTGACAAATAAGTAAATAAATAAAATCTTAAAAAAAATAGATGGATATGGGGGAAGAAAAAAAAAAGAGTGGGAAGCAAACCATGAGAGATGATTAACCATAGAGAATAAACTGAAGGTTGTTGGAGGGGAAGTGGGCAGGATGGGTTAAATGGGTGATGGAGGGCACTTGTTGTGATGAAGACTGGATGTCATATGCTAGTGATGAATCATTAAATTCTACTCCTGAAACCAATATTACACTACACATCAACTAGAATTTAAGTAGGAACTTGAAACAAAGCAAGCAAAAATGGCCAACTGTAATTAACAATAGAATTATAAAATTTAACTCAATGTTTCTGAAGAAGAAACGAGCCATGTTGCCTTACATTCTATAACACACATTTAACCAGACTAGACACATAACTCTAAGCCTCCAGTTTCTTACCTGTACTTCCTTTTTATTTTTCACAAACCAATTTTTGGTCTTTATCCCCTCATACCTGAATCACCATAGCTGCCTTATAACTGGCCTCCTGTCCAATTTATTCCACGTTTAAGCACACTGTATAACACTTCCCACCAAGTTTTCTTTATTTCACCCTTCCCTGCTAAAAAGAGAGAGAAAGAGGGAGAGAGAAAGTGACCCTTCCTCCACCGAATTATTTTTATTAAGAACAAACAGCAAATCTGTCAAAGCCATGACCCAAACCCAGACCTATCTAATACAGGCCCTTTGACTTTTTAAAACCTGTTATTCTATTAACACCAGTGTTTCTCACTCTACCTACTTAATGTATGGGTGACATTTTATTTATAAAAAATAAAAATAGAAAAAATAAACTATAACAGAAAGCAGTTAGAAATTTAATTAAATTAAGTAATTTGTACAACAAAAGCCTTCACAAATTTCAAAACAAAAGATTTTGGGACATATATTTAAAAGTATATAATAGACAAATGATAAACAGACTACATAAAGAGTTTCTATAAATTAATACAAAAAACTGATCTATAAAATAAGGAAAGATTTATATAGAATAGAAAGCACAATGACTAATTCATATATAAAACGATCTCAACCTCACTAGAAATTAAAATAACACTGAAATATTATTTTTCATTGGTGAAAATAGGAAAATTTGAAGTTTGATAATATCAAGGTTTGATTTATGAAAGAATAAATTGGTACAGCCTCTGTGATGAGTAATATGGAAGTGTGAATATATTTCTCCCCACAATGTAATTTCTAGATATCCATCTTACAAATAGTCCTACAGCTACACAAAGGGTACCAACAGTAACATCTGTTGAAGGGTTCTAATAGCCAAAAACTTTAGAAATAACCAACATACCAAGAGAATGGGTCAGAAATTGTAGTATATTCATACTATGGAATACTTTCCCACAGTTGAAGTTGATATATATATATATATATAAACTCTCTTGGCTACCTTACCAAGATATATCATAAAATGAATGGAATAATATAACACAAAATATAATATATGCCTTAAAAGATCCTCAAAACAATACCATATAGCTCATGCCAGTTCAGATATGTATAGAAATATGTCTAAAAATATCACATGAAATTAATATGTATGATCAGCTCCAGACAATAAAAAGGGGACTGGAATTGAGTTGGACGTCAAAAGAGTCATCCTCTACAGTGAGTCTTGTGTTTATTTATATGTGTTTGTTTAGTTGTTTATGTATGAATTATGTAAGTAAAATTAATTTAAAAATAAAATTTTGTAGCATGAATTTAACTGCACACTGTATTCGGGACTGAAACCAAATTTAGCTTCTGCACTGTTTTCTTTTTAGGAGTACCTCAAAGTTAAGTGTAAAATGTAAAGAGTAGATCATACAGAGATACATCTCTGAGGACACACACGCTTGGTTAGTGCCCGCCGGCCAGTCCTCCAACAAGGTAAGCACGGAATAAGCTAGTGGGGAAGCTGCAGGGAAAGGTGCTGGGGACACATGCCCTTACAAGGAGAGGCAGTTTGCCCCCTTCAATGCTCTGGTGTGTCCACAACCTGTGCTAGCAACATTTCTTCCCCAAGTCTGCCACATGGTCATGGTCCACAGGAAACCCATTTCCACACTCTCCATGAAATGGAGACATTGACACTTTGTCAGTGTTCACAATGATTGGCCAAGCTGGTATGCAGACACTTTCACTCAGGAGCACAGGAGCCTTCTCACAGATCCTTATCACAGTGTCTCTGTGACCTTTCTTCCAAACACACGAAACATATTTACACAAAAATAACATGATGAAAAGTATACCATTCCCAATAACTAAATTATAAAACAACTATAAAAACTGAAGTTCAAAAATGGTATAAGACATATATAAATACTACTGAAATTCCCTCACTAGCTGAAAGAATATTGGTAAATAGAGTGCATATAGATTTATTGGTGGATTAATGTTGAAAAGCTATTGATTATCCCCCTATATATATATGAATATATATATTTCTTATAAATTTCTTATAAAAATTATTAATTTCTTCCATTTTTAATAATTTTCCTCCTTGTGCTTTTTGGAATTTTCTCAACATTTTGCATGACAAACCTATCTAGGTTTTGGTTTGGACACATGTCACTTCTGCTGACACTCCTTTCCCACACTATGCTTTTCTCAATCAACTGTTCTCAAATACTGTACAGCTATACATTTGCTTTCCTATCTTCTACAAATCTGCGATGTGAGGTTCAGGAAGGCTACTGTAACTGATCCATGCACTT
Organism: Meles meles; assembly: GCF_922984935.1. Taxonomy (NCBI): domain Eukaryota; kingdom Metazoa; phylum Chordata; class Mammalia; order Carnivora; family Mustelidae; genus Meles; species Meles meles. Next base: position 102,773,078 of record NC_060075.1, read on the forward strand.
TAGTCTAAGGTGAGGAGGTCACTGATTTTGCCTCAGAGGACTTCTGTCCCACATGTATGTGGAAACATGCTCCATCTAGTCCACTCATGACCCAAGAAGGTCACATCCTCTCTTAGCATATTCCTTAGTTTAGACTATGTCTAAACCAAGACTATGTCTTAACCAAGTCAAGTTTAGACTTGGCCGGCTCTTCTTTTTTTTTTTTTTTTTTTAATTTTTTTTCCCATTTTATTTATTTTTTCAGCGTAACAGTATTCATTGTTTTTGCACAACACCCAGTGCTCCATGCAAAACGTGCCCTCCCCATTACCCACCACCTGTTCCCCCAACCTCCCACCCCTGACCCTTCAAAACCCTCAGGTTGTTTTCCAGAGTTCATAGTCTCTTATGGTTCGCCTCCCCTTCCAAATTTTTTTTTTAATAAACATATAATGTATTTTTATCCCCAGGGGTACAGGTCTGTGAATCGCCAGGTTTACACACTTCACAGCACTCATGATAGCACATACCCTCCCCAATGTCCAATTTTGCTTATAGGTGTTTCCAGTTTCAAAGGAGAGTTTCTTGATCCTTGTGCACAGTTCAGCATGTGATTAGTTTGAGGATACAAAGATGGGCATAATCAGTATTGTCTTCTGTTATTACCTAGACAGCACACTCTATTGTTGTGTAGACATTAACCCAGCTTAATACATGTATAAATAACCTGTTATATGTATGTTATATGACATTGGAAAGTTAAAGAAAAAAACCCAATCTGTTATAAATTGCAGTGTTTGGATAAAAATAATGTTAACTGAGATAATACATTTGTTTCAAGATACACGTATCTTATGTGTTATGTAAATAAAAGTAATCATCTGTGTAAATGTAACTGTGAAATAGGACATGCACATCTACTAAGTGGAAATTATTAAGCAAAAGCCAACAGTTAACTATAATAGAGAGGTATACTTAATGAATTGTGAATTTCTTTTTTTTTAATTTTTAAAAGATTTTATTTATTTATTTCTTTGACAGAGAGCGAGAGATCACAAGTAGGCAGAGAGAGAGGGGGAAGCTGGCTCCCCACTGAGCAGAGAGCCCGATGCAGAGTTGGATCTGATCCAAAGGCAGAGGCTTTAACCCACTGAGCCACCTAGGCACTCCTGAATTGTGAATTTCTAAACTCTTGTTGATTATTTATAACTGTGACTGACATGTTAATTTCTGGATTTTTAGCCAAATCTAAGGTGGTATAATTTGTATTATATATAATTTGTAATATAATTATGCTACCTTTCTTGGTAAAAGTCAAAATAAGTCTTTGTTACCAATCTTTATTGAATCTTGCCATAGTAATAATAAAATGAAAGTATTGCACACCATAAGATCTTCACCCATTTGCTGTTATGGGAATTGGCAGAACTTAGTAATGACTAGCATTTCTTCAAATCAAGAACTGTATACTCAAAGACAGTCACAGTTTGCCACTTACTGGAAAACTAGAATGAATACATTCCAAAATCAATTTTTGCTTCTGAATGTAAAAAAAATGCTGAATATTATAACACAAATTATAGAATCAGATTTATTATAAAACACACCTTGTACTGAAGAAAGTACCACTTCATAATGCATTGAGCTCTGTGACCCTAAAAGGAGTAACTGAGCATTCCCAGTGGATAACAGGACATACCACATTTCACCCTGAAGTTGAAATTTCTAGCATTAATCTGGCTAGGAAACTTCGGTTGTGTCATTGGACAACAACCACAGTTGTTAGGATCCAGGGTGCTTGAATTTAAGGTGGTTCTGCTCCTTAAGGCAACGTGTTCAATATTTCCTGATTAGGATCTTACTCCTAAGCAAAACCTTTCCTTGAATTTTTCCAAGATCTCAGTGAGGTCTTACCTGGGAGAGTCATGGTATCTGGAAGCCGAACCACGAAGTCCAGGATACTTTTGTTGCATGGTTTTTATTCTACTCTAAATGAGATTAGGCTGGTTTGTAGGACTAGGACTTAATGAAATGTCCATGATTCTTTATCTGTTCTCTCTTTTTTTTTTCCTTTTCTTCCTTCCTTCTTTTCTCTCTCTCTCTCTCTCTCTCTTTCTTTCATTCTTTCAACTTTGAGCTTATTAATGGTCTCACTGGAGGCTTCGGGAATAAATGCATTACTGACCTCTGCTTTGTAATGAAGAATGAAAATCCCAGAAATGTGAGTGCTCCCCATCATTTCTTGCTTTAAACATTAAAAACGTATGCAGGCCTGAATGGAAAAGAGCTAATTTAGTTAATCCAATTAACTTCATAATGCAAGTGCAACATATCATTAATGCTCTTTCCTCCCATTTGTTTAATGGATTATCTAATTTGTTTAATATAAAAAAGTAAAACAAAATTAGATTCAGATGTTGACGGGTTTTGTTGAGAATGTGGGATGGAAAAGGAACAACACAGAATCCTGTAATGCCAAAGCTAAGGCATGAAGCAAGTTTTATGCATTCCATAAACCTTAACTAGATTTCATCTTAACAGAACTAAGTAATGCCATTATATAAATTCTGTGCATTGCCATGTGTTCCCCATGTATGGGCTCATCTTAAACTTACCTTTACCTTAAACTCATCTTTCCTTGAAGTGCAGGGACTTAGGCAAACCCAGCCACAAATCAGGTGACTAGATGTTATGTCAAACTAAATGCCTTTGCCTCATTTCTCTTGTTCATTTGATCCATCACCAAATTAATGTTCAATTTCGAAGACTAGACTCTGAGAAAGATTTCTTCCACACATGTCAGTAATATTGGGATATTCTCATCGACCCTCCCTCCTCCCGTCTCTCTCTCTCTTTCTTTTTAGTTCCTTCATTTTAGAATGTAAATAGCTACCTGTACAGGTAAATCTAAATGTTTCAGAGTATAAAATATCATAAGTAGAAAAGAAACACATATTAGTATATTCTGACAAACCAGAGAGAGCTTCTCACAAAATTTTTGGGACTAAAATACAATCTTCTATTTCATTTTGTGGTACTTTGTTTCATTTTGTTTTGTTTTGTTTTTTCCCTTTGGCTTTGTTTTACGGGCAAACAAGACCACAGGGGCTATGCTTCCTGAGTCCTCATATACCAAATACGTCCTCGTACTCCTTCACATTACTTTCCATGCCTTAAATATAATTGTCACATAAGACATGTGACTCTGGTCTTATTTTAACTACTTTTTCAAACATATATTATCTTCTTTTTAAAAAGATGTATTTATTTATTTGAGAGAGAGAGAGAGTATGTGTGCATGTGTTTGCACACCCATGTGTTGGGGGGAGGGCTAGAGGGAGACAGGGAGAGAATCTCAATGCCCAGCAAGGAGCCTGACACAGGGTTCTTATCTCATGACCCTGAGATCATGACAAGCTGAAATCAAGACTTGGCCCTTAACTGACTGAGCCACCCAGGCATCCCAGAAATTATCTTGTTAAACAAAATATACGCACCTTAATTTACTCTTACTTTAAATCTTATATATATTTTGTACTTTTTCTTTTTCCATGTCTCGGATTTTGCTAGACTGTAATTTATTTTTAAGCTAATTTTTTGCATTTTGTATGCTATTTTCCTAACACGCACCCTTCATATTTTATAAAAAATTATCAATCTGTATTATTCTAACAATATGAAGAATTATTCAGTGGCTGCAAAATAGAAAAATTTAGAAATGGGGCGCCTGTGTGACTCCATTGGTTAAGCATCTGTTTTTTGGCTCAGGTCATGGTCCCAAGGTCCTGGAATCGAGTGCCACATTGGGCTCCCTGCTTAGCAGGGGAGCCTGCTTCTCCTTCTCCCTCTGCTCCTACTCATGTTCTCTCTCTTGCTCACTCTCTCTCTCAAATAATGAAATAAATCTTTTAAAAAATAAAAAAAAATTAAATTTTAAAATAATGTAGAATTATTTCCTTCTCTTGCTTGCCGTGATGGAAAAAAAAAAGAATTGAAAGGTAAACAAATTATAAAATATTTGAAAAATTTATATGGAAGCAAAATATTCCATTCCCCCTATAACCCATTTTTAATTTTTTTTCAATTTAGAAGCCTTTTGTTCCCTTCATGTTTCACTATTTTACCCAATGCTAAGAAATGGGATTTTGTACAGAGCCCTGAGACCACAGCCTCTCCTAATTAGCAGCTGCTTGTGAGAGAAACACAAGACAGATACAAAAGAGGAAAGAGTGGTTGACTCTGGTGGATGAAATAGAATTTTAAATAATGAAAGCATGTGGAAGGAAATAATTTATTAGACTTAGAAAATGAACCTTATACACAAGACTATCATCTCTTTTTTTTTTTTTTTCTGCATGGAGCAATCATAAAATACTTGACCTTGAATTTCCTCTGGAAAGTAAACTTAAATCTCTAAGGAATTTTCCCCCCTAATTAATCATCATGAGTGGTATTCAAATTTGTAAATTTATATATATAATTGTAAAAGATATATAAACATCCTTTCCTTCTTTTTTTAGTTCAAAGAATCTTACGTTTTCTTATCCTCTTCTATGCCAAAAAAATAGATGCTTTTTTTTTAATTATTTTTTTAAATAATGAGTGTGGGTGATTGTCACATCATCTGTGATGCATAGCAGATTGAACAGCTTCAGACCTACCTATTATTTTGAAACATTGCATATATCAAGAATAACACCAAAGTTACTGGCCTTTTATTGCCCTTTGACTTCCTACAAAGTAATCTTAACTACATCTCTGTTCATCTGGAATCTGTGTCATGGGAATAGTCAGGTAAGAACTTCTGCTCATGTAAAATACTGCTGATACTCTGGTCTGATTTTCTTTTATTTGTTATGGGTTTCTAAGTTACCTGATAATCTTTTGAAGGAACTGAAGACCTCCTACACTGTTAGGAGATGAAAGCTATATATAAATTATAGGTGCAACTGATAGAGAAGGTCCAGGGCAGGTGAGTCTAAGAATTGTGATGTTTACTCTTTTATTCACAAGAAATAACACTGTTGTTGTTGTTTTTTTTTTTCCTTACTCTTTTTTTTTAATTTATTTTATTTTATTTTATTTTATTTTATACTTTCAGTGTTCCGAGATTCATTGTTTATGCACCACACCCAGTGCTCCATGCAATATGTGCCCTCCCTAATGCCCACCACCAGGCTCACCCAAACCTCCACCTCCCTCTCCTCCAAAACCCTCAGTTTGTTTCTCAGAGTCTACAGTCTCTCATGGTTCATCTCCCCCTCCGATTTCCCCCAACTCACTTCTCCTCTCCACCTTCCCATGTCCTCTGTGTTATTCTTTATGCTCCACAAGTAAGTGAAACCATATGATAATTGACTCTCTCTGCTTGACTTATTTCACTCAGCATAATCTCCAGTCCTGCCCATGTTGATACAAAAGTTGGTTATTCATCCTTTCTGACGGAGGCAAGAAATAACAGTGTTTTAAGAGAGAAGATTCCAGTCAGTTGAGCACGAGAAAAAAACAAATGATCAGCTAATTCTCTGGCTTCTAAACTCCTACAACACCTCTATCTTAGGAAACTCTGCCACCTGAGTCACTGTTTCCATGCTGGAGTCTTTTAAAGCCAACCCCCAACTATGCTTAAAAAAAAAAAAAAAAAGTTCCTTTTCTAGTCTTTGTCTTATGTACATGTAATTACTTTCTGGGTGTTCAAAGGATATAATTCAGGTGTTCTTGAGTTGTACATGCTTTCTTAGTATCATCCCTTTCCCGAAATTTCACACACACACACACACACACACACACACACACACACAGACACCCCTGCACACACACAGAAACCCTGTCAGCAAGTTTGTTCTGAGATTCCATTGGATACATAGTATATAATCTCCAACATTCTGTCACTCATTATTTAACAAAAGCCCAGTAGAGATACACTTTTCCAAGCAAAGTTTTTGAAAGAAATACAATACATTTGCATTTGCGCTATATTCCAAAATTTACTTTTTCACATATTTTTGTTTGGAGACCAGAAGCAAGTGAATAGTTTGAACAAATCAGTTTGACTCTCTGTACAATTAATTCTATAGAAGTGAATTTTGACTTGTTACCAGCACCCTGTATTCACATTAAAAAAAACACCCAGTAAAAGGGCACCTGGGTGGCTCAGTGGGTTAAGCTTCTGCCTTTGGCTCAGGTCATGATCTCAGGGTCCTGTGATTGAGCCCCGCATCAGGCTCTCTGCTCAGTGGAAAGCCTGCCTTTCTGCCTACTTGTGATCTCTCTCTCTGTCAAATAAATGAAGAAATAAATCTTAAAAAAAAAAAAACAGTAAAGATATGGTTATGTAAATGGTAAATGTTTACCAAAATTTTGAATTATTTTACATATTATAAATAATTATAAATTATCAGTCCTCCTCCATTAGGAGGATCACCATCTACAGAAGTACTGTTCAATATCCATCACTGATAATACAAGTAACATCACCAGTAAGGACACACTTTTGTCATTGTTTGCTCAGAAGTTTAGAAGCAAATTAACTTCCCATATTTAGCTAGTTTGTAAATCAATCTGTTACACATTTTGAGCTCATTTAGGTCTCATTTCTAAACTCACTGTGCCTTGTCCTTTTTAGTGTTCAGTGGAGGATGATGAATGACTGATTTCTTTTTTTTTTTTTTAAGATTTTATTTATTTATTTGACAGACAGAGAGAGAGCACAAGAAATCAGAGTGGCAGGCAGAGGGAGAGAGAGAAGCAGGCTCTGCTGAACAGGGAGCCCAATGCGGGGCTCAATCCCAGGACCCTGAATCATGACCGGAGCCGAAGGCAGCCAATTAACCAACTGAGCCATGCAGGCGCCCCAAATGACTAATTTCTTGATAAAATTATGTTATTACATGTATATGTGTGGGTATGGGACATGTTATATTGATATCCTTAAAAGTGTTCATGTACTTTGACTTAATAATTTAATGTCTGAGGATACAGTTAAGGTTCTAATAAAATATGCACATGAAGATTTGTGAGCTGGAATTTGTTATAAAGAAGGTAAAATAGTAAAATAACATCAGAATCCAATAATAAAAGAATTGTTAATTAAATTCTGTGGTAATAGTATATGCTATTATAAGACATTTAAGGAAAATTAATTCTCATGTTATGATGTTGAATGAACAAAGCAGAATATAGATATAAAATAATTCAGTATGGTTTCCATTTTATGAGAACTGTGTGTATTTTAATGGAAAGATAAAATGAAAATCCCTATATCGAAATGTTCTCAGAGTTTCTCTGAGTGATGGGACTTTGGATACTATTGTTGGATTATTACATTTTTCTTCATTGTCTGGTTTTTCCAAAATAAATGTGTATTACTGTTTTTAAGTGGGGAAAAGGTATATTAAAATTATCATTCTGTAGGACCAAAGAAAAAGAAAATTACATGGAATACCTAGAAGAAAGTTAGGTTTTGTTTCGTTTTGTTTGCAATTACCCTTCCAGTCAGCAAAGAGTAAAAGAATAAAACCAAACATTTGACATTTATCTTGTGCATTGAATGATTACATCGTTACAGAAGAGCCAGATAATTTATTTATGAATTTTGGGTATATTTTTTAAAATATTCAATTGCTAAAACATTTTCTGGGAGCTGTACAAAAATTCAAAATATAAAATCAATCAAATTACAGAGAAGAATAGACAGGATTCCAGCTTTACCATTTGGACAACTGATGAGGCAAGGCAAATAAAGCTAAAATATTGTGTTTGGGGATGGGAGATTAAGAACTGACCTTTGTGACATCAGTAAAAAATAAAAAGAATAAGAATCTTTTAACTTTGTGTCCCTCAGCTAAGGAAAGATGACTTTGCATGTAAATTGATTCCATTTGAAGTTAAATGGCTATAAAGCAGCCTTGATAGGCTTAGCCTTTATCAAGCATATGTGAAGCCATGCACACTCCTTGTCACTGACTGAAATTTGTTCACATATCTCAGTCTGGAAAAACCTTCTCTAAAGGTATAGGATGCCACACCACACACACACACACACACACACACACACACAACTATGTGAATAAAATGATTTAATATACTACGCCCTATACTATAAACTTTGTGACTAAGAACGGCAAACAGGAAACTTGATATGTTTCTTCATAAAAACAAATGAGTAGGGGCGCCTGGGTGGCTCAGTTGGTTAAGCAACTGCCTTCAGCACAGGTCACAATCCTGGAGTCCCAGGATCCAGTCCCACATCAGGCTCCCGGCTCTATGGGGAGTCTGCTTCTCCCTTTGACCTTCTCACCGCTCATGATCTCTCTCACTGTCTCTCTCTCAAATAAAAAACGAAAACAAAAACAAATGAGTATGATTAACCCATGTAAATTCAAAAAAACATGTTGAAAGTAAAGTCTTGCCTTCAGTTTCTACTTCCAAGTGTGTTTTATAAAGAAATAATCAAAGTTGGAAATACAATAAAAATTCAAAGTTTCTTCAAATTTATATACTGGTAATGTCAGCAAGATGGTGTAACAGAAAGCCTACTCCTTAAAGAGAGCGAAGTTGCATTTAATTCAGGGGTCTAGAAAAATTTTGCATGGAAGATTTCAATGAAATCTTTGAATGAAAAATATATCTTTAGCCCCCAAATCCATTTAAGGTATTTTATATGTGAAAAATACTTTTATATTGTATATATGTTTACACTTACGTGTATGGTTACCTTTCACATGTAAAAATATTTCTATCCTGTAGTTGTATATGTGGATGTATCTGCACACTTATATTTCACACACACACACAAATCTACCTAAGTTTCAAAACAATCTTATTTAAAATATTATAAACAGTAGAGTTTACAAGAGAGGAACAAATAAAAAAAAATTCTTCCAAAAAAGGTTGCCATTCCTCTGTTAGAAAGTCTTCTTCAATTTTCTCTTCATCTTCCTAAGAGCAATTAGTGCTAATAGCTAAGAATTTTGAAAGTTTGTTTGTAAGGTTAAACAGACTTAGATGTTACCTTAGAAAATCAGGTAAGGCTGTGATGAGCCTGACTTTGCCTGTCCTTTTTGACTGATGATAGCTATTTGAACAAACAAACAAACAAAGCCTCAAGGCAGCCATTGAAGTAGACATAGTAATCCATTAAATTATTTCAAGATAAAACCATAGTAAACGTCTCAGGCCATAGATCATAGACATGAGATTCCCCTTATTTATTTTTGTTGAGAAAAAATTATATATTTGAAACCTTTATGTTAAGAATATGGTGTTCATTAACTCTTGGTTTTATATTGAACTACTTAGTAAGTTGGAAAGCAAGATACAAAGTTATGTACTGACGGTTGACAAATCAATATACTGAAATGTATAAATTATGAAACTAGTATGTAAATTGGTAATATTCTTTAATTTTATAAGTATTTTACATGGAGAGAGATGAAATGTTAGATCAAAATCTGCGTTATAGTGGCAATAGATGTTGTCTGGTCACAAAGAGTATACTATATTTTTCTTAGTCATTTAATTGCCATATGATTTTATTCAAAAGCTCTGAGATCTTATCATTTTAATTACAGGTGAGAGAGGAAGCTCCCATTCCCTTGTTCTATCTTAACCTACCTTGGAGCACATATATAAAATCAAATGATTGCTTGGGACATTTCTAACTAAACTGCTTTCGCTCTATGCTCTCTCTCAGGACTACCTCATTTACTACTCGACATCTCTAAAATCATTTTAGAAATTGTCTTCAGGGCAATAAGAATAAAAAAGGAATGAAGGTCCATGAGCTGCAGATATTTAACATATAAATATGCTATTTATAAGCAACAGATTTTTGCACTCTGGAATTTCAAGGTAGGTAATGGTTTATGATGAGATATACATTTAAGCTAAAGGACCCAAATGCTTTGAGGGACATAATATTCCAGAATGTTCTGCTTCAGAGAACACTGTTTCTGAAAATGACTTTCAAGGAAAGGGTCTATTTTGGTTCGGTTAAAAGATTTCATTTCCAGTGCTGATATCCACTGGGATTCTCTGTAGTGTCAAAAAGAGATAGACTATAGCAAGATTCTGTTATTATCTCAGAAGATATATAAGAATGTGTATTTCAATTGGGCCTACTTAAATCTATGAATATGACCAACATATTTGGAAATTGTCTATCATACCAAGAAAGGTAATAGCCTTCTGAAAGCTTAAGACTTTATATACTTGGAAAACTATGTGGGGAAAACAGAAAGGAAGTATTCATCTTCTGGGATAGAACAAAGTTAATCTACTGAATCTGAATTTAAATTACTCTGCAAACCAAATTCTATTGGCAAATTTTCCTTATCTTTACATTAAAAAATAATAAAAACTGCATTTGATTTTTAGACTATGAATAAGTAGTTCTGATAATATAGTAATGACCTTGTTGAATTACTGTCTAAATATCTCTTTCAAATGATTTCTAGTTTTTGGGGTGTGTGTGTATGTGTGTGTGTGTGTGTTATTTAGTTTGGCAATGACTTTTTTTTTTTATCTGACACCAAAAGTACAGGCAAAAAAAAACCAAAAATAAACAAGTGGTATTGCATCAAACTAAAAATATTCTGTAGAGCAAAAGAAAAATCAACAAAATAGAAAGCCAACATACAATGGGAGAAAATATTTGCAAACCATATCCAATAAAGAGTCAATACCCAATATGTATAAGGAACTCATACGACTCAGTACCAATAAACCAAATAACCCAATTAAGAAATGGACAAAGAACCTGAATAGGCACTTTTCCAAAGAAGACATACAAATGGCTGATGGACACATGAAAATGTGCTCAAAATTGCTCATCATCCAGAAAATCAAAGCCGCAATGAGACATCAGTTTATACCTCTTCAGGATGTTTACTCCTAAGTATCTTGCATAACTTTTTAGGATGTAGCAAGTGTTGGTGACGATGTGTAGTAAAAGGAGCCCTGGTGCACCACTGGTGGAAATGTGAGTTATGATAGCCAGTATGGAAAACAGTATGGTGGTTTCTCAAGAAATTAAAAATAGGACTTTCATATGACTCAGCAATCCCACTTCTGATATATAAGCAAAAGAAAAGAAATAGTTACTTCTGTGAGATACATGCCCCGTGATGTTCGCTGCAGCATTACTGACCATGGCCAAGGCATGGAAACAACCAAAGCATCCACGGAGGGATGAATGGATAAAGAAAATGTGGCACCACTGAACATAAGCCCTGGAACCCAATTTAGGGCATGGTATCACTCAGCATGTGACTGTGAGCAGCCATAACTGTAGTGTAGTTTAATGTGTACTATTGTTATTACATCTAAATTTTGCATGTATACTTCACATGTTTTAATAATATGTAATTTTTGTATCAAATACTTGTCTTTAAAAATCTCAATTTGATTTTTCTCCACATTGTTTAGAGTTGTTATTCTTAATTTAAATGCATTCTACTCTGTTAGTAATTTACTTAGACAATTATCTTCTTTAAAGGCAAACAGAAACAATTGAACCATTCTTGGGGAAATCTGTGGCTTTTAAATGAGATTGCTTTATTGGAGAAATAACCTTTCTATCAGTGACTGATCAATTTTCCTATCTTGTTTTATCACATATATTTTCTATTTTTCATATCTTGTAAATACTGAATATACCTTTGCTAAGTTAATCACCACATTCTTTTTGAGATAGACACTGACATCACCTTTTATAGGTAATAAAACTAAGACTCAGTGGTTCAAGGAATTGGTTTAAATTACTCTGTTCATAAGTGGGTGGGTCAGAATTCAAGAGCAAGTCTGCTGAAGCGAAATGCTTATTCTCCCATTAGCCATAACATAGCTGTTAAATGGGATATGGTCTAAACATTCCTACCTAAATGCGTTTTTTTTTTTTTCATTCATTAAACTTGCAACTTTTAAATTTATTTTTGCCCCAGGGGTGCTGGCTTCATCAGATCATCCCTAAAATTTCCAGTAGAACCAAAATTATCTCCTCAGCATGTGCAAATCAATACTCTACCTGATGAACTACTTTTTTATGTTTCCCCTTAGAGGCAGCACTTTCTTGCTCTCCATCCTTCAGGTCCAGTCAGATTGGTTGGTTTGGCTCCTCTTCCTAACGGCTAGCTGCTGACACATACTTCATCACACACTGAGTTCCCCATGCTTCTTCCATTTTAATCACTCAGATCCATATCTCTCAATTAGATTTTTGAAGAATTTTTGAGAATGAAGACACAGGAGACAAATGCTTTGAGATCTTGCATTGTTAAAACCGTCTTTGTGCTTCCTCACGGTATTGCCATAAATGCCAGGTTGAAAATATATTTTTCCTCTAGTTTGAAGACATTGCTCTGTCATCCCCTGATGTGTTTGGTTGTCTGTCAGTTTCATTGTTTGGGTCTGCATCTTTCATGCCTAGTACTCTTGATTTATCCAATATATATATATATATTATATGAGTATATATATATATATATACATATGAGTAAGTTTCTAAAAGAGCTGATTGGAAATTTTCTCCTGGACAGAGCCCAGGCACAGGACATCATATCAAGGCCAGCCGAAAGGATATCCTCATTACAGCATATTTATGGGCCTTTCTTTGGGGCTGAGCCATTCCTAAGCCTGACTGCCACTTTTATGAAAACAGGTAAAGGGAGAGGGATGGGGATTTCACATTCACTACTCTAAATGTCACTAAAGCCCTGATTCCAGGGCTGGAAATTTCCCTCTGTATAATGCTTTTCTGACTTAAATTTTGAGTGTCTATTCTTCTCCAGTTTGCCTTTTTTATATGAAACTGATTTTTCTACTTTGCCAATTGTGCTTTATGAAAAATGGGAATAAATATCTATATGGAAACCACCACGTTTTACGTAAATTTTTCCCACCTCCCATATCTTTTCTCTATCTTACTCTTTTATTTTACTTTATTTTACTTATTTGATAGAGAGAGACATGAAAGAGAGGGAACATGCAAGAGAGAGCGCAGGGAGTGGGAGAGGAAGAAGCAGGCTTCCCGCTGAGCAGGGGGCTCAATGCAGGGCTGGATTGCAGGACCCTGGGATCATGACCTGAGCCAAAGGCAGATTCTTAATGACTGAGCCACCCAGGCACCCCTTCCTATCTTACTCTTAAGTGAAATCAGAAAACAGAGATCTATTGGTCATCTAGTTTCATTTTGAGGTTTTGTCTTGTTCTTTCTTTTGGAGCACATTTCTCTGTCTCTTGATTTTGTTTGACTTTCTGTGTTTGCTTCAGTGGATTAGACAGAACATACCTAAACTTGAAGGAATGGTCTCTTGTGTGACTGCCACCTTTATAGACTATGGGTGCTTGATGACTTTTGCTGGCTGGCTGGAGCTGCAGCTGCTGTGGGCTGAGTCCTATGACTTTCCACATAGTGCTACCTTGGAAGGACAGCTAAAGATGAAGAGGGTACAAGCCGGGGATTCTATGCAAAGGAAGCAAGCCCTGTTGTCCCAAGGTGCTCTGTGCAGCTACTTTGTGGGGTAACTGGAACTGATGCAGGCATGGTGCCGGTGTTTCTGAGCCTCTCTGCACAGGACCACTCTGGCAGGGCAGCTGGATCTGAAGCTGTCAGCTGGGAACTTTCTGAGCATTCTCCACCAGAGGTGTCCTAGCAAGCTGTCTGAAGCTGAAGTAGTATGGGCCTGGAGACTTCAGGATGCTTTGTTCCTGTGTCACCTTGACGTGAGGTCTAGAGCTGTAGTGAGCACTAACCAGAGGTGTCCTGCTGTGCACTTCCTTGTGACCGTCTTGGTAGAATGGGTAGGGCTGGTGTGGGCCAGGGACCCAGGACTCACTGGGGCCAATTAGGGCACCCAGAGTGAGAACTGTCATGTACTTTTAAGGTGGAAAGTGCGCATAGACCATATCCATCATCCCCTCCCACCCAAAGAGAGTTCCAGCTGTTAGGTAGAGTTCTAGGGCAGGCTTTTTAATACGCCAGTTGTTCTTTTAAACCTCAGCTTTTTGTGTGCTCCAGGGCACCCAGGACTGGTATGGGCTAAGGAACCCAGTGCAGGCCATCTATGAGGCATGGATTTTGCTCCCATTCACATTGTTAAGGTAAGGGGAAGTGTAAAGCTTGTCACTCTCCAGTCCCTCTGACCCAGAGAGAGTTCCAGCAGCTTCTCTGTCCTTTGGCAGAGTTCTAGGACCAGCTCTTTGATAAGCTAGCTGCTCTTTAAACCATGACTTTTTTTTCCCCCTCTTTGGTGGCCAAGGACAGAGGAATCTGCCCCCAATCCCTCAATATTTTCCCTCCCCAAGAGTTCACGGCATGTGGTGGGGATTCCCTTCATTACCATGTCTCTGTCTCTCTTGCTGCTCTTAGAGACATTTGGTTATGCAGAAGCTTTTTAGTCAGCCCTCAATTCTTTCTTCAGGAGGAAATCCTCCATAAGTAGGTACAATTTAGTATGTTCTGTGGAGGAGATGACTTCACAGTCTTCCTGGGTCAGCATCTTGGACTGGAACCACTGATGCTGGGTCTTAACAAGAATTTTTTTTTTCATTTTCTGATTGTGTTTGAATAAATATAAGCTAAGCATGATACATGAAGTAAGTAAGAAAGAAAAATTGTGAAATTTTTACTTGTGTGCTTTTCTTACTTCTTCCTTGTATATGTTTATTCTATTGATAGTCTTTATTTTCTGGCTCTTGGGTCCACCTATTAGAATTCTGGAAATGTTTATATATGATTTCTTCTTCCAGAATCAGCATTTGAGTTATGTTTCTACATATCTATTATTACAAAAGGGCAATTTGGTCTCATTGGCATAATATTGTTCTTTGAAGACAACCCTAAAATCCATTGGAAATCTAGAGTCAGGAGTAAGACATCCGTAGGTAAATAAGCTTCTATACCCTACATGAGTAGACTGCAAAAGAAAACAAAGCAAAACAAAATCAATCATTCTTATGAATTCCAAACTATAAACTGCCCTTTCCTTGAAAGAATGGAGTGATCCTGTATGGACCTAAAAATGTGAAATCTAAAATTTAATTTAAAGCAACCCTAAGTTAGCAGTAAATGCGATCTTATTTGTAAGAAAACATTTTAAACCTATGCCTTTAAAACTTGTACAGGAAAATTTAAAACAATATGATCTCAGAATTGGAAATTAAAGAACACAGAAGGAAATAAGCCAGCATGCGGGAGACAGAAGAATCAATACACTTCATAATTGAATTTGCAAAGGTCTTTGAGTGACCAGTTAGAGAACATACAATAAGATGCCTTGATACAGTTTTGAAAATAAGAAAAATTTAGAATAAAAATGAAAAGGTAAATTGGGAAGGAACCCTAACAGAATGTCTAAAAGTACAATAGATGGATAAACAGCACTTGGGACAAAAGTGAAGAGAGTGTTTCAGAACTGGAAGGTGGATTTGAAGAAACTACTTAGAAGGTGGCCCAAAGACAAAGAAATAGAAATATAAAATGTAGGTAAAAAAAGATGGGTGGGGTAGGGGAATGAAGAAGTCAAACATACCTATGCTCAGATTTGAAAGGAGACAATATAGACAGCAGTCAGGGTTCGGGTAATATTCTAAGAGATGGGTTAGAATTTTCTAGAATTAATGCACTAAACCAATTCTTAGATTTAAGGAAACTAATGAGCCCCAAACTAGATACCTAGAAAGAACAGAGTAAATTACAGACCATGAAAGACAGAGAAAATATGTAAAATGGCCAAGAGAACAAAGCGATTTTCTGTAAGAAAATGATTGTAAGAGAATGATAATTAGACCAACTGGCTTACCAACAAATTAATGGAAGCCAAAGACAAGGGAATAATATTTTCCAAAGTTCTAAAGCACATAGCTGCCAACTATCCCTTGTTCAGTAAGATATCCTAGAGATTTTTTTGCACAAGTTTATTGGGAAACAGGTACTAGAATGTGTATTCCAGTGTGGATAATACCATTATTCTACATCATTTCAAAGATACTGAAGAAATGTGAGAATATCTAAATGTGAAGATAAACAGCTAAATGTGGGAGATAACAAATGAAGGAGATTCAAAGATAATCCCAGGGATTTAAGACTTTTATATGGTTAAATCCTTTGCAGAAAATAAGAGTGTGTCACTATTGAAGAAAATGGAGAAAGACATGATTCCCTTATGCCAATTTTATAGTCAAATGTATGTAGCTAGTACTGTTTAATCCCATAAATAGAAATTCTGTTGATTTTGTGTCAAGTATATATGTGTGTAATATTTACTCACATTTACCATATCACTTTTAACTACTGAATAGCCACCACTTCTTCCAGAAACTATACAGTAGCTTCAAAATCTTTCTTTGTGTTCCAAATCCTGCTTTTTGACAAGTGGTCAGTCCTATATATGAGGCCTTTCCTGGTGACCTAATTTAAAATACCTCAGCCTGTTTTACTCTTTTATGACACTATGCCTATTTTCTTACAATAACAAAATATTCCTAATTCTTTCCTCTTGTCCCATGTATGATTACTGTTCTTTATTTCACTTAGACATAAACTACCATAATCAAATACATTGGAGCTGCTATTATTTTAAATAAACCATCATCTGTTAGATGAATTAAGAATAAGCAAAGTTAAATTTTCCCACTAACTGTGTACCAAGTTTCCCTTTTCTCCACATCTTTGCCAGCACCTGTTATTTCTTATATTTTTATTTTAGCCATGCTAATGGGTATAAGGTGATATCTCATTTTTAATTTGATTTATATTTCCCTGATGATCAGTGATATTGTGCATCTTTTCATGTGTTCATGGGCCATCTGTACATCTTCTTTGGAAGAATGTCTTCAAGTCCTCTGCCCATTTTTAAAATCAGATTATTTGGTTTTTTGGTGTTGAGTTGTATAAGTTCTTTATATATTTTAGATATGAACCCCTTGTCAGAAAAATCCTTTGCAAATATCCTCTCACATTCTGTAGGCTGCCTTTCTGTTGTGTTAATGGTTTCCTTTGTTGTGCAAAATCTTTTACCTTCCCTATTTCTTCTCTAATGCTCTCCTTTACATAGATCCAAAGTTCTGAAGTATATAATTTTCTTTCTCTTCAAAAAACTTCTTTTAACATTTTCTTGCAAGTCAGGTCTACTGACAACAAATTCCCTCAACTTTTGTTTATCAGAGAAAGTCCTTATTTCTTCTTCATTTTTGAAGGATAATTCTGCAGAATACAGAATGCTAGCCTGCTGTTTTTTTTTTTTCTTTCAATGTTTCACTGTATTCTTTTCTTTCTTGCATAAGTTATTAGGATAAGTCAGATGTATTTCTTATCTTTGCTCCTCTCTTGAGAAGATGTTTTTTTCTTCCATCTTCTTTCAAGGTTTTTTTCTTTCCCTTTGATTTTTTTCCATTTGAATATGATCTGCATAGGTGTAGTTTCTCTTTCCTTTCCTTTTCTTTTCTGCATTGTTCTGTTTGATTTTTCTCTGAGCTTTGTGGATCTCTTGTTTGGTGTCTGACATTAAATTGGGGAAATTCTCAGTCACCATTGTTTCAACAATTCTTCTGTTCCACTCTCTTTTTTCTCCATCTGATATTCTCATTATGTTATACTGTACCTTATGTAGTTGTCTCATAGTTCGTGGATATTCTGTTTTCTTTTCCAGGTTTTTTTTTTCTTTTAGTTTTTCAGATTTGGAAGTTTCTTTTGTTATATCCTCTATATCAAAGATTCTTTCCTCAGCCATGTCTAGTCTAGTAATGAATTCATTAAAGGCATTCTTCATTTCTGTTATAATATTTTTAATCTTTAGCTTTTTCTTTTTTGTTGTTGTTGTTGTTTTTTTATTATTTGTTTATTTACAGCATAACAGTGTTCATTGTTTTGGCATCACACCCAGTGCTCCATGCAGTACGTGCCCTCCCTATTACCCACCACCTGGTTCCTCAACCTCCCACTCCCCCCTCCCCCGCCCCTTCAAAACCCTCTGGTTGTTTTTCAGAGTCCATAGTCTCTCATGGTTCATCTCCCCTTCCAGTTTCCCTCAACTCCCTCTCCTCTCCATCTCCCCATGTCCTCCATGTTATTTGTTATGCTCCACAAATAAGTAAGACCATATGATACTTGACTCTCTGCTTGACTTATTTCGCTCAGCATAATCTCTTCCAGTCCCGTCCGTGTTGCTACAAAAGCTGGGTATTCATCCTTTCTGATGGAGGCATAATACTCCATTGTGTATATAGACCACATCTTCCTTATCCATTCATCCATTGAAGGGCATCTTGGTTCTTTCCAAAGATACAGATGTAGTGAAAAGAAGGGCCATCTGTACCCCAATGTTTAATCTTTAGCATTTTCTTTGGTTCTTTCTTGAATTTTCATCTCTCTTCTTCATTCCCTCTGTTCTTGCATGCTATACTTTTTCCATAAGAGCCCTTATCATAGTAATTATAATTGTTTGATACTATCAGTCATATATTTCAAACATTCCTGCCATATCTGAGTCTGGTTCTGATGCTTGTTTTGTCTCTCCAAACTGTGTTTTCTGCCTTTTAGTGTGTCTTGTAATTTTTTTTTGATGAAAGACAGACTTGATACACCTGATAGTCTTTCCTGCAAAGATTTGTGCTCATGAGTTTCTGCTCCTGTAAGTTGTGATTTTCTGTTTCTGCCTGTCTGTCTCCAATTTGTGTGGTTATAGTTTACCCTATGACCTTACATCTCCGATGTAATCTAAGAAAAGTTGTGTATTTTTAGCTCAATTCATTTTTTACTTCTTGTTAGTATGGAGTGACAACTTCTTGGGGAGTGGGGCAGCAGCGGAGAAAGGGAAAAGGAGAGAGAGAATCTTAAACAAGCTCCACACCCAGCACAGAACCCAACTGTGGGGTTTGATCTCATGACACTGAGATCATGACCAGAGCCAAAAATCAAGAATCAGATGCTTAACTGACGGAGCCACCCAGTCACCCTAGAGTGACAACTTCTAAGCTCATTACATGCTAGACCAAAAACCAGAAGAACATTCCTTTTGAAGTACACAGCTTATGAATTCTTCTTTTTGTGACCTTATTTTTTATGTATCTCCTGTGAAACTCAAAAAGACAGAAACTGTGATTTTTATACTAAGTAACTTATCCCTGGTATCAATCTCAACTCCTAGTACCAAGTAGAAAATCTCAGTATTTCAGATGTAATGAAAAAGAAATTGGATCTTAGATCTTGTTACTTGCTACAGCAGATAATATGCTACTACTTCTCTGGTCATTATTTCTGCTTGAAATTTCTCTACTGAGCTGCCGCTTTTAAAATAGTACTAACTAAAACTAAGTAAGTTTCATTTGTGCCTAGATACACTTTCATTACCAGTTTAGACTCATGTGAATAATATAGCGAAGTAGTTTTTGAAAGGCATATGCAGAAACGACTCTCTCATAAGATGGTGTTTATTTGTAACGGCATTAGGCAATGTGTTGTGATCATTGCCTTAAGGTTTACAGTGTTTGACTCCTATTAACATTAATGAGAATCGCTCAGCTGCCTCTGTGCATAAAGTACTAGAATCCTGTCCCTAAGCTATGTCCCCTTTGGATTTGTATGGCTAATATATGTCATTAAACCATAATGGTAAACGTAACTACTTGGAAATTACATTTCACCTTTTCCGCCTGCAGATCTCAAATCAAATTGCAAACAATTAATTGTGCTTATAACACTTCTACGAGGTACTTTTGAAAAGTAATATATGAAGATAGTCTATACCATTTCTGAAGTGCAGTTTTGGCTGAGGAAAACTGTCAGTCCTTACATAGCAATCTTTGCAAATCCATAATATACAATAGTAGGAAATATAGATGTTAAATATAATTGAGCAAATAAATTGGCAGATATATTTAAGTCAAGAATTCTGCCAAGACACAAGATTTAATAACTAAAGAGTAATTTAAACTATTCAAATATAGTTTTGATTCTGTTTTCATGACCAGTCACTAGCAGATACGTTTTCTTACAGAAGTTAAGGAACACTATTTATAGATCATTAAGATATAATATCCTCATCTCCCCCAGCTCAGGTGAGGTGTGATGGGACCCAACCAGAACCAAGAAGACAGAGTTGATGTCTGGGTGATTTTGCACAGGAAAATAACACAGCTAACAAGTGAACAGAAGCCATTAGGCCTGTGGGCCAGTATTTAACAGGATGTGGTGAATTAAAATTTGGTTTGCAAGCATGGACAGCTGAGAGAATGATTGTCACTTCTGTTTGCCAAGCCTTGGTTCAGGCAATGGGATACAAGTGATGGCAAAGTCAGGCAAGGTTTCTGTTCTCATGAATCTCACAATCTAGTGGAAACAGACAGAACACAAATAGGTGTGTGAACAGTGCCCAGATATTTGGTCTGAGGACCTTCTATACTCTTAAAAATTGAGAACTTCAGAAATTTTCATTAATGTGAGTTATATCTGCTATTTACTACTACAATGAGAATTTTTTAAATATTTATTTATAAACAACAGTAAACCTGTTACCTGTTAGCTTAGAAAATGTATGTATGTTAGTGAAAAATAACTGTTTTTCAAAACAAAAACAATGAGAAGACTGGCCTTGCCTTACAATTTTAAAAATGTCTGTAATATCTACTTCGGTAGAACATAGCTGAATTCTCATGTCTATGTTTGCATTAAATGTTGAGATACATTGTTTTGAATGAAGTACACAAAGAAAATCTACTTTGTAAAAGCAAGAAAATTTTAAAGATACTCAGTAAAATATATATGCATATATATTTTATTTATTTATTTGAGAGAGAGGGAGAAGGAGCATGAGCAGGTGAGTGGAGCAGAGGAAAAGGCAGAAGCAGACCTCCCACTGATCAGGGAGCCCAATGTGGGACTAGATCGCAGAACCCCGGGATCATGACCTGAGCTAAAGACAGATGCCTAACTGACTAAGCCACCCAGGCACCCTCTTGCATGTTTTATTAAAATATACTCTTCAACCGTCAATTTTACATCATTTCTTTTCCTTAAGCCCATATTTTTGTTTCATTTTCTTCATAAATTTTTTACGTAATATGTTTTTGCTTTTGAAAGTCTTACGTTAGTGTTCTTTAGTACCTTGAAACAAAATTACACATATTATTGCAATCTTTGAAATTTTTCCCATTCCTGTGAGGCAATAGGAGTTAAAATGCTCTTCTCAACTTTTATTGCCATTATTAGTAGTACACAAATCAAACAAAATAAATATATCCCAAATTTTTATGAGAGGGAAATAATTTTAGGCCATTAGTAAGTGCTCAACCTTCAAAGATATTAAGGTAGAATAAAGAGTTGGGAAGAATGTGAGAAGTTTTAAAGTACAGGGAAGAGAGGAGTGCCACAGTCAACAGCCAGTGAATAAGAACGCAAGAAATAAGAAAAGAGTAAATGGTACCCAAACAAAACAACTTAAGATTTATGGCTAAGAATTTTCCCAAATTAAGAACGCTACGTACAAGACCTTAGATTTAGCTTTGTTACTATTACTATGTGCCAAAGAGGGCAAAGACACACATCACTCAAGGCATTCAGAATGTGTGTAAAATCAGGTTTTCTGGAAAACATACCGATACAGAAGACAATAGAGGACTTAGCTGCCTTCCCTCACCATGCTGGAGGAAGTATGCCTGAGAGTAAGCAGGTGGTGAGGGAAAGCTGACTATATACCCCATGGAAAGGAGTCCAGGAGAGGAACTTGACCCTGTAATCTCACACATATGTATAAGACTGAAGGACTAGCTGGGGATATCCATGCAACTAAAGCAATGGGAACTTTCTCTTCAATGTGAGCCTGAGGGGAAAGTGAAGCTAATGGCTTCCACGGCTGAAAACAGCCTGTTCTTGCTTGGAGTTAACCCAAATATGCAAGTCAGCTTTTTGTTGAACTACCAGAGGAAGAAGAAATAGGCTTCCAATTTCCAGATTCATCTTTCATCATTATAAATATGACTTTCATTGTCACTGTTGCTCTCCAACTTAATTGCACTTGGGTTGGAGAATGTGGTCTCTCATACGCTGATTCTTTGGAACGGTCTTAATGGATTGGGGCATGGTGAATTTTTGCAAATGTTTTATGAGTGCAAGTTTCTCAAGCATTTTGTTCATATTTTCAGCCCCTCCTTTTCCTACAATGCTCTTCACCTCACTGTCCTCCACTCTAGTCTAGTCATCCTCTAGGTCTCAGACTAAATGTGGTTTACGAAGGACTTATTCCCTCACCTTAAAAGGAAACTAGTCCTCAAAACAGGCCTGCTCAGTAGCCTGCTGGACTATTATTTTTTGGCTTGGTTAAGGCTTGATTAAGACTCGTATAATTTAAATCACTTAATAGTGATCAGTAATTTAGTTGTGTGCCTGCAAATGCATATAATAAACTTATAAGCTTTCATGAATGAAATCTGTCTTGATAAACTTTTATTATTAACACCTTATCCTGGACCTGATTATTAAGTGAGAGCTCATATGTAAATATAAGAATGAATGAATGATTGAGATCATAGATGACATAAATTTGAGAGAAAAAAAAATAAAGATGATGAGTTCTGTTTTCTACATGATGAACATGAAATGGTTCTAGAATACCCACTTGGGAGGTGGCCAGCAGAGGTGGGTTACACGGGCCTGCGAGAAGCGAAGTCTGGGCTGAAGGTATAAATTTGGAGATTCTTACTTCAAGTCGGCACTAAAGACCATGGACAGAATAATCTCACACAAGGTTTTATCATGGTCTGAAAAGGGAAAAGTCTGGTGAGAAAATCCTGAGGCAAACTGACATTTGGAAAGTCAGTGAATAACCCAGATAGAATATTGAGAAGTCTCTTTTCAAGCTCTTGCCCCAAACCAAGACAGTCGCATTCTCCACACAGTCATTATTTTATTTACATATTTATCTCGATGTGTCCAAGAACCACACTTTAATGATCTTGTATCCTTAGTAACTTGTACCTAATATTCATCAAATGTAATCCATTGTATAATCAATGTTTCAGGGATTATAAGTTTCTCATTTAAATTTTTCTTTTATTTTAATTTATATTTTCTTTCTCATTCCTGTTAGGAAACAGAAAGATAAGAATTTATCTCCCATCTTTTGTTTGTTTGAATGTTCTCTAACCTCCAATTTGCTATGTTTCTTGAAAAATATCCTTTCTTAAGATTGACTTCCTGATAAAGTACTGGTCTTAGGTGGTGAGTAACAGGCGTAGAAGAAATTAAATATATCTTTGACATGAATCAATAGGATTTTGCTGCCCTTTTTTTAATGCCCTTAAAACTTTAGTCCACAAAATTGATGGGAACAAGCTATTTAGTGAATGAATCACTTAGGGCTGCATATATCTGATCTTATAAAATGAATGCATCTTTAGAAACTTATTCTTGCTAAAAATCCACCTATGCTTTTCAGAAATTACTTTTTGATTCCAAAACCCAACTCTCTAAAGTTGTGTGATCAATATCGGGATTTTCATCTGATATCAAAAAACAGACTTTATTTCAAAGTGGATAAAGGAGTTATCATCTTAATTCGAAAAATCAAACCTAGTCTATAGTGATTCGAAAGAAAGGAAAAAGAAATCACATTTTAGAAGATCGCATGTTGAATTAGGCTTTTATAAGATATGTGCTATCAAATATCAAATCACATATCACATATCAAATCAATCATATCAAATCAAATGCACATATCATATCAATTATGTGCAATCAAATATCAATATGCATTAGCCAAATGTACTTACAATTTCAGCTCTTACAGAACTAATTAAAAACTCAAATATAACTAAACATAAGTGTACAGGTAAATTACATAACGTGAGGGGTGCCTGGATGGCTCAGTGGGTTAAGCCTCTGCCTTCGGCTCAGGTCATGATCTCAGGGTCCCACATAGGGCTCTCTGCCTACTTGTGATCTCTGTCTCTCAAATAAATAAATAAAATCCTAAAAAAATTAAATAAATTGGGTTTCACATATTTAACAACATTTCAGAGAAAAATACACATGTAAATAAACAGCAATTGATAAAGTTTCATTTCCTTTTTTTCAGTAACAAATGAAAATGTATGGAACTAGGGAGACTGATGACTGCGAGGGTCTTGAAGACACCTTAATGTTGTCTTTTGTGTGTAAATCATCTCCTCAAACACAGGAATACAGAAATATTCCATGGAATTTTACTTGCAATCTTCTGGTCCCACAACGAGAAATGAGATACAAATTCATAAGACAGTAGCAGATATGAAAATAGTAATTTAAAAGATCAGCTTAAGACTTTGGACTTCATAGTGGACAACGAGGCTTCTATCTAAATTCCCATTATTTCGGAGCTTGGACTAGTGCCTTACTCTGGGTCCACACCCCCAATCCAAGGTTGGTAACAACGCACAATATTAAGTTATACAACACATTCTATGTTGAGTCGTTGTCAGCAGCATGTCTCAGTAGAAGCCAGCTGTTAAGAAACTACATGATGGAATTCTTGGCCCGTTGATAATAGTGATTAGTTCTGCACTCACCCTAGAAAATACCATTTCCTTTCCGGACACATATGCCCAGAGATAAATCCAGGTTAAAGAGGAACTGAAGCTTACACAATTTAGGAAACATACCTTAAAATAGTATATGGAATTATAAACAATGTTTTAAAATTTGCAGATATTCAAAAACTAACTTTTGACTACGTATGTCTCCAGCCCCATTGTTCCTGTATTTCCACATACTTCTAGTGCCAGACCCTGTGGGATACATCCTCACTCGGGCCAACTTTGGTTCTGAGCCTGGCTTGCACTCACCTGCTCACTCTTGGTACCTGGGTACCTCCTTCAACATTGCAATTCTGTACTTCTAGATATCTGGGTTTTGGACTTTTGCATATTATACCACATTTATGCCACCATGCTGCCTTTCATTCACTGTTACTGATTTCACGCTACTTCCTGGGGACCATGCCTGCCAGCTTTCCCCTCTGATGGAAGAAATCTGGCCTCAACCAACTAAGCTCAAACGTCTTGAGGCTGGCTTTGCAGAGAACTTGGCCCAAAGCTGAGCACAAATAATATACTTGTCCTCTGATTTGCCTACTTACTGTTCTGTACAAGTGCACACAGATTCCTCTTTCTCTAAATCAAATAACTTTACTTCATAGGAGCGTTGGCTACCTCCCAGATAACTACACAGCACACTGGTTACAATAATACATTTAGGCTAGGGAAGATGCCAGGCCTTAAGCTATTGTCCCACTTGCTAATTCCTGAGCAAGGCTGTCTGATGAACCACCACAGAGAAATGCAATACTAAACTTCCCTTTTTGGGTTTGGAAATGTTCTTTCGATTTCCATTTTTACAACTATTTAATAACCAAGAGCCATTCATTTATTTTTTTTTTGCTGTTTTTGTGTTTTAGCAACATTTTTCTTATTGTGATGTGAAACGCATAACACAGAGTTACCATTTTAACTATTTTAAAGTGTAGAATTCAGTGACACTTAGTACATTCACAGTGTTGCACAAACCACCACTGTCTAGTTCCAAATGTTTTCATCGCCCCCAAAGAGATTCCTATACCCTTCAGCAGTCACCTTTCACTACCCTCTACCCCCAGCCCATGACGACCCCCAGTTTTCTTTTTGTCTGGTTGGGTCTGCCTATTCTGAACATTTCATATAAATTGGGTTACATAGCATCTATAGTGTCTGACTTCTTCTAAGACTTAGCATCATGTTTTCAGGGTTAATCTACATTGTCACATGTATTAATGCTTCATGCCTTTTCTATGGCTAAATAATGTTATATGGTACACTACAATTTGTTTATCCAGCTTTGGAGTATTGTGAATCATGCTGCTGTGAACATTTTTATATGAAAGTTTTTGTGTGAACACCTGTTTCTAAATTTTTTGAGCAGTAATGCCAGGTCAAATTACAAAGAAATAAGTGCATGTCATAAAACAGCATAAATCACATTGAACCAATGGACCTGGGTTCTAGCCCTGACTACAGCACTTACTGGTTAAGATATCTAACCTCGGGACCCCTGAGTTGGCTCGTTTGTAAAACAAATATTCTATTAGCTTTTCTTTCCATCTATCACTGTTGTGAAACTCAAATAAATAAGTATTTATTTATTTATATGAAATAAAATCATAGCAATTTGGTTATTATTGCAATGGATTCTGGGAGATCCAATTCTGCATTTCTATTGAATAGAAAGTCACTGGCATCCATCAACGATTGTCTGAAGAAGCACACGGCAAAATTGTTGTCCCAAATAGTTTGGAGGTTCCTCAACAAATTAAACACAGAATTATGAAGAGCAAATCTTTTTTAACAGCCTGTTAGTACTGAAGACTGGTATATCTTTATAATGTCCGCGTATAGAATTTTCATGTCTTAGGCAGTATCCAAAAGTGTGTATCTCAATATAATCAAGTATGTTTTTAAAAACATTTTGGAAAAGTTAGTGGAACACACTAATGTCTTCAATAACATTCTCATGGAGGGTTGCAGTTCTATAATTTTTTTTTCTAAGAACGATTCCATCAATAGATTCCGTGTACATCATTTCACTTACTCTTTATCTCAACAGGAAAAGATGGTAAAACCCTCAATAACAGCATTTTCTTGATATTTCAGGAATAATATTTGGAGGTATTATCAGTGCAGTTCAACAGTTTTAACAAAAGATTTACCTCTTTCAACAGAGCAGAAATTTAGCTGTCCTATCGCTATAGAATCAGAACTGGTGTAGAAAACATTTTCCCTTTGCATTCTTTCATTTTTAGAAAGGGTCACAGAATGTAGGCCTGAATGAGAGTCACATAACTTTGGATTTCTTATGGTCCCCAAACATTACACGCCGCAACCCTTCAATCAAAATGAAAATTATAGCCCAGAGCTGCATTTCTATCAGAGAAAAGCAAATGTTGTGATTTCTGAACTGAAATCAAATTTAACTGGAATGATTCAATAAAATGATGGTATCATTATGAATGTTGTACTTTTTCTTAAGGTTTGATTAGTCTAGACACCTGACTTGAGAAATAACTGTTGCTTGATACTTCAAAGCACACTCGGCAACTTTGATTAAATATTTATGTTAAATGTAGATGACTTAAAATAAAATGTGTCCCAATCAAGACACCGGCAAGGTAGGTATACAACCTTGTCAGTTTCAGAGCTTTGGTTTAAGGAGGTATAATTTGAGATTCAACCAACCTGAGTGAGGCAGCCCTCACATTTTCCCTACTTAAAAGGAGTTGTGACAGCCCTTTGTGTCCTGTGGTAATGTGTAAGCAGCTAACTCTCCAGTCACTCCCAGAGACTGTCTGAAAGAATAAATAGTAAGTGAAGTGGTTCATTGTTTCTCTCTTCACAGCCCTTCTGTAACAACAGTGTAGTCCCATACAAGGTCTCTCCTACTCAAAATTGTATAATACTTAGGGCAACTGTAATTCATCATCTTTCCTTTTAAAAAATGTTCTTAGTTCTTATTCTCAGTTACTTGAGAATGAATATGGATTTCCTCAATTCAGAATATTCCTATTGGAAATAGAGGGTATTATGCTAAGAGAACTAAGTCAATCAGAGGAAGACAATTATCATATGACCTCTCTGATATGAGGAATTTGAGAGGCAGGGTAAGAGGGGAGTGGGAAGGGAAGGGAGGGAAAAAATGAAACAAGATGGGATTGGGAGAGAGACAAACCATAAGAGACTCAAATCTCAGGAAACAAACTGAGGGTTGCTGAGGGGTGGGGAGAGGGAGGGGTGGCTGGGTGATGGACATTGGGGAAGGTATGTGATACGGTGAATGCTGTGAATTGTGTAGGACTGATGATTCACAGACCTGTACTCCTTAAGCAAATAATACACTATATGTTAATTAAAGAAAAGAATATTCCTATCTCCTTTTTTAAAAAACTATTCGAAGTTCATCAAGCATTTTCATTACATTCTCACAGCAAGCATTAATACTGTCTAATTTCCCAGGCAGGACCTTGGAAGTCATTCAGCTTTTCATATTCATTCTCCCCACTTTCCCTCAAGTGCTAAGTATTGTCAGGTGTCCCCAATTTGTTTTGTATCCATTGTCATCTTGCATGTTTCCCAACGCTCCCTACGGCCATCCACTCGAACACTCATTAGCTCCTGCCTTGCTGCACTTTCTGTCTGCTACAACCTACCCACGTGATTCCAGAGAGATCATGGGTAATTCAAACTTGAAGTTTTTAGTTGTTTGGATTCCACATTTAGACCTCAATGACTCCAAAGGTATTTCTTTTTCTTTTTCTTTTTTTTTTTTAAGATTTATTTATTTTAGAGGGATGGAGAGAGAGTGGGGAGTTCACAAGTTCCTAGAATAAAAATATTTTTGGCACAATGACCTCTTCCATCTAGGTCACAAGACATAATTTCTGGATTAACCTAGGGTCAGGTGTCCACTCCTGTTGGTAATTGTAAGATGTTTAATATTATGTATCAACTTGGCTAAGCTATGGTTTCCAGTTGTTTGGTCAAACACTAGTCTATATGTTGCTGTGAAGGTGTTTTGTAGATGTGATTCAAGTTCACAAGCTACTTAACTTTAAGTAAAGGAGATCTATCATCTTACTTGCATTGTCAATGTGGTAAGTCAAATACAATCAGCTGAAGGCCTTAAGACCAAAAATAGATTTCTCAGAAAGAAGGAATTCTGCCTCAAGAGTACAATATAGAAATCCTACCTGAATTTCTAACCTAATGTCCTATCCTACAGATTTCAAACTCAATACTACAATATCAACTTTTACCTGAGTTTCCAGCCTGTCAGGCTGCCCTAGAATTATTTATCCTTTTAGTTCCTACAGTTAGGTGAGCCAATCTCTTAAAATAAATACCCATATTTATATTACCTATATCTGTATCTATATTTATATATTATATGTTATATATCCAATTACTTCTGTTTCTCTGGAGAATGTTGACTAATACAGATTATAGTATTAAGAATGCTTCCAGAGGAACAGAATCTTAAGGATGATTTTCTAGATTGGTTTTGGCTTCTAGAATTGGTCCTCTATTTTTATTTTATTCATGTACACTAAAGATTTTATTTCTACTAGTAAAGAAAGCACTGATAGTCCATGACACCATGTGGTAATAGAGATCGGCAAAATATCA
The DNA here is from genome assembly GCF_922984935.1 of Meles meles. Lineage (NCBI taxonomy): Eukaryota > Metazoa > Chordata > Mammalia > Carnivora > Mustelidae > Meles > Meles meles. The sequence continues at coordinate 102,802,235 of NC_060075.1, forward strand.
CTGTTGGATATTTTAATCAAATACTTACAGAAGGTGAAGTTCTGGGTGACCACGTATTTATATTTGACACCTTTGAATGTTCTTGTCAAATTAAGAATAATGAGATTGGCAGTTTGCTTCTCGTCATGTTGGACAAAATGTTGCCAAATTATACCACAAAGGGCAGAGTGTCCATTGTTAAAGATACTATTGTTTGGGAAGGAGTGGGATCCTGGAAATTGGAATGGGAACACTGAACTAAATTCTACTAAATACTGTGGAGTCTTCTTTGACAGTAGAAGCAGCCCACCCACTCCTAGCTGGTGAGGTTATTCCTGTTTTTCCTGAGGCAGTTCCTGTACTGACTCTCCTCATGGTCCCTCTCTTCAGATTTACCCCTACCACCCAACTTTGCTTCTAGACTTATAATTAGACTCAAGTTCTAGCAAATCCCCAAAGGTGAGATTCAAAGTGTGACCCATGAGGTGATGTGCTCCAAAAGAACTGCATGATTTCTCTGATTCATACAGACAGAAGTCCAGGAGTTAGGGATGGGGATGAATATGAAAGACTTGGGATAAGGGTGGAAGGAGCATACATTTGGATCTGGTTTAATTTACTGATATAAACACACCAAATAAGATCTGCGTTTAATAGATAGCTAGAGGGATAAGAAAAGACTCTGTTTATTTGGTTGGCTGGCTAAAACATGGACCAAAAGTTGCTTTACGTTAAATGAAATGCCAGAACTATCTTGGTATACTGTAGGGGAAGGGACAGGGAGGCTAAGGGGGATTGGAATGTTAGAGCAGATCCATCAGGTAAGGCTTGTTCACCTAACCCAGGAAGGTCCAGAAGATGCATCCTTCACAAAATCTCTGAAGAACAAATTTGTGAGGGAAACTAATGGTGCTCTCAGAAGAAAACTAGTTGGACAGTCTTAAACTCTCACTTGATCTGTACGAGAGGAAGAGTTCTAGATCAATTCTAGAAAGTCACAGTTCCACGTTCAATTCCCACATGAGCTAGTTTGTAGATCCAGAACGCCTGGAATGAAAGGGACCTTCCAGAGGAAGGACCATGGCACACTGCTAAAATTTATTGTTGCTTTTTCTCCCAGCCCTCCACCAAGGACCTATGCGACAGTCAGCCAGGGACTCTATTTTCTTAGCTCTCTTAAAGATGTGTGGGGACTCATGGTTTGTTCCTATCAATGCAATGTGAATGGAATTGATGCGTATTCCTTCTGGACCAAGGAACCTAATAAAAAAAGAGTAATTGCTCTGCTTTATTTCCTGATCAACATCTAGTTGGAAGGACAGTGAAGCTTTGGCAGGAGGCTGAAGTGTGCTATAGGAGAGACCAGAGTGCCTTCCACTATGTGGAACCAACTACCTACAAGGAGCACATGCTCTATGTGACCAAGACACGAATTTCTATTCTCAGTGCTGTTGTGAGGTCTATTTGTAATGGCAGTTAACATTACCCTAATAATACAGCAGAGTCCTGCCAACCCATCATCTTCTTAAAATGGAGATTTCTCTCTGTATCACTCAGGGTTCTCCAGAGAAACAGAACAGATAGGATAGATTTGAGTTTCATATAGAAGATAGGCAGATAAATATATTTATTTTAAGGACTTGGGTTAGCTCGTGTGATTATGGGGCTGACAAGTTTGAGATCTGTACAGCAGCCCAGCAGTCTGGAAGCTCAAGCAGGATTTCTGTGTGACAGTTCTGAGGCAGAGTTCCTTCTTGTCTGGGAAAGCTAGGTATTTTGGCAATGACAACACCACCACTGTGTGTGTGTATATGTGTGATATTCCTTTGCTAAGCAAATGGTTTTAAATATCTGGAGCAATAAGGACCTGAGAGTCTATAATTTTTAATATATTTAAGTATACTTCCAATTAAAAAACAAAACGAAACCTGATTTTTTGAGGCAAAGTTATATACATAGTAGTTTGTCTTATGATTTAAGCCAAAGAAAACAAAGGCAATTTTAAGATGCGTTATGGATATTATGTCATAGAATAGGAACATTATTATCCACTTTAGGACAACGAATGTTCTGCTGACCTGCACCTGGAATGCACTGTTCTGTCCCGATGACTCAGATGTGAGAATGATGAAGTGAATAGGTTGGGATTTAGGGAATAATAAAAAAGAACAGAGTTGAAGAGAGTGATTAAGGGGAAGGCAGGAGGAACGACATAATACCTGCCAAGTACTAAAAATAGGAATCTAGAACTGTGTAATTCAATTCTGGCCATGACTGATGATTGAACTTGATTTTATTTTTCAATACTTTCATTTAATTCTATATCCTTCATTATATGTGAATAACACTCCAGTGTAGTAAATCACGAAATGGGAATGAAGGCTGTAATTTTAATTAACATATTTTATGATGTTTCTGATGTGTATGCATTTGATCAAATTTTCATTTACAGTGAGCTATTTTTTTCTTTCTCATGTAATGTTTGACGTTACCATTTCTTTCTTTAATGAAATACTAATATTTAATGAAATGAATTAAAATTGTAATATGACTTGTCAGGAATTTTTCTCCTTCAAATATTTGTATAATGGAAACTAAAACTCACAGCCAGGTTCAGTCGCAGTTGATAGGAAAAATTAAGCCTGTTTTTTTTACTTCTTTGTTTCCTCTTTCGGCATTCCACTCCTCTTACTTCCCTCCAGCTGGCCAAAATAAATGATTTGTGCCACTCATTCTTTTTTTTTTTTAAGATTTTATTTATTTATTTTGACAGAGAGAGATCACAAGTAGATGGAGAGGCAGGCAGAGGTGGGGGGGGGGGGAGGGAAGCAGCCCTGCTGAGCAGAGAGCCTGATGCGGAACTCGATCCCAGGACCCTGAGATCATGACCTAAGCCGAAGGCAGCGGCTTAACCCACTGAGCCACTCATTCTTACTCCTGATTCCCTTTCAGTGCCTTTTCTGTGCTCTGGAAAGGATGGAAACTCACAGATACTCACTTAGGATACAGACAGAGGGCATTCGCACTACTGAAACTAGTATTAAAGTACATATTTATAACCTAAAGAGACACTATTTTGAAATGATTTTTGTCTTTGGCCAGATAGGTAACAATTTTGTCTGCTTATTTCACAAAAATAGAAATTCTAGTACATCAGCCTCTGGTGCTAGATACACGTGGAGAGCTGCTACACTCTGCATTTAGCCAAATTTATTAACTATCCTCTCGCGTGTTCACTCACCCATTCATTCAGTCAAGTAGCCACGCATCTCTGGAAGCAGGGACTATATTTAACTTTCTTTGCACTCCTTGGACTTTGTGGGCATTCAAAAAATGTTTTTTTTCCCCCTTATATGGCAGTTAATAAATGTGTTTTAAATTAAAACGTGAAACAAAATAGTCCTGCACACATGAACTTCCTCAACTCTCCTCACTTCATCTCTGGGAACTCTTCCTCAGCCCCGTGAGTTCCCCTTCCTTGTCCCCGCAAATTCCTGTTCTCCATTTCAGAGAACTGCCCCTCCCCCATCTTCCCCAGGATTCCCCATCCCCCACCCCCACCCAGCTCCCCAGCCCACATACCTGCGAACAAGTATGTTCGCTTTATGTATCCTTTATCTCCACCCATTTTCCAGCACCACTTCATCTCTCCCAATAAGACAGGAGAAAGAAGTCAGCGAATTGCCACATCCCAAAGGCTCCCCTCAGTGTCAACTCATTTAACATTTCTGCGGAATTTATCGAATTTGCATAGTCACTTTTTCCAGAAACGGGACAGTGAAAAGGAAAGAAGAAAGAGGAGAAAAAGATTCTTGTGTTGTGAAATGACAGGTGAAATGTGAAACCCAAGAGAAATCAGTTATCACACTCCTGGCAGGTGGTAATTTCTCTGAAAATGTTACTATTATTATTACTTTGAGATCATTAAAGATACCAAAAACATGTATGCCTCCGTGCTTTTTTTCCATGCAGCTATTAGTGCTTTATATGTGCCTTTGTTTACATTTTCACTTGTCAGAAAGATGCTTATCTTTGAAGAACAATTGAAATGTCACTTTCTCTGATTACTTCCCTGGTCCCCTTTACGGGGAAAATTACTGGTTCCTCCCCCGATTCTGTTGTTTCCAACAGACATAATGCTTAATCTGTAGCAATGAGAAGTCAGGTATAATGTAATAGTTTGACCCAAGGTATTGCCCTCCTCTCTCTACATAAGCATTAATTCTGGGAGAGAATAAGGACGGACAGAGAGAAGCGTGCTGGCGGCCTCCGTATCCCAGTTGCCAAAACAGAAAATGTCAAGTTAAAATTACAATTTCTAAAGAACTTTAATCAAACCAAATGGATCAGAATTCTTAGTCTTACATTATATAACACTGAATGCTCAATGCATAAATAAGAAAATGCTAACATTTAATTTCTAAATTTTAGTCTTTTTAATGCTTCATCTCATGACGGTGTACTTGCATTTATACAAACAGGGCATGCTTCTGAAAAATAATATTATGACATGTCTGTTTTGTGGATATATATTCTTTAAATTAGCAATATATTGTGAACATGTCCTCCAGTCAGTAGATATCATTCTATGCTGTGCATTTTCATGACTTCATTATGTGATGTTCTATGTTCCAGAGGAACCAAGAGCACAGAACTGAATGTAACTAGGAACTGGGATGTGTTTGTTTGGATGCCATCTCCATTCTTAAATAGATAAGATGTCACTGTTTGTACCAGCAGCGAAACTTCATGGAAATACAGGAAGAAGAGATGATGAACACTTGACATGGTATATTCTTTTCTGTCTCTGTTTCTCTATATCATACTCTCATTTATACAATTTATATACATAATTGTTAACATCTTTTTGCTGTTATAAATAATGCTAAAACATATATTCTGTGCACAATATTATGAAATATGACTAGGAGAGAAATTGTTTTACCAAAGCACACACAAAATTTCAAGGTTTTATTTAATATACATTCTCACACATCTCTACAAAATGTTCCTATCACATTCAACTCCCTTCCCCTGCTCAGTAACTGCCTCACAGTCCAGCTAGGATCTGTGTCCCCATTCTTTCAAATGATGGCCCATTTTGCAGGGTAAAATGAACAGTCGGCGGGGGAGGGTAGAGCTTATCTTTCATTTTTCAATTAAAATTTTTTTAATTGCTACTGAGTGCAAATAGTTTACATGCCATTTCATTGGGGGAAGGTGGTTAATTTGTTACATACTGAAATTGTGGAGACTAATCATTTGTCTCCCGTCTTTGTGGCACATAATTTATTTAGCACTAATCAGAAGGGTAAAGGTATGTTTGTGTGCCATGATTTTAAAAGTACGTATGTTTTCTCATTTTTTTTTTTTTGGGTTGTTTCTTTTTTTTTTTTTTCCATTTTATTTATTTTTTCAGCGTAACAGTATTCATTCTTTTTGCACAACACCCAGTGCTCCATGCAAAACGTGCCCTCCCCATTACCCACCACCTGTTCCCCCAACCTCCCACCCTTGACCCTTCAAAACCCTCAGGTTGCCCCAACCTCCCACCCCTGACCCTTCAAAACCCTCAGGTTGTTTTTCAGAGTCCATAGTCTCTTATGGTTCACCTCCCCTCCCCAATGTCCATAGCCCGCTCCCCCTCTCCCAATCCCACCTCCCCCCAGGAACCCCCAGTTTGTTTTGTGAGATTAAGAGTCATTTATGGTTTGTCTCCCTCCTTAACCTGTTTAATTTACTTTCATTTTCAATAAGTGGTATTACATTTTCACGTAGCTTTTTTTTTCCTTTGAATATTTTTTGTTTTAAATCTAGATTGATGTTCTCAGAAGTAATTTAAATGCCTGTTCAAATTACTTAGAGATTATACTTATATATGTATATATATAAGATCAGGTAGGCACAAAAGAGAGGCTTCAAAGCAAAGGAGATTGTCACAGTAAGCATAATATTTAGCAATAAGTTGGATTTCCTGGGCTGCTGTGGTGGTTGTCTTTACAGGAAAAGTGCTGTCCTTGTCTGCATTAATAATCCACCTTGAAAAACTAATAATAAAAAAAAGGAGGAGTCAAGATGGCGGAGAAGTAGCAGCCTGAGACTACATCAGGTAACAGGAGATCAGCTCGATAGCTTATCTAAACATAGCAAACACCTACAAATCCAACGGGAGAGCGAAGAGAAGAAGAACAGCAACTCTAGAAACAGAAAATCAACCACTTTCTGAAAGGTAGGACTGGCGGAGAAGTGAATCTAAAACGACGGGAAGATAGACCGCGGGGGGAGGGGCCGGCTCCCGGCAAGCGGCGGAGGAACGGAGCACAAAATCAGGACTTTTAAAAGTCTGTTCCACTGAGGGACATTGCTCCAGGGGCTAAACCGGGGTGAAGCCCACGCGGGGCCAGCGTGGCCCCAGGCCCCGCAAGGTCACAGAAGGATCGGGGGTGTCAGAGTGTCGGAGAGCTCGCAGGTATTAGAACGGAGAAACCGGCTGCAAAGACAGAGCCGAGGACTGAACTCTCAGCTCGGGGTTACCTTGAACTGGTCGCGGGCTGGGTGAGCTCCGAGCGCGGCTAGAGGCTGGGGATACGGGAGTGATTGGGTGCTGTCCTCTGGGGGCGCACTGAGGAGTGGGGCCCCAGGCTCTCGGCTCCTCCGGGCCGGAGACTGGGAGGCCGCCATTTTCATTCCCGTCCTCCGGAACTCTACGGAAAGCGTTCAGGGAACAGAAGCTCCCAAAAGCGAACCCGAGCCGATTACTTAGTCCGGCCGCCGGTAAGGGCGGTGCAATCCCGCCTCGGGCAAAGACACTTGAGAGTCACTACAACAGGCCCCTCCCCCAGAAGATCAACAAAATATCCAGCCAGGACGAAGTTCATCTATCAAGGAGAAAGCAGATTCAATTCCTAAGACAGCAGAGCAATTCCAGAGGAGGAGAAAGCAAAGCACGGAACTCATGGCTTTCTCCCCATGATTCTTTAGTCTTGCGGCTACTTCAATTTTTTTTTCTTTTTTCAATTTTTTTATTTTTTTTTTCTTTTTTCAATTTTTTTTTCTTTTTTCTTTTTTCTTCTTCTGCTAAATTTTTTTGAAAACTTTTACCCTTTTCTTTTTTAACGTTTTTTGACTAGTTCATCTAAATATATATATTTTTTCTTTCTTTTTTATATTTTTTTATTTGTTTTATTTTTTAAATTTTTTTCTTTTTTCTTTTTTTTTTTCTTTTTTTTCAGAACCTGTTTTTTATCCCCTTCCCCCCCCCCACAATTTGGGGTCTCTTCTGATTTGGTTACAGCGCATTTTTCCGGGGTCTTTGCCACCCTATTAGTAGTTTATTTGCTCCTTCATATCCTCTTATCTGGACAAAATGACAAGGCGGAAAAAATCACCACAAACAAAAGAACAAGAGACAGTACCGAAGGCTAGGGACCTAATCAACACAGACATGGGTACTATGTCAGATCAAGAGTTCAGAATGACGATTCTGAACATTCTAGCCGGGCTCGAAAAAGGCATGGAAGATATTAGAGAAACCCTCTCTGGAGATATTAAAGCCCTTTCTGGAGAAATTAAAGAACTAAAGTCTAACCAAGTTGAAATCAAAAAAGCTATTAATGAGGAGCAATCAAAAATGGAGGCTCTCACTGCTAGGATCAATGAGGCAGAAGAAAGAATTAGTGATATAGAAGACCAAATGACAGAGAATAAGGAAGCCGAGCAAAAGAGGGACAAACAGCTACTGGACCATGAGGGGAGAATTCGAGAGATAAGTGACACCATAAGACGAAACAACATTAGAATAATTGGGATTCCAGAAGAAGAAGAAACAGAGAGGGGAGCAGAGGGTCTATTGGAGAGAATCATTGGAGAGAATTTCCCTAATATGGCAAAGGGAACAAGCATCAAAATCAAGGAGATGCAGAGAACCCCCCTCAAAGTCAACAAGAATAGGTCCACACCCCGTCACCTAATAGTAAAATTTACAAGTCTTAGTGACAAAGAGAAAATCCTGAAAGCAGCCCGAGAAAAGAAATCAGTAACATACAATGGTAAAAATATTAGATTGGCGCCAGACTTATCCACAGAGACCTGGCAGGCCAGAAAGAGCTGGCATGATATATTCAGAGCACTCAACGAGAAAAACATGCAGCCAAGAATACTCTATCCAGCTAGGCTATCATTGAAAATAGAAGGAGAGATCAAAAGCTTCCAGGACAAACAAAAACTGAAAGAATTTGCAAACACCAAACCAGCTCTCCAGGAAATATTGAAAGGGGTCCTCTAAGCAAAGAGAGAGCCTAAAAGTAGTAGATCAGAAAGGTACAGAGACAATATACAGTAACAGTCACCTTACAGGCTAATAATGGCACTAAATTCATATCTCTCAATAGTTACCCTGAATGTTAATGGGCTAAATGCCCCAATCAAAAGACACAGGGTATCAGAATGGATAAAAAAACAAAACCCATCAGTATGTTGCCTACAAGAAACTCATTTTAGACGTGAAGACACCTCCAGATTTAAAGTGAGGGGGTGGAAAACAATTTACCATGCTAATGGGCATCAGAAGAAAGCTGGGGTGGCAATCCTTATATCAGATCAATTAGATTTTAAGCCAAAGACTATAATAAGAGATGAGGAAGGACACTATATCCTACTCAAAGGGTCTGTCCAACAAGAAGATCTAACAATTTTAAATATCTATGCCCCTAACGTGGGAGCAGCCAACTATATCAACCAATTAATAACAAAATCAAAGAAACACATCCATAATAATACAATACTAGTAGGGGACTTTAACACTCCCCTCACTGAAATGGACAGATCATCCAAGCAAAAGATCAACAAGGAAATAAAGGCCTTAAATGACACACTGGACCAGATGGACATCACAGATATATTCAGAACATTTCATCCCAAAGCAACAGAATACACATTCTTCTCTAGTGCACATGGAACCTTCTCCAGAATAGATCACATCCTGGGTCACAAATCAGGTCTCAACCGGTATCAAAAGATTAGGATTATTCCCTGCATATTTTCAGACCACAATGCTCTGAAGCTAGAACTCAATCACAAGACGAAAGCTGGAAAGAACCCAAATACATGGAGACTAAAGAGCATCCTTCTAAAGAATGAATGGGTCAACCAGGAAATTAAAGAAGAATTGAAAAAATTCATGGAAACAAATGATAATGAAAACACAACAGTTCAAAATCTGTGGGACACAGCAAAGGCAGTCCTGAGAGGAAAATATATAGCGGTACAAGCCTTTCTCAAGAAACAAGAAAGGTCTCAAGTACACAACCTAACCCTACGCGTAAAGGAGCTGGAGAAAAAACAAGAAAGAAACCCTAAACCCAGCAGGAAAAGAGAAATCATAAAGATCAGAGCAGAAATCAACGAAATAGAAACCAAAAAAACAATAGAAAAAATCAATGAAACTAGGAGCTGGTTCTTTGAAAGAATCAATAGGATTGATAAACCCCTGGCCAGACTCATCAAAAAGAAAAGAGAAAGGACCCAAATCAATAAAATCATGAATGAAAGAGGAGAGATCACAACTAACACCAAAGAAATACAGACAATTATAAGAACATACTATGAGCAACTCTACGCCAACAAATTGGCCAATCTGGAAGAAATGGATGCATTCCTAGAGACATATAAACTATCACAACTGAACCAGGAAGAAATAGAAAACCTGAACAGGCCCATAACCAGTAAGGAGATTGAAACAGTCATCAAAAATCTCCAAACAAACAAAAGCCCAGGGCCAGACGGCTTCCCAGGGGAATTCTACCAAACATTTAAAGAAGAACTCATTCCTATTCTCCTGAAACTGTTCCAAAAAATAGAAATGGAAGGAAAACTTCCAAACTCATTCTATGAGGCCAGCATCACCTTGATCCAAAAACCAGACAAGGATCCCACCAAAAAAGAGAACTACAGACCAATATCCTTGATGAACACAGACGCAAAAATTCTCGCCAAAATACTAGCCAATAGGATTCAACAGTACATTAAAAGGATTATTCACCACGATCAAGTGGGATTTATTCCAGGGCTGCAGGGTTGGTTCAACATCCGCAAATCAATCAATGTGATAGAACACATTAATAAAAGAAAGAACAAGAACCATATGATACTCTCAATAGATGCTGAAAAAGCATTTGACAAAGTACAGCATCCCTTCCTGATCAAAACTCTTCAAAGTGTAGGGATAGAGGGCACATACCTCAATATTATCAAAGCCATCTATGAAAAACCCATCGCAAATATCATTCTCAATGGAGAAAAACTGAAAGCTTTTCCATTAAGGTCAGGAACACGGCAGGGATGTCCATTATCACCACTGCTATTCAACATAGTATTAGAAGTCCTAGCCTCAGCAATCAGACAACAAAAAGAAATTAAAGGCATCCAAATTGGTAAAGAAGAAGTCAAACTATCACTCTTCGCAGATGATATGATACTATATGTGGAAAACCCAAAAGACTCCACTCCAAAACTGCTAGAACTTGTCCAGGAATTCAGTAAAGTGTCAGGATATAAAATCAATGCACAGAAATCAGTTGCATTTCTGTACACCAACAACAAGACTGAAGAAAGAGAAATTAAGGAGTCAATCCCATTCACAATTGTACCCAAAACTATAAGATACCTAGGAATAAACCTAATCAAAGAGACTAAGAATCTATACACAGAAAATTATAAAGTACTCATGAAAGAAATTGAGGAAGACACAAAAAAATGGAAAAATGTTCCATGCTCCTGGATTGGAAGAATAAATATTGTGAAAATGTCTATGCTACCTAAAGCAATCTACACATTTAATGCAATCCCTATCAAAATACCATCCATTTTTTTCAAAGAAATGGAACAAATAATCCTCAAATTTATATGGAACCAGAAAAGACCTCGAATAGCCAAAGGAATATTGAAGAACAAAGCCAAAGTTGGTGGCATCACAATTCCGGACTTCAAGCTCTATTACAAAGCTGTCATCATCAAGACAGCATGGTACTGGCACAAAAACAGACACATAGACCAGTGGAACAGAATAGAGAGCCCAGAAATCGACCCTCAACTCTATGGTCAACTAATCTTCGACAAAGCAGGAAAGAATGTCCAATGGAAAAAAGACAGCCTCTTCAATAAATGGTGCTGGGAAAATTGGACAGCCACATGCAGAAAAATGAAATTGGACCACTTCCTTACACCACACACGAAAATAGACTCCAAATGGATGAAGGACCTCAATGTGAGAAAGGAATCCATCAAAATCCTTGAGGAGAATGCAGGCAGCAACCTCTTCGACCTCAGCCGCAGCAACATCTTCCTAGGAACAACGGCAAAGGCAAGGGAAGCAAGGGCGAAAATGAACTATTGGGATTTCATCAAGATCAAAAGCTTTTGCACAGCAAAGGAAACAGTTAACAAAACCAAAAGACAGCTGACAGAATGGGAGAAGATATTTGCAAACGACATATCAGATAAAGGGCTAGTATCCAAAATCTATAAGGAACTTAGCAAACTCAACACCCAAAGAACAAACAATCCAATCAAGAAATGGGCAGAGGACATGAACAGACATTTCTGCAAAGAAGACATCCAGATGGCCAACAGACACATGAAAAAGTGCTCCACGTCACTCGGCATCAGGGAAATACAAATCAAAACCACAATGAGATATCACCTCACACCAGTCAGAATGGCTAAAATTAACAAGTCAGGAAATGACAGATGCTGGAGAGGATGTGGAGAAAGGGGAACCCTCCTCCACTGTTGGTGGGAATGCAAGCTGGTCCAACCACTCTGGAAAACAGCGTGGAGGTTCCTCAAAATGTTGAAAATAGAACTACCCTATGACCCAGCAATTGCACTACTGGGTATTTACCCTAAAGATACAAACATAGTGATCCGAAGGGGCACGTGTACCCGAATGTTTATAGCAGCAATGTCTACAATAGCCAGACTATGGAAAGAACTTAGATGTCCATCAACAGATGAATGAATCAAGAAGATGTGGTATATATACACAATGGAATACTATGCAGCCATCAAAAGAAATGAAATCTTGCCATTTGCGACGACGTGGATGGAACTAGAGCGTATCATGCTTAGTGAAATAAGTCAATCGGAGAAAGACAACTATCATATGATCTCCCTGATATGAGGACATGGAGAAGCAACATGGGGGGGTAGGGGGATAGGAGAAGAATAAATGAAACAAGATGGGATTGGGAGGGAGACAAACCATAAATGACTCTTAATCTCACAAAACAAACTGGGGGTTGCTGGGGAGAGGTGGGATTGGGAGAGGGGGAGCGGGCTATGGACATTGGGGAGGGGAGGCGAACCATAAGAGACTATGGACTCTGAAAAACAACCTGAGGGTTTTGAAGGGTCAGGGGTGGGAGGTTGGGGGAACAGGTGGTGGGTGATGGGGAGGGCACGTTTTGCATGGAGCACTGGGTGTTGTGCAAAAAGAATGAATACTGTTACGCTGAAAAAAAAAATAAATAAAAAGGGGAAAAAAAAAAAAGAAATAACTCCCTTTAAAAAAAAAAAATAATAATAATAAAAAATAATAAGGTGACATTACTTAAGCATACAAAAAGTTAACTACTTTTTTTCATAGCAAAAATTCAATCAATATAGTAAAACTTTAGTAAAAACCTTAGTTTTTTTTTTAAATTTTTTTTTCCATTTTATTTATTTTTTCAGCGTAACAGTACTCATTCTTTTTGCACAACACCCAGTGCTCCATGCAAAACGTGCCCTCCCCATTACCCACCACCTGTTCCCCCAACCTCCCACCCCTGACCCTTCAAAACCCTCAGGTTGTTTTTCAGAGTCCATAGTCTCTTATGGTTCGCCTCCCCTTCCAAATTTTTTTTTTTTAATAATCATATAATGTATTTTTATCCCCAGGGGTACAGGTCTGTGAATCGCCAGGTTTACACACTTCACAGCACTCACGATAGCACTTACCCTCCCCAATGTCCATAGCCCCCTCCCCCTCTCCCAATCCCACCTCCCCCCAGCAACCCCCAGTTTGTTTTGTGAGATTAAGAGTCATTTATGAAAAACCTTAGTTTTAAAAGTCAAAACTAGCACAATGAGTTTGTCATTTAGAAATGTGGAGATAAACAGGAGAAGAAACATAACAGTTAAAAGGGTGAGCAAAATGACAGCTTGTAGGGGATCTACTCCAGGTCATGAGCAGGCAGAAGCTCAAAGGAGAGTGGGATGTTTTGGCTTTTTAAAAACATGTACTTAATGATTAGTGATACTGAGAACTTCTACACGTACCTATTGGCCATTTGTATGTCTTCTCTGGAAAAATGTTTATTCAGATCCTCTGTCCATTTTTAATTATATTTTTTTTATTTTTTTTTCTATTGAGTTCTTTATATATTTTAGATAATAACCCTTATCAGCTTTATGGTTTGCAAATATTTTCTCCCATTTCATAGGTTGCCTTTTCATTTGGTCGATTGTTTCCTTTGCTGTGCTGAAGCTTTGTAGTTTTATGTAGCCCTATTTATTGTTTTGCTCTTACTGCTTAATGTTTTAGGAGTCATATCCAAAAAAGTGTTGCCAAGACTTATGTTAAGGAAATTTGCTTGTTTTCTTCTAAGAGTTTTATGGTTTCAGGTCTTAATATTTTCGTATTTAATCCATTTTGAGTTAGTTTTTGTGAATGATCTAAGACAGAGGTCCAAATAATCAGGAAAATGCAAGCTAAAACTACAGTAAGATAGCTTACACCTGTTAGAATGACTGTTATCACAAAGATAAGGGTAAATGTTGTTCAGGATATGGAGAAGGAGGGAACTTTTTTCACTGTTGGTTGGAGTGGAAATTAGTACAGACCTTTTATGAAAAACAGTATAGAGTTTCCTCAAAAAATTAGAAATATAACTTCCGTATGATCCAGCAATCCTACTTCTGGGTATATATCTAAAGGAAATGAAATCACTATCTCAGAGACGGTCATTTCTTTTACTATCCTTGGGATTTCATTTTCTTCACCATTCGTCTCTTGATAGACACTAAGATTGTTTCTATCCCTTGAGAGTAACTTATTTTATAAATAAGTATAGTGAAAATACTGACCACATTATTATGCATCCCCCCCAAAAGAAAGAAATCTTACCATTTGTGACAAGATAGATGAACCCTAAGGTATTATGCTTAGCAAATAAGTCAGACACAGAAAGACAAATAATGTATGACCTCACTTTTGTGTAGAATCTAAAGAAGTCAAATTCATAGAAACAGAGAGTAGGTTGGCAGTTGTCAGGAGCTGAGAGGTAGATGAAATGGGGAGATGCTGGTCAAGAGTACAGACTTTCAGCTATAAAATGAATTCGTTCCAGGGATCTAATTTACAACACGGTGACCATAGTTAGCAATACTATATACTTAACTGTATAGTTAACAAAACCATACACTTGCAATTTACCAAGATATTAAATATTGAATATTCTCGCCACACATAAAAATGATAGCTATATGAGGTAAAGTCTCTGTTAACTATATTGTGATGATCATTTCAGAATATATACATATGACAAATCGTCATGCTGTACACTTTAAACTTATACAATGTTATTTGGCAATTGTATCTCAATAAAACTAGAGGGGAAAATAAATGCTTTAAAGACACCAAATTGGGGTACCTGGGTGGCTCAGTGGGTTAAAACCTCTGCCTTCAGCTCAGATCATGATCCCAGGGTCCTGGGATCGAGCCCCTCATCGGGTTCTCTGCTCAGCAGGGAGCCTGCTTCCCTCTCTACCTTCCTCTCTGCCTACTTGTGATCTCTCTCACTGTCAAATAAATAAATAAAATCTTTAAAAAAAATAAAATAAAGACACCAAATATTGAAGGCTTTATATGAAAAATAATAATGCAAAGTATCTTAATGAATTTTATCTTGATTACATATTTTAAAATGTTTATGTGTATGACTTTAATAAAATAGCTTTTTAATTAAATACAAATAGAAAATCATGTTTAAGTTTGTAAAGTAAGTCTCCTTTCTTCCTTTGAGTCTATATTCAATTCTATCAGTGATCCATGTCCTAGGGCAAGCCAACTCTGGCTAGGAGAAACCTGAAAAAAGAGCATGGGGACAAATTAAATACACACATAAGAAGAGGGATGTAGCTTGTTTCAGTGGGATATCAGTCCCCTCCTGCCCTTCTAGTTAAATACTAAGCAAACAGGTGTAAGAGAGTGCCAGATTATTTGCTTCCTGGGTCATTCAGATAACAGAGCCAACAGTTTCACAGAAAAGTACCAAACTCTTTTACTTAAGCATTTTAAACCAGATGTCCGAATACTTATTAATTAGTGAAAAAGGGAACAGACTAAGCTTGTTTCATAAACTTACAAACAGATGATTGACACTTTATGGTTAAATAAAATTTTATGTGAGTGGCTTATTTATTGTGGACTCTACATAGTTCAACTAATAACTATTTAAAAACCATTCATGCTTGCCTTTTCCCAAGTGGGTTTATTCACTCTTCCTGATGTTTTCTGCATGTGCTTGTTTGGATGTCTGTGTGCATGGAGCCCTCCAAAAATTCAGGAACGGACCTCATATCCCATGTCATTCTGCTGTCTTCCTCTCCTTTTTCTTTCTCTTTTTTTCTGCCTCTTTTACACTTACACAGCCTCTTGTACAAAGTATTAGTATGAGTTTTGTAAGTATGTGTTTTATTTGTTACAAGTTTGAGGGAAATGAAAGTTGTTCCTGACCACCCTATGGTTTTATCTCAGCTTAATGCCATTAACCAGTGAGGAACGATTTTCTTCAGGGCCATTGGATTATGAAGAAAGGTAATGACATGTTCTCATCTATTCGGCATTCAGGGCCACATTTATATTATTCACCCACTTGCAACTATGTTTGAAAAAGATTGATAATTTTACATTATTCCTTGCATTGGAGAAAGATCAGTAATATATAGTTGTTCTATTCAGTAAACAGCATTCAAGTGTTCATATAGCCAGAAAAGCAAAAAACAGTTATATGAAAACAAATAACTGAAAAGGGATGTGCTCTTTATATCAGTGATCCTAGGGACACTTTTGTTCATCTAATGACTATAGCACCTTACTGTATACAAAACCTTATGAATCTTCATTAAAAATTATGAAGAATGTGTCCAGTTGAAAGCACTCTAACTATCCTTCAAAAATCTGGTGGAACATACCAACATTTTGTGGTGTGTTACACCATAAAAACACACACACACACACAAGAAAACTTAAAATTTAAAGATATGTTGATGTCTATGTTAGCATAAGAAAGTGGTCAAATAAAATAACTTACTCAATTAAATTAATCAGAATGAAGTAGCCTGAAGATAATCCAACAACTCTGGAAATTTACATATTCCTTACTTATTAATGAATGAAGAAGTTCTGATATTTAAGAAACTTTTATATAGGGGCACTTGGGTGGCTCAGTTGGTTAAGCTTCTGCCTTCCATTCAAGTCATGATCTCAGGGTCCTGGGATTGAGCCCTACACTGGGTCCTTTGCTCAGTGGGGCTATGGGGGGCAGGGAGGCTGTTTTTCCCTCTCCCTCTGCTGTTCCCCCTCCTTGTTCTCTCTCTGTCAAGTAAATAAATAAAATCTTAAAAAAAAAAAAGGAAAGAAACTTTAATGTAATTATTAGCATTTGGGGATATCTGCATTTGGGTGATTACAAAATCAAATGAATATAAAATAATATTAATTAAATAATTAAACTATTTCTGTATAAGTGGGAATTATTTCAGAACTTAAGCTATTGGTTCAAAAGTATACATAAATAACTACTACAATCTTCAAAATTCATAATAAGACATTTAAATACTAAATTATTTATTTATTCATTTAAACCAATGTTTAACAGGTGCCAAAGAAGCCATGGTAAACAAAATGTAGAACTCTCAGATTTGTAATGGAGACAGTAATCAAAAAACAGTATGCTACCAAGAAGTACATGATGCTATCAGAATGTAGGTTAACCTCTTACTCATAGGAATAAGACTATCGGACATCTCAAGATCAGCGCAAGGAATAAATCTTTAAGTATAATATTGGAAAAGCATATGCCCATAGCAGTATTTGTCATGATTCCTCCCAGTTGAGACAACATTGTAACCATCCATATATGGTTGGAGGAGTATTGTCAGAGTAATTGGAACAAGTGTGGAACCTTCACTGTCAACTGAGAGGTAATTGTAGCAGGCATCTGCAGCCATGATCTTGCCCTGATCTCATGGACTTTTGGATCTTATGAGCAGCCGCCATCAGTTGTCCACTGATACTGGGAAAGTCTCCAGATGGTTATTAAACATGGTGTAGATCCACCTATGTCACCCCAACGGCCACACGGACACACAAATTTGAAGAACCTCACTAAAACTATATAACTCTGTAAAATGGATGCTACACATGATTTAGGAGAAGGCTCATAGTGTCTTTGGGAGATAGATACACAAAGCATCATGAAGGTTCTTCCCAAGAAAAAGAGGGAAGGAAAAGCATGAACATCAAGGTAACTTACCTACCTTATTTATTTATTTATTTATTTATTTATTTGAAATTTTATCTATTTGTTTGAGAGAGACAGAGATAGTGAGAGAGAGGACTAGTGGGAAGGAGGGGAGAAGCAGTGTCCCCGCTGAGTAGGGAGTCCTCTGTGGACTGGATCCCAGGACCCTGGGATCACAAGCTGAGCCCAAGACAGATGCTTAATCGACTGAGCTATCCAGGCACCCAAGGTAGCGTGAAAGACAGAGTCTGATGTAGCTTATCATGGGAAAAAAAAAAAAAAAAAGGCAGACTCTGCACCAGTAGTCCTTAATGGTCACACAGTAAAACTCACCGAAATTCAAATTCAATACCCTCCTTATCAAGATTCCTCAACAGAAAATGCTGTCTAGGATACAATGCCACAACCATTTTTTTTTTTTAATAGAAGACATCTGCTAAGGTGGATCTTGTCAGATGTTACATTCTGAAAAATACGCTCTAGTTCCAAAAATAATTTAGATAAGGAAAGTTTCCTCTACTTCTATATAGATAGCAAGTAAAAACATCCTACTAAAATTTCTATCAGTTGTTCTCCTCTTCTACCAAGTTAGACCATTAGTTTATTTGCCACAGATATTCTTTTTCCATTTATCAGATGTGCATATATGTGTGAATGCGTGTGTGTGTGTGTGTGCATATCTTGTCAGTCAAGCAGTTTTACTCTCAGCTCAGGCAAGTTCCAAACATTGCACGGACTCACAGAAAAGCAAATTGTTTATTGCCCCGGAAGACTCCCTGTGTTGTGTTATATGAACAGGGGCAAGGCAAGTTTGTGGAGACCTGTTAGCTGGAGATTAAAGGGGCACTTTTGTAGTACAAACTAAGGCAAGAAACTTCTTAGAATGGCAGGGAGCTCGTACATAAATTCATTTTTCAGAAGTTCCCCTGATTAAAAGTCATCACAGACCAAAATTCCCTGGGCCAGTTCAAATATGTGAATTTAATGTAAATCATTAGAAGTGATCATTTGGATCATTTTTGTTTACGGGTGACATACTAAGAAAGACAAGCTTCGGAAAGAAGATAAAAGTATATTTTGTCTTTCTTCAGGTTATTACTGACTAAAATGATGTTTTCAAAAAGTCATAATATTTGATATAAATTATTGAATACCCAGTAAAACAAAATGTGCACAAAAATTAATAATTGACACATATTGCCAATTTACTAACATAAAATACATAAATCTTGTTCCTTACTTAAAGTATCATCAATTTTTAAAGAGAGCATTAAAAATGTTATGTATGGTGTCTATTTTCTCGTAGTTAAAGGTGTTTGTAAGAAATATACCACTTATTAGATCTGACCTAAAGAATACAGGTAAACAAACAACATATAATTACATCGGAAAATAAAGGCCATCAGTAAAAGAGAGTATTGGATTCAGTCTTAGATTAGAGTAGATATTTTAGGTTTCAATAATTCAATAATGTCATAAAATAACAACTTTAATTACGTGGGTTTTGTGTGGCATTTCAAATACAAACATTGACAGAGTTAATATACAAGTTCTCAAGTTATGCTTACTGAGGATAGAATAATAAGGAAAAAAATCATTCATTATAATACTCATGAAATTAAATACTTCATGCCCTAAATCTATTGCAAAAATCCCTATGTTTCATTTCTGTGTATAATTGAAATCAATTAAACTGGTGGATAAATAATGAATGCTTCCTGTAAATAATGCAAGTCGTTTATTTGGCTGGTATCACATTTCCTCTATGTGAGTGATTCTCTGTGTTGGAGGGATACATGACCAATAATCTCACACCTTAAAACAAACAAACAAAAAATACTGCAGAGATGTAGTCATTAAAAATAATTCAAGGGTTGGGGCACTTGGGTGACTTAGTCACTCAGTGGGGAGTCTGCTTCTCCCTCTGTCCCTCACCCTACTCATGCTCGCGCTCTCTCTCAAATAAATAAGTAAAATCTTTTAAAAAATAATAAAAAATAATAATTCAAGGGTTATTTATTGAATATGTAAAAACTTGCTATTTTCTTTCATTAAAGCATTAATAAAATTAATATCAAATAATATCTATCTATATATACAAGAGAATATATATATATCTAAAGATAGATGCCTGTCTTTAGGAATATACTCATAACTTATTTCAAAGAAAAGCATCAATAGCTCTTTAAAAGTTTGCTTTATCTATGTTTTTATTTAATTAGTAACTAAAATAATCCAACACCATTGTACATGTTATTTTTATCATGTTAAACCTTGATAAAAGAAACTATTATTTGACAAACTAGATAAATTAAAAACACACTTAGATTTAGGGAGGAGGAATGGAAATAATTACAATTCAGGACAAGGGAATTATATAGACAATGATATAGGAAAGTGACACAACTGGTTATATCTAGGAATTATTAAATAATAAGTGGTGTGGAGTTTTTCGCTATTCACTGACTTTGAAGCTTCCAATAATGTAGGAATGGTACTGTTCCCTCATACGACTGCATGAGTGCCCATTGCTCACTGGAAAGCACCCAGATGAAGATCATTTTAGAGCTGATCAGCCATACATAAACTCATAAATAAGCTTTTTTAAAATTAACATATAATGTATTATTTGCTTCAGGGGTACAGGTCTATGAATTATCAGGCTTACACAATTCACAGCACTCACCATAGCACATACCCTTCCCAAAACCCAGCCACCCTCTCTCTACCCCCTCCCAGCAACCAACCCTCAGTTTGTTTCCCCAGATTAAGAGTCTCTTATGGTTTGTCTCCCTCCTAATCCCATTTTGTTCCATTTCTTCCTTCCCTATCACCCAAAGCCCCCACCCTGCCTCTCAAATTCCCCATATCAGAGAGATCATATGATAATTGTCTTTCTCTGATTGACTAATTTCACTCAGCATAATACCCTCTAGTTCCATCCACGTCATTGCAAATTGGCAGGATTTGGAAATTTTGAGGCTGCATAGTATTCCAGTGTGTGTGTGTGTGTGTGTGTGTGTGTGTGGTATGTATGTGTGTGTGTGTGTGGTATGTATGTATGTATGTATACACACATATACCACATCTTCTTTATCCATTCATCTGCTGATGGACATCTAGATTCTTTCCATAGTTTGACTATTGTGAACATTGCTGCTACAAACATTCGGGTTCACATGTCCCTTTGGATCACTTCACTACATCTGTGACTTTAGGGTAAATACTGGGTTTTTATCTTAAAGAAGTGGTACAGAAGGTAGAGTCTATAAGGAAGTTTTGATAGCAGCCAAAGGGAGGCCAAGAACTTCCAAGTGGAGATAAGTGGGCTCAGATATCTCAGGGCCTAGTAAATGAACCTGATTTAAGAAAGAAACCCAGGATATGTTATAAAAGTTTATCCAGGGATGTCACTGCAGGCTATGCAAGTAATTGTAGTGATAAAAAAATACTTGATTCTTAGTCTTAATTTAAAAATAAACGGCGTAGTTGATGTGGAAGACATCAACTCAATAGCCATTGTCTTTTAATAGGCATTTCTTTCTTTCTTCAGCAAATGAACCCAATTTTCTTCATCCTCTGATAGCGACGTCTTCCATGGGAAGCTGGAATCCTCCGCAGAGCCAGGAGCCGCGTTATCATCGGCTTAGGCCAGTTGTGGTCTGTTGTGGTTTTTAACATGGGATGAACCAAACTCAGCCGGATATAAAACGGATATAAAAGAACGTCTGGGGAAGATCCCAGGAAGGTTTTTCTCCTTCAGGACAACAGACAGAAGATAGGACATTTCTGTCTTCTGCCTCTTTGTGCACATGAAAATTTGAATGGGAGCAGCCATCCCAACATTCTTAGGGAATAGCAGGAGAATTATTAGAGAACATGAATGGGAACTAGAATAATACTGAGACCTAATCAAGCAACCATTACCCCTTACCTTATATTTGCTTTTCTATGATATAATAATGTCTTTGTTCTGTTGTTTGTAGGCAAAGCACTCTCATACGTATGCTAGCAGGCTGCGTGTAAGGCTGCAAAAGCAGGTCAAGATAAGATTACCAGAGAGGCAGAAATCAGACTAAGGAAGATGGGCTTTACTTGGTAAACAGTGGGGGTCACTGGTGGCTTTGAGCAGGGGAGTGACATGATGAGAGCCACACTTCAAAGGATTAATTTAGAAGTTGTGTGTGGGAAGGGTTTAAGAGAGGCTCAGAACATTTCACCACTTGGAAGGCATTGTTGAATATTCATAAAAACTAGTTTATCGCTCCGCATAAATAATTTTTAAACACAAAGTAAAATACAGTATGTGTTGCCATGGAAGTGACAAAAGCCTAGGAAAGATAATGACAAGCAGGGAAGATGGTGCCATTGTGATTTAAATTAGTATAAATCTTTCTAGAATTTAAGTATGCTTTCAGGCAGAGTATTTTGAATACACAAGGAAAAGATTATGGTTATTTTATAGTTCTTCCTAAAGAGGAAAATAACGGAACAGGTTTCTGCACATGAGACCTACAAAGCTAAAGGAGGTCAAGTTCACAGAGTCAAAAAGCTGACTAGGGTTTAAAAGAGTGAATGAAGCTCCAATGCAAAGCACCCTTGTGATAGTTGTAGTCGTTGTGATAATATGATAATATTATTGTATTGCCCCCCGTCGAGAGCTAAGCCCTGGGCGTGATCGATACACAGGGGCCTGCAGCTTCCCGTCCTCCTTCGCAGTCATTCACATGGGCTACCTTAGGAAAAGCACTGTATATACAAAGAGAGAGACGTTATGAAAACTGAAATATGTCCTCAAATAAATGGAGTCCACAAAATAAATGTTAGATGAAGTCAATATGGAGCGGCTGTGGGAGAGTTGGTGGAGAGGAACAGACACACCAAAACTTTAAACATCTTTGAACACAGAACTAAAGACAGCAACGTCACGAAAGCTGAGCGTGATAGTCCGGCAAGGCCTTCCGTGTTTCCTGGAGTCTCTCTTCACTATTTCTGGTATAAGAGGCCGCGTGTGTTCACACGTGCATGTCTCCGCACTCTGGACAGCAACAGATGAACTAAAAGAATTAAAATTTAAAAATAAACTAAAGAATGAAAAAGAACTAAAAAGAATTAAAAATGAACTAAAAAGAATTTAAAAATAAACTCCATCCATTTGTTTATAGTTCATCTCCATACACTCTAAATAATATTCCAAAAGCAGTGGTTCTCTGAGCCCTGCCCCCAAAGTTTCTGAGTCAGTAGGTGAAAGAGAGGGGGCCGTGAATTTGCATTTTTCTGAGTTCCGGGTGGTGCTTCTTCACACAGAACCACTGTACACAATTAGTGGAATCTACGAATGCATCTCTCCAAAGGTCCAGGGGTTCCCATTCAAACCCCCTCCAGGCTTCCCAGCCAAACTTCTCAAAGAGGCTGCCTAGAAAAACTGTGTCCATTTCTTGAATTCCCAGGCCCCATCAGTCTTGTATCTTGGGCTGGCTTCAGAAGCTGTGGCTTAGGGCTCCCATCCCATGATCAGGAGACCACTCTATGCTCTGGAGTTTGGGAACAGCTCCCCTTTCCTGTTTGGCCTCAGATACCAGAGCCTTTACTTCTGCTCAGTCTCCTCTGTCCACCCAAGCTTCTCACTGATTTCCACATTGCAGCTAGGTTTATCTCCTGAAAACTCCAATAGGGCCATATGAACTGCCTGTTTAAATTCCTTAAATTTCTCGCCACTTCTCTTAGGGTTTCTTCGATCTGGATGGTGCCCACAGGACCGAGGACTGTCTCTCGTTACTGAGGCTTGACAGCCTCTCTCTGTGGAAAGCAGTCCTTGCCATTACACTTTCTAAGAGCACCTTGGACTTGTTTATTAGATTACTAGCCATGCTGTAACAAAACGGCACAGAATGGCTTAAATAGAAATGTATTTTCTCACAGTTCTGGACACTGGAAGTCTAAGCTCAAGGCGTCACACTGGGTTTCTCTTGAGACCTCTCCCGTTGGCTTGCCTGTGGCCACCTTCCTGCTGTGTGCTCACATGGTCTCATACGTGTGCAAGCACGCTCCTGGTGTCCCTCCATGTGCCCTAATCTCCTCTTCTTATGAAAACACCAGTCAGATGGAAGTAGGTCCCACCCTAAAAGCCTCATTTTAACTTAAGTACTTCTCAAAGGCCCTATATCCAAATACAGTCACATTCTGAACTTCGGGTGTTCGGGTTTCCACAGATGAATTTGGCGAAACACAATCAGCCCATAACAAACACTGCAGTTCTGATTAGAACTGTAATTTGTTACTGTCTAACCTCTGTGTCCTCCCCCAGCCGCAGCCTGGGCCCCGCAGGAGAGACCAAGTGCAGCTTATTTCTTACTGAAGGATGAGATTGTGGTCAGGAGAAACGGGGATGCGACAACTCAGAGCCAGCTTTCCCTCCGCTTGACTGGGGGTTCCCAAACACAGACTCGGCAGACACAGTGCTTGGAATCCACACGGGTTTGTGGTGACCTGGTCTCTGCAGGTCCAAGATGGAAGAGTCAAGGGATTTAAGGGGAAAGTGCGCAGAGTCTAGAAAGCACTGAATGACTGTGTCAAGTGAAGTAGATCCCCTGCCTCCGTTGAATCCCCAGTTTACATTCTCAAGCAGCTAAAAACAGAGGACACAAATAATGAACATCTAATCTCCTAGTTCAAATTCTCATTATTGAATCTTACAACGCCTGAGCACACCGTGTATAAAAATACAAGATGCAAGGCCAACCCATTCTCTCCGTTCTGCTGTCTGTCAGGCTGACCAAGACACACTTCCTGCTGTGCAAACTATTGTCCATCACCAGATTCCAAGATTTTCGACAGCAGTTATATTAAACACGCTCGACACAATGCTCTACTATGTTATAAAACAAAATCACTGCTCTTTGGAGGGGAAAAACAGAGAAGTTTACAGAAATATGTAAAAGTAGAAAATGTTGTCATTCAAGAAATAGCCATCTTTAACACATTTTTCTATGTGTCTGATTTCCTATGCATATATTAAAATATGCATACATACTTTTTATGCAAATGTATGTATTAAAAATGCTAATACTCTGCTCACTGATTTTTTTTCCCATCGTTTTAGTCCTATAGTTATCCTTCTAGTTTTGTTAAGCACTTTAGATTTTTGAGGTCTCCCTCCTTATCTTTTGTCCCTGTAGAAGTGGATTTGGTGTACATTGTGGTGTGGAGAATATAATTATGATTATGTTTCTTTTATTCTTCCTTTTAAAGTAAATGAAATACTTCCTACTTTTAGAAATTAAAAAAAAAATCACTCATTACAAAGTTCAAGTGAGGGACGCCTGAGTGACTCAGTAGGTTAAGTGTTTGCCTTCAACTCAGGTCATGACCCTAAGGTACTGGGATTGAGTCCTGCATCCGGCTCCCTGCTCAGTGGACAGTCTCCTTCTCCCTCTGCTGCTCCCCCTGCTTGTGCGCTCTCTCTCTCTCTCTCTCTCTCTGTCAAATAAATAAATAAAAATCTTTTAAAAAATAAAATAAAATAAAAAGTTCAAGTGATTCGATGAACCTTTGAGTAAAATGAGGCAATGACAGTACAGTTTCTTTCCCTACACCCTAAACCCACCCCTCAGAGGTTGCTACAGTTTATATTTTTCATGTAGCTTAAAGACATTCTTTCTTTTATGTATCATTAGTGGGTTAGTGATAGCTTTTTTAAAAAATCAAATATAGGGCGCCTGGGTGGCTCAGTGGGTTAAGCCCCTGCCTTCGGCTCAGGTCATGATCTCAGGATCCTGGGATCGAGTCCCGCATCGGGCTCTCTGCTTAGCAGGGAGCCTGCTTCCCTCTCTCTCTCTCTGCCTGCCTCTCTGCCTACTTGTGATCTCTCTCTGTCAAATAAATAAATAAAATCTTTTAAAAAAAAATAATAAAAAATCAAATATAGTCAATAAATCATACCACAGCTTGTTTTTTTCATACTTAACATTTGCTTGGAAGTCATTTCATGTTACCAAAATAATTCACATCATTTCTTTTTAAAGTTGTACAATATTCCAGAGCGTGAATGTTCTATAATGCATTTAACAGTGCCACCGTGGATTGGTATTTGTTTTTAGGTGTTTTTTTTTTTTCTATTGTAAATAATATTGCAACAAATATTTCTGTACACACTTAATTTTACACAAGGGTTATGAGGTATGTGGGAATAAATCCTGAAATTTAAGCTATCAATTAAATTTTGACAGAATTCCAACTGGTTCTAAAGAGTTTGGATCAATCCACATTCCCAACTACAGTATATAGGAACAACCTTTTTTCACACATCACCAACTTAGCATATTTAAAATTATCTTCTTTTGTTCCAACAAATGATCGAGAATGGTATCCAGTTTTATTAATTTGCATTCCCATGTTTTCTTGTATGTAAGATTTTCTTATTTTTAATGTTCTTAATACTTATTTTTATTTCATCATCTTTAAATTGTGTTTTCAAAATATTAAAGGTTTTTATATTCACTTGTTTGTGTTTTATTGAAAACAGAAATTTTTTGCCTGCTTTACTGATGCCAAATACTTTTACCGGTCTGTTGTTAATTTTTAACCTTAGCTTACAAGTCTTTTCACATTTTCTGTGGAACAAATTCTCAGTTTCATGCCTTGATAAGTAGGTCCCACTGTAAAATATAAATATGTTCCTACATACCCTTATCCAGTATTTTTAATTCTGTAATTTAAGTTTAGATTTTTCGTCAAGTTGGACATGGCTCTCTCTATGCCATGGAAGGGCCAACGGTCATGGATGGACATGTAATCAGGAAGGGTTTATGTCTCCTGTCCCTACAGCTTTCCTTCCCCTTCCTTCATGAATTTGTCCCAGTCAGATTTTTGTCCCTACCAGCTTCTCCAGTGATCACCATATTACCAAATCCACAGGTTATACGTTAATCTTTTGCATTCAGCATGATAGCTGTCTTCAGTATCGATATCCAACCCCTTTCCATGAAACATGTTCTTAGTGTCTGGAACTCCGCTCTTGATTCTGGCCCCATTTTCTTTGATCTCCTCTTGGACATTTTCTCTAGGTCTATATTCTCTTCCCAAGTGATTTCATGAGGCAAAAGGTCTCAGTTTTGGAATGCCTAAAAATATATTTATTTTTCTCTCACATTTGGATAATAGTTTGCTCTACATGCATTTCCCTCCAGCCAGACAAAAGCTTGGGCTCTGGATGGAGCCAGGCTGTGTTTGAATCTCTATATTTTGCTCACCAGCTGTGTGACCTTAGGCAACTTACTTAATATTTTTGTGTCTTCACTTCCTTCTCTGAAAAATGAGGGTTATAATAAGTACCTACCTCATCAGGTGGATAGGAAGATTAAAAGAGGAAACAGTTTCAAAAAACCAGAGCAAAGCCTGCGCTTAATATGCTAACTACTATTATTATTTGATGACATCATGCATTAAAACAGTTGATGCTAATTCTGTGTCTTGTTATGTTATAAGTAACCTCTTCAAGATTTTCCACTCTGAAAAGTTTTAGGATTTTCTCTTGGAGCACAGAAGTTTTTATGAGATTGGCTCTAGATGTGAATCTTTTATTCTCCCAAAATATATTGCCTTGGTATCTGGTAATCCCTTCGATCTGAAAGCCTATGTCTCCTCAGGTCTCAAAATATGTCAACAATCAATTCTTTTTTACCTTTTTTCCATTCTTCTAGCTCTTCCTACAGAACTCCTATTAAATAGACAGGGAAACTGTGATAAATGCTCCATGTCACTTACCTCACTTTTCACAAGTTTTAATCTCTTTTTCTTTTTATTCCATGTTCTTGAAAGTCTTTCAGCTCAATCACCCAGATCACTAATACATCACCAGTGTAAATCCTGCTTTAAGTTGTATTCTTTTGGAATTTACTTGCAACTTTTAAAAATAATTTAAGTTGTCTCTTTACATATCATCATGCTTATTTATTATATAGGATAATACTCTCCAAGGATACAAATTATATTTTCTTTTTTTTTTTTTTTACAAATTATATTTTCATTATAGTCTTCTCTTTCCTGTTATCAAAAAAATAAAAAAAAAGTGCCAGACAATTAAGGAGATGACTTTATTCAGCTGTTGTGATACGGAAATGTTCTTTAGTGAAGAATGTTTCAGAGAGAAGGAAGAGGATCTTGACTTTTATAAGGACAGGTAAAGAAGTAAGCCTTAAGGAAGAATGGAGCAGGTTTTATCTGAGAATATATGGTGGTCCTTTGAGGTTAGTCATTTGTCAAAACACAGAAAGTTCAGGATTTTTCTACCTTTGCTACTTTCCAGGAGCAAAGGAGTTAGATAATACTCAATATTGTCAACTGTCCTAAATCTGTTTTTTGTCTGTTTCATCTAATGGTCAAATTTAGTAACTCACTTTCATATCATTGAATTACCATAAATTAAGGGTAACTCTGTACTTTATGGTCACGTGTGCATACATGTGAAACAAGAGAATGCTTATAATATTATACACTTCAGTTATTTTCATTAGTCACATAAATTTTTGTAGGTGCAGCCATACTCTATCAAAAATAATCTGGAAAGTTAGGGTTTAGAAACAAATGCATATATCAATACATCATCTACTTCATTCTTGACTTTGCTATGGCTCCTCTTGCTGAATCCATTGTGTTGTTTCTGTGATATTATCAAGTGGGCCATGGGTCATATAGTGAGTATCCCTTCTCTGGTGTTTCTTTTCCTTTTTTTTTTTTTAAGTAACATATAATGTATTATTTGTTTCAGGGGTACAGGTCTGTGATTCATCAGTCTTACACAATACACAGCGCTCACCATAGCACATACCCTCCCCAGTGTCCATAACCCGGCCACCCTATCCCTCTCCCCCTCCCAGCAACCAACCCTCAGTTTGTTTCCTGAGATTAATAGTCTCTTATGGTTTGTCTCCCTCCTGATCCCATCTTGTTCCATTTTTTCCTTCCCTACCAACCAAAGCCCCCACCCTGCCTCTCAAATTCCTCATATCAGAGATATCATATGATAATTGCCTTTCTCTGATTGACTTATTTCACTCAGCATAATACCATCTAGTTCCATCCACATCATTGTAAATGGCAAGATGTCATTTCTTTTGATGGCTGCATAGTATTCCACTGTGTATATATACCACATCTTCTTTATCCATTCATCTGTTGATGGACATCTAGGTTCTTTCCATGGTTTGGCTATCGTGGACATTGCTGCTCCAAACATTCGGGTGCACGTGCCCCTTCAGATCACTACATTTGTATCTTTAGGGTAAATACCCAGTAAGTGTGATTGCTGGGTGGTAGGGTAGTTCTATTTTCAACTTTTTGAGGAAACTCCATACTATTTTCCAGAGTGGCTACATCAGCTTCTGCTATTTCTTTTCATTTGAATGACCACATATTGCTAGTGAAGTGGCTCCAATGCCAAGAATGTAAGTAGAATTATTGAGGTGTTTATTTTTTTAAGATTTTATTTATTTATTTGACAGACAGAGATCACAAGTAGGCAGAGAGGCAGGCAGAGAGAGCGGGGGAAGCAGGCTCCCTTCTGAGCAGAGAGAGCCCAATGCGGGACTCCATCCCAGGACCCTGGGATCATGACCTGAGCTGAAGGCAGAGGCTTTAACCCACTGAGCCACCCAGGTGCCCCTGAGGTAGACTTTAAAAGTTCAGTAGAAAGTATACACAGGGCCTCATTAGTAGTCCTTCATCAAGCTTGTTGGAGAAACTCAGTTGTGCAAATAGTGGTCAGATTTGATTTCCAGGTAATTTTATAGTCAAATAAAAAAGATCAAGGATCTCAGGGACTCATCCTGCCTCACTCCCCCGGTCCCATTTATGACCTACAGGATAGAGATTGCAGAAGTCTCCAAACTAGCTAATCTCATAGCAGTTCTAAGGGATGGATTTATTTAAAACCATGGTGACTAGAAGCATACTGTGTGTTTGTATTGACGGATGGGTGTCTCAATAATCAGTCTCTGGGAGTGAGTGAGGGAAATCATACTGCTTTTTCACAGGACTACAGTCCATCTAGGAACCTCCAGAAACAGAATACTCACATTCATTTTTAGTCACAGCAGTCTAACGATCCTGTTGAAAGAAACTTAAAAACCAAGAGAGAAAATACAGAGAGAAAAACTGTTTGAAAGCATTAGAGAGATACTGAAGCAACCAAGACTTAAAGGGAAAAAGTCCAGACAAAGGGGAACCCCCTGGACAGGTAAGCCAACATTCCCTTAGGCCAGACCATTTGCCAATTCTAGGTCTACAGCCAAACAAATACAAAAATAAAAAAGCCCCCACAACCCCCTAAACCAAAACAAAAATGAAACTGAGACCTACACAGAAGACTGAGATCTACACAGAAAATAAGTACCAAAAAAAAAATAATAAAATAAAATAAATAATAAAGAAAGAAAACTGATTTTTTTTTAACACTCTTGCAGAACAAGAGGGACTGGGGATGGGGGGCAAAGAAGAGATCCAATGGGACGGGATTCTAGTAAGAAGCAAAATTCAGAGAACTCTAAGCTCAATACTATAAACTCACAATCCCTTTCCTGAGTCATTTTTCAAATTCCAAAGCAACTCAGAACAGAAGACTGAGCAAAAAGCCAAACAAAAATCCTGATATCCTTAAGATAAAAGGAAACAAGGATTAGTGTTCAGGATCCAATTCATCTCTCTTGAAAACCAGAATCCAGAGATCACATAATCCCCCAGAATACCTAAGGAGGATAAATCCTAGGAATGGGAAGAAATTTGAGGGTGTCAAAACTGCCCTATACAATTTTGTGTCAGCTCACTCTGTCTGGATTGTGGTAATTAGCCCATCTTATCTGTTATCTGTGGTAAGAAAACAACGTACTAATCTACCATTTTCCTAATGCAATAGATAGCATTTAGTGGAAAATTACAAATCATTCTGAGAAATAAGATTAAATGAATTTCTAAAAAGCACAAAATATTTTAGAAAACCAGTTTCAAAGACAGTCTAGCTATTGGAGTTTTCAAACATGGATTTTAAAAAGCTATCTATTTTATGTTAAAAAATAGAAAAAAATTAATACATTAAAAATACATAGTCAACAAGCTACTGGAAAGAAAGTGTGGCATAAAAAAGTCTTATGTTACTCCACTTGAAGGAAAGAAGAAAGAACAAAGAAACATAAGCAAGTAGTTTGAATAGGAAACAAAAGATAGAAGGAAAAAACCCAAATACATCACTAATTATATTAAGTGAATATACCTAAATATTTTAATTAAAAAGAGACAGTCATCTGGACAGAATTTAAATACTCCCCGGGTGGTGGATATTATGGAGGACACTTACTGCGTACTGTGTGGAGCACTGGGTGTGGGGCATAAACAGTGAATCTCAGAACACTGAAAAAATAAAATAAAAATTTAAAAAAATAAAAATTAATAAAATTAAAATTTAAAAATTTTAAAAATATATAAAGATGGAAGTTTAAATGAAAATAAATTTAAGTAAAGAAAAAGTCACTATAAAAAACTAACCGAAAGAAAGCTTATGTTGCTCCACGAGTGCATGCTTGTGTGTGTTTAATACATAATGATGTGATGACATAAATTGTACCACGCAGGTAGACAAAGCAAAGAGCAAAGTCTGTAGTCATTAATACAACATTAAAAACTAAGGAAGTTTTGCACTAAACTGATGATCATCAACCTTAATTATCATGCTATAAATCCTTAATTTATTTTCTCTCTCTGCATTACACATCTATGTTATGCTTTCTTCTCTCTCCTCAAATGCAGTTATATATTTCCTACTGAGAAATTAAAGTAAGTGTATGAGAACTCCCATAGGCCACTTGTCCACAACTACCCAACGACCAGCACTTTCATATTCCACCTTTGTCTATTGTTAAAGAACACACAATCCATGCTTCTGTCTAATGCTAATCCCTCCAACTAACTGTGAGGTCCCATCCTTCTTAAATCTCCTTTAATACGGCATTATCTCTACTGACTCATTCCCATCAGCACACGAATGTTTGTGTCTCCTATATAAACAAACAACAACAACACTTTCCTCCAACCCACCCCACCCAACTTCCCTTTCTGGCTTATTGCCATTAAAGTACTCTCATCAGACCTTTGACCCTTTGCTCTACCAAAACTTCTCTTGTCACAGCTAGAAGAAACTAGGACAGTGGCATGAAAATGATGCTCTTTGCAATTTTCTGTTGTCATCTTTGTTTGGCAATAAGAGTCTTACACCATTAAAAACAAAAACTTCTCTTGTCTAGTCCATCAGTTACCTCTAGTTACTAAATCCATTATCAGCTCACAGATATCCTTGAGCTTGATCTATAAAGGGCATTTGACAATATATTATTCTCTGCTCCTTGAAACATTTCCTCACTTGATCTCCAAATATCACATTCATTCAGTACTTTTCTGCCTCACTGAGTTCCTTTTACTCAGACTTCTGCTAACTCCGATGTCTTCACCCTATGCTC
Source organism: Meles meles (assembly GCF_922984935.1). Lineage (NCBI taxonomy): Eukaryota > Metazoa > Chordata > Mammalia > Carnivora > Mustelidae > Meles > Meles meles. Next base: position 102,834,282 of record NC_060075.1, read on the forward strand.
TTCGCACTGCAATACCCCTGGGCTCAGTCTCTTGCCTCTATTGTCAACCACACTCGCTTTCCCAGCAGTCCCTTCAAGTCCCAAGGATTTCTACATCTTTTACATACCAAGAGCTTCAACGCTTATATCTACAGTCCAGCACTGTCTCCAAAATTCCAGATTTATATATTCAACTGTCCACTTGATTTATCCATGTAGAGATTTAATAAACCCCAAACTGAATGCCTGTTCAATTTCAAAAAAAATCAACTAAAATGAAGAGAAGCTGGAGTGACACTTGGGATGGACAGTAGCGATGGGTTGTTGAGTTCTTTGGAAGGGTCTCAATAAGCTTCAGAGAGTAACGATGTGGAGTTGGTAATGGGTTGAATCAAGTAGATCCTGTTCTGTTCACAAGCAACACCTGAAGAAAGAGAAAAGAGTGAAAGAAAGAGACAAATGTCCCTACCATCATTTACATTCTAGGCCAAAATTTATATTTATTTGAAGAATTGTTAATAAAATTAACAATAAAGATATGAATTTCAGGTGCACCGGGATGGCTCAGTTAGTTAAGCATCTGACTCTTGATTTCTTTTTTTTTTTTTTTTTTTAAAGATTTTATTTATTTATTTGACAGAGAGAGATCACAAGTAGGCAGAGAGGCAGGCAGAGAGAGAGGAGGAAGCAGGCTCCCTGTGGAGCAGAGAGCCCGATGCGGGGCTCGATCCCAGGACCCTGAGATCATGACCTGAGCCGAAGGCAGCGGCTTAATCCACTGAGCCACCCAGGCGCCCCTGACTCTTGATTTCTGCTCAGGTCAGGATCTCAGGGTCATGAGATGGAGCCCCACATAGGGCTCCATGTTCCATGATGAGTCTAAGATTATCCCCACCACTCTCTCTCTCTCTCAAAAAATAAATAAATAAATCTTTTATATTTATATATATATGTATCATATAAATAAATAAATATATATCATACAAATAAAAAATGTATTATATTAAAACCAGGGAAATAAATTATACATTTAGTGTTTTGTAAATAAAAATAGAATCTTTTAATTTACTTCCCTTAGAATCAACATTAAGTGAATAAATATTTTTTCCTAAATCAATCTTTTAAAAATTTCCCATTTGAATTTCAGCTACTCTAAATTCTAAATAATAAATAACAGATTATTGACCTTTTATAATTTACTTTTGTGAAAATTGGAAAATATAAGTAAATATCATTTAGAAAACCAATTCATTTTTTAATCATTCCCTCCTTACCTTGGAATTCAATTTTATTTTATTCATGGTCCTTTAACTTTTTATTTCAAAATAACTGACAGTTTGCTTTTAATTTTTGTAGACTATTTTTAGAGCCGTTTTAGGTTAACAATGAAAGTGAGCTGCAAGTACAGACATTTTCCACATATTGCCTTATCCATTACCAGCACCTCCCACCAGAGCCATACATTTGCTACAATTATCATCCAAAGTCAGTAGTTTACATTAGGGCTAACTCTTGGTGTTGTATGTTCTAGGATTTGGACAACATATAATGACATGTATCCACATTGTAGTATCATGCAGTAGAAATGCACCTATAAATCTACGTTCTTCATACTAATCCTTCCCCCAACCCGTGGCAACCACTGATCTTTTTACTGTCTTTATATTGTGGCCCTTTAAGGAATGTTATGTAGTTGGAATCGTACAGTACGCAGCCTTTTCAGATTGGCTTTTAATTTTTTTCAGATCAGCTTCTTTTACTTAGTAATATGCATTTAAACTTCTGTGCTTTTCATGGTTTGATAGCTAATTTTTTTTAAACGACGAGTAATAATTCATTATCTGCATATATCTCAGTTTATTCATCCATTCACCTACTTAAGAACATCTCAGTTGCTTCCAAGTTTTCGCAATTGTGAATAAAGCTACTATAACCATCTACATACAGGATTTTATGTAGACATATATTTTCAACTCCTTTAGGTAAATACTAGGTAATGCAATTACTGGATCATATGGAAAAACAATGTTTAGTTTTATGAGAAAGTAACAAACTGTCCTCCAAATTGGTTTTACCATTTTTCTTTCATGCCAGCAATGAATAAAAGTTCCTCTTGCTTTATAGCCTCATCAGCATTTGGTGTTGTCAGTGTTCTGGATTCCTTTGTCAAATATTGGTTGATCACATATGATTTGGTTTATTTGTGGGCACTTAATTCTCTTCCATTGTTCCATTTGTCTTTCTTTTTAATGCCAGTACCACCATTTTGATGACTATAGCTTGTTAGTATAGTTTGAAATCAGGAAGGGTGATGTTTCCTGCTTTGTCCCCCTTTCTCAGCATTTAAAAGGCTATTTGGGGTCTTCTGTGGATCCATACAAATTTTAGTGTTTACTACTACTACTACTTCTGTAAAATATGCATTGAGATCTTGATAGGAATTGCATTGCGTCTATGCATGGCTTTTGGTCGTATTAACATTTTAATAATATTATTCTTTTTAATAATGAACACAAAATACCTTTCCACGTATTTATTTAATTCCTTTCATCAGTGTCTTATAATTTCAGAATAGAGATCTTTCACCTCCTTAATTAAATTCATTTCTTAGTATTCTATTTGATTCTGTTATAAATGAAACCAATATCTTTCTTTCCCAGAAAATTCATTGAAAATGTGTAGGAATGCTGCTAATTTTTGTAAGTTTATTTTGTATCCTGAAACTTTACTGAATTTTTTAATTAAAGAATAGTTGTCTGATTGAGTCCTTATCATTTTCAATATATTAAGTCATGACATATGCAAGTAAGGACAATTTTACTTCTTCCTTTCCAGTGGTAATAAAATTTATTTTTTTATCTTCCATAGTGGCTCTAGCTAGGAATTCTAGTATTATGTTGAATAGTAGTGGTGAGAATAAGGACCTTTGTCTGATTCTAAATCTCAGAGAAAAAGATTTCAACCTTTGTTATTAGCTGCAGTCTTCTCATATATGCTTTTTCCTATACTGAGATATGTTCCTTCTATACCTAGTTTATTAAAGATTTTTATCTTAAATGGGTCATACTTTGGCAAATGCTTTTTCTTCATCTACTGTGATGATCAGGTGATTTTTGTCTTCACTTTATTTTTGTGATGTTCCACACTGATTGATTTGCATGTTGAACCATCCTTGTATCCCAGGGTTAAATCCTACTCGATCATTGGAAAAGATCCTTTTAATGTGCTGCTGGATTTAGTTTGCTATTATTTTATTCATCTTTCTCCCATCTATTATTCATAAGGGATATCGTCTTGTGGCTTTATTGTTCTTTTCTGCATTTGGTATCAAGATAATATTGGACTCAAAATGATTTTATCTTTTGGAAGAATTTGAGAAAGAGTGGTGTTGATTTCTCTTTAAATGTTTAGTTAATTTCACCAGTGAAGCCATCTGGTTCTGGGCCTTTCTTCTTTGGAAGATTTTTTTTTTTTCTTATTACTACTGATTCAGTATCTCTATTAATAATTGGTCTATTTAGATTTTCTATTTCTTCCATGTTCAGTCTTGATAAATTGTATGTTTCTAAGAATTTTTTTCTATCTCTTCTGAATAGTCCTGATTGTTAGCATATAGTTGTTCATAGTAGCCTCCTGTGATCCTTTGAATTTCTGAGGTATCAGTTGTAATGTCTCTCTTCATTTATAATTTTGTTGACTTAGGTGCTTTATCTTTTTCCTTGTTTAGTCTACCTAAGTGTTTGTCAGTTTTGTTTATCTTGTCAAAGAACCAACAAAGTGTGGCTAAACTGGTCAACTTCTTTTCTGTTCTTTATTCTATTAATTTCTGCTCAAATGTTTAGTATTGCTAACTAGTATTGCTAGTCTTGCTAACTTTGGGCTCAAATTGTTCTTCTTCTCTGGTTTCTTAAGGTACTATGGTCTATTTTTTTTTTTTTTTTTTTGATGAGTTGAGTTTTTGAGCTCCGAATATGAAGAAAGTGGTGTGCCACTGGCTGAGAACGTTGAGTATGACTACTGGCTTGGTTCTCTACAGAAGTGAGGCCAAGGATGGGCTCTGCATTTGCGTGGGGTAGGTTTACTAAATGGTTGGGACTTAGTATTATATTCAGTGGTAGATGGGCTGTGAATTAGTTTTCCTGTCCTGGCTGGGCAGTAGAACAGAACCCAGGGCATGTAAAGCTTATTGTTTGAGGATGTGAATCAAGCCAGAGCGTGCACTGATTTCCCTGGCCTGGTGAGGCCTCTGGTTTTGCTCTGCAGATAGGGCTAGTTATGAGCTCTGCTCTCTGCCACCTCTGATTTAGTCTGATTACCATTTGCAGGTAATATCTTTTTTCATCTCTTCACTTTCAGCCAATGTATAATCTTAAATCTGAAATTATTTCCTCATTCATAGCCAAAATACAGTTACCTCTTAGTTTTTAACCATTCATCCACTCTATGCCTTTTGATTGAGGAGTATAATCCGTTTCCATTTAAACTAAGTACCGATAAAGAGGAATTTACTATTGCCATTTGTTAATTGCTTTCTGCTGGTCTTGTAGCTCTTTTGCCTTCTTGTTATCTCCTGTGTGATTTGTTGTTTTTTGTAATATAAGCTTCAATTCTTTTCTGTTTTTCTCTTGTGAAACTTCTGTAGGTATTTTTTTTTTTTGTGGTTACTCTATGGTTTATATAAAACATCCATCTTATAAAAATAGAATACAGGGTCACCTGGGTGGCTCAGTGGATTAAAGCCTCTGCCTTCGGCTCGGGTCATGATCCCAGGGTCCTGGGATCGAGCCCCGCGTCGGGCTCTCTGCTCAGCGGGAAGCCCGCTTCCCTTCCTCTCTCTCTGACTGTTTCTCTGCCTACTTGTGATCTCTGTCTATCAAATAAATAAATAAAATCTTAAAAAAAAAATAGAATATAGGCTAATAGCAACTTAACCTCACTTTCATACAAAAACTATACTTTTACCTTTCCTGCTTCATATTTCTATGTTACTAATGTCACAATTTACATCTACTCATATTGTGTATCCATTAATACACAATTTTATAGTTATTTTGAAAACTTTTATCTTTTAACTTTTATACTAGAATTAAAGATGACTTACTCACCACCACTATGAAAATCATATTCTGTATTTTTTTTATTTTTTATTTTTTTAATTTCTTTTCAGTGTACCAGAATTCATTGTTTATGTGCCACACCAAGTGCTCCATGCAATACATGCCCTCCTCACCAGGCTCACCCAACTTCCGTATTTGTGGAGCATATTCTGTATTTTTTTTACATATTTATATTTACCAATGAGTTCCGCGTTGCTATTTAGCTTCCTTTTGTTTCAACTTGAAGGACTCCTTTTAACACTTCTCAAAAGGCAAGTCTAGTGGTGATTAACTCCTTCAGCTTTTGTTTCAGAAAATTTTTATCTCTCCTTAATTTTTGAAGAACAGTTCTGCCAAGCATAGTATAGTATTTTCAGTTGGCAGTATTTTTCCTTCAACACTTGCAATACAGTGTCCCATTCCTTTCGGGCCTGCAAAATTTCGCTGAAAATCTACTGTTAGTCTTATGGAGATAACCTTTTCTGTGACAAGTTATTTTTCTCTTCCTGCTTTCAAAAAAAATTTTTTTTTGAATTTTGATAATTTTATTATAATACTTCTCACTATGTGTCTCTCTGAATTTAGGGGTGTGTGTATGTGAGTGTGTGTGTATGTGTGTGTGTGTTCTTTGAACTTCCTAAATTTGGATATCTGTTTCCTCACCCAGATTTAGGAAGTTTTCAGCCATTATTTCTTTGAATAAGTTTTCTGCCTTTCTCTTTCTCTCTCTTTTTCTTCTGGGACTTCCATGTTGCTTACTTAATGGGCATTAATGGTCTACTTCATAGTGTCTCATAAGTCTCTTTAAGTATCTTCATCTTTCTCATTTTTTATGCTTCGGTGGCTTGCAGATTTCCAGTCATTTGACTTCAAATTTGCTTATATATTCTTCTTGATCTAGTCTGCTGTTGAACTCTTCTATTGAATTTTTAAATTCAGTCACTGTATTCTTCAACTATACGATTTCTTATTTTTTTTCCAATAGCTTTTTGAAATTCTCCCTTTTTTTATGCATTTTCCTCCTAATCTCAAAGAATATCTTTATGGTCATTATTTTGGAGTCTTTATTAGATAAATCATATATCTCCATATTAGATAAATCATATATCTCCATTTCATTATGGTTGATTTCTAGACATTTATCGTTATTCTTTTATTTGGAACATATTTGCCTATTTCTTCATTTTACTTAATTCTCTATGTTGGTGTCTATGAGTTAGATAAAGCAGTAAGTTCTCCCCTCCTGCTTAGGCTAGTCTTGTGCCTGAAAAGACCTTCACAACGTATGTCTGTCAGATTCCAGGTATCTCTCAAACCTCTGTGCTCATCCAAACTACCTTTTTTTGGTTCTTAGTAGCCCCAGTAATATATATTTTTCCAATGCTGATCAGTGCCCCAATACAGACAAGATAGAAGCCAGTCCCTGAATAGCAGTTGGAAAATTGGGGTTCCCTAGTTGTAGAGATCAATTCTTCTCTCCTCAAAAAGAATCTGAGAGCTAGAGTTTATTTCCCAATACTATTGCATTAAGCCAAGAAGAACGGTTGCAAATGTCTCCAGCCTTATTCAGACCTCAAGCTCTCTCAAACTGTTGTTTGCTGTCTGCAGCCTCCAGCTGGATGTCTGGTTGCATCAATTCTCAGAGAAAAACCATAAGTCAGAATCTTGGGTAGCAACTATAAAAATTGGGAGGCATGGGTGTGGTCCAACTTCTTCCAGAAAGAACCTTGAAGTTTGGTTCGTTGCTGGAAAAGCCAGGAGAGGAGTCACAGACAGTATCTACACACCTGATCAAAACTATTGCTTAGTTTTCTAAAACCCCCAGGAAGCTAGTGAATGCCAGTATCACTACCTCCCAGATACAGGGGAATTGGAATCTAGACCTACTTCTCTGGAGCAGCCAAAGTTTGTGGTGTTAGATGCGCAGGCTCCTTCCATGGAGGAGCGAGGGGCTGGGCTCTGTCAGCTGCTCACTTTGTCCTAAGCCAGAAGGAAGAGCATGAAAAGTGTCCACATGGCTGTTCAAAACTGCCATGTTGTTGCCTATAGTCCTCCAGGGACTAGAATGCCAGGCCTGCCAGCGTCGAGGGACAGGCAAGTTAGTAGCTAGTCTTAGGCAGACACTGGAAAAGTCGAGTTATGAAATGTGTGTTCCAAATGCTTGGGTTCTAAGGAAGAGGCTGGGAGCTAGGGATTCCGTCCCAATTTTATAGTGCTGTGCAAGACCTAAGGTTTATGGCAGCAAAAGCAAGTTTCAGTGATTCCTACCAGTTTCAATGTAGGTAGCTTCTCTCTTGCTCAATATGCAGGAATCTCTCAACCAGCTTTTTGATTTCTCACAAAGGGAAATTGGTGCATATATAGCTGTTGAATCAGTGTGTTGTGGGAAGGGGTAAAGTCCAGAGCTTTCTATTTTGCCATCCTATCAGTGTGATGTAACTCCTCTCAGTGTGTGTGTGTGTGTGTTTACTTTTACTTCCATATATAAGTAAATGTATATATAAATATATATATCTGAGATACATATGTTATGTATATGTATGTGTGTGTATATATTATATATATGTTTATCTTAATTTTTATATATTTATCTTATATATTTATTTTATCTTACTTTTACATATATTTTTATATATATTTATTATATATTTTATCTTATTTGTCTTAGTGTTTCTCCAGAATTTTCAGTGTACATTCACAACTAGTCAAAGTTCACTTTCAAATTCCACTGTATCACTTCTCAGGCAGTACAAGTACCTTATAACAACAAAATAATCATACTTTCAGGATGCATGGGTGGCTCAGTGGGTTAAGCCTCTGCTTTCTGCTCAGGTCATAATCTTGAGCCCTGCATTGGGCTCTCTGCACAACAGGGATCCTGTTTCCCCCTCTCTCTCTGCCTGCCTCTCTGCCTACTTGTGATCTCTCTCTCTATATTGAATAAATAAATGAAATCTCAAAAAAATGAAATAAAATAATCATACTTTCTTTCCTGACTCTTGTATTACTTCTTGCGTTCATTATACTTATTCAAAAGCACATATGTATATAATATGTAATATATATATGTGTGTGTGTATATATGTGTGTGTGTAATTAAAAATATGGTTAGCATTATTATTTGCAACAAACTTTAATCTGTTAGATCAATTAAGAATAAGAAAAACGTCAGAAGGGGCGCCTGGGTGGCTCAGTGGGTTAAAGCCTCTGCCTTCGGCTCAGGTCATGATCTCAGGGTCCTGGGATCGGGCCCCGCATCAGGCTCCCTGCTCAGCAGGGAGCCTGCTTCCTCCTCTCTCTCTGCCTGCCTCTCTGCCTACTTGTGATCTCTATCTGTCAAATAAATAAATAAAATCTTTAAAAAAAAAAAAAAAAAAAAACGTCAGAAGAGAAATAAATCACCTCCCAAAGACAAGGGAGTTAGAATCCAAGCCTGCAGGTTTTTTTAAGATTTTATTTGAGAGAGAGAGAGTGAACAAGAGAGAACACGTGAGAAGGGAGGAAGAGGGGGAAGCAGACTCCCTGCTGAGCAGGGAGCCTGATGCGGGGCTCTATCCCAGGACCCTGAGATCATGACCTCAGCCGAAGGCAGAGGCTTAAACCACTGAGCCACCCAGGTGCCCTGAATCCTGCAGATTTTTATTTTACTTTTACTTATTATTTTTCTAATTGTTTTCTTTCTTTATGTAAATCTGGGTTTCCAACCTGTATAATTTTACTCTTTTGGATAAACTTCTTTTTAAAATTTCTTGAAAGACAGGTCCAGTGGAAACAAATTCTCTCAATTTTTGTTTCTGGGAAAGTTTTTATGCTTCCTTTACTTTTGAAGCATAATTTCACAGGGAACAAAATTCTAAGTTTGTAGGATTTTTCCCTCAACACAAAATATTTTATCCCATTCTCTCCTTGCTTACATGACTTCCTATGGGAAAACAGATATAATTTTTGTCTTTGCTTCTCTATGAATAAGAGGTTTTTCAACTGGCTTCATTCAAGACTTTATCCTATAGTTTGAAGATGATATGCCTAGTTATAGTATTTTTGCCATTTCTCCTACTTGGTCTTCTCTAAACTTTGCAGATCTGTGGTTTCCTATCTGATAATAATTTGAGTGAGAATCTTAGTCATTATAATTTCAAGTATTTCTTCTGTTTCTTTCTGTTTTTTTTTTTTTCTTTTCTATAGCTAATATTCCCACTATGTGTATGGTACATCTTTTGTAGTTGTCTCACAGTTCTTGAATATCTGTTCTATTTTTTTTCATTGCTCTCTGTGTCTTTTTTAATTTTGGAGCTTCTATTGAGATACCCTCACACTCAGAGTTTCCTTCATCAGCTGTGACCAGTCTATAATAAGCCCATCAAAGATATTTTTTTTTTCATTTTCTGTTACAGCATTTTTTATCTCCAGCATATCTTTTCAGTTCTGTCTTACAGTTTCCATCTCTGTGCTTACACTGGCCATCTGTTCTTGTATGGTATATACTTATTAAAGTTCTTATCATATTAATCATAGTGGTTTTAAATTCCCAACTTGAAAATAAAAATAAATTCACAATTTAATGATTCCAACATCCTTGCCATTTTTGAGTCTGCTTCTGATGCTCACTTTATCTCTTCAAACTATGTTTTCTTTTTTTTTTATTTAGTGTGACATGTAATTTTTTTCTTCATGATAACCAGACATAATGTAATAGGTTAAAGGACCGCAATAAAGAAGCCGTTAGTAATGCAGTAGTAAGTTGGGGAAGCAGGGAGAGGAAGATTTCTATATCCTAGTAGGTCTCAACTTTTAGTGATCCTGTGCTGTGAACTGCAAACTTCTCATGTCTTCCCAGATCCCCACCCACCCAGCCACCTTCGGTGAGGCAGAATGGCTAGAGGGATCTGCACTTGGGTATCTCTTCCCTCAAGTCAGTTAGGTTCTGATGAAACCCCAGCAGATTATACTCTCATTAAGTAATTTCTCCTGAAGGTATACCTTGTTAAGAAGGACAAGATGTTGTGGAATATTTAAAAATAGTTTCTTTTCCTGTTCTATATCAGAAGGACCATGAGATTTTTATTCTGATATTCCCTGCGAGAACCTGTTCCAGTTCCTGGAGATAAAGCTCACCAAAGAGTGGGCATCTCTGGAATTTTGAACTCTTAAACTTCCCCACACTGAACGTCTAGCAATTTGTCAATAAAAGTTGGGCTTTTCCACCCTGGTACTAGTTTCTGTGGAAACTTCTGCTTGTGAGTTTCTGGTCTCATAAATTAAGATTGTCTGTCTCTCTCTAACCAATTTAGGGGACAGCAATTTGCCATATGACCTCTCTTTTCATATGGATCTAAGAGGTGTTGATTTTCTGTTTGTTCAGCTTAAATGTTCTTAACACAGAGAGGTAACTTCCAAGTTCCTTATATGCCAAGCTTAAAGAAAGTTCTACACTTTTTTTTTTTTTAAGAAATTTTTTTAAGGTTTTATTTATTCATTTAACAGAGAGGGAGAGTACAAGCAAGGAGAACAGCAGGCAGAATGGAAGGGAGAAGCAAGCTCTCTACTGAGCCAGGAGCCGGATGTGGGACTTGATCCCAGGACCCTGGGATCATGACCTGAGCCGAAGGCAGACACTTAACAAACTGAGCCACCCAGGCATCCCTACACTTTTTATTTTTAACCTGACTCTACTTTACAGAGAAAGAAACACAATTCAAGTTGAATACCATGCTTACCATTTCTGTTAGGTATTATCAGTTCTCACACAGATTAAAACTAAAAGGAGATTTTATTACCCTTAACTTTTCTTTCAAGTTCATTCTTAGATTTATTTTCCTAGCACTATTACTAAAGGTCACCTGCACTTCTCTAAAAATAGGAAAAGGATGACTGCACTATTCTATGTTGTTAATTACATTATATTTTTATTTTGCTTCAAAATTTTACCAAGACTAAATCAACTATTTATAGGTACTCTATAATCTATAATTATATATATATATATAATTATAAATCTATAATCCAGGCACCAATTGTTTGTCCATCAGATAAATGCACTTCTAGTTAGGAATGGAGAAGAGAAAACTGAAAATGCACAATTTTTTTCACATTTACTGAAATTTTCTTACGTCTGTTTGGAACACTTCTTTGTTCTGGAAATGATCATCCATCTGTTATAGTAGGAAGAAAATGTAATCCTTTGCATTTTAGTTCCTATTTTCCCATTAGGCCATACAAGGGAAGGAAATGAGTTCTAGGCTATACTTTTGATTCATTGCATAGCTGAACACATTTACACAGAGAAAAGTGCTATTTTAATTTTACATACTTCAATAAACACACATACATATGTTCAACCTTTAGATGTAGTCATAAAAATGATTAACTGTGAGAATTCCTGAAACAGAATAAAAACATACATAAAAGTTTTACTTACAATAGTATTGCTCAGAATCCTATTATCTAAAATTAAGGAACAGGTTTGTAGTATTTTTTTAAGTGCACATTCTTAGTTTAGCCTTCCAAAACTATTTACAAATTACATTGTATTATCTTTTCTTCATCATGATAAGTTCATGCTTATCATGCTGGAATAACATTTATGGAATTTAAAATTCTGTTAGTAGCCCCACAGTGTTGCATGGATGCCTGCAACATATTTTCTTGTGGTCAAGTTGTTGTTATTGTTATTCTAAGATTAAAAATAGATCAAATAATTTTTTCATAAATGTTTTTCTTCAGGAAATTCCAATTCTTGCTATCACAGAATTTTCAAAAGTACACTATCACATAATATAGTTCATATTTATCAAGTACTTACTGTTTCATCGAGGCATACATTTTGAATGGTACACATCAGCTCACCCTTCTATCCCCACAAAGTATCCAGATATATATCTAGGTATGGATATCTTTAAATGTACCAAGTGCCCACTGGTGAAGTTTTTTTTTAAATTCTGGATTCTTGACTTTTTCTTCCTTTTTTAGTCTTAGTGCTATTTTCTTCTCTTATGTCCTCATTGTCTGATTCTCTTCTATCTATTATTTTATTTCTATCCCTGGAATGACTTTTGTGAAGCTCTTATTAATTTTCTCAGCAACTCTTACCTATTCATTCATACTTATTTCTTTATTTTTACATACTAATTTCTTGATCTAATTTATATTATATGTTTTCAACTGTATTCAACATTTTTTTAAATGCTTCTGTTACACTTGTTATATACTCATTTGAAAATAGTATTTCCTAATCTCAGGTTGTTTCCTCTAAACTAGTGAAAATTTGGAGAATGTTCTGTACATTGGAAACTCGGCCTATTTGTGCTAGAGTCTCAATAATAATTAATGGAAAATAACATGAAATAGTATATATTAAACCAAGATATATGTCCCTTTCCATTTATAATCATTAATTTGTAAAATAATCACTGTAGCTTTTGTGTAGAGAATAAGCTAGAGGTGGGAGACAAATTAATTCATTATCAAGGTCATTGAAGCAGACCGTGCAGATTTTGTAGAAAGGGGAGAAAAAATAAGAATGACCTCATCAAAACAACATAAATAGAACTAGCTAGACTTAGTGATGGACTAAGGGCTGAAGAAAAAAAATAATAATGTGAATAATCTTTTTGTTTGTTGAAGTTTATCACTGGTTGTCTTTTACTAAAATGTGGCAAAGTGAGAATTGCTTATGGGTGAGACTTCAGGGGTTCAATTCTGAACATTGTATGCTTGAGGGATATGAGTTATGTCACTTTATGTCAATAGAAAATTCAAAATTTCAAAAGGAAAATCCAGGGATATTATCAATCTGAAAGTTCTTGGTATATAGATGACAGAAAATAATAAAAATACTGCTAAAATTGCTTGCGTACTAAGGTACAATGCTAAGTATTTTAAATGTGTTATCTCAGTTAATATTCAAAACACACTTTACCCTAAATATTGTCAACTCCATTTTACTAATGATAAATCTGAGACACAGGAAAGTTAACCAACTTGTCAAAGACCATAAAGCCTGTGACTATCAGAATTCAAAACCTTAAATTCTGTCTAAAGATTGAACCAAATTATAGCTGTGATGGACCATGAGAGTGGAAAAAAAACACATGGAAAAAGACTTGACATTAAGTAATTTATTATTTAGATAAATAAAAATAATGACTAAAGATAACTAAGAATTCCTGATGAGAAATGTAAGCAGAACCCAGAATAACATATCATTTAAATGAAGAAAAGGAATCCTCAGGAAAGAGGAATTGTTTATCTGCGTGTGTCATGTAGTCCTGAGGTGTGTGGTAAGTTGAGGACTGAAAATGAGCATAGAGTCTTATTAGCTAGCAAGTTTATAATATTCATAATGTTTTGAGTAAGAAGAGTTTTGATGGGGATACAAATGCCAGAATGAAAAGGAGAAGAGTCAGTTTGGTCGCATGTGTTCACATGTAGACATCTCCTGTGTTCCAAACAACAGCAGCAATACTAATGGAACCAGGGGTGTCTGGGTAACTCAGTCATTGAGTTATTGAGCGTCTGCCTTTGGCTCAGGTCATGATCCCAGGCTCCTGGGATCAAGCCCCACGTCGGGCTCCCTGCTCGGTAGGAAGCCTGCCTCTCCCTCCCCCACTCCTTGTGTTCTCTCTCTCACTGTGTCTCTCTCTGTCAAATAACTGAATGGATAAAATCTTTTAAAAAATAATAATAATAGTAATGGAACCAAAAAGATATATTCATGCTCAGTAACAAGAATAGAACAGAAATGCAAACAACAGAGCTAATGCTATGAGCCTTCTAATCTCTAACCCTAGGAGACCAAACCTGTCCACTTAGGATAAATAAAAATAAGTAAGAGCCAGACTTGAAAGCAAGGGTCGAGCTGTACTACTGCACTCTTACCTGCCTGCTTTCAAAGAGAGAAAAAACAATCTTGTATGTAACCTGGACCAGGTGCTGAAGGTTTTGGAAAGTGAGCCGAGGACCAGGAGCTAAAGGCTTTCAAAAATGAACCTAGGAAAGAGAATTAGCTCTTCACCAGGAATTCATCTGAGCTACTAGCTGCCTCTATGACTAGATCTGCACAGGGCAAAATCCCTCACCTCCCTCTTGAAGACACTGTTAGTCTGGGACCTGCAGCACCAGGTAGAAAAGGCTGTGTAAATACAGAGAGGAAGAGATAAGCATAGGGTGGGGTGAACCAAAAAAATAGAGAAAAAATTAAAAACATTTTTTTAAAAAAACAGTCAAAATAGGTCTGTAAGTCATAACAACAAAATGTTTGATGCACTCTAGTGCTAAGAAAGGCAACCCACAGAATGAATCATTGAAACATGAATGCATTTCTAGTGAAAATAATTTTGTAAACACTCTAGAATAAGTATATTTTGGATGAGATAAAGGAAGATATAATGCCCCGTAGAATAACACTATTTTGTAAATCAAAAATAGACATAGGGAATTTAATCATTTCCTCTTTATTACACTTACTGATGGGCTGGGACATCCATATTGTTATTTGTTTCTTGCCCTTACTGCACCGTATTTTTGTCGGTTCTTTATTTCTCAACTTTGACGTTTATTTGATTCATTAAGATTCTCATCAACTCTGCAGTTATTCTTTCTTGGGTATGAATAAGGAACAATACCGTTTGTATCACATGCACTAACTACCAGCTGTCTGTCTGCCATTTTGGTGCCGCATATCCCTATCTGCAGGATGATCTGGACTTAGGTCTAGCTCCCCCCGGGGTTGCTTCTGCCAGTGATGTAGCTTTATTAAACTGAATGAGATCCGTCTTTAGTGTTCTCTGAATCTTAATCTATAAATGAAGGGACAGTGTAAAGTTTGCCCCTACTCCATGACCTCAGGAAGAGGACTTTGCCAGTCATGCACTCTCATGCCCATATTCTGTCTTATGCTGGTGGCATTGTGTCCCTCAAAAGTTTATCAGAATGATTTGTGATAAACCTCCCTATTTACTAGATAATATAAGATAATAAGATTTTTTTTTTCCTGTTTGCCTTAGTTTTATCAACAATTCATCCTTTCAATGTGAAACATCTGTCCTCACACTGTTACTTATTTCAAAAATCTCCTTGACTGTACTTCAAAATGTTACTTACCTTTTTATGTTTCATATAGGTAATTACCATCACACAAACATACCTTTTGTCTCTTGTGGCAAATTCATGCACATATTAGTCTCAATATTTCACTAGTGTTCATTCTGGTGAACATCAGTGTAATCATTAACATCTAACTATTTAATTGTTTGACAACTTACTTTATTTCTTTATAAAATGGGAAGTTGATCTACGCCTAAGAATGATTATATAATGTTAAAAGATTCATCCAACTACAAAAAAGGATATGAAAATATTCTCTTCTTTTTTTTTTAAGATTTTATTTATTTATTTGACAGAGAGAGGCAGAGAGGCAGGCAGAGAGAGGGGGAAGCAGGCTCTCCGCTGAGCAGAGAGCTCGATGCAGGGCTCGATTCCAGGACTCTGGGACCATGACAAGAGCTGAAGGCAGAGGCTTTAACCCACTGAGCCACCCAGGCACCCCTGAAAATATTCTCTTCTAAGTCAATTCCAGAAACCATCGATTTCTTAGTATGGCAAAGAAGACAACAACAAGAAGTATTGAAAAACAAACACTACTGGAGTTTTTACTTACTGTTTTTTTTTGTTTGTTTTGTTTGTTTGTTTGCTTATTTGTTGTTTTAAATTCCAACTGTCTTTTAAATGTGTACCAAATATTAACAAACAGCTTCAAGATAAATAAAAGATCCAGATACACAGGATGATGTGATAAGGTGGGAACAAAAAGACTCAAAATATAATATTAGCTAAATGAACAAAGAAGCTGAGATCACATGTTCTAACATGTTCGAAGTGAGGCAGATGAAACAGTCTCTGAAAAATGGATTTGGGACTTACAATATCTGTGAAGTGATGGATATGTAAAATATTGGGATCTTCCTGGCTTGCTTTATAATTCTCACATACTGTCTCTGAGACTTACTTAACACTCTATTGAAGTTTTAATGACTAGATAGAATTTGTATTCTTTATGCCTCTTTCTGTAATTTTGTTCTGAGATGGCACTAGCAGGAAATGTGTGATTTTCAATATAGTGGATACTCCTAGTTGTAGAGTGTTGATTTATGACAAAATGTGAGGGTCAGTTTTACATGTCACTTGAATTCATGACAGTGTATTATTACCAAAATCCTAGTCTAGGTTCAAATGCTCAAGTTTATTATTTTTCTATTCCTGTTACCTAAGTTGATTTTCCTTTACTATTTAATGGCACAGTGAAACAGATCTTTCCCCCACATGACCTAGTTGATAAATGTCAGAGAAGCAGGGGAAAATAAGGTTCCCTATGAGAAATAATCAAGCAAAAATTAAACAGATAATGTCATGCAAAATAGATTAGGTGTATCAAATGAGTGGTAGAACCCACCAAAAGTGGCTTCAAAGATGCTTATTAGGATAAGGACAAAACAAACTGAAGATATCTTAGCTGGTATTCAGGAGTGTTGTTGTTAGTAGCAATATAAAGTTCATAATATTTAAACTAATAAATTTGGATGTGGAATCAATAAGAGGTGTTTTAATATCATTGGGAACAAAAATTTTTAAAGGCACTTTTTCTGACATATTACCCATGTCTGTGTTGATTAGGTCCCTAGCCTTCGGTACTGTCTCTTGTTCTTTTGTTTGTGGTGATTTTTTCCGCCTTGTCATTTTGTCCAGATAAGAGGATATGAAGGAGCAAATAAACTACTAAAAGGGTGGCAAAGACCCCGGAAAAATGCGCTTTAACCAAATGAGAAGAGACCCCAAATTGTGGGGGGGAGAAAGGGGATAAAACAGCTTCTGAAAAAAAAAAAAAAAAAAGAAAGAAAAAAATTTAAAAAATAAAACAAATAAAAAAATACAAAAAAGAAAGAAAAAATATATATATTTAGATGAACTAGTCAGTTGCTGCGGGGAGGTGGGATTGGGGGAGGGGGAGCGGGCTATGGACATTGGGGAGGGGAAGCGAACCATAAGAGACTATGGACTCTGAAAAACAACCTGAGGGTTTTGAAGGGTCAGGGGTGGGAGGTTGGGGCAACCTGAGGGTTTTGAAGGGTCAGGGGTGGGAGGTTGGGGGAACAGGTGGTGGGTAATGGAGAGGGCACGTTTTGCATGGAGCACTGGGTGTTGTGCAAAAAGAATGAATACTGTTACGCTGAAAAAAATAAAATGAGAAAAAAAAAATTTTTAAAGGCAAGAGAAAAGAAATTAAAAATATAAATTTAAAACAATTAAGTAAATTTCTGGTAATCTTAAATTTGAGTCAAAATATTGATACAAACTAAAATTTATTTTTCTTTCCAAAATAATATTATCAAAGTCTATGCCCTGAAAAGACCTGAAAGATATGACAAACCCATAATAATAAATACCCTTAATATTCCAAGTGTGCCTTCAAATATCAACCTCAACAAAAAGAAATCTTGGGGGCACCTGGTTGGATCAGTCAGAAGAGATGCAGCTCTTGATCTCAGGGTTATGAGATTGAGACCCACTATTGGCTGTAGAGATTACATAAAGAAACAAACAAACTTTAAAAATAAATAAATAAATAAGAAATGTGGTGATATAAGCTTCATGATGATAGTCTAAGTCATTTCTTTTTTCCTCTTCCCTATTATCTGCAACGAATCAGACATCCATAACTGAAAAAAATTGCCTCTGAACAGCATATCAGGTCACCAAGAAATCTACATATCTGTGTACCCAAAAGTGAGTGGATTGGGCCATAGAAGAGTCAGTGGTGACAGAGAAGGTGTTAAGTTCAGCAGTGGGACAGTGCCACCATTCTGACATAGGAGGTCTTCCCAAATACACAGTCTGCGCATAGAGAGACCGACCTGTTGTTGTGTCTGAGCAGAGGCCATAGTGACTGGGGTCATGAAAAGGTAAAGGAAATAGGCAGACAAAAACGTCTGAAGGAAAGTGTCTATTTTAGGACTATTTTATCTGTGTATGTGTGTATGTGTGTGTGTGTGTGTGTGTGTGTGTGTGTGGTTTTGGTTTTAGTTTTGGTTTTTCTGTAAGTGTCTTCTGCTGTCTGCCCCAGGATTCTGGACCATGGGCTTCTTGGACCCCTGCCCCCCACCACTACCACTGGAGGATTCCCCAACAGCATACCTAAAGCCCCAGGTGTTAAGTACACGACTCCTTCTACTCTGCTGGAACACTTTTATTAACACTGTTTGTTTGTTGTTTGTTTGTTTTATTTGTTTGTTGACATACTCTTACTCCCAAACTTAACTTTCAGTCAGCCTTGGTAAGAAAAATCAAAAAGTTTGACTCTGGCACTCCATTCTAGGAAACAAAAGGAAGATATATAACTACCAATCTGTTGAATTGTTAAAATCAATGTAAGCAAATCTTTGCCTAAATAAGAGGGGTGCTGCTACTTTAAATGTGATGGAAGAGACACATTTCATCCAATGCCATGAAAAATTGTGGTAATATGTCATCAAAAAATGAAAAAAAAATAATTTTCTAACAACCAAACCCAAAGATAGAGAATATTGTGATCTGATAAAGAATTCAAAATAGCTCTTATGAAGAAATGCAGTGAACTACAAGAAAACTCACAAAGGCAACACAATAATCTCAGGAATAGAATTAATTAAAAGAAAGAGTACTTTACTAAAGAGACTGAGATTCTAAAAAAAGAATGAAACAAAAATTCTGGAACTAAAGAACTCAACAAATGAGATAAAGAATGCAATGGAAAACATTGGAAATACAGAAGATCCGATGAAAGAGAGAATTAGTGAGCTGGAAGATAGGATTCGAGAAATGATCCTGGTGGAAGAAGAGAGAAAATTAAGACTTAAAAGAAGTAGGGTGCCTGGGTGGCTCAGTGGGTTAAGCCTCTGCCTTCAGCTCAGGTCATGGTCTCAGGGTTCTGGGATCAAGTCCTGCATTGGGCTCTCTGCTCCACAGGGAGCCTGCTTCCCCCCTCTCTGTCTGCCTCTCTGCCTACTTGTAATCTCTCTCTCTGTCAAATAAATAAAATATTAAAAAAAAAGTAAAGAAACCCTATGAGAAGTAAAGAAGTAAAGAAACCCTGTTTAAAAAGCCAATATATTGGGACGCCTAGGTGGCTTAGTCGTTAAGTGTCTGCCCTCAGCTCAGGTCATGATCCCAGGGTCCTGGGATCAAGCCCCTCATTGGGCTGTCGGCTCAGCAGGGGGCCTGCTTCTCCATCTCCCACTTGTGTTCCCTCCCTCAGTGTGTCTCTCTGTCAAATAAATAAATAAATAAATAATCTTAAAAAAAAAAAAAGAGCCAACATAAAAACAATGAATATTCAAGAAGAAGAAATGGAGAAGAGGCAGTTTATTTAAAGAAATAATAGCCCAGAACATCCCAAACCTGGAGAAGGAATTGGATATGCAAGTCCATGAAGCTAATAAAACACCTTATTATCTTGATGCAAAAAGACCCACTCCAAGACATATTATATTCAAACTGTTAAAAGTCAATGATAAAGAAAGAATTTTAAAGGCAGCCAAAAGAAAAAAGACAATAATCTACAAAAGAACACCCTTTAGGCTACCAGCAGATTTCTCAGGAAAAACTCTAAAGGCCAAGAAAAAGCAAAATCACATATTCAAAATATTGAAAGATAAAAACGACTAGCCAAGAATACTCTATCCAGTAAAGTTATCCTTCATATGTGAAAGAAAAATAAAGGCTTTCCCAGACAAACAAAAATAAGGAAGTGTACAACCACCAGATCTGTCCCATGAAAAATGCTGAAAGAAGTTCTTCAAGCTAAGACATAAAGATAAAAATACACAAAAGGTGATAAATTGTCATAATTAGAAAACTGCAACTCTTTTTAGAATAGTATATTAAGCTCTTAATTATAGCATAAAAACTAAAGCAGAAGCACATTAAAAACAACTCTAAGCTACTACAATTTGGTAACAAAATCAGCATTAAAAAGATGATTTGTGACATCAGAAGTATAAAAGGACAAAAGTAAAAGGATGAAAACTTTATAAGCAAATGAAAATAATTGCTATCAACAGTAAAGGGACTATTTTATCTGTGTTTTTTTTTTCTGTAAACTTCAAGATAACTACAAAGCAAAAATCTAGAGCAGAGGCATAAAAGCATAAAAAGGAGGAAATTTTCAACATTTTGAGGAACCTCCATGCTGTTTTCCAGAGTGGTTGCATCAGCTTGCATTCCCACCAACAGTGGAGGAGGGTTCCCCTTTCTCCGCATCCTCACCAACATCTGTCATTTCCTGACTTGTTAATTTTAGCCATTCTGACTGGTGTGAGGTGATATCTCATTGTGGTTTTGATTTGTATTTCCCTGATGCCGAGTGACGTGGAGCACTTTTTCATGTGTCTGTTGGCCATCTGGATGTCTTCTTTGCAGTAATGTCTGTACATGTCCTCTGCCCATTTCTTGATTGGATTGTTTGTTCTTTGGGTGTTGAGTTTGCTAAGTTCCTTATAGATTTTGGATACTAGCCCTTTATCTGATATGTCGTTTGCAAATATCTTCTCCCATTCTGTCAGTTGTCTTTTGGTTTTGTTAACTGTTTCCTTTGCTGTGCAAAAGCTTTTGATCTTGATGAAATCCCAATAGTTCATTTTTGCCCTTGCTTCCCTTGCCTTTGCCGTTGTTCCTAGGAAGATGTTGCTGCGGCGGAGGTCGAAGAGGTTGCTGCCTGCGTTCTCCTCAAGGATTTTGATGGATTCCTTTCTCACATTGAGGTCCTTCATCCATTTGGAGTCTATTTTTGTGTGTGGTGTAAGGAAGTGGTCCAATTTCATTTTTCTGCATGTGGTTGTCCAATTTTCCCAGCACCATTTATTGAAGAGGCTGTCTTTTTTTCCATTGGACATTCTTTCCTGCTTTGTCGAAGATTAGTTGACCATAGAGTTGAGGGTCTATTTCTGGGCTCTCTATTCTGTTCCATTGATCTATGTGTCTGTTTTTGTGTCAGTACCAGGCTGTCTTGATGACGACAGCTTTGTAATAGAGCTTGAAGTCCGGAATTGTGATGCCACCAACTTTGCCTTTCTTTTTCAATATTCCTTTGGCTATTCGAGGTCTTTTCTGGTTCCATATAAATTTTAGGATTATTTGTTCCATTTCTTTGAAAAAAATGGATGGTATTTGAACAAATCACTATGGAAAAGCAGCAAATTACAAAGGTAGATGAAACAGAATTAGAAATAAACAATGGAGAGAAAAATAATCAGAAGGTCGAAGATAAAATGGTAATAGTAAATATTTACAGATCAGCAATCACCCTATGTAAATGGATTGAATTCACTAATTAAAAGGCACAGATTGGCTGGATGGATTAAAAAACAAACAGGGGTGCCTGGGTGACTCAGTGGATTAAAGCTCCTGCCGTCAGCTCAAGTCATGATCCTAGGGTCCTGGGATCAAGCCCTGCCTCGGGCTCTCTGCTCAGCAGAGAACCTGCTTCCCTCTCTCTCTCTGCCTGCCTCTCTGGCTACTTGTGATCTCTTTCTCTCTCTCTCTCTCTCTGTGTCAAATAAATAAATAAAATCTTTTAAAAAATAAAATAAAATAAAAAATAAAAACAAAAATAAAAATAAAAAACAAAAAAAAATAACAAAAAACAAACACACACAAACAAGATCCAACTAATTCTGTCTACAGGAGACTTATCTCAGCTTTGCAGACAAAACCTAGGCTCAAAGTGAAAGGAAGGAAAATGAAATTTCATGTAAATAGTATCCAAAAGAAGGCAGGTATAGCCATAGTTATGTCAGATAAAATGGGCTTCAAGCCCAAATAGATAACAAGAAACAAAGAGGTTCACTATACAATGATGAAAGGGTCAGTACATCATGAAAATAAAGAATTATAAATATATATGCTCCTGGGCACCTGGGTGGCTCAGTTGTTTGGGTGACTGCCTTCAGCTCAGTTCATGATCCTGGAGTCCCAGGATCAAGTCCCTGCATCAGGCTCTCCACTCAGCAGGGAGTGTGCTTCTCCCTATGATCCTCCCCCCTCATGCTCTCTCTCTCTCAAATAAGTAAATAAATTTTATATATATATATATATGTGTGTGTGTGTGTGTGTGTGTATATATAATTTGTGTGTGTATATATATATACACACACACACATACACATATTCCCAACATCTGAGCACCAAAATAATATTAAACAAATACAAAACAAAATAATTATTAAACAAATAATAATAGCTCTTAAAGGAGAGCTAGACAATAATACAATAATAGTAAAAGACTTTACTACCCCATTATCAACAAGCAACAGATGTCTTGACAAAAAAAATCAAGAACATGTTGGGATTGGTCCATACTTTAGAACAAATAGACTTAACATACATATACAAGGCATTCCATCCAGTAGCAGCAGCATACACATTCTTCTCAAGGGCACCTGACACTTAGCAAATTTAAGATTGAAATATACTATCTTCTCTGACCACAACGGCATGAAACTAGAAATCAACAAGAGGAAAGTGAGAATATCTAAAAATATGTGGAAACTGACTACAAACTTCTAAATAACCACTGGGTCAAAGAAGAAGTCAAACAGGAAGTTAAAAATTATCTTACGACAAATGAAAATCGTAATACAACATATCAAATATTGTGGGATGCAGCAAAAGCAGTTCTAAGAGGAAATTTTATAGCAGTAAATGCATGTATTAAGAATCAGAACATCCTGAGTGCCTGGGTGGCTCAGTGGGTTAAAGCCTCCACCTTTGGCTCAGGTCATGATCCCAGGGTCCTGGGATCGAGCCTCACATTGGGCTCCCTGCTCAGCGGAGAGCCTGCTTCCTCCTCTCTCTCTCTCTCTCTCTCTGCCTACTTGTGATCTCTATCTGTCAAATGAATAAATAAAATCTTAAAAAAAAAAGAATCAGAACATCCTGACTTTACACTTTGAAGAACTAAAAAAAGAAGAACCATGCTATTGCTCATGTGGAACATAAGCAGTAGCACACAGGATCATAGGGGAGGGGAGGGAAATCTGAAGGGGAAGAAATCAGAGAGGGAGATGAACCATGAGAGACTATGGACCACAGGAAACAAACTGAGGGTTTCAGAGGGGAGGGAGTAACAGAGTGATGGATATTGAGGAGGACACGTCTTGTGATAAGCACTGGGTGTTAAACGTAACTAATGAAGCACTGAACACTACATCAAAAACTCATGATATATTATACATGATATATATATATAATATTATACATATATATAAAACTGAACATTAAAAAAGAACCAATAAAGCCCAAAATTGTCAAAAGGAAAGAAACAATAAAAATTAGAACAGAAATAAAATAGCAGAAAATAATGAAAAGAACCAACAAAACTAAGGGCTGGAACTCTGGGAGTATAAACAAAATTGATTAACCTTTAGCTAGACTAAGAATAAAAAAGAAAAGACTCAGGGCGCCTGGGTGGCTCAGGGGGTTAAAGCCTCTGAGCCTTTGGCTCAGGTCATGATCTCAGGGTCCTGGGATCGAGCCCCGCATCGGGCTCTCTGCTCAGTGGGGAGCCTGCTTCCCTTCCTCTCTCTCTCTGCCTGCATCTCTGCCTACTTGTGATCTCTGTCAAATAAATAAAATCTTAAAAAAAGAGAGAGAGAAAAGACTCAACTTATAAAATTGAAAATGAAAGAGAAGACATTACAACTAATAGTATGTTAATACATAGAATCGTAAGAGACTACTATGAATACATTTCTAGAAGCACACAACCTACTAAGACTGAATCACAAAGAAATAGAAAATCTAAACCAATAACAAGAAATAGAATCAGTATTAAAACATACAAACTTCCCAATAGAGAAAACTCCAGAACAAGGCATCTTCACTGGAGAATTCTACCAAATGCTTAAATAATAATTAACATCAATTTTTCTCAAACTCTTCCAATATATTAAAGAGGAGGAACACTTCCAAACCTTGGCACCAAAATCAGATTAAAATATCCTGAGAAAACTATAGACCAATACCTTTAATGAATATAGGTGGAAAATTCTCAACAAAATATTAGTAAACCAAATTCAACAATACATTAGAAATGATCAAATGCGATTTATCTCTGGGGTAGAAGAATGGTTCAATACACGCAAATCAATAAATGTAATGCATCATGTCAATAAAATGACAGATTAAAATCATCTCAATAGACACAAAAAAAGAATTTGACAAAATACAACATCCTTCTGCAATAAAGCCCTTAACAGATTGGGTGTAGAAGGAACATACCTCAACACAGTAAAGGCCGTATATGACAAACCCATAGCTAACATTTTACTCAGTAGAAAAAAATTGAAAGCATTTCCTCCAAAATCAGAAACAAGACAGATGCCCACTCCTACCATTTCTATTTAATATAGTACTGGAAGTCTTAGTTAGAGCAATTAGGCAAGAATTCAGAATAAAAGAAATAAAAGACATCCAAATCAGAAAGGAAGAATAAAATTGTCACTACTTGCTAACAACTTGGACTTTTAATTAGTAAATCCCAGAGTCAGGCAAAAAAACAGTCAGAATTAATCAGTGATTTCAGTAGAGTGGAAATATACAAAATTAACTTATAGAAATCAGTGGCATTCTTTTACATTAACAATGAAACATCAGAAAAGAAAGCAAAAATGTATTCCATTCACAATAGCATCAAAAACAATAAGATACTTAGAAATAAATTTAACCAAGGAAGTGAAAGATCTGTACATGAAAACTGTAAAACTTTTCTGAAAGAAATCAATGAAATGGGAAGATATCTCATGTTCACGGATTGTTGGAATTAATTTTTTTTTCCATTTGTAATGAAATGGGTGGACCTAGAGTGTACTATACTAAGCAAAATAGGTCAGCCAGAGAAAGACAAATACCACATGATTTCACTCATATGTGGAATTTAAGAAACAAAATAGATGAACCTATTGGGAGGAAAATAAAAAAGAGGGAAGTAGGGGCACCTGGGTGACTCAGTAAGTTAAGAGTCTACCTTCAGCTCAGGTCATGATCCCAGGTTCCCAGGATTGAGCCCTGCTTGGGCTCCCTGTTCAGTGGGGAATCTGCTTCTCCCTCTTCCTCTGCCTCTCCCTCTGCCACTTGTGTGCTCTCTCTCAAATAAATAAGCAAAAATCTTAAAAATAAATAAATAAAAAGAAGAAGAAGAAGCAAAACCATAAGACACTCTTAACTATAGAGAATAAAGTGACGGTTGCAGGGGGAGGGGGTGGGGGATGGTTACATAGGTGACAGGTATTAAGGGGGCACTTGTGATGAGCACTGTGTGTTATATGCAAGGTTTGAATTGCTTAAATCTACTCTTGAAACCAAACCAAACCAGACAAAACAAAAACAGAATATTTTTGAAATAGCCATACTACCCAAGGCCATTTACAGACTCAATGCAATCCCGATCAAAATGCTAAAGGTATTTCTCACAGAAATAGAAGAAACCTTCCTAATATTTGTGAGAAACTATAGAAGACCCCAGATAGCCAAAACAATCCTGAGAAAAAAATGAACAAAGCTGGAGGTATCCTGATTTCAAACTATACTACAAAGCCATAATAATGAAAACAACACAGTACTAGTACAAAAAATACAAACATATATCATTGGAACAGAATAAAAAGCCCAGAGGCGCCTGGGTGGCTCAGTGGGTTAAGCCGCTGCCTTTGGCTTGGGTCATGATCTCAGGGTCCTGGGATCGAGTCCTGCATCAGGCTCTCTGCTCAGTGGGGGGCCTGCTTCCCTCTCTCTCTCTCTCTCTCTCTCTGCCTGCCTCTCTGCCTACTTGTGATCTCTCTCTGCCAAATAAATGAATAAAATCTTAAAAAAAAAAAAAGAATAAAAATCCCAGAATTAAGTCCCAGCACATAGGTCAAATAATACTGAAGAAGAAGCCAAGAATATCTAGGGGGGAAAGATAGTCGTTTCAACAAATGTGCTGGAAAAACTGGAGAAAAGCATGTAGCACAATTGAATTCAACCCTTGTCTTGCCCCACTCACAAATTAACTCAAAATGAATGAAAGACTTAAACATAAGACCCTATATCATAAAACTCCTAGCAAAAAATGTAAAGAAGTTCATCAATATTGGTCTTGACGACAATTTTTTGGAGATGATGCTCAGAGCAGAAACAACAAAAGCAAAAGTCAAGAAATGGGACTACATCAAACTGAAAAGCTCTGCACAGCAAAAGAAACAACAAAATGAAATGGCAGCCTACAGAATTAGAGAGAAACTTTGCAAAACATATACTGAATAAAAATTAATATCTAAAATATATGAGAACTAACACAGTTTCAAAACAGTGACAAAACTAACAATCTGATTTACAAAAAAGAATAGAAGAATTAAGTAGACATTTTTTGAAAAAGGATATCAAATAGTCAACAGATCCATGAAATGATATTTAGCACTACTAATCATCAGGAAATTGCAAATCATAAAACTACAATGAGGTATTATCTCATACCTGCTAGATCATCAAGAAGACAAAAGACAATGGGTGCTGATAAGAATGTGATGAAAAGGGTATCTTCACACACTGCTGGTGGGAATGTAAAATGCTCTAATAACTAAGGAAAACAATATGGAGTTTTCTCAAAAGATTTAAAAATAAATCTACCTTATGATCTTGCAAGTCCACTTCAAGTGTATATATCCAAAGGAAATGAAAACAGGATTTCAATGGCATATATGCACACCCATGTTTATCACAGCATTATTCACAATAATCAAGATAAGAAACTACTGAAATGCTTATCAACAGATGAATGGATAAAACATGTGGTACGTGTACATAGTGGAATATTCTCAAGACATGAAAAAGGAAGATAGCTTTTCATAACCAACAACATGGAAGGACCTTGAGCATGTTATGCTAAGTGAGTCAGAGAAAGAAAAACATATACTGCATGATATCACTTGTACGTGGAATCTTAAAAAGTTAAATTGTAAAGTAAAATGGTGATTCCCAGTGGATGGGGTAGAAGAATAAGAGTGTGTTGTTTACGGGTACAGACAAGTAATAAGTAGTGAATAAGCCATGGAAATCTAATGCACAGTATAATTAATATAGAAAATAATATTCTACTATAATGATGTGATAAATATCACAACTTGCCAGTCATAATATATTAATGCATCAAAGCAAGTAACATGCTGTACACCTTAAAACTTACACAATGTTTTAAGTCAAATTTATTCCTAGATCTTATAGGAAGAGAAGCAAAGAGCATAAACCATTTTTGATACTATTTTTTCTGATCTTGACCAATTAATATATATTTAATTGTAGTTATTTTGAGAGGAACAAAAATAAAGGAATCCCAAGGAAGATTCTCCCCACCATCACCAAAATAAGAGATATTACATAATGTTTAATTCTAAGACTGAGAAAGAAATATATAAGATCTTGATCAAATATAATCATGTCAACAAGACACATCAGACTTCCATTTTTGGTCCAACATGACAAGAGCTTGGAAAAAGTTGAACAAACAAAATCAACAACTATATTCAGATCCCACAGGGAACTGAGTCACAGGAGAAGTTGCTACTCTGACAAATGGAGTGTCAAACAGATAGGGAGCATCACAGCCTTCTGACAGCAGAAGGCTCCTAATGGCGCTAATACTGGTGAGAAATCATTACCAAGGAACCCAGGAGCCATTCTGTGAACTGCCTTGAAAGCAAAACACTTCAGAAGGGCCCTGTCTTTAAGGGCCTTCACACATTGTTGTGAGTTTCTACCTTATGAGAGCAACCAGGTTCTGGGGGTGAAGATTGAAGAAAAATCCCCTTGTTCTTATGCCTTCAGGAAGAAAAGGTGGGAAATGACCATTTTGAAGTATTCCCAGAATATTCTTTCCCTAACCAAAGGACTGCTGTGGAAAGAAGCTATTTTATCAGAGTCTAACTGACTTGGAAGAAGGGAAACACCCAGATTGACCCCCACCTGTGGCCTTTAATGTGGGAGAGGGAAATACCCAACCCCAGCCCCCTGGACTTCCCATCTCAACTGCGTGGAGAGAAGGGGGGAATAAAACCAAAGTATTTGTCAAGGTCATGCACAAGGACATGGGCTCATGAAAACATTGCAACTTGTTAAAAGATAAACTGAGGTGTAACCAAAAAATAATAAATTTAAAAAACAAAGTTTATGTGACCAAAACAAACAAACAAACAAACGAAAACAAACAAAAAAAACCCCCACGTCCATTCTGATTCAGCAGCACCAGACCAGAATTGATGAGGAGTTTGGGGAGAGACTTCACGGAGAAAAGGTGGAAGAAAAGTAAGGAAATTATTGACTTGCTCTAGCTGAAAGCCTAGTTGGCAGATTTGTGCTCAGTTATCCTTAGGTTTCAATTTTGTCATTTATAGGTTAAGATTTGGTTGGCCTAGACATTGGGGACACTGAAGTCTACTGGCCCCTTGTTTAATTAGTTCAAATCTAATCATTTCAGTTGCCTGAGAAATCAAACACATACCTGCTCAACATGGGCAAGAAAACCATTAAACCATTATCAGTTATCTTCAGAGGCTCATTTATTTTTTTTTATTTTAAATATTTTATTTATTTATTTGTCAGAGAGGAGAGAGAGTGCACACAAGCAGGCAGAGAGGCAGGCAGAGGTGGAGAGAGAAGCAGGCTCCCTGCGGAGCAAGGAGCCCATGCGGAGCTTCATCCCAGGACCCTGGGATCATGACCCGCACTGAAGGCAGCGGCTTAGCCCACTGAGCCACCCAGGCGTCCTTCAGAGGCTCATTTAAAAAAATACTTTGTTTCTTAATAATTTCATTCATATGTTTACAGTGAAGTGACAATTTGAAACACTGACACTAGGTGAAGCCATAGAGGAGGCTAAATCAGCATTTCAGCCCTGACTCTGCAGTGTCCGTTGGGTTAAATATCCTGGCCTATTCAGGAGTCCGTTTTCTCGTTTGTAATGAGGCTATAATGCCAACTTCCTAGTGGTCTTTGTATTCATTTCCTCTGGATGCTATAACAAATTACCACAAAGTTGGTGGCTGTAAACAACAGTTTTACAGTTCTGGAAGTCTGAAGTCTAAAACGGGGTCACTGGGCTCAAAAACCAAGGCATTTTCCAGGCTATATCCTCCTGGAGACTACAAGGGAATGTCCATTCCCGTGTCCTTTCTAGCTTCTGAATGCTGCTTGCATTCCTAATTTTATGCCGCCTCCCTCTGTCTTCAAAGCCAGAAATGGTTGGTCAAGTCTTTCTTGTGCTGCATCACTCTGATGTTGACTCTTCTGCATCCCTTTTTCACTTTTAAGGACAGTTGTGATTCCACTGACCCACCTAGATAATCCAACATTATATCCCCACCTCCCGGTCTTTAACTTAATCATATCTGCACATTCCCTTTTACCGCATAACCTAACATATTCACAGGTTTCAGGCGCTAGGACACAGACATCTTTGGGGCCATTACCCTATTCTCCCTGCTACAGTATTGTGGGTAATTTATAAGAGGAAATGTGTATAAAGTTTAAAATCATGTTTCCAAAAAATGATTCCATTTCTTCTTTCTTGATCTTGTTCCTCTCCTCCCTCCTCCCCTCTCTCCTCCCCTCCTCTTTCCCCTTCTTCTCCTCCTCTTCCTCCTCCTTCTCCCCCTCTCCCATTTTATGGCACTATGTATCTTTAAATTGATTTCCACATCTTTCATTTGAGGATCTAATCTGATTTTCATTTGCTGTATTTTCCTCCTTTCTTCTCATATTATTTCCTGCCTTCTCCCTTTCAATATTTATTTTATCATCCTGGAGTTTTACAAAAACTAATCCTGTTTGACAGTCAATTTCTGCCTGCTATTCCCTCATGATTGACTATTTATATCTTCTTGCTATATTCTCCCATCATCCACATGCTTTCTATTTGCCTTTGCTCTGTCACCTCTTAGGATGCATCATTTATGAACCATTTTCTTGAGTGTTTTGACAATTATGTTACCTCTAGATGAGCAGTTTTCCTCTTGAGATACTAAATACATTGACACTTCACACTTGTGCAAAATGCAAGATACTTCCTTGTTGCTCTGCTTTAAGGGCAATGTTTCATGGTAGGTTTTCACATTCTAATGCTTCTCTCATGTATTTGGAGAACTATTAATGGGAAAGAGTTTCGTCACTCTGTATCTGACCAGAACAGCAAAGCAGAACTTTACCAAAGTGTCTAGTGAGCAAGATCAACACAATTAATATAAGTAACCTAGTGCACAAAATGATGTTAAAGTGAGGTTGAACTCTAGAAGTGCATCACTTAATATTGCTTTCAAGGATTGTGAAAATGACTGTGTTCCCTCTGATTCATCATTAACCATTAATAGTAGTAATTGAGACATGCTAGAGATAGGTATAGTCTAGAGAAATGTATTAATTACTAAAACTGTTTAAAATGACCAATAATATATTATGTTGTAATATAAACAAAATCTAAGTCTAATTAATGCCAAGAATCCAAACAAAACCAGAAAATGTCTAACAAATATTCAACAATTGGTCAAGTAAATATGTGGAACTATCTGGTTAATTTATTTTTTTAAATTTTTTAATTTAATAATTATTTAATAATTATTTTTTAAATTCTATCTCAATATTTATCATTATGGAAATACACTATTCAAAAAATTAATTGCTTTTGTCCCTTTGCATTTGCCCTTTGCTGCCTGAGTGATATTCCACCCAGACAGAATATTATAATTACCCTGTGATAATACATATTTTCTTGGTAAAGACAGAAGTCATCAGCCCTCCATTAGCAGTATACACAAAGAGCACTAGTCAAAATCATACATGTGTAGTGCATAATATTAAAAATAAATAAAAATAGATGACGCTGATCTTGTTTGACCAGAAGTCAAAAGCATCACTGCCATTTCTTTGTAAGGCCCTGAATTAAACTTTAGTGCTCTGGAGCAATTACTTTTGCAATATGATAGTAAGTTTCAAATGTCATACTTGAAATTTGATTCTCAGTGACTGGAGCTTCCTTCACTTGGACCAAGCCAATCTAGCCAAGACTGGACCATACAAAATACATTTACAACAGCAGTCTCTAGTTCTAATAGCGAATGTCAAATGTCATGAGAAATTGAAATTTCAAATATAAAACTTGACTTAGATTAACACATCCAACTGAATTTTAGGACATATGATTTCCCAAAATATGAAAAAATATTAGCTTGTGAGGTGTTGAGTCCTGATAGGAGGAACTAGAAAATATGGACAAAATTGGAGTACTCTAAACTCACAGATGAGTGACAGGAAAAATGAAACAAACTCCCTAACCTAGGGTGAGGTTTGTAGGAGGATTAGATACATATAACCCACCAGGATACTGCCTTGTCTGGTGCCTGGACCAAAGAGTTGACATGTGGAAGGGTTTTGGCAGTAAGAGGAGAAAGGAAAGAGGAAATGTCAACCACTTCTCATCCCTGAACTTAGATGGTGGTATTCAAGGCATGAAAGCATGCTTCAGAGGAACATGGCAATCATCTCAACATTCTCTAGGTTCGAGGCTATGACACTGATTCATGCATAGATAATGAACCAACGCTCTACAGAAAGTGATGATGGAACTGGTCACACAGTTCAATGAGACCAAGAAGTCAAATAGAAAATCCAGAAAAGAACGGCTTTTAGTGAAATGTGCTAGAAATTCCTTTGACCTTGAAGAGACAACCAGCAAAGACAACTATTCCAGTGAATCTTCCTGTGAGCCTGATTATGGGATGTCATAGAATTCTGTGCTATGGAATCATGAGGGCCCTATTGCTAGTATGTCCTGGAAAACTGCGATTGCAAAAGTAATAAGCACTATTCAAAACACATTATATCTTTTACATTGTGCAAATGACTTGACATTGTCTAATTTAATAAAGCAATTGTACAAAAAGAATACTCTTTACAGATGAGAAAAGTGAGGCATGGAAAGGTCAAGTCTTTTGTGTAAACTTACTAAACTAAAAGCTAAGCAGGCATTCAAGCCAAAATATGTCTGATTTCATCACTGTTCTGTTAAACACAGCAATTCAAAAAACAGATTAGGCTGAGAGACAGATATAGCAACACTTCTTTAAAAGTCCTCTAGCTCTGAGAACATACATCACTAATTAATAAATGAGCAATGTATCTTAGTTTCAATATTTATGACATAAAAGTAACAAACTATCATTTTTATCTCTAGGTTAATATTTTCTAAAGCTCATTTGCAATTGAAAATAATATAAAGTGTCAGGTCCTGGCAAAACTTAATCCCGCCCTCTGAAATGCAGGATGGTGTGTTATATAAGTGTGAATTTTCATATAAATTCTATTATATATGCAAAATCATGCAAAAAAGGACTTGAGTCATAATGAGGATACTGGCAGTAGTTGAAAGTTGAAGTGGGAGACAGGACTTCAAGATTATTTTATCCTTTTCTCCCTTTGTATGTGAATCTATGCTTCTACTTCCGATTGTACAGGAATCAATCAGAAAGTTCCTTCCACCTTGTCTCTCACTCTTCACTTTTTCCCTAGTTTCTTTAAATTTGATTTATCAAATTGTTTCCTCTCCCGTTCTTCTCCAAGAGAGGAAGGTCATAGGAGAATGCATATATTGCAATTCTTTGTTTTTCCTCTTCAAGTCTTAATGGAGAGAAATAGTGACTTATTTGTATTGCTAATTAGCACATACAGTGCTACACAAAACTTTAAGATGGTGAGAATATCACCATCATTTCTTTTTTCACTTCATTCTTTTATATATTCTTAGATGAGATACCTACTAAAATATGTAAAAGTTCTGTTTGGCAACTTCGTATTTTATATAAAGAATCTTTGTTGTAACAAAGTTAATTAACTTAATTGATTTAATTTCCTTAAAATAATAGTCTCAAGACATCCAAATAACTTTATTGACTTAAAAAGAGTTTTGTAAATTAAAGCACAATTGTCAATTGACATAAAATTGAGTAAGTGGTTAATTCATGGAAATTAACTGTTTAAGCTAATGAATTGTAAAACTGTATTAGTGCTGTCTTGATCATCATAAATGAATTATTCTGTTATCTGTTAAGCTTAGGAAGAAAACAATTATAGGACTCTTTCCAATCCTATTAAGTAAACCAAGGACTCCTTTTCTTTTGTAGTCCACTTAATTTGTATGTTTAAGAAAACTATTAGAGAAGCTGCTGTGCTTTGGGAAAATCAATATGCTCCTAAGGTTGGTATTTTTCAGCATTTTCTTTAGTTGATGATTTATAAGGTGCCAGAAATACTAATGGAATCTTTAACTCTTTGTCAGGTCTCTACTTTCTCTAATTATCTGGATTTTAATTATGAGCAAATAATATACAAATTAAATAATACTTTTGGAAATTTTATAAGTGTATTATGGTGTCAGAGAGTTCATTCTAGTCAATCTAGAATGGAGTAGAGATTGTGAAAAAATCATCACTAAATTTAATGGCTGTTTGGCATTTAAATCAACATAAGTGTAATATCTCACAGAACTCAAAATATGATGTAAAATGAAATTTCAAATTTAAAAATCTGCTAAACAAAATTTAAAAATTCAAATGCAATACTTCACTAAAGTTATAATTAATAAAAAAAAATTCCGGAACAATATAAAACCATCACTTTTCATATCTGCTCAAGTACAAGTGGTACTTACTATATAATGTTAATATTCAAACTAAGTTTACCAATGGTGTTTTTTGCAGAACTGGAAGAAATTATCTTAAAATATGTATAGACCCACAAAAGACCCTAAATAGCCAAAAGTATCTTGAAAAAGAAGAACAAAGTTGGAGGCATCACAATTCCAGATTTTAACTTATACTACAAAGGTGTAGTAATCAAAAGAGTATGTTACCAGCCTAAAAATAGACACACAGTGGGGCCTCTGGGTGGCTCAGTGGGTTAAAGCCTCTGCCTTCAGCTCAGGTCATGATCCCAGGGTCCTGGGATAGAGCCCCACATCGGGCTCTCTGCTTAGCGGGGAGCCTGCTTCCCCCTCTCTCTCTGCCTACTTGTGATTTCTGTCAAATAAACAAATAAATAAAAATCTTTAAAAAAAAATAGACACATAGGTCAACAGAACAGGATGGAAAGCCCAGTAACAAGCCTGTGATTATATGGTCAATCTTTGACAGAATAGGCAAGAATAAGCAGTAGGAGAAAAAGTCTCTTCAACAAACTGCTACAAATATGAATGAAACTGGACTACTTCCTTACACCACCCACAAAAATAAACTCAAAATGGGTTAAAGACATAAATGTGAGACCTGAAACCATATAAATTTTAGAACACAAGCAGTAACTTCTTTGACACCAGTCATAGCAACTTTTTTTTTTTCATAGCAACTTTTTTAAGCTAGATCTCCTGTGGCAAGGGAAATTAAAAGCAAAAATAAACTATGGGGACAACATCAAAATAAAAAGTTTCTGCCAGTGAAGGAAACAATCAACAAAACTGAAAGATAACCTACTGAATGGAAGAAAAAGATATTGCAAATGAGATATCTGACAAAGTGTTATTATTCAAAATATAGAAAGAACTATACAACTCAACACCCAAAAAATAAATAATCCAATAAAAACAGGTAGAAGACATGAACAGACATTTCTCCAAAGAAGATTTGCAGACAGCCAATGCACACATGGAAAGATGCTCAACATCACTCATCATCAGGAAAATGTAAGTGAAAACTTGATAGATATCACCTCACACCTGTCAGAATGGTTAAAATAAAAAGCACAAGAAACAACAAGTGTTGGCAAGGATGTGGAGAATAAGGAACCCTCATGTACTGTTGGTGGAGATGCAAACTGAAGAATACAGCCACTGCAGAAGACGGTGTGGAGGTTCCTCAAAAAGTTAAAAGGAACCCTATGATTCAGTAATCACAAATATTAGAGATTTACCCTAAAATACAAAAACAGTAATCCAAAAGGATACATGCACCCCTCTCTTTGTTACAGCATTATTTACAGTAGCCAAATGAAATCTTACCATTTACAACAACATGATTGGGGCTAGACTGCATAATGCTAAGTGAAATAAGTCAGAGAAAGACTAATACCATATGATTTCACTTCTATGTGGAATTTAAGAAACAGAATAAACAAAGGAAACGAGAGAGAGAGAGAGAGAGAGACAAACCCAGAAATAGACTCTTAATTACAGAAAACAAACTGATGGTTATCAGAGGGGAAGTGAGTGGGGGGATGAGTGAAATGGGTGAAAGGAATTAAGAGAACACTTATGATGAGCACACAGCAATGTATAGAATTGTTGAATCACTACAATGTACGCCTGAGACTAATAAAGCACTATATACTAACTATACTGGAATTAGAATAAAACCTTAATATGATTTAAAAGAATAAAAAAGCAGGTATCTGATGTAAAAAAATACATAAATAAAATAAGCTATAGGATGCATTATTCAAAAAATATAGGAATGTAAAAGTGGTCATAATAGTGTATCAAATTGTACAATATACAAATAAAATGTGACATCATTCTTACATGTTTTATAATTATCAGGATAAATTCATAATTAAAAAAATGATCAGGGAGAAATGGATTTGATATCCTGAACTCACTCAGTTCAATAAAACCTTAAGTAAAACAGTGTTTTTAGCAATAAAAATACCATAATCATCAAATGATTCATGTTTCATTATAACTTTTTATTATATAATTAGTTGAGAAATAAAAGAGTTGATAATTAAAATACACTACTGACTTAACCCAATGTAGTCCTTTTTGTTTTCAAAGATTGAGGGGGTAGTTATAGTTGTGTTTTGGTTAAATAGAGGAAAGACTCATCTATGCAGATACGTAGCCATCACTCTTGTCCCAAGTCTAAACACCTGTATTCTACCAGAAGAAAGGTCAGTAAAAGCTGTATGACATCCTTGTAGAATACTTTTTGATAACTTTCATTCTATTCCTCTATTTTTCCAATGTGAACAAAAGTTTTAAAATGGCAACAAGAAACTATGGATCTGGGGCGCCTGGGTGGCTCAGTGGGTTAAGCCTCTGCCTTCGGCTCAGGTCATGATCCCAGGGTCCTGGGATCGAGCCCTGCGTCGGGCTCTCTGCTCAGTGGGGAACCTGCTTCCCTCTCTCTCTCTCTGCCTCTCTGCCTACTTGTGATCTCTGTCTGTCAAATAAATAAATAAAAAAAAAAGAAAGAAACTATGGATCATAATGGTGATTATCATAATAATTACATGAAATTCCTTAAACATTATCTTATAAAGAAGAGAGCACTCAACTTTAAATATATTCATATTGATGTGTGATTGCAAGACTGGTACACCTCCGTGTAACCAATGAGTCACATATAAGCTCAATAACATTAAATAATGTGGCTGAAGGCACACTGCTGGGAAGTGGCAATATTCAATTTTCAGATGCCAATCCCAATGCAAATGTCATTATAACTCAAAGATGCCTTCAGTTCCAGTTCTGTTTCTACCAATAAGTACCTACTGCCCTGGGTGCTGGGTCATGTGGTAAGCATGCATTTATTTTTTTTTTTTTTCCTCTGCCTTCATTTCTTTTTTTTTTTTTTTTCATTTTATTTATTTTTTCAGTGTAACAGTATTCATTCTTTTTGCACAACACCCAGTGCTCCATGCAAAACGTGCCCTCCCCATCACCCACCACCTGTTCCCCCAACCTCCCACCCCTGACCCTTCAAAACCCTCAGGTTGTTTTTCAGAGTCCATAGTCTCTTATGGTTCGCCTCCCCTCCCCAATGTCCATAGCCCGCTCCCCCTCTCCCAATCCCACCTCCCCCCAGCAACCCCCAGTTTGTTTTGTGAGATTAAGAGTCATTTATGGTTTGTCTCCCTCCCAATCCCATCTTGTTTCATTTACTCTTCTCCTATCCCCCTACCCCCCCATGTTGCTTCTCCATGTCCTCAATGAGAAACTACCAGCTCATGTCCATGGTGTCTGTACCATTTTGTATTCCTACAAGCAATGGACAAGTGTTTCCAATTGCTCAGCATACTCCCTAGCAACTGATATTATCCTTACTTTTTCAAAACTTCAACCACTATAGTGAGTTTGTGGTGGATCACACCAGAGTTTAATTTGCATTTCCTTGGTAGCACATAACTGGCTCAGTCAGAAGAGTGGAGCCTGCAAATCTTGATCTCAGGGTCACGAGTCTGAGCCCCACGTTGAGTGTAGAGATTACATAAATAAATAAATGAATAAATAAATACTTCAAAAAAAACTGTGCAGTACTGGCATAACAATAGACATATAGACTAATGGAACAGAATAATGATATTGAGGAGCTCTTAGTGTACAAAATTTACATTTGCATATCTTTGGGGAAACATTTGTTTAGATATTTTGCCCAGTTTAAAAATGGGTTTAAGTTTTCTTTCCTTTTTTTTTTTCCTCCATTTTGAGTTTTGAGATTCTGTGCATATTTGGGATACAAATTCTTCGTCAGAAATTTGGTTCGCAATGTTTTCTTCTAATCTGAAGTTTGTCTTTTCATTGTCTTAACAACACCTGTAGCTGAAAAAAAATATTTAATTTTGATAAAGTCCATTTTTTTTCTCCTGAGAGTCCTTCAAAAAATTCTTTAGTTTTACACTTTACCTTTAGTGTGTACAATTTACTTTTTCTCAATTTTTGGTTAAGGTATGAGATATAGGCTGTGGTTCATTTTTCTCACATAAGTGTATAAAACTGTCCCAATTCCAAAACTCTCCTTTTCCACTGCATTGACTTTGTAACTTTCATTAAAAAATCAGTTCACTCCGTGTTTGCCCCTCTCTGAATTTCTTATTCTGTTCCATAAATCTATTCTTTTACCAAAACCACACTTTTTTGATTACTGTAGCTTTATAACAAATGTTGAATCCGGTAGTATATTTCCTCCAACTTTGCTCATTTTAAAAATTGCTTTGCCTTCTCTTATCTTTTCATATATCCCCTTTCCTTTTTAAAGTTCTGTCTCCCCCACCTGGCTCTTTCTTCCCTGCTAAGCATAAGACTGTTCTTGGAGAGGTTTAGACGCTACTTAGGCAAAGATGATAGTGGTTGTGAGGTGCTGAGTGACAGAGATGCTGTAGTTTACAGCCTCTGGGCTGGCAAGCCTATCCCTTTTTCCTTCTCCAAGTACAGTTCTCTTAGACATCAAAATCTTACATTAGATTATGAATTTGCATTGTTATTTTTCATAACAACTTCCTCTGAACAAAATCCAGGTGGCTGGTCACTGGAGAAAGACACACAGGTGCAACTTCTCTCCTTCTTGTTCTGGTCAGTCTCCCTAATAGACATCATGACTGATATATTAAGTTGACCATGACTGGCCAGCTTGCCAAAGATTAAATAAATAAATACAAAAAAATTTAAAAAGCAGCTTAGAAATTGATAGAGTCGTCACTGTTTCAATGAAAAAAATATGAAAAATGACTAGGTCCTCAATGTCAAGAATGAATTAACTCTTAAAAATAGATTAATTGGGCAAATTGCACTAAATAATAGATTAAACAGATCAAAACACAAAGAATACTTGGTGGAAAACTGTAATAGTCCTGCGTAACACCATCCCTAATATTTGAAGATTTCTATCCACTCCAAAATCCAATGATGCTTTTGTCTGGTGGGGGGCATTCAGTGCACCCTGGGTCTTGAGCCCTTGTCTCCCTCCCACCAGCCCTGTGCCTTCCACTCCTATCCTGCTTGGCCAAGCGTGTTCTCCCCCTGAAACTTCATCACAAATGTGGGTGTCTCTGCCTACCCCTGGATCAAGCGCTGAGTCCAGATGCTCACGAAGTTTGCACGCTAATAGGAGGACAATGTTACCAATCAGTAAGTTCATATAAAGTAAGACCATCAGTCTGTACTCCTCAAGAGGCAAACCATCTTTCACCTTTCTTCACAATGACAATGGCAGATGGCATTCTGAGCACCTGAGTCAGAAACCAGAAGATTAGTGAATTGCTTACATAGAAGTATAAAGCTTTTGTATTTCCTAAGTAAGGTGAATAAAATTAAACTGTAAACAACAAACAAGAAAATGAAATTCAGATGCACTAAAAATTCAGTATTAAGGAAGGGAGCCATTCATGTACTAGAAGAACACATACGTGAAAATGTCTTGTGACAAAGAATATCTAGTTTTGCTCAGTATGACAAATAGTAAAAAAATTAGGCAAATTCTGTATTTCAGAAATATCACCTACAAAATACACAGTTGACAGAAAAAATATTTTTAATATATGTGAAGGATAAAATATTAATTCATAAATATAAAGCTAAAATCAGTAGGTTAAAACAAAACAAAACAAACAAAACAAAACAAAAAACAAGCTACAAAATGGGGAAAGGAAATTAGCAAAACTCATTCTCGTACACAAAATTCAATAATCAAGAAAAGATCAGAGTGAGCATAAGTAATCAGACATGCAAAATAGAAAGAAGAATAAGGTATAAATGACAGAAAAGGGGAAAGTTTATTATGGGATTGACCCTCTTAAAAATATTCATGGGAGCTTCTCACATGGTCTCATAAATTTAGCATTGTGTATAAAAACCCTTAAAAATATAGACCTGTTGAATCAGAAATTGTTCTTCCATAAATGTATGCAAAACAACAGTCATGAAGGTCTGTGTGCAGACGTGTTCATCCAAACCCATCTGTACTCATATGCATGTCTAATTGTGCAGCAGTGAAATATTGTGGGTAAATCATGGAGCAACTCAATGAATTTCAAGGCACTGTATAACCAGAATATAGATATTTACTGACATAGAAAGAGACACCAAAAACATTTTGAAGCATATTTACCAAAATATCTACATTGGGTATGTTTGTTTTAAAAAAAACAACAAACAAACAAACAAAAGCCTTCTTTTCCCTTCCCTTATTTCTCCTCTCCACCCTCTCACTCTTTTTCCTCCACCAATCCATTTCTCTCTTACTTTGATTATATTTTATTATTTAACAAGTAATATGCATCATTTGTGTAATGAAAACAATTGAAATTTAATTTATAAGTCTATTTGCATAACTGACCCACCCTGCTAGGTTTTGTTTTCCATAACTATAGACCTAGATAAATACATGAGTATGTGTGACTATCGATGAAGGGTTGAAACCAGCTGTAACTGTAATAAAACCATCCACAAAAATGCCTACTTATGATTTATAGGATCTATTTACAACTTGAGTAAAATGTCTCACATAGTTGTAACAACTGCTTACACGTTATTTTGCGTTTTGCTGCTTGCTTAAAACATAGCTATAGTGTTTTCATAACCTTTGCATTTAATGATTGCATGATAATAATCTATTAAATAAATTCCCCAATGCATATATTCAGATGTGATAATATTTGCTTTTCTGATCCATCTAACATAACAAAGGTAGGTAAATAATATTTCTTCATGAATGATAAATATTTTTTTAAAGATTTTATTTATTTATTTGACAGAGAGAGATCACAAGTAAGCAGAGAGGCAGGCAGAGAGAGAGGAGGAAGCAGGCTCCCTGCTGAGCAGAGAGCCCTATGTGGGGCTTGATCCCAGGACCCTGGGATCATGACCTGAGCCGAAGGCAGAGGCTCACCCACTGAGCCACCCAGGCGCCCCATGAATGATAAATATTTTATGTCTTCTAATTTTTTTGCTTACTTATATTTAACCCATGATGTAAATTATATTTATTTTCATATTTAAGATACATAAAAACTTTTTTCCATTTATTCCAATGTTATCAATCACTTGTCCTTTAACCTTTCTTTATGAAAATATCACTTGTCCTCTGATGCAGTAACAAGTATTACCTTTCAAAATTGTCACATCCATAAAGAACTTCTCAAACTCAACACCAAAAAAACAAATAATCTAGTCAATAAATGGGCAGAAGACATGAAGAGACACTTCTCCAAAGAAGACATACAAGTGGTTAACAGAAACATGAAAAAATTTTCAACTTCGCTAGCCATTAGGGAAATACATATCAAAACCACAATGAGATACCACTTTACACCCGTGAGAATGGCAAAAACTAACAAGACAGGAAACAGCAAGTGTTGGTGAGGATGTGGAGAAAGGGGAACATTCTTAGACCCTTGGTAGAAATGCAAGCTGGTATAACCACTCTGGAAAATAATATGGAGGTTCCTCAAGACATTAAAAATAGAGCTACCATATGATCCAGCAATTGCACTACTAGATATTTACCCCAAAGAGATGTAGTGAAAAGAAGGTGCACATGCATCCCAGCATTCATAACACCAATATCCACAATAGCCAAACTGTGGAAGGAGCCAAGATGCCCTTCAACAGATGAATGAAGATTGTATTTATTTATTTGAGAGAAAGAGAGAAAGCACACAGAGTAGTGAGGGGAGCAGAGGGAGAGGGAGAAGCGTACTCCCCACTGGACACAGGGTTCAATCCCACGATGCTGGGATCATGACCTGAGTCAAAGGCAGATGCTTACCAACCAAGCCACCCCGGCAACCCACATTCTATTCTTCTTAATAAAGGCACCCTCAAGAAACTATTCCACCTGTTGGAGTTTTATCAGAGCCTCACTGACCTGAGGGAAGAAAAAAATCAACTCTAGCCAGCTTTAACTTTCCATGGAACAGAAAGGAAATAGTGAACAGTAGCCCACTCTAACCAATCTGTCCCACCTAAGGGGGGAAGAAGAGTCTAAGAAACACATTTGGAGGTCACATCCCAGATGTACAGGCTCACTAAAAGACTGAGAACTGGAGTAATAATAATAATAGTAGTAGTTCATTGTATAATAATAATAAAGCTACAGAAAGCTTCCCTTCTCTCAACATCAGACTGAAAATTTGAAACAACCATGATTAATATGCTAAGGGCTCCAGTGGATAAAGTAATAGAAATACAAGAAGGAAAAGAAAGAGAGAAAAGAACAGAAAAAACATTTGAAACAATATTGTGAGAATTTCCCAAAATAATAGATTTCCATCTATTGCGAGATGTTCCCAAAATAACATCAGACACTAAACCACATATCACAAAGTTCAGAAAACACCAAGCAACATAAAATGCTTTAAAAAAACACACTTAGGCATATCATCTTCAAACTGAGGAAGATCAAAGATTAAAAAATCTGAAATAAGTCAGAGGATTAAAACTATAGAAAATCAAAGATGATAATTATACCTGACTTTTCTTCAGAAATTACTGGAAGCAAGAAGAGAATAGAAAGAAATGTTTAAAGTGTTAAGAGGGGGGTGAGAGGGACAAAACAAAAAACAAGCAAAAATCCACATTGACTGAGAACTCTGTATCTTGTGAAATAATGCCTAAAAATTGAAGGAGTAATAAAGACATTTTCAGATAAGAAAAAAAAAATTGAGAGAATTTGGAGGGTGCTCAGGGGCCAATACACTGACTTGTCTCCCTGCTCTTCCACAAAAAGAGAGAGAGAGAGAAAATTTCTTGTCAATGGAACTGCCTTGAAAGAAATATTAAACGAATTTCATTAGAGAGAACGAAAATGATACAGGTTAGAAACAGATCTATGGGAAAAAAAGAAGAGAAGGGAGGGGAGGGAAAGGAAAGGAAGGGCAAATAAGTGAAGGTAAAATTTAAAAAAATATGCTTTTCTCATTATTAATTGATTTAATAAGTATCAGTTTGTTCAAAATACTAATGTCAAGAATATATTTGATTATGCATGTTTATGTATATACATATATGCTTCCCTGTAAGTGAAATGAATAAAAGCAATGACACAAGGGACAGGAAAGGGGAGTTAGGATTATTTATTATTAGAAAGAACTTACATTACTCATGGAACAGCAGTATAATGTTATTTGAAAGTGAATTTGGGGGCACCTAGATGGTTCAGTTGGTTAGGTGACTGCCTCCGGCTCAGGTCATGATCCCTGAGTCCCAATATCAAGTCCCATATCTGG
Organism: Meles meles; assembly: GCF_922984935.1. NCBI lineage: Eukaryota > Metazoa > Chordata > Mammalia > Carnivora > Mustelidae > Meles > Meles meles. The sequence continues at coordinate 102,877,394 of NC_060075.1, forward strand.
CTCCCAGCACCATGGGAGTTGCTTCTCACTCTGAACTTCTCCCCCCTCATGCTTGTTCTCTCTCTCTCAAATAAATAAATAAAATCTTTAAAAATAAAAGTGAATTTTGATCCATTTTAAATATATATTGCAAACTCTGGAGTAATCACTAAAAAAAGAGTAGTGTAACTGATATGTAAAGAAAGAAAAGAATATGGAATCATATAAAATACTCACCTAAAACCACAAAGGGCTGGGGCACCTGGGTGGCTCAGTGTTAAGCCTCTGCCTTCGGCTCAGGTCATGATCCCAGCGTCCTGGGATCAAGCCCCACATCAGGCTCTCTGCTTAGCAGGAAGGCTGCTTCTTTCTCTCTATCTGCCTGCCTCTCTACCTACTTCCGCCTACTTGTGATTTCTTTCTCTGTCAAATAAATAAATAGAAAATCTTTAAAAAAAACAAAAAAGGCAGAAAGAGAGTAGAAGACAAAAATAGAAATAAGAAGCAATGTTAATAAATACATATAGTACAGTAACAGATATGGTAGTTATTATTCAAATTATATCAATTGCCACTTTGAAAACCAGTGGTCTAATTGCACTAATCAAAAGAGAAGTTTTCAGAGCAGATTAAAAACTAAGACCTAACTCCAAGTTGTCTATAAGAAACCCACTGTAAATATAAAGATACATATAGATTAAAGGCAGTAAAGGGAGAAAGATACACCATGCTAACACTAGTCAAAAGAAACCATGAGTTACATTATTTTCAGGCACAGCAGACTTCAAAGCAAATTAAGTTATCAGGGATAAAGAGGGGCATTGCATAATGATAAAATGGCCAATACTCCAAAAAAAACATGCAGTCCTTAATATGTAAGTAACTAACACACAGCATGATAATACATGACGTAAAATCTGATACAACGTAAGGAGATATAGGTGAATCCACTATTAGAGTGGAGACTTCAATACCCTTCTATCAGAAATGGCCATATCCCCGAAGGAGAAAATCAGTAAGAACACAGTTTAACTTCACTCTTTTAACTTCACTCTTCATTGATAGAGTTAACATTAACTCTATCAATCAACTGTAAATAACTTTACCCAACAAGAGCAGAATATACATTCTTTCATGGTCACATGGAACATTCACCAAGACAGACCGTATTCTGAGCTATAAACATTCCGTAAAAATTTAAAGGACAAAAAAAAAAAAGTACCATCCTCCCAAACCTACTCATCATCCAAATTATTATATGTGTACACATTTTTTTTCAAGAATCTGTCTCCAGCACATGGTTCTGTTTCCCATATTTTTGAACCCTTTATAGACTTTCCCTTCTTAGCGTCAGTGTGATGAGAGAAAATCAGATCAGTCACATTTTGAAAACCAACTGAAAAAGTTTCTGGAAGGAAAATGTATCCAACTGTGTCCATTGTTGACAAGTGAGAATTGACCTTTGGATTTGGCACTGGAGAGGGCTCTCCTCACCTTAGCAATAACAGCGCCCATGGAGACGTAGCCTGGTTCAAGAGAATATGAGAGTATATCGAGAGCAAATACATGCAACTCCTTCTAGAAGCTCTTTGCAATGGGGACAAAAGTAACGAAGATGTACCTGCAGGGCCATGTAGGTAGATGTTTTCATACTAAATGGGGGACTCAGTCTAGGTAGGCACTAGCCACCCATTGTCACAAGATAAAACTCTAGGAGCTCTCCTTGATTTCTCTCTTTTCCTAGTGATCCACTTGATCAACAAGATCTGTTGACCCTCAAAATACATCCCCATTCTTAACTATCCCCTATGATTATGTGAGGAATATGCATGACTTGAATTCCAGGTGACAAATCCTGTACCATCTCACCAAGGAGATGTGTACCTGCAGATCCCTCTGATTTCCCCAGCTGAAAGCAACCCCAGTTTCTAGCACATCATAAGATGGTTGTTCCTGGTGTAGCACTTGCCACGTCTGATTACTTTCTTGTCTGTTTTCTGGCTTATTTTTTCACGGCTGATGTTTTGTTGTCTTATCTCCAGAGAAAACATTCCTGTAAAAACAAGAACATTTTCTATCTCATTAACAATGTCCTTTGCATGCAGAGAAGTGACTAGCATATATAATGTCCTAAATAAAATTTGGGGGGATGTTGTTAATTAGTGAATAAAAACAATGTGACTATGTAAGCATAAGCAATAAATAATATTAGAATTAGAATATCCATTGGACTAGTATTTAATTTAAAGTTTTATTTGGGTAAAGTTTACCCAATAAACTTTATTATATTTTATTGTAGAGTTTCCCTGTATAGAAAAATAGCTGATCTCTTCATTTTGTAAGATATTCTTATGTGGAGGCACCTGGTGGCTCAATCAGTTAAGCATCTGACTTGTGATTTCAGCTCAGCTCCTGATCTCAGGATTGTGAGATCGAGCCCCATGTCAGGCTCTGCCCTGAGCACAGAGTCTGCTTGGGATTCTCTGCCTCTTCCTCTTCCTATCTCCCTGCTTTTTCTCTCTCTTTCAAATTAATAAATAAAATATTTTTTTTAACATACCAATAGCAAATCTCTTTTTTAATATTTCATTTAAATTCAATTTAGTTAACATATAGGGTACTATTAGTTTCAGAGGTAGAATTCAGTAATTAATCAGTTGCATATAACACTCAGTGCTCTTTACATCACATGCCCTCTTTTTTTTTTTTTTTTAAGGCAGAAAGGGAGCATGCAGTGGAAATGTATTCACTTTAGCTTTCAAGCCTCCAAGGGATGGCCTTGTTTTTCTATTTGTTTTTCTTTTTTTTTTTTTTTTTTGCACTGTTTCCCTTTTTATTTATTTTTTTTTCAGCGTAACAGTATTCATTCTTTTTGCACAACACCCAGTGCTCCATGCAAAACGTGCCCTCCCCATCACCCACCACCTGTTCCCCCAACCTCCCACCCCTGACCCTTCAAAACCCTCAGGTTGTTTTTCAGAGTCCATAGTCTCTTATGGTTCGCCTCCCCTCCCCAATGTCCATAGCCCGCTCCCCCTCCCCCAATCCCACCTCCCCCCAGCAACCCCCAGTTTGTTTTGTGAGATTAAGAGTCATTTATGGTTTGTCTCCCTCCCAATCCCATCTTGTTTCATTTATTCTTCTCCTATCCCCCTACCCCCCCATGTTGCTTCTCCATGTCCTCATATCAGGGAGATCATATGATAGTTGTCTTTCTCCGATTGACTTATTTCACTAAGCATGATGTGCTCTAGTTCCATCCACGTCGTCGCAAATGGCATGATTTCATTTCTTTTGATGGCTGCATAGTATTCCATTGTGTATATATACCACATCTTCTTTATCCATTCATCTGTTGATGGACATCTAGGTTCTTTCCATAGTCTGGCTATTGTAGACATTGCTGCTATAAACATTCGGGTACACGTGCCCCTTCGGATCACTATGTTTGTATCTTTAGGGTAAATACCCAGTAGTGCAATTGCTGGGTCATAGGGTAGTTCTATTTTCAACATTTTGAGGAACCTCCATGCTGTTTTCCAGAGTGGTTGCACCAGCTTGCATTCCCACCAACAGTGGAGGAGGGTTCCCCTTTCTCCACATCCTCGCCAGCATCTGTCATTTCCTGACTTGTTAATTTTAGCCATTCTGACTGGTGTGAGGTGATATCTCATTGTGGTTTTGATTTGTATTTCCCTGATGCCGAGTGACGTGGAGCACTTTTCATGTGTCTGTTGGCCATCTGGATGTCTTCTTTGCAGAAATGTCTGTTCATGTCCTCTGCCCATTTCTTGATTGGATTGTTTGTTCTTTGGGTGTTGAGTTTGCTAAGTTCCTTATAGATTTTGGATACTAGCCCTTTATCTGATATGTCGTTTGCAAATATCTTCTCCCATTCTGTCAGCTGTCTTTTGGTTTTGTTAACTGTTTCCTTTGCTGTGCAAAAGCTTTTGATCTTGATGAAATCCCAATAGTTCATTTTTGCCCTTGCTTCCCTTGCCTTTGCCGTTGTTCCTAGGAAGATGTTGCTACAGCTGAGGTCAAAGAGGTTGCTGCCTGCATTCTCCTCAAGGATTTTGATGGATTCCTGAAAGGTAGAGGATTTTAAAAGAGTGCCCTGTTTGGAATCCAAACCAAAGAACTTGCACTTTTTTCACAAGACTAGTTCTGAATGACTATCTTTTTGCATAATGGCCCTTTTTGTGTATGTTCCTTTTGTTGTAGTCCCAGCTAATTACTTGAGAATGCCTTCTTCACATTCTTCATAATGGTCCTCTTCTTAGGAATCTAAACATTCCTGGTCCACTATTTACAATTATCAGAGATTATTTTGGGGAATAAAACATTGTCAAATGTGAAGAGTCTGACATGTTGATAACTTATCAATGTTAATGACCATGTACCTTAGAAAAAGAAATACAGTTCATTTTTGCCCTTGCTTCCCTTGCCTTTGCCGTTGTTCCTAGGAAGATGTTGCTACGGCTGAGGTCGAAGAGGTTGCTGCCTGCATTCTCCTCAAGGATTTTGATGGATTCCTTTCTCACATTGAGGTCCTTCATCCATTTGGAGTCTATTTTCGTGTGTGGTGTAAGGAAGTGGTCCAATTTCATTTTTCTGCATGTGGCTGTCCAATTTTCCCAGCACCATTTATTGAAGAGGCTGTCTTTTTTCCATTGGACATTCATGAACTGTTGGGATTTCATCAAGATCAAAAGCTTTTGCACAGCAAAGGAAACAGTTAACAAAACCAAAAGACAACTGACAGAATGGGAGAAGATATTTGCAAACGACATATCAGATAAAGGGCTAGTATCCAAAATCTATAAGGAACTTAGCAAACTCAACACCCAAAGAACAAACAATCCAATCAAGAAATGGGCAGAGGACATGAACAGACATTTCTGCAAAGAAGACATCCAGATGGCCAACAGACACATGAAAAAGTGCTCCACGTCACTCGGCATCAGGGAAATACAAATCAAAACCACAATGAGATATCACCTCACACCAGTCAGAATGGCTAAAATTAATAAAATATTTTTTAATTTAAAAATATATATTCTTATATGCCCTTTATATATATATGAATATATTTATTGCCAATTTTTAATTATTCCTAATTACTTTATAATTTTATTTTATAATTGAACATTTTAATCTGCCACTTACTGGTGATTATATATATATAAACACATTTTATTTTGTGTTGACCTATGATCCTAGGCTGATAAAACACTATGATGAGTTTTAATATACTTATGCTTATACTTTTTTAAGTTTTTCTTTGTGGATAATTATACTATTTTGTAAGTATTTTCCTTATTTCTTCCTTTCTTATTCTTAATTTGCTCTTTTTTTAAACTGGTCTTTTTACATTGCCTAAAACTACAATGATCCATATACTTTTATGTAGTTAGTTGATTACATAAATGACATGGGTAGATGAGATTTAAAATTCCTTGATAATGGCTTAAAAGGGGCACTTGGGTGGCTTAGTCCATCAAGCATCTGCCTTTGGCTCAGGTCATGATCTCAGGGTTCTGGGATAGAGCCCCACATCAGACAGGGAGCCTGCTTCTCCCTGACTCCTGCCTGCCACTCTCCCTGCTTGTGCTCTCTCTGTCTCTCTGTCAAATAAATAAGTAAAATATTTTTTAAAAATGATAATGACTGAAAAGGGAATCTAGTATAGCCCAGCAAGCCTCAACCCTCAACTCACTGTTAGGTTTCTCCAGCTTCTCTTATTTATGTAAGTAAATAGAACTGAGATAGATTCTGTGTTTACCTAATTAGATTAGCTAATGATTTTGATTTACTTCATGAATTAGTTTCCACATGATGACATATAACTGTAAGTGTGCCTTTATTTACTTTTTTACATTTACTTGACCATTTTTGGTCATATGTCACTTTATTTGGCATCAAATCTGTTAGACTCTCTAATGCAATTTATATAGAAGACTGGTTTGCACGTTCATTGAGGTAAATAGGTGCATGGTTTCTCTACATGAAGAAAAGAAGAAATTCTAGAATATTAAAAATAAAAGCCTTTCTATTACATGTAGAAGGCGTAATGAACTATGCTAATAAAGTGTGGGAGAGCAGAGGACCTAATGGATCTTCAGTAATGTACAGATAAAAATCTCTCTGAATTAACTCAGCAAATTGATGTTGTTAATGTGACTAAAAATTCCTTCTCTTAGAATAGTAAATAGTCCCCATAAAATCTTTATACTTAACTTACTTGTGAAAATTATTTATCCGTAAATTGCATAAATAGCACTCTTGCTATTCAAATTATCTCAAATACTGTATTAATGGACTCTAAATTAATAAGGCTTTCTGTATTTCAGCTATTCCATAATTAAACCAGCAATTTTTATCAGCTTAGAATTAAAGTCTTTCAATCTTAAGAGAACTAAAAATAGCAAACATTAATACAATTTAGCTATATTATGGTATCACTTTCCTGATTTTTTTAGGCACCATGATAGAAACTGTTCTAAAAAGGTTTATATCTTTCTGTTATATGTGTGAAATTTTCCATTTTAGTTGTTTCTCAGCAGGAAAACATTTTTAAATAAATTTGCAAGGTAATGAAATAAAGGTAATATTTAAAATCTTTTTTTTAGACTTAACCTTGCCCATGCTATATAAATATAAACCCTGGTCATATAAAGTGGTATGGAGTGGTAGTGATGTATACATACAAAAAGACCATACAAAAAGAAAATTAAAACCTTAGGAATTAACTTAAGAATTAATAGAAAGATTTTAAATAAATTTTCAGATATGTATGTAATTTTTAAAGTAATTACTAATCATAATCTTATAAAAAATGGATACGCTTAAGCATTTGTTTTGCTCATATATATGATCTTGTTTGTTTATGAAAGTGAGTTTCTGCATAGCCAGTTTCAAACCATTTGACTAGATGTACATCAATCAGCAAGTTGAAAGAAATTCAAGCAATGCTTCTCAATATATGAACACGTAGAGTATGTGTGTGCACATATACCGTCGGATTCTCCCAACTAGGTGAATAAAAATATTTTTAAAATTTGGATGGAAAAGGAAATTTTCTCAGACTATTCAAACCAGGTCAGGAATTTTTAGCCTGGTGTCCATGAATAGGCCTTATCCTCTGAAACCCTGAAGCTATATTTATATCTTGGGTTATAATCTTTTTTTGTTTGTTTGTTTGTTTTCTGTTTTTGTTTTCTTTTTTTTTCTTTCTTTTCTTTTTATTTATTTATTTTTTTAGGAAAAGATTCAGAGCTTTCGTCAGAATCTGAGCGGCATCTATGACAAGGAAGTGAAAGCAGTCCTTAGGTAGATGAAGGCAATAATGTGTATCTGGGGAACAATCTAATGACCTCTGAGGAAGTCACTTTCACTGGTCTAGGAAAATATGTGGAAGTTTTATTGAAAAAAAATAGGTGGCATCTCTCCATATATCATCAAACTCTCTGCTATCTTTAAAAATTAATATTCAAGAGAGTTTTGTTTGTTTATTCTGTGTTTTTGGCAGATCACAAAAATTGCCCAATGGAGAAAATTAAATCATTTTTATTTACTGACAAATTTAACTATGGAGATGATGTGTACCCTTCATTACACAAATGTCCAGAATGAAAATTCTGTTTTACAAAGCTGTGCATATTTTAAAGGTCTAATTAAGACATTTAAAAATAATCACATTTTAACTTTCAGATTAGCTTCGCTTTCAAGATGACAGCAAAAATGAAATGGATGGAGATCCGCTATCAGTATTATCAGAACAGGGAATCTGAACTGGCCTCCACAAAAGAACAACTGGACAAGCGAAAGAAAATAATTAAACATATGCAAAGCTGGTAGAATTAAAGAGGTGGTGAGGTATTATGTAGTTGAGATTCAAGAAGAAAAATATCCAGAGAAATAAAACTTTTGTCTTTGTGTTTTCATAGCAGAATCTGTTCATCATAATGGAAGCTCTCATCCAGAAGGTAAGAAAATGAACATTGTGTTCCCAAGACTCATGGGGCCAAGAAGAAAAATCATTAGGCTTCAGAACCCACTGAGAAAGGAGCGCTGTTTATTTTCTAGGGTAGCACCATAGGAGAGCAGTTTTCAAAGTGTGGTCCATCTACTCTTCATCTAAGTTCCAGAATAAAACACAGAGAAACAAATGGTGAAAAATACAGAAAAGACCTAATACACGTAACACATATAAATTGGAGTCTTGGAGTCTGAAGAGTGAGATGGGAGCAGAAGAATAACTGAAAAGATAGAAAAGGATATCACACTACGTATTCAACAACATGCAGGATAAATTTTTTTAAAAAGCCCATCTAATGGTGAAAAACAAGGTTAAAAGAAAAGTCTGAAAGCAGATGGAGAAAGAGACATGTTACATACTTCAAAAGAGCAACTAAGACTAATAATGCAACTACAAAGCTAGTTAAGGGAGGAAATAGAATGACTTAAAAATACAAATGAAGACAAGGAAAGAAAAGAGAAGATAGATCAAATGACATAATTAGCAAAACAAATAAGAGGGTCAATTGAGACCCAAATCATGAAGGGATATATGGACCATTAATAATTTCTGTACTCCAGTTAAAAGTCAAAGATTTGTCAGATGGAAAGCAAAACTTTCAGAAAACAAAGCTTGACTTTATAGAACACACCTAAAATAAAAGAAGAGAGAAATTAAAAAGACAAAAGAAAAGAAATCAAAAGGCCTTTAAGGAAAGAAAATGATAACAGCAGATAGAGGAGCAAGAGAACATCATAGTAATGACATTTCAATTTAATAGAAGACTAGGCTGCAACAAGGTGAGGCAAGTGAGGCATGTGGGCACATCATTTAAAGGACCCAATCTCTGGTGCCAGTCCTGCACTTGTATAACTCTGATCATGAGAACCTTCCTAAAAGGATGTACCCTAAGCACCTCAATTGATTCATCCTGGTCCTGGACCTGTTGGAAGACAAAACAATTCTAAATGCCTATGCATCTATTAAGCTAGCCTTTAAATAGTAAAGCAAAACTTGATAGAATTAGAGAAAATAACATATCTATATTCATATTCAGAAATTACGAGTCTTAATCAATTGAACAAGCAATACTAATCATCAATTTAAAGTATTGAAAAATATGATAGACAAGATTAACTTAATTTGTGTGTATAGGAACTACCTGTGTATATAGCAACTGCACTGATTTATATGTATTTATCCAAATATGTACACAACATTTAAATATTCACCATATGCTAAGACATAAAACAATTCTCAACAACTTCTAGAATTTAAAGCATGTTCTCTGACTACAATGCAATTAAGCTAAAAGTTTGCTAAAAATCCTTACGTGTTTGGAAACAAAGAACTGTACTTCAAATACCATAGTAGTAGGGGCACCTGGGTGGCTCGGTAGGTTACACATCTGCCTTCAGATCAGGTCATGATCTCAGGGTCCTGGGATTGAGCCCCACATTGGACTCCTTATTCAGCAGGGAGTCTGCTTCTCCCCCTTTCTCTGCCTGCAGCTTCCCCTGCTTGTGCACGTTCTCTCTGTCAAATAAATAAAATATTAAAAAAAAAACAGCACATGAGTAAAATAAGAACTCAAAAGGGAAATTAGAGAATATTTTGATCTCAATAAAAATAAAAATAGTTCATATTTAAGCATGTGGGATGCAACTAAAACAGTAATTAGATGAAATTTTTTAAGTACATTGCAAGTGTCAAAAGTGTTTGAGAAATTATTGTATAATTGTTCTGAGGAATCTACCCTAAGGAAATAAATAGTTGAAGATTCAGGTAGTAGGGGTTCCTGGGGGCTCAGTTGATTAAGTGTCTGACTTTGACTCAGATCGTGACCTCAGGGTCCTGAGATTGAGCCCCATGTCAGGCTCCCCATGCAGCAGGGAGTCTGCTTCTCCTTCTCCCTTTGCCCCCTCCCCCCTACCCCACTCATGTGTGCTCTCTCTCTCTCTCAAATAAATAAAATCTTTAAAAATGCATATTTTTTAAAAGATTCAGGAATAATATTTTAATAATATTTCTCCAAGGTAGGGGAATCGTTAGTATAATCTCAACTATCTTGTGTATGTCACTAAATGTTAATCATGTTTCCTCTCAAATGTCTGAAGTAAAGTTAGGGGTTTTACAAAGGAATAAATAAATAAACAAAAAGTAGAATTGGATGGATAAATACAAAAAACAGATTGATGGATGCCAGAGGGGGAGGTGAGATGGGGGATGAGCAAAAAGGGTGAAGTAATAGTGAGAGATACAGGCTGTCAGTTATGGAATGAATAAACATGAGCATAAAAGGCACAGTATAGGGAACATAGTCAATGGTATTATAATAGGGTTGGATGGTGATGGAGGACAGCTACACTTGCAGTGAGCATATTATAACTTACAGAGAAGATGAATCTTCTGTTGTTTACCTGAAACTAATGTAGCATTGTGTGTTAACCATGCTTAAGTATTTTTTAATTAGAGGCTTATTATTACTATTTACTTTTATTTTTACTATGTTTCTCATTTTGCTAGTTTTTTTAAACACATTTTTTAATCAGAAAAACAAAAAAGTTACTTCTATATATTTGTGTATTTGCAACGCTATCTAGTGGAAGATCCCACGTTAGAAGTCAGCTTTAGTGCTTTCCTGAGTAGTGTGCTTGGAGCAACAGCAGTTGTCATATGGGGCTGGTGTCAGGTAGGGCATCCAAAAGGGCCCAGGTCATTTTGTATGCTTACAATCTGGTAGGAAAGACAGAGAATCAGCAATATGCATAAAAGTAGGTAGATTACACGAATGTTATAGGAGATGAGAGATATGGGGGAAATTACTGTAGGAGGGATAGAGTAAGCCAGTGGGAGGAGGTGGTGAAATAGAAACCACTGAATGTTGCTATCAGGACAGAACTTTGTTAGAATGATTAGAACAATTTAAACTTTTCAAAGCCCTGAACATCTTAAGTGACGACCCCGACTTAAAGGGCTTCTAGGAGAATACAAGGACTTATACATGTCATAGTCCCCTAGACCTTGAAATTCCAGATTTGTTTAAGCTGTTATTTCTGGGGTTTAGTATAGATGTTAGTGTCTGGGAAATAAACCCCCTTCATGGTTTCTGTTCTACGCATGTCCTTTGAAACAGGTGAATTAGGCCACCCAGAAATATTTCACTATAGTCAAACAAACCAGCTTCTTTATGTGCCATCTTTTGACAACTTTGCACTGCCATTTGTAAGAGGTTCATGCCAACCAATTTCATCCAACACATGGTGCCAGAAGCCCATGAGTACTCCATGCATTCATGAGTCTTCACAAAACAAGTTTTCTGGATGTGCAAATAAATTTAGGTGAATGGAAAATTACTTATCAGAAAATCTAGCGCCCGTTTTACTTCATCAGCTAAATTGTTCCAAAACTTAACAAAAACAAAATCTTATCAGCTTTTAGTATCTCTAATACATTCCTTTATTGCAGACAGCTTTTTGAATCACATTAAAACCACAGGATTGGAGTTGCCATGAGTTGCATTTTATCAGCACAAATAAGGGTGCTTTTTTTGCCATACAAATTAGAGCGATTATTTCAACTCAAGCTGTGATAGTTCTGGGCAGAATGATTGCACATATATTATTCAAAAAAAAAAAAAAAACGAAAAAGAAAGAAAAGAAAAAAGAAGAGATCACAGTAGGATTCTGCAATGCAGTGCTTCGTTTTGTTAGTGTGTGTGCTCTTTTTTTGAAATCCAGCCACTTAGTAGTAATTTATTGTCCCATTACATCCACATTTTGCTGAATTCAAGAAGTCTATACTTGTCATGTTTACAACTAAAGATACTCACAATCTTTTTACTGTACTGAAACTTTAAAAATGCCACAAACCAAACTAGACATCATTTAAAAGCTGCTGATTACAAATTTAGAAGACTAAATAAAAAAGAAAGAACTGTTTTCTAAATTTCCATATAGTCTGGCATCATACTTTAATAAATTCTTCAGCTGGTGCTTGTCAAAAGTGCATAGTTCTATGCTCTGTGCCAAGGAGTGTCCAAAAGATACAGACGCAAAGCTTCTTGTAAAATGCCTTTCCTCAACTTTCAATATCCAATTTCCTTGAATATTTTTCAACCTCAGACCAGATTAAAGAGACATTCAGGAAGACCTGCATCCTCCATTGAAATATTAGAGTACAGAGCAGAATACATAAAATAAAATCCCTTCTTATTTTTACGTATAAGAATAAATTTCAACGTTTTACAAACCTCAATAATTAGAAACAATTTTGCTTTCCAAAGTTTGGAACTTACCTTCTTATATATTAAATTTAAAATTCAAATTAATGTTGAAATAAAAATTCTAACCACTCAAAAGCTCTTTATACTTTTGCTTCAGATCCTGTCACAAAATTAAGACTAAACCAAGGCCAGCAAATGAAGGATTTAGTGCAAAGACTTCAGTGAGTTCAACAGGAGCTGCCTGGGTACACAGGTGAAGCCAAGAGCTAAGTAAGGAAAAACAAGATGGCCGCCTCCAGGGAAGGGACCCTGCTCCTCTCTTTTTGGTTTCAATCAGCAGCAGAAGAGTGGAGGTATCACACAAATCTGAAAGATAATTCTTAATTCTTCCCAAAACAGTGCTTTTGGGAACACTGCTGCCAATTTACTTAAGTAAGAAGTAACCCACAATTTTATGTATCAGGCAGAAAAAAAAGGAAAAATACATTCTGATTGCTGGTGAAATTAATAGAATTTGTGTATAAAAGTCATTCAGAAATCATTAATTTGTGCAGATTACCTCTTCATTGTTTACTATGTACAGATAGACACTAGTTGGTGCCAACTGGTTATAACTTGGGGGAAGATCAGTTACGTATTAATGGTGTGGTCAGCAGTGATTAGAAAGGGAACATATCACCAATCAACATCCCTTGAAAACAACTTAAGAATTCGTAAAAGTTTCGTGAATGAATACCCTTGGGTGTGATTCTATTAAAGTCCAGAGTCACTTTTTCCAGGGGCTTGTGGTTTTTTACTTGGAGTTTTAAAAACCACACCGCATACTGCTGCCATGTGGAAGAATTCCTTGAGCTTGTTAGAACTATAAATCAAGTGAAGGCATTAATAAAAAAAATTTCTTTCAAACTCTATGAGATTTTCTCACACTTGAGAAGTAAGTCAGAGGTATAAATGTTACAATTTTACTTCTCCCTCTCCCATTCTGGTTTGCTTCTTTTGATGTGGTTTCATCCAAAGGGGCAAAATTATTAAAGATATACCTTTATATGATAAAGTAAACTTAATTTTAAAAAATAAGTAAGATATTTGAATTCAGACCCTTCTATTTAGGTATCAGAAGGTATCTCAACTCAGTGGAAAAGTAGCAAATGTCTACATTATTTCACCTGAGGCATAACTAACTGGAATTTGCCCTTCAATCAGAGCCATAAATTATATCTTGAGTATCAGAAGAAAATTACACTATGAATATACATAAATCATTAAAAAGACAATCTGTCTTTGCAAGCTATGTATGAAATAAAATGAGATAAACTATATGGCTGTATTTCAAGACAAGAAGGAAACTCAGAGTAATTTCCACTGGATGGAGAACAGTGACATTATTGTGATAAAAATTTTCCCAAACTACCATTAATATCTAGAACAGAGAAAAGATACCGATTATTATTATTAGATTTGTAACAGAAATAAAAATAACTGAATGTGTGGTAGAGAAAGAGTAGACTGAGTATAAAGAAATATGTTTTAATTATAAGGCAAGTTAAGAAATGAAACAGTTGGCAAGGGAAGTTTACTTTCACCACAGCTAAAATTGGCTTCAGATCCAGTAAGACATTCTTTCAGGAAGCTTTTTTTTAATGATATTGGTTACTAATTTGCTGGTTTTCTGTACCAAACAGCTTCTGAGGGCTCCTCATACTATCACAAAAGATTTAATCTAATTAAATATGATTTCATATTAAAATTGGCTTATCCCAAGATTCTTTCAACTTAATTTCAAATATTTACCATAGTTCTAAAAGCCAAGAGTTTAATGAGAAAAAAAAAATAACTATTAAAATACGCTTTTGGATCTTGACTATAGAGAACACACTGATGGTTGCCAGAGGGGAGGTGGGTGGGGGGATGGGTGACACAGATGATGGGGACGAAGGAGCACACCTGTGTGCAGAGCACTGGGTGTTGTATGGAAGTGTTGAATCACTATATTGTACACCTGAGACCAGTATTAGACTGTATGTTAACTAACTGGAATTTAAATACAAACCTAAAAAAATTAGAATAAATAATACTTTTGGTATAGAGAAAACATGGTACATATGTAAGATTTTATAGCAGAAGGTATAAAATTCCCTTTCTATTATCCCCAAGATAATTAGGTAATGACAAAATTGGCTACATGGGTGGGGGGTGCCTGGGTGGCTCAGTGAGTTGATGCTTCTGCCTTCGGCTCAGGTCATGATTTCAGGGTCCTGGGATGAAGCCCCACATGGGGCTCTCTGTTCTGCTGGGAGCCTGCTTCCCTTCCTTTCCTCTGCCTGTCTCTCTGCCTGCTTGTGATCTCTCTCTGTCAAATAAATAAATAAAATCTTTAAAAAAAAAGTTTAAAAAATAAGGAGGGGAGGCGAACCATAAGAGACTATGGACTCTGAAAAACAACCTGAGGGTTTTGAAGGGTCAGGGGTGGGAGGTTGGGGCAACCTGAGGGTTTTGAAGGGTCAAGGGTGGGAGGTTGGGGGAACAGGTGGTGGGTAATGGGGAGGGCACGTTTTGCATGGAGCACTGGGTGTTGTGCAAAAAGAATGAATACTGTTACGCTGAAAAAATAAATAAAATGGAAAAAAAATAAAAAATAAATTGGCTACATAGGGGGAATTAAGAGATGTCTCCTTTCAATCCATTACTGAAATAAATGATTTATTATGTGTAGAATAGTCTTTTGTGTAGAAAAAAAGGTACATTTATTCATTAGGTAAATATACAAAAGAAAATAATTACTACTGAAGCAAAGAATGACTTAACTATTTTTTAAAACTGCATGAGCTAGATCATTCCCCATACAGCTTTCAAAGATTTTTTTGCCTCTATTTCAATTTTCTTCTATCATTTCAAATTCTAATTATAAAAAGAGAGCATTGCTTAGTAGTTATTGTAATGGGACAACATGATGCAATAATTAACAGAGGAATTTGAAGTCTTGAGATAAAAAAGAAATCTAAGGCACAATCTTTTAGTAATAAGTGTCATTACTTAGGTTGGGCTCAGACCAGTTTTTTTTTTTTTTTTTTTTTTTTTTTTTCAGACCAGTTTTAAGTTCAAAGAAACAGGACACAAAGAAAAGATATATGACCTATATTTACTGCATGCTTCTAGGTGCCAGGTACTTTGCTAATTGCTGAAAATAAAAGACTAAGACACAGTCTGTATCTTTATCAAACGGAGGATGAGAACAATAAAATAGAATAATTGATTGATTACAGTTAGAATCAATGCCTCAAAAGAAAAGCATGGGGTACAAAAAGAGAATATAACTATGTCTGATGTTTGAACAATAATGGAAGGCTTTCCTCAGAAAATTGAAAGGTTAAGGAGTAAACCAGAGAAAATAATGAGGAGAAGATATTCTAGCCAGGGAAAGCTACATGTTGAGAGGTCTTAGCACATGAGAAGAAAAGGAAGAGAGACAGTGTGGTTGGTACATAAAAATCCACCAAGAAAATGAGGTTGAAGAGCCAGCAGGACCTAGATCCTTTAAGCTTTTAAGGCTCCATTAAGAATTTTTCAGTTTATTCTAGATCAGTGCAAAATGATTCAAGTGTGAAACAGGAAAATGACACAAGGATTTCCTATGTTAACCCAATGAGTTGCTCACCAACAAAGCCACAAGGGAGTTGACTAGAAGTCTAATTTCCAGTGACAAGAGAAATCAGACAAATCCAGACTTAATTTAATTATAACAATGTTCAGGATGACTTAATCCCACAGATAAGATATGGTTATAAGAATATTTATTTATTCTGCTGATATTCAAATTGAATCTGTGATAAACATAGGGATCCTGAGTCTGGTTCACCCTGAATCAGGACCCAAGTTAGTGAAAGGGACTGTGAAAACCATGATTCATCAAGTCCCGGGGATAAGGGTTTGCAAAGGACAGACCAGATTGGAAGGCCCTGGAAGGAAACACTAACTCTTGCCTTCTTAACTTCTAATGCTACCCACGTCATTTGGCTCATTCCCTCTTTCACACATCTCTCCAATTGCTGTTTCTTTGACTCCCTGGTTCCCTGGTAAGAACCCACATGATTACACTGGATCCACCCAGATAATCCAGAATCACTTCCCCTGTCTCAAGATCCCTCACTTGCTCACATTTGCATATTCTGTTTTGTCATGTTGTAAAAATTAAAAAAAAATTAAAAATAAAGTAAATATTTGGTCTTTGCCCTTAGTTCTTGGGACACAGTTCCCAAAACCCTTGGAATCTTTAGAGTTATAAGATTGTGGTGCTATTCTAATGAGATGGCTGGTAGCCTGAGGCCCCTAGAGAGCTTAGGATAGGGGCTGGTCCCCAGAGAGACTGAGGCATGTGTATCACAGTTCTCCAGAAACACAGAGTATATACAGTATATATGTAATATAAATATTTATTTATTTATTTATGATTTACAATCTTTCCACTTAATGATGGTGCAAAACTGACACACATTATGTAGAGACCATACTTCAAATTTTGAATTTTGATTTTTTCCCAGGCTAGCAATATGTGGTACAATACTCTCCTGATCTTGGGTAGCAGAAACAAGCCACAGTTCCCACTTAGCCAAGCAATCACAAAGGTAAATACTGACAGCCTTTCAGTTTTTCACTTTCAGTACAGTGCTCAATAAATTATATGAAATACGCAAGATTTTGTTGTAAAATAGGTTTTGTATTACAGGGCTTTGCTCAATTGTAGACTCATGTAAGTGTTCTGAGCACATTTCAAGTAGGCTAGGTTAAATGATAATGTTTAGTAGGTTAAGTGTATTAAATGTATTTTCGACTTATTGTATTTTCAACTTAAGATGAGTTATTGGGACATAACCCCATAGCCAGTTGAGGAAGATCTGCATATAAAAGGAGATTTATTACAGGAATTGGCTCGCATAGTTACAAAGGCTGAGAAGTCCCACAGTTTGCCATCTGCAGGCTGGAGAACTCGAAAACCTGGTGGTACTATTTAGTTTGAGTACAAAGGCCTGAGAACCAAGACTGGGAACCAATGTCCCAGGTCAGGAAAAAATGGACATTTCAGCTGGAGAAAGAGGGAGTTCACCCCTCATTAAACTTTTTGTTCTATGTTGGTCCTCAGTAGATTGGATGACGCCCACTCACATTGCTAGCAATAGGTCTGTACTCTACTGAATGAAATGTTTCTCTCGTCCAGAAACCCCCAGCAATAATGTACCAGCTATCTGGGTATCCCTTAGACCAATCAAGCTGACATGTGAAATGAACCATCATAGTAGTCTAGAGGGTTGAAAACTTCAGTCCCGCCCCAAAACCTTCAGGAGAGATGAGGGCCTGGAAATCAGGTTAATCACCAGTGGTTAACGATTTAATTAATCATGCTTATGTAATAGAATCCCCATAAAAACTCCAAACAACAGGGTTCAGATTGCTTCCAAGATGATGAATGCGCTGACGCCCTGAGAGGGTGACATGCCCTTGGGAGCCTGGAAAGTCTATGCTCCTTCCATGATGCATCCCTTTCACTTGGCTGTTTCTGAGTTTTATCTTTTATAATAAACTGATAAGCATAAGTGAAGAGAGTTCCAGGGTTCTGTGAGCCATTCTAACAAATTATGAAATCTGAAGAAAAGAGGGGTGTTTTGGGAACCTCTGACATTGCAGCAAGGTCTTACAAAAGGGCAGTACCTAATAATCATGACTGGTGTTTGAAGTGTGGTAAGTAAAAACAATTTATTTGTAAACTCAAATGCTCACAGATTCACCGATTAGAACATAAACGTCTTGAGGAACCCATTATTCTGCCTACCATAATCCTCCCTTTGATCCTCCCAAATTTATGCCCTCTCGTGTGCAAAATGCATTCATTCCATCCCAAACATTTCAACTCATTACAGCATCACCCCCATGTCCCAAGGATCATCTACATCTCAGCAGCTCAAAAGTCCCCAACCCAGCATAATAAATTATTTAAATCCAGGATGGGTGTGGCTCTGGGTAAAAAATCCATCCTGAAACACATTCTTTGCCATCTGGGATGCTGTGTAACTCTAGAAATAAGTCAAATGTTCCCAAAATAGAAGTCTGAGATGGACATAAGATGACAGTTATAGACATTATCATTCAAAAAAGAAGAACACTAAAGGAAAAAAGGTGTGGCCAGTCCCACATAATTTTGAAATGCAGCTGGGCAAGCAACCACCCTTTTCCAGACCTGGGACTAATTCTCTACAGTCTGTGGCTTCACATGTGTGCAGCTCAGTGGTTCTGTTTTGTGTTTTGTGTTTTGGAGTATCTTTAAGATTTTATTTATTTATTTATGAAAGAGAGAGAGAGTGTGTGCACCAGCACTAGTGGAAGGGGAGAGGGAGAGAGAGAATCTCAAGCAGACCCCACACTGAGCATGGAGCCAGACACAAGGCTCAATCCCAGGACCCTGAGATCAGGACCTCAGCTGAAATCAAGAGTTGGACACTCAACCCACTGTGCCACCCAGGAACCCCTGCAGCTCAGTAGTTCCACCAGCATATTCCCTGTCTATAGAATGTTGGGCATCTGACAGTCCTCTTTCTTTTCTGTGCTCTTTCAGACCACATGGCAGTGTTTCTGCTGGCATAAAATTCTAAAAAAACCTTGTAGATCTCCTGTGTGTGTGTCAAGAATTTACTTCATTAGATCAGAGACTCCACCTCAGATCTTTCAATCACATCCCTATTTTTGGCTCCTTTGGAGAGGCTAAGAGGATCCATGACCACATCCGTGATCTCTTCAAGGGGCTCTGTGTGTGACAGAATTCTACAGTGCCCTTTTGTTCTTTCTGAGTCTAGCAAAAGAAAAAAACATCAGCCACACCCTTGGCTTTCTACCCAGAGCAAGCTTTCCAGAAAGCAAATTTCCCAATTTTATCATCTTTGGCAATCTAAAGAGGCT
The DNA here is from genome assembly GCF_922984935.1 of Meles meles. NCBI lineage: Eukaryota > Metazoa > Chordata > Mammalia > Carnivora > Mustelidae > Meles > Meles meles. Next base: position 102,896,563 of record NC_060075.1, read on the forward strand.
GAGAATTTCCAAAATCAACAAGTCTTGGTTTCTTTTTGCTTAACAGTTGTTCCATCAATCCGTCTCTTTCATCTCTTGTTTATTATAAGCAATAAGAAAGAAAATAGGCCACACTTTCAATGCTTTGCTTGGAAGTCTCCTGAGCTAAATGTCAAAGTTCATTGTTTTCAACTTCTGCTTTCTACTTAGCTACAAAATACAGTTTAGGTAAGCTTTTTGCCCCTATATGACAAGAATTATCTTTCTTCTAGTTTCCAATACCATGTTTCTCATTGTTTTCTGAAGTCTCATCCACAGTACCTGGAGTGTCCACATTTCTACTAACAACCTATTCATGATAATTTAAGAATTCTTAATATCGGTTTTCTCTACAATGCTCCTTACTTCCCATTGAGTCTTCACTAGCAGAGGAGTCAAGATTTAGAATTCTACTAATAATCTATTAAAGGTAATGTAGGCTATTTCTATTGTGCTTCTCAAAATTCTTCAAGCCTCTACCCATTACTGTATTCCAAAGTTGCTTCCACATTTTTAGGTATTTATCACATCAGCACCCCCTATCTGGTATCAAAATGTACATTGATTTCCTATCAATGCTAGAATAAATTATTTCAAATTTAGTCTCTTAGAACAATACATTTTTTTTTAATCTTAAAGTTCTTGAAGCCAGGGATTTAAAATGGGTTTCAATGGACTAAAATTAAGGTGCGCCCAAGACTGTGGTTCCTTCTGGAGGCCCTGGGGGAATCCATTGTTTTTCCTTCTTCAACTTCTAGAGGCTGCTTGCATTCTTAGGATTGTGGTCCTCTCCTTCTATTGTCATCTCCTCTGATTACCATCCTCCTGACTCCTTTCACTTTACAAAGGTCTTTATGACTGTTAGGCCTACCAGATAACACCGGATAATTTTCCCATGTCAAAATCCTTAATCACGTCAATAAAATCATCTTTGCCATGTGACATAATATAGTCACAGGTTCAAGGACATCTTTGGGGATCATTATTCTGCCTACCATAATGACATAGGCAAATTTCTGGGAATAATAAAAATATTGTCCTAAGCACCCAAACCTCCCTTCCCAGACACTAACTGAAATTAAAAACACCTTCAGCAATAGCAAATATCCAGAATATTTGTCAACTGTATTTTCTTTCAAATACGATAGAAGAGAGTTAATTGGAGAAGCACTCAAAGAGCCCACTCAGACTTCATCAGATTTCGTCTTCTAGATGAAGCACAGATTTATTTTAAGGCATCAGTAGGAAAATATGGGCAGAACACCCCAATATAGCCTGAATTAGATGAGCAAACATGGGGAGATAAGCTTGCCTTGCAAGAAGAAGGAACTAGTTCACATGGAATCTCACTTGCTGTGGTAGGTCATTGTGTAGGAAAGTGTGCTAGGTTGCCTGAGGGAAACAGTCACACCAAACTCAAAACTTCTTCCTAGTTTATAATCAACCTAATGCACTGAAATTCTTTTTTCTGGTATTTGTTCATCCATTCATTCATACACTCATTCAACAGATACTTAACAAGTACCCCCAAACCTAACAGAGTTTCCTGGAAACAACAGTGAATAAAACGAAGTCTTTCCTCTAAAAGAACCCACGTTGAGTTATGAGGGAAAGATAATAGAAAACAAGCAAATTGCGGTGGTATCAGGTAGCACCAAGTTTTATAAAGGGAAATAATGCAAAATGAGGTAATATGGGGGAAAAATGAGGTAAGATGGAAAGGAAGAGGAGAATTAAAGACATTTGAACAAGAGTATTTGGGCGAGGCATATAAGAGAGAAAAGGAGTTAACTGAATGGATATTTAGGGGATAGGCAGAAAGAAGAGCAGAATCAAAGCTTCTCCACATGATATGTTCTAAAGACAGTGAGGAGCCTGTCCTCACTGTAGCTGAAGAGGGGAAAGCAAGGGACATTTAAAAGTAACAAGATTAGAAAGGTGGTCTAGGGTCTGATCATGTAGGTCAAGCCTCTGGATTTTATTCTAAAGCTTTTGCAACAGGGGAGTGCAGATTCAATTTACATTTTAAAAAGTAGGCAGCAGCTTACCAGCTACTAGGGAAGCATAAGAGCCCGTCAAAGTAACACAGATAGTAGTTTGTTGTTGCAGTAAGTAAGTAGGGCAGCTTTAATTAGAACTCTGCTTGTACACTGTAATATGGAAAGGGAAAAGCAGAACATGCTAGTGAGCTGCTGGAGAAAGGGTATTGTTCTTCTCTCACTCTGTCTATTACTTGGAGAACTCTGTCAGCTTCCCGAACAGACTCAAAGCATCAGTGATCAAACTGGCAGAGAACGGGCCTTCTCCATGGCAATGGTTCTGTGTAAGAAGGAGAGGCTCTTCTCCAAAAGAGAGACAGAGAGCCACACTAAAATGCAAGCAGTGTATATTGTACGGGTAGTAGTACTAGTGGAGGCCAGGTCCCAAAAATAGCTAGTCAATGTCAATTCAGTTTAAAAAAAAAAAAAAAAAAAGACACCTAGAGCCAAGAATCCCTTCTTTTTTTTTTTTTTTTTTAAGATTTTATTTATTTACTTGACAGACAGAGATCAGAAGTAGGCAGAGAGGCAGGCAGAGAAAGAGGAACGGAAGCAGGCTCCCTGCCAAGCAGAAAGCCCGATGCGGGGCTCGATCCCAGGACCCTGGGATCATGACCTGAGCCGAAGGCAGAGGCTTTAACCCACTGAGCCACCCAGGCGCCCCCCAAGAATCCCTTCTTGAAGAGATCTTGGTCTATACCTTTCCTCACCTTCCTGAGGAGGCTGGATAAACTAACTAGTAAAAGTAACTTACCCCCCATTATTTATTTGGGATAAATTTACAAGCAGACACAGATCTCTTCTTTCCCGTATACAAATTTTAAAAGGGAGGAAAAAGGCACATTATATTTTAATTTAATTTGCATCAAAAAAGAAAAGAACACTAACACTGGGGTCCTATTTGAAATAAAGGTAAATTTAAGACAGCAGTGTTATTGGGGAGCCTGGGTGGCTCAGTGCGTTAAGCCTCTGCCTTCGGCTCAGGTCATGATCTCAGGGTCCTGGGATCGAGCCCCACATCGAGCCCCACATCGGGCTCCCTGCTCAGCAGGGTGCCTGCTTCCCCCTCTCTCTCTCTGACTGCCTCTCTGCCTGCTTATGATCTCTGTCTGTCAAATAAATAAATAAAATCTTTAAAAAAAAAAAAGACAGCAGTGTTATGGAATCTCATAACCCTCTGAGAACAGATGGGTAGCTATGCCATATTTTCCCAGAAAGCATCTACAAATAGGTTTAACTTACATTTCAGGACTGTTTATTCTCATATGTAGACATTAACTACTTTGATATTTATATAATAAAGCAATAGCCCCTTATTTGAAAAGATCATGATAACATTATCAAACCTTGCTAAATTTTGCCACAGCTACACTGACATGAGAAATATCTAAAATTTGCTGACTACATAGGAATAAATGAAATAAATTAATATGGTGTCAACTGTGAATGAAAAATAACAATGGCAAAATGTGAGAAAGACCTGTGAGAAAGATGTTGGTAAAGAAGCCATAAATTTAGAAATTAGAAAGTACATTTTTTTAAATGAATTTACCATGATGCTCAAACCCTTCTAAAAATGGGTCCTAAAAATATACCCCAATAATAATAGTAATCATTATATTAGAGAACTATCAGAGTTTATTTTTATTCATATTTCTCATTTAGTTCTAAGTTTTGTTTTTCATATTATTGATATTGAATACATTTAAGTTTGAACAATACATGCAAGTTTCTGTTTTGAATTTTGATTAGATGAAAAGAGGATCACTCCTACCCTCAGAGGAACAATAACATAATGCTAGAAAATCTGCCAATTCACAACTTTTCTTGAACATATCAGACAGCCAAACTCACTGAGTGACCAATTAACCTGAAATTTAAGGAAAGATAGTCTTTCCTAAATAGAGATCAGATGTAAGCAATGGTTTTCCTAGGTTAAATGCTGGTGGGCACAAGTAAAAATTCATCTGGAATTTGTAGTGAATCACAAAAGGTTGATGATGGGCTAGCAAGAGAATACAGAACACATGGAAACTACAGACACAAGCTCAATTCAACCCCACGTGCAGGTTCTTCTCCATGAACCTCACTGGATGCTTACCAAAAAATTAACACTGGCAAGAGTCCTGAAAATTGTTCCTCATGGGTTAAACCCAAGGAAGAGGGACTGTAGGCACTGCTGCAAATGCACAAATTTCAAATAGACTCTTCTCGTCTATTCTTGTGGGGGAAAATACGCTTTCAGCTGTTGGTTCAAGGGCAGCAAACTCTCTTGCCCTTGGAGCTTAGGGAAAACCTGCTGCAGCTGAAATGGAGGGGAGAACTGACTCTCTTCAGAGACAGAAAAGAATACATGAGGAGCTCACATCTACAGCTGAGATGACTGTGAGATCCCCACTCAAAGACCAGGGACACAGTGAAAGAAAGAATCTCTAAACATAAAGATAGATCATAAATAATACCTAAAATAAGCACAAAGAAGGAAAAAAAGATGATAAAACAGAGATGTAGGAAAATAAAAAATGCTAACAAGTGTGCATTTGCGATCCTTGGGAACCATGAGTAGGAAGGAAAAGAACACTGCAAAAGAATATCAAAACAAATAATGGCTGAGAAGTTGGCAAAATTAATAGACATCAAACTACAGATCCAAGCTCACAGAACATCAGATAGGGCGGATAGCAAACACATAGTGACATGAAACTCTCAATAAATGTAGAAAGAGCCAATATCTATTTATTATAAAAACTAGGAAAAGAAAGGAACATGTTTTTCTGATAATGACAAACTATAAAAATTTTAACAGCTGGCATCAAATGAATAGTGAAAGAGGAATGCTTTCCTCCCAAGATCAGGAGTTAGACAAAGATAATCTGCCCTTCTGACTCTTACTCAGCATGGTACTAGAAGTTCTAGGCAATGTAATAAGGCAAAATGTAAAAGGTGTACAGAATGGGGAAGAAAACAAAGATAAAACTGTTTATTTTCCCACACACTCTGACCATTTACATACAATTCCAAAGCGTCTACCAAAAAAAAAAAAAGGACACTAGAACAAATCTGTGAGTTGGCAGACCACAGGATAAAAATCAATATACAAAAATGCATCACATTTCTACATACTATCAATGAAAAGTTGGAAGCTGTAATTTGAAAATATATAATTTATAATAGTGATAAAAATATTAAATGCTAAGCTATGTTTATTGTACAATATGTGTAGAGCCTGTAGGCTAAAAATTGCAAAATCTTTTTTTTAATAAAAATCGCAAAATCTTATTAAAACAAAAAGTCATGGACTGGAAAAGTCAGTGTTGCGAAGATATTAATTCACCTAAAATTTTCCCACATATTCAATATGCAATTGCAATAAAAATTCCAGGAGTAATTTTTAGAAAAATAAATTAATTTATTTTAAAATTATAGGAAAAGAAAAAGACACATATAAAAGAACAAATTTGGAGCACTCACACTACCTGAATTTTTTTTAAGATTTTATTTATTTATTTGACAGAGAGAGATCACAAATGGGCAGAGAGGCAGTCGTGGGGGTGGGGGAAGCAGGCTCCCTGCTGAGCAGAGAGCCTGTTTCAGGGCTCAATCCCAGAACCCTGAGATCATGACCTGAGCCAAAGGCAGAGGATTAACCCACTGAGCCACCCAGGCGCCCCATACTACCTGGTTTTTAAACCTACTTAAACTACAGTAGTCAAGATTATATTAGAATAGAGAATTAATAATCATATAGATAAATGAAACAGAAGAGAAACCCAGAAACATACTTACATATTTATGGTGAATTGATTTTCAACAAAAATGCAAAGACAATTAAATTTTGGTTTTGTTTTGCTCTTTAAGCTTTTATTTAAATTCTAATTTGTTTAACATATACTGTAATATTAGTTTCAGGTACTCAACATTTTCATGCAATACCCAGTGCTCACCACAGCAAGTGTGCTGCTTAATCCCCACGGCCTATTTAACCCATCCCTCCCCCCGCCCCCACATCTCCGTTCTGGCAACCATCAGTTTGTTCCCCACAGTCAAGAGTCTCTTTCTTGGTTTGCCTCTCTCTCTCTCTCCTTGTTTTTCTTTGCTCATTTCTTTTGTCTCTTAAACTCACATATGAGTGAAATCATATGCTCTTGATTTAGTAATTTTTGTATTCTTTGGGTAAATAGCACAATTCTAGATCATAGGATGGTTCTGCTTCTAACATCTCAAGGAACCTCCATGCTGTTTTCTAGAATGACTGCATCAGTTTACCTTCCCACCAACACTGCAAAAATTGTCTGCTTTTTCCACATCCTTGCCATTTCTTTCTTGTGCTGTATTTAGCCCTTCTCATGTGTGTGAGGTGATGTCTCATTGCAGTTTTGATTTGTATTTCCCTGATGATCAGTGATGCTGAACATCTTTTCATGTGTCTGCTGGTCATCTGTGTGTCTTCTTTGGAAAAAGGTCTATTCATGTATTCTGCCCATTTTTAATTTGATTATTAATTTTATGACTGTTGAGCTTTATAAGGTTTTTATACATTTTACATATTAACCCTTTATCAGATATGTCATTTGCAAATATCTTTTTCCGTTCAGTAGATTGCCTTTTAGTTTTGTTGATTGTTTCCTTAATTGTGTCAAAGCTTTTCATTTTGATGAAGTCCCAAGAGTTTGAGTTTTTGTGTTTCCCTTGCCTCAGGAGACCTATCTAGAAAGAAGTTACTATTGCCCATGCCAAAGTGGTTACTCCTTGTGTTTTCTTCTAGGATTTTTATGGTTTCCTGTCTCCCATTTAGCTTTTTAATCCACTTTGAGTTGATTTTGATATATGGTAAAAGAAAATGGTCCAGTTTCATTCTTTTTTTTTTTTTTTTTTTTTTGTTCAGACAGTACACAATTTAATAGTTGTAAACCTCATAGTCTCAGGAGCAACTTGAGATTTTCTTTCCAGTTCTAGAGAAAGGAAATCAGTTTCATTCTTTTACATGTAGCAGTACAGTTTTCCCAATACCATTTTTTGGTACCATACTGTTTTGATCACCAGAGCTTTGCAATGTAACTTGAAGTCCAGAATTGTGATGCCTCCAGCTTTGCTTTTCTTTTTTCAAGGTCACTTTGGCTATTTGGAGTCTTTTGTGGTTCCATACAAATTTTAAGGTTGTTTGTTCTAGCTTTGTTTTGGCATTTTGATAGGTTTCATTAAATGTGTAGATTGCCTTGGGTAGTATAGCCATTTTAACAATGTCTGTTCTTCCAATCCATGAGCATGGAATGTCTTCCCATTTCTTTGTGTCATCTTGAATTTCTTTCAGCAGTGTTTTATAGTTTTCAGAGTATAGGTCTTTCACCTCTTTGGTTAGATTTATTTCTAGATATCTTATTGTTTTTGCTACAATTATAAATGGCATTGATTCCTTAATTTTTCTTTCTGCTGCTTCATTATTGTTGTATAGAAATGCAACAGATTTCTGTGCATTTATTTTGTATCCTGTGACTTTACTGAATTTGTTTATCAGTTCTAGCAATTTTTTGGTCAAGTCATTCAGGTTTGTTTTTTTTTTAATGGACTATCATGTCATAATAGTGAAGGTTTTACTTCTTTGTTGATTTGGAAGCTGTTTATTTCTGTTGTCTGATTGCTGAGGCTAGGACTTCCAGTACTGGGTTAAATAATAATGGTGAGAGTGGAAATCTTGTCTCATTCCTTCCTGTAAAGGAAAAGCTCTCAGTTTTTCCCCATTGAATATGATATTAGCTGTGGATTTTTCATGTATGGCCTTTATTATGTTAAGGTATATTCCCTCTAAACCTGTTTTATTGAGGGTTTTTATCATGAATGGATGTTATACTTTGTCAAGTACATCTATTGAATTGATCATATGGTTCTCATCCTTTCTTTTATTAATGTGGTGTATCACAGTGATTGATTTAAGATAATTAAATTTTTAAAAGGATAATCTTTTGGGGGCAACTAGATGGCTCAGTGGGTTAAGCCTCTGCCTTCAGCTCAGGTCATGATCTCACAGTCCTGGATCAAGTCCTGCATCTGGAACTCTGCTCAGCAGGGAAACTACTTCCCCCACCCCACCCCCCTCTCTACATGCCTCTCTGCCTACTTGTGAACTCCGTCAAATAAATAAATAAAATGTTTTTTAAAAATTTAAAAATATATAAAAGGATAATTTTTTTAATATCCCAATCCATACCTCACACCTTTTACAAAAAGAAAGAAAGAAATATAGCTCAAAATAAATTATAATCCTGAATATAAAACCTAAAATTCTAAAACTGCTAGAAGGAAACATGTGAAAATATTTGTGATCTTGAATGAGGCAAAGATTTTATAGATACAGCACTAAAAGTAAAATCCATAAAGAGAAAAAAAAAGACAAATTGGACACCATCAAAATTAAAAATTCTGATCTGTGGAGATTGGTGTCATCAGAATAAAAAGTCAAGACAAGCCATATATTAGGAAAAAATATTTGGAAAAAATATTTGCAAATCATATATCTGATAAAGGACTTATAATCATAGTAAAGGCTCTTAAAACTCATGAACAGGAAGCCAACAATTTTTTTTTGACAATGGGCAAAATATCTGAACCTCAGTTCACACAGAATATATATGAATATCAAACAAGACTATGAAAAGTTGCTCAACATCATTAATCATTAGGAAAATGCAAATTAAAACTATATTGGACTGCTATACATCTATGGTAATGTATAAAATTTTTTTACAAGCAATTCTAAGGTTGCTGAGTAACTGGCCTCATATATTGCAAAATACTATAGTGACTTTGTTAAACAATTTAGCAATATCTTATAAAATTGAAAACATGTTTATCAATCTTACCACTTTCAGACATTTATCCAAGTGAAATAAAAAGTTGTGTTCACAAAAATAAATAAATAAATAAATAAAACCCCAAAAAAACCCATATGAAAATGATTTTATTCATGAACTGAAAGCCACCCATATGTTCCTCAACTCCAGTGTGGAGTAGGCATATACCACAGCGATAACAGAAAATGAGCTACCGATACACACCACAGCATCAATGAATCTCAAATTGTGCTAAGTAAAAGAAGCTGGGTGTGAAGGTTATATACTACATCATTCCATTTACGTGTCGTTCTTTCAAAAGCAAAACTATAGGCAAAAAGTAGATGAGTGTATGTCAGAGCTGGAAGCAGGGAGGGAGGCGTGAAGGTTGCTTCTGAGGAATTTATTGGAGTAATGGAACTGTTTTAAATCATAATTATTGTGGTGGTTAACAGACTGTATATGTATGCCAAAACTCTCAGAATTTTGTTTAAAAATCTGAATTTTACTCCATGTAAATATATTAACTAAAAACAGAACAAATTGGGGCACCTGGGTGGCTCAGTGGGTTAAAGCCTCTGCCTTCAGCTCAGGTCATGATCGAGGGGTCCTGGGATGGAGCCCCGCATCGGGCTCTCTGCTCGGCAGGGAGCCTGCTTCCCTTCCTCTCTATCTGCCTGCTCTGTCTACTTGTGATCTCTGTCTCTGTCAAATAAATAAATAAATCTTAAAAAAAAAAAGAACAAATTAAGTACTAAAAAAAAAAAACCTAATAAATTATCCTAATAATAAAATCAGACGTGAATAAAAATGCATATGGAAGAGATTTAAAATCATTTAATTTTTTCCAATAAAACTTAGTAATATTCTAAATATTCACCAGGCAGAAAATATCAAAAGGTAAGGCATAAAACAATATTTTTAAATGAAATAAAAACAATTACAAAAATTCTAAAATTATATTGAGAAGCACACTCATGTATAGTGTCATGCTATAGCAAAATACTTGAATATTTTGTACTATGACTGTACTCTTTTTATGCTAATTCTTAAGGGCTTGTAACAACTTTAATATTTTTATCTTATCCCTGTGCAAAGACATTTAGAAGTTTCTAATAAAGAAACTACATGCATTTGCAATATCCCATCAAAGGAGCATCATTGTGTCTGTGTTAAGAGACTGGGGGTCAGAATGATCTCACGAGAGGATGTTCACAACAGTCTTTGGCACTGCAACCAGTGTGAGTGGCAATTTCAACAGAAGAGGCATCTTTTACTCAAAAGACCCATTTTGATTCAGAGACTACTCCTCTGTTTGTTTCATGGTGACTAACATGCTACAAGTTGCAACATTTTGATTGGTTTTAACCAAAATTAAACCAGACATACAGGTTTAAAAGTAGTTGATACTGAGTGGGGACTGGCAGGTTGACCTCAATCCCATTGCCGCCTCTACCACAGGTTAATCGCGTGACCACAGAGAGATTACTTGACTTCTTTGTTTTGTTTTTTGTTTGTTTGTTTGTTTTATTTTGTTTTTCTGACAGAAGAAATGGAGATTAGAAAAAGAATGGAATGGAAATTCCCCATTTATTTATTTGTTGTCAAATTCTATCTACTGTGTCTACATTGTATCTATCATGACATGCACTTGAGCTAGGAAAATCAGCAAGAGAATTCTCCAAAACTTTCTGGAGCTGGGTAGAAAGCACATTCATCAAATGATAAAATTAATAAGCACATAAATACTCTAAAGATGGTCAAAATGTAATAGAAAATACCATAGAAAAGAGACCCTGGCCCAGACTGTGAAACGAGGAGCGGGGAAGGTTTTCTCTAAAGAAATGCTATTTGAGATGAAATTGCAAGCAAAGGAAAAGCCTGTAAACAGCATGTTACCTGCCATTAGTTAAGTGCTCAATAAAAATGCCTTATTTTGTGCAAGAAAAGGAAGCAATCAGCCTATAGCATTAATGAATCACCTGGGAAGTGAAGGTAACGCCAGAGGGGCTGACTCAGGGATATCCGCATCTCCTGTTGTAACTATCAGACGCAGGTGGAAAGTTAGGCTGTACAGAACAATTGCCAGTGCTCTGTGGAAATGACTTTTCCTGAATACTAAGGCTAACTGCTTGCCTGACTCTCTCCTCTTTCAAGCCATGCAAAGCTTTTAGTGAAAGAAATTCCTCACCACCTCACTGGCTACAATCAATACGGTCCACATCACTTTCCACTGTGAGAACTATAAAAATAGAATCTGAAATTCAGCCTTAGGACTCTGGGGAAGAGAAGCACACATAAGTAAGGGAAAGTGTTTCACTTTGAATTCTGATACCTGACATTTGGACTTGAAGAGTCAGTGGAAATGACAGAAAAGTAAAGTAATGCAAGAAATGAGAGCCACATAGGGAAATGATGTCACAAGATTTTTCCCATTTATTTCCCTTCTTTTTGAACTTAGACCTGCAGGTTATAAGACGAATCCTCAGAGCTTTTTAATACAATTTTATGTGGTGAGGAACTTACAGGAAATGCTTATCTTTGGAACTGCTCATCCCTGGAACACTTGAAACAAACCAGGATTGGAAGAACTATTCCTTCTCTCTATCTGCCAGTGTCTGTGCTCTCTGCGGGAAGAGGCCCTTCTTCCAGAATCAGAATCAGGGCAGGAGGACAAAACAGAAAGCCAATACTGAACAGTTTGGTATATTTGTTTCATTTCCCTAGGGTTTCCCTCAAAATGAGTAAAAGAGTCAGGTAACCTTCACTATCACCTTCTAAATGACCCTAATCCTTAGGTGTTTTTCATCTTTACATAAAGGAGAAATTCGTCTCCTGGTAACGTAGCTACAGAAATATATATAGCTTTAGATGAGTTGGAATAAATCTTACAGAGAATCTAGTTCACTACCCACTTCATAAGAATGAGATCATGGGGACCTACATAGATGCTCTGACTTTCTCGACACATCACTTTTAGTGTCATGGACTTAAAACCTAACCAGTTGCTGGTGGGGGGAGAAGGGACAGACTATCCTCTGGTTAATAGCCAATGTTTTAAATGGGTGATCTGTCCAAAGACCCAGACCATGTTAATTGGTTCTTCAGAAGATATACTTCCAAATACATTTAGTCCTCTCCACACTTTGGCTTGGTTTCTCTAAGCATTCTTCATATGCTCTGTTCTGTCTCATTTGAGACAGAATGTTTGCTGCAGATTGTATTTCCCAGAGATGTTTGCATCAGTACCTCCCATCCTACATGCTCCTCTACAATTGGCCTTGTTATCTTCCACCCCAGGAGTGGCTGTGTTTCCTCCTCTTCAATTTGGGCATGCTTTGGACAGCTTCGTCACAGATATGACCCTGTGACTACCAAGGCTGGTTCATAAAATTCATTCAGTCTCACCAAAGAAGATATACAGATGGCAAGTAAGCATATGAAAAGATGTTCGACATCATATGTCATCAGGGAAATGCAAATTAAAGGAACCATCACCTACCACCCATTTATCAGATGGGCACCTTTGTTGTTGTAGAACAACTGGAAATCTCATTCAATGTTGATGGGAATGCAAAGCGGTAAGGCTCCTTCAGGAGACAGTTTGGAAGCTTCTCACAAAACTGAACATGCTCTGCCACATGATCCAGGCATTGTACTCCTTCATATTTATCCAAAGGAGATGACAGCTTAAGTCCACACAAAATCCATACAGCGATATCTATAGCCTCTTTATTCATAACTTCCAAAGCTTGGAAGCAACCAAGATGCCTTTCAGTAGATGAATGGATAAATAAACTGTGGCACATCCAGACAGTGGAATATTACTCAGTGCTAAAAAGGAATGAGTTACTAAGTCATGAAAAGATGTGAAGGAATCTTAAATGCATATTGTTAAGTCAAAGAAGCCAATCTGAAAAGGCTGCATACTGCATGAGCCCAACCCTATGATTGTCTAGAAAAGGCAAAAGTATGGAGACAATTAAATATATATATATATATATATATATATATATATATATATAATCTCAATGGTAACGGGGGGGTTAGGGAAAGAAATGAACAGGCAGAGCTCAGAGGGTTTTTAGGTCAGTACTGATATTCTATATGATACTACAATGGTGGGTACATGTCAGTGTCCCCCAGTGGAAGGAAATGTAGAACACCAAGTTAACCTTAATGTAAACTATGGACTTCGGTTCATGATGACATGTCAGTATAGGCTTATCGATGGTAACAAATGCACCACTCTGGTGGGAAATATTGGTAGTATGGTTGGGAAAGGCTATGGGTGTGTGAGGGCTGGGGTATATAAGAACTCTATAATTTCTGCTAAATTTTTCTGTGAACCTAAAACCACTCTAAAAAGTAAAGTGTGTGTGTGTGTGTGTGTGTGTGTATTTATAATTTCCGTTTTGTGTCTTCCACCTGAGTGCCTCTGTCTCTGAATGACTATTTTTGGAGCTTTGTGCCACAGTGTGGGAAGAAGCCATATTATAAGGAAGGTTTTGGGGTTTCCTCATTCAAGGTGGCATCTGTTTCTACTGTGGACAAATCCTAGTTACTGCTCCTGTTTTATCTACACTGGGATTCAGCCACACCCTCCTTACTTCCAATTCCTGTCTCCCAGGTCTGCTGTAGGCTCCGATGTTCATCTCCCTGCTTTAGTGTAAATAAGGTGTTTCATTCTCCTTCTCCTGGTTCTACATTAGCATGGGCTCTGGATACTTCTACTTACCCTCCCTGATGGTTTATATGACCTTTCCCAGGATGTATGTAGAGATCTTATCCTTTTTGTACAAAAACCACATATTTTACTTCTCTTAGGCTTAGTTCTTTCATGTAACCGAAAATTCATCTGAATCATTTGATCTAGCAATTTTATATCTGTGAGATGAAACTAAAGAAAAGTATGGAATTTAAATAAAAGTTTATGTACAAGACATTAGGAAAATAATAATTATAATAGCAAACTTAGAAATAAAACTGTCCAGATAATGAAAATAGCTTAGTTACAGTCATAGTCTAGAATATGTTTTAGCTTTTATAAATTATGTTTGTGAAGTATAATTAGTAATGTGAGGAAACGTTCTTAATTGAAAAATTATGGCACAAAATTTTATATCCAATGTAACTTTGCTGTTGGTAATTATACACGAATATACATGTAAAAATATGAGAGGGTAATAATACTCAATGCACAAACAATGGTGGGATGGGTGATTTTTTTCTTTGTTTATGTATTTCTATAAATTTGAAAAAAAAATCTTCAATGAGTATATACTTTCTTCTGTACTTCTTTTTGTACTTCAAGAAAATGTATGTTAGGTCTTTTTAGAAGTTAGAAAAAAATCATGGGGTGCTGGGCTTATTTGGTTAAACCTCTACCTTCTGCTCAGGTCATGATCCCAGGGTCCTGGGACTGAGCCCCACATTGGGCTCCCTGCTCAGCATGGAGTCTGTTTCTCCCTCTCCCTGTGCTCCTCCCCACTGCTTACTCTCACTCCTGCTCTCTCTCTCTCAGCAAATTTTAAAAAATCTTTTAAAAAAAGGAAAAATTCAGAAAGGTGACAATAACAAAAAAATGGGAACACCAACAACAAAAAAATTTTCATAAAGCAAAAACGGTCCATGAGAATGCAATAGAGGAACAAATCTAGTTCATACCAGCAAGGAAAAATTTTTTAAAATCAAGTAACAAAGTTAACTGGACTCATCTATTACCAGAAATTACAAAGCTTTACAGTAGAACATACGGAATATGTAAATTTTGAAAAACAGGAGTTATTCATTACATCTGTAGCTAAAATTTCAAAATTACAAACATGTATTTCTTCCCAAATTCGCCCATAAATGTTATGGAATCACATCTATGTATGTTTATATCCAGAAAGCTAAGGTCACAGAAGATTTTTGTTAGAGTATAAAGTTCAAGAAAATAAGAACACTGGAAAGAAATTCTGCCATTTCTGATAGTTAAATATATTCAGTAGATTAATTAAATGAGCGGCTGGCATAAATAAATATCACTGGAAATCAAGGTGAATAAAACAAGAAATTTTGCAATTATGAAAATAGTATTTTAAATCAGTAGAGAAAGTGTGGAGTATAGTGCCGGTATATTGGAAACAAATGAACATTTATTCAGAAAAGTAAAAAGTAAAAGTAAAGGTGGGTTACAGGACCTTTGGTTTTTAAGTAGTAACTGGTATTGCTTCTTCTTTCCTTAGAAACTTCTACTTGGGGGAAAAAAATACAAAAACTAGACTCTATTTTCAATCATATAGGCTGTACCTTTAATAATGCCAATTCAGAAAACAGGAGGAAATGCTACCAGATGCCGTTATCATCAGGTCGTAGTGTGGCAAGATTTTGAGAGCAAAGCCTTTAACACAGATTTCAGAAAGAGTTGGCCAGGTCCATAAATTCATGTCTGGATCAGTGGGAATAGAGGTGAAGTGTGAAATGGCAACAGGATATTACCTGGGAGCCCCATAATCATCAACATTATCATAGTTATTAAGAAAATTTTACTGCAGATAGCAGTAGGGCATCCTCTGGTTTGCACCAAGCCATGGTGCACACTGGTGCGACCTTTGACTGGCCTCCAAATCCTCAATAGAGTCAGACCATTGTCAGCTGCCCTGACACTGGAAAGTGGGGTAGGAAGGTAACTCTCCAAGGAAGAGTAAAACAGAACATCCAAGAAGTCCCCAAGACAGTGTCTTTTATCTCTAGTAAGGGATATAGAATGCAGGTTATGGGGTGCCTGGGTGGCTCAGTGGGTTAAGCCTCTGCCTTCGGCTCAGGTCATGATCTCAGGGTCCTGGAATCGAGTCCCGCATTGGGCTCTCTGCTCGGCAGGGAACCTGCTTCCTCCTCTCTCTCTCTGCCTGCTGCTCTGCCTACTTGTGGTTTCTCTCTGTCAAATAAATAAATAAAAAATCCTTAAAAAAAAAAAATTTAGAATGCAGGTTATATAAGTCCTCTGGTCTTCTGAGATTACACCATCACACCACCTTCCCATCCCAATCACTGGTATCCTGACCTGACATGTAGATGGGAAGTCCCATTTCACTCCCTCCTTTGACAAGAGGCTCTCCTGCTACCTCTCCAGTGGAGGGATGCCACCCAAATCTTCCGTGTGCTTTTGGTATCAACCCTATCCACGGAGAAAGAGAGAGAGAAAGAGGGAGAGAGAGGGAAAGAGAGAGAAGTTAAATCTCTTAAGTTAAAAGGAAATATTTTGAAATATGTGTCATAAACACATATCCAGTTAAGACATCTTCTCCTAAATTCAATTATATTAAATTTTTAAACTCTAATTTGGAAATTTAAAAGGATATTACATAAATCATTAAACCATAAATAGGTCTTTAGAAGTGCTTTCTTTCAGAAATAGAACTGGTCAGCTTTCCTTCTGGTACTGTGGTAGCCAGCAATAAGAAGAAACTAGTCCACAAGAGCTAACTTTTATACTAACTCCTTGTTGGCGAGCATTAGGGGCTTTACTACTCCGGATGAATTGTTCCTGAATGTGATTCAGCTGAGTGTGACATGTTGTTGTCTGAATCATTTGATAATTTAATCGGGAAAAGAAGGAAAGTGCTCTCCTGGGATATCTGCCCAGTAAGTAACATCTCTAACCTCAAAGCACTGAGACACTTCCCAGAATTTTGCCTAATTTCAAGTTAATCTTTTAAACATTCAATGCTGTAAATGTATTTCAAAAGTATCCCTGAGGTATAACATATCAGATCTTCCTGGTAAATCCCAGGAATGTGGTACACTGAGTATATACTATTAGATTTTAATTTTTTTTATTTTTTTAAAGATTTTATTTATTTATTTGAGAGAAAAAGCAGAAAGCATAAGCAGGTATCGGGGGAGGGTGTAGAGACAGAGGGAGAACCAGATTCCCCACTGAACAGGTAGCCTGATGCGGGGCCTGATCTCAGGACCCCAAGATCATGACCTGAGCTGAGGTCAGACACTTAACCAACTGAGCCATCCAAGTGCCCTGAAGATTTCAAATTTATTAACCATAAAAATACAACGTTGAGAGATGAATGGATAAAGAAGATGTGGTTCATATACACAGTGGAATATTACTCAGCCATCAGAAAGGAACAATACCCATCATTTGCATTGAGATGGATGGAACTGGAAGGGATTATGCTAAGTGAAATAAATCAAGCAGAGAAAGACAATATGGTTTCACTCATATGCAGAACATAAGGAATAGCATGGAGGACAGTAGGGGAAGGAAGGGAAAACTGAAGGGGTTAGGGAGGAATCAGAGGAGGCACCATGAGAGACTATGGACTCCAGGAAACAATCTGAGGGTTTCAGAGGGGAGTGGGGTGGGGTGATGGGATAGCCTGCTGATTGGTATTAAATAAGGCATGTGTTGTAATGAGCCCTGGGTGTTATATGCAAATAATGAATCATGGAACACTACTCAAAAATTAATGATGTGTATGGTGGATAACATAACAAAAAAATACAATGCTGAAGATATCAGGTAATGTAAGAAAAAAATTAAAAATAAGACATTATAGACATGTAGGCAAAAAAATTCAACTAACGTGATATTAGACAAATATGGCTACAAAGTTAAAGTATGTGAATATATACCAACAAATATGCTGTACACATTATTTTGAATGTTCAGTGAATTAATATAGAAACAATTTATTATTTTGCTTACTTAGGCAGGAATATATGTTGCTTTTATGAAATTATTTTTAAAAATTTATATATTCAGTAATATAATTATCCCTTATTCAATAAATAAATAAAAATTTATAAATTTAATTATTTTTAGTGTTGTTTCTCACTCAAAAATTTCCATTTTAGACAGTATATCATAGTCACCTTTACATAGATTACCTTCTAATAAGTATTTAACAAATACAATAATAATAAATATAAGTTGAATTAATAGATCAATAATATGTTCCCCTATTACCAACTCTCCTAAAATTTTGCATTTCCTGCTTATTCGCCTTCCCTCTTCTTTTGGCAGATGACTTTGGTCCTTTCTAGGTGTAAGCCTGGGTAGAAGGACTTTCTTCTAGACATATAGTGTATTCACTTTCTTGTAAAGTCACTGTACTTAGAATAAGACTGTTATTTCTCCACAGTTATGTCTCAAGACCTTAAGCCATTCATAAAAGACCCACCTTCCAGAAGTAAAACAGATGACTTGCCTAAAGGCAATGAAGTATGATAGTCAAGAACATGAATTCTGGGTAATGTTCTAAGTGTGTATCTTGATCAGAGTATTTGCTGAGCGGTCTTAGTATGCTATTTAAATCCCTAAACCTGAGTTTCTTCTTC
The DNA here is from genome assembly GCF_922984935.1 of Meles meles. Taxonomy (NCBI): domain Eukaryota; kingdom Metazoa; phylum Chordata; class Mammalia; order Carnivora; family Mustelidae; genus Meles; species Meles meles. Next base: position 102,914,789 of record NC_060075.1, read on the forward strand.
TATGATGGAGATAATAATAGCGCCTACCTCTAACTGTTGTTGAAGGATTAAAGGAGATACTTGAGATATGGGTGTAAACAATATCTTGCAAAAATATTTGATAAATATAGATATTCAATATTGCATATTTGACCAAAAATACAATCTACCTACCCAAACAAAACAAAACATTTTGAATCACAATTTAAAATTTAAAAAGAGAATAAAATGATAAGGATATATCATTGAAAGAGGTAATAGATTCATTTAAATTTACTCAAATTCAACTGGGTAAATTTCAAAAAAATAAAAATAAAAAAAAAATAAATTTACTCAAATTGGGGCACCTGGGTGGCTCAGTGGGTTAAAGCCTCTGCCTTTAGCTCAGGTCATGATCTCAGGGTCCTGGGATCAAGTCCCGCATTGGGCTCTCTGCTCAGGGGAGATTGCTTCTACCTCTCTGCCTGCCTCTCTGCCTCTTATGATCTCTGTCTGTTAAATAGATAAATAAAATCTTTAAAAAAAAATTTACTCAAACTTATGAACAGTGTATTGGAGAATGTTTCAGTATGGAGGAAAAGTGACATTAGAAGGGTACTAAACTCTTGAGGAATCACCAAAAGAATCACTATTTTAGTCTGCTCAGGCTGCTATACCAAATACCACAAACTGGAAAAAAAAATTTTTTTCACATAGTCTTGAGACTGGTGGTCCTAGTGCATGATCACATTCTCAAAAAGGTTCTTCCCTACCTTGTAGGACAGCAGCATATTCACTGTGTGCTCTGTCCTTGGGGTATGCAAGCAGAGAATTCTGGTCCTGTTTCTCTCCATAATGTCGCTTATCCCACCAGATCAAGGCATCTCACCCTTATGACTTCATCTATCCAAAACTACATCTGAAAAGGCCCTATCTCCAAATATAGCCACCTTTGGGGTTAGGGCTTCAATTTATAAATTCTGAGAGGACACAAACATCCAATTCATAATAGTTACCATTGGGAATTTCTCAAGACATAAAGCAAAATCAATTTTACATATTTAGCACTTGTCTAGATCTGACTGGATAGGCATTGAGCGAAGACTGTACAATAGGTATAATCAGGTTTCCCTATTGTACTTTTAGAAAGACTAAAGATTTCATGACCAGTTTGAAATACCAGAGTGTAAATCCTTACAAGAAATCAAAATAATAAACATGGGAGTCAAAGCGCTCAGAAGAGGAACATGGTGATGGTATACGGATATGGATCTATCTGAAGGCCTTGATACTAGGGAGTGATCCATGACTCAGCAACATGTGCACAGACTAGTAGCCAATTAGAAATGCAAAATCAGAGAAATGTCAAATTACACAGAAATCTTGAACATGCCTTAGAATTGTCTCTTCTATTTCTGTGAAGAATGTCTTTGGTATTTTAGTGGAAATTACATTGAATCCATAGGTGGAGTTAGACAATATGGCCATTTTAACAATGCTAATTCTTCTAATCCATGGGTATAGAGAGTTTTTTCCATTTCATTGATTTCTTTCAGAGAAGTAGTTTTTACTGTACAGATCTTTTACTTCCTTGGTTAAGTTTATTCTTAAATACTTTACAGTTTTTTTTATATTATTGGGTTTTTTTTGATGTTATTGTGATTGGAAGAGTTTTATTTCTTTTTCTGATGCTTCGTCATTAGCATAAAGGAATGCCACTGATTTCTGTAAGTCAATTTTGTAAGCGGCCACTTTACTGAAATCATTGATTAATTCCAACAAGTTTCTGACCCTTTGGGATCATCTATATTTAAAATCAACAGCAAATAGCAGCAATTTTGCTTTTTTCCTTCCTGATTTAGATGGCTTTTATTTCTTTGCCTTACCCAGTTGCTCTGGCTAGGATTTTCCGCACTATACTGAATAGGAGTGGTGAGAGTGGAACACATCATCTCCTTCTTGATCTCAGAGGAAACTCAGCTTTTTCTTCATTGAGTATAATGTTAGCTGTGGATTTGTTGATATGGCTTTTATTATGCTGAAGTTATGTTCTTTCTATACCTACTCTGTTAAGGGTTTCTATCATGAAAGGATGTTATATTTTGTCAAATACAAACAAAATACCAATACTATCATAAATTAATCTTATACATACATAAGAAGAAAAACGTAAACAAAATTAATTTATTAATATATTCTTAAAACTTCCTCATCATTGTAAGTTTCTGAATAATTTTACACATAATATCGTTGATAGACTCATGATTCCACACAATATTGTCCTTTGTGTTACCAAGAGTGTTTGTCATGGAACATTTCATAAAAGTGGTTCCCTGTTATCTTTGGGAAATTTTTCAAGCCACTGACACCTTTCTGCAAGTTTTGATGTTCTCCTCTTCTTGTTTCTAACAAATAACAACTGGGACTCATATTCCTTCCTGAAATGGTTCTTAGAAGTTTTACTGCCTGAAACACTCTACCTGACTTGGAAAAACAGCAGGAAAACAGCAAGCTGTGTGTATGCTGAATCAGTGTGTGGTCCTTTCTGGAAAACAGACATTATATGACTCATATTGCTAGGTGGGTGTGTACTCTCTTCACATATGCGAAAATATTTACAAACTGGGTGTCTATATAGCTTATTTTTTTCATCCTTTCTTTCTCTCTTGTTCTTCCTTCCCTGTTTTCATTTCTTCCTTCTTGACCCTTTCTGCCTTTCCTACTTCTTTTCTTCCTTTTTAGAAATTCATTATTTCAGTCTAAATCCTTTCTCCTCTCACCCTAACTTTGCATGAAAACCACCTCAACGGGAATAACACAGAAGGAGTCTGAAGGGAAAATAAGCACAGACTTTTTAAATTTGCTTTGCATTTTTATAGAGTGGTAGCTTTGAGGATTCAATAATACAGAAAACACAGCAAGCCACCCATTCCAGGAGAATATTGCTGCACTTGGAAGAAGTCTTTTAGAACACTTGTAAATTATATTATTTAGAATCTGTAGGGACTCATGAACACATGAAAGGAGATAGAAACAAATTGCCATTCTCTCAAATAAGAAGAACCTAGGTTTATTTCCTCATTTTTACAATTGTAGGAAGTAGCACATAGTGGGCATGTTATTACACAAAACTTGAGAAATTGTTTATGCATATACCGTTTGACATAATGAGAGAGACTAGAGATTTTAAAATCTTTGCAATTAAAAAAAAAACAGCTTTGTGTTTCCTTATTGCACAGCCCAGTTTCATATCTTTTGGGTATACTAAAAGTCCCTGTCCTCATAAATTTTCTGCACACACAAATGGAATCGTGATGTAACTAAATACAAGACAAGTTGCTTAAAAGTTGACTTAATATCTAATTTGGTTTGTTTGTTTAAAATATATATATATATATTACTATCAAGAATTACAAAACTTGTAGTAGTGACAAGTTGGACAATGATTAAAATTTCTGATTTGACTTTTTAAACATTTAATGTATGAGTTAAAATTTGAGTATTGAAAATTAAAGTTCTTTAACATAGATACCATGCTTGGGGTGCCTGGGTGGCTCTGTCATTAAGTGACTGCCTTCAGCTGAGGTCATGATCCCTGTGTCCGGGGATCAAGCCCAGCCTCCAGCTCCTTGCTCAGCAGGAAGTCTGCTTCACCCTCTCCCACTCCCCCTGCTTGTGTTCCTCTCTCACTGTGTCTCTCTCTGTCAAGTAAGTAAAATTTAAAAATAATAATAATAGTAATAAATAAACAAGTAAAATAGATACCACACTAGTTATTTCAAGTGTGGAATAAAAGCATATAATATGTAAAATAGTTCTCAATTGTTTTTATTGATGTATATATGTTTATGTGTGTGCATTTCAATAGCTGAGTGTTTATTAGCGTATGTGGCTGAAAAATGACTCCAGCTCTATATTCTGTCCTGTGACATGGTTGGCCTCTTTCAAGCAACAGAAAATTTAGACTTTGTGGTCATATTGACTCTCTTTCAATAAAGAAGAGTCCTGCATATTAAATAATGAAAATGATTTAATTCTTATGTACATAAAATATTCTCAATTGCAAGAAAATTCATTTGAAAATAATAATACCTAGTAATAAAAATAAAATAATAAAATAATAAAATAAAAAGTAATAAAATAAAAAGTCCACACATAATAAATCTGGAAATCCAGTGAAGTAGTAACTTTAGTCTAGATATGCTGCTAGTATCTGTTACCCATAAGCTGTGTGTTTTTTTTTAAATGACCCAGATGTAAGCTCAAGGAGGAAAACAAAATAGAATTAGAGAAAAAAAAATGAAGATAGAATAATGGTAGACCATAAATTATATTCTTTTCTAGAACTATGTAGACTTATACAAGCCTTACAGCATGTATTGTAAGTAATTGTGCATAAAAGCATGGGCAAACCTATGTTCAAAGCCTGGTTACAGCCTTACTGAGTCAGTTGCTTAGTCTCCTTCAACCTCAGTTTCCTTGTCTACTAAATGGAAATATTAGTGCTCATCATTAAGAATGTTGTGAGGCTTGAATGAATCAATGTACATAAATCCATAGTGCTGGGTATGTTCAGAAATGGTAGCTATTACTAGTAGCATTAGCATACTAATAGTAAAACTAATACTGCCATTGAAATAAACAATAATGATTTTATGTCAGGAAGTGTGAAAGAAATGATTGTAATGGTTCTAACATATTGTTATTGAATCCAGAATTCCTTCTGTTGGGGGGTTCAAGTTAAGTCTTACAATTCTGCCACATCATGGCATCAGGGGCAGTCCAATTCAAGACATCAAAGAGATTTTCCACAAAGGTTTTTGTTCTTTGAAATGTTCACATATGGTCTTCAGTGTTCATACCATCACAAAAGCCCATGCTGCAGGAGGAGGTGGGGAGAAAAAGGAAGGAAGGGGAAGGTGGTGACTGTATTTCTTTTTCTAAGGTACATGGTCATTAACATTGATAAGTTATCAACATGTCAGACTCTTCACATTTGACAATGTTTTATTCCCCAAAATAATCTCTGATAATTGTAAATAGTGGACCAGGAATGTTTAGATTCCTAAGAAGAGGACCATTATGAAGAATGTGAAGAAGGCATTCTCAAGTAATTAGCTGGGACTACAACAAAAGGAACATACACAAAAAGGGCCATTATGCAAAAAGATAGTCATTCAGAACTAGTCTTGTGGAAAAAGTGCAAGTTCTTTGGTTTGGATTCCAAACAGGGCACTCTTTTAAAATCCTCTACCTTTCAAACCAACTCTTCATTTTAGTGGACCCCATTTTTGAAATACGCTTTAAGACACAATGCAAAAATGATGTCTAGGTGCAGAAATACGTTTTCTGTGCCAAAAGACCATACTGTCACTGATTTACTCAGCTTTTGCTTCAGTAACAAACAATCCCAACATCTCAGTCAACACAAACATTAATTTCTTGCTCACGTTACATGAAAGTAGCAAAGTGGTCTGAGGGTTCTCACACATTTCTTTTTGAATCCAGCACCCAGGTTGAACAAACTACCCTACATGGAACATGTTGTTTTCCTGCTAGAGAGGAAAGGCACAGAAATGCTCAGATAAACCTTGAAATGACATTTAAAGTTTTAGGTAGATGTAGCATATATCATATCTGTTCACACTCCACTTTATAAAGTGTTTTGCACGAGTAAACCCAGCACGGATTGGTAAGAAAGTATACTCCTATTATAGGAGGTGAGGATGAATATTTATGAAAAATAAAACAATACGCTGTAGACCCACTGGTGATATATATATCACCATATATATCACCATATATATATATATGTAAAACAATGTAAGCAAATAGCTAAAACCACCAGGAAAAAAACAAACAAACATATAACTAGGAGTTCAAAGTAAAGAATTAATAATGCAGGCTGAAATAATCTGAGATTACACACACAAAAACCCTCAAAATTTTGGAAATGATAGGATCATTGTTTTAGCCTCCAATCCTATCAATCCCTAAATTATGTCAGTTCAATGTATGTAAAATCTTCTGACTCTCCCATTTCTCCCTGATCCATATTGCCACTCTCCTGGCTCAGGGTCACAGTGTCTCTTGTCTGATCTATTAGAAATATATTTTTAGTGTTCCTATACAGACTTCCATCTAATTCACCAACCTGTTGTTTCCCTATTTTGTCTCTCCACTTAAAAATCTGAAAATGCCACTACCTACCAAAAATTCTTCAATGTATTCCCGATGTTTACTGGACAAAATCTAAAAAATCTTTTGCATCGAAGTGCTTCATGCATTGGCCCCTGACTACCAACCAATACAGCTTTCCTTCCTTCCTTTGCTTCTACTCATATTTGCCAATCCAGTATGTCCTGAACTATTAGTTCTTGACTGCATTTCATGCATTTCTCACCTCCCTAGCCCGGCACAAGATTATCTGTGATTTTGACTGAAATGAGCCATTCCTACATTCATAAACTCTTGTTCATTTGTCAAGCCTCAATTCAAATAACAACTCCCTTCTGAAGTTTGCCCTGATTTTCTGAGACTAATTAGATCCTTCCTTTCCTATGTTCCCACTGAATTTGGTATGTATCATTATAATACATTATTATAATGCATTGTTAATGTTTACTGGTATATATTCTACTTAATGTCCATTGGGTTTCCTCCCTGTTTCTTTATTTTTTCCTGACATAACCAAACATATATATATATATATATATATATATATATATATATATGTGTGTGTGTGTGTGTGTGTGTGTGTGTGTGTGTGTGTTCATATAACACATGAAATGTTAGCCTTACTCTAGGCTCATGTCTCTCTCTGAGAATTCTGATTTTAATTTTTAATTCTCCTGTAAGAGAACGAAAAAAGTGGTTCCAGTTGTTCTCAAACAAAATCTTTGTATGCAAAGAAAATAGCCTTGCTAATTAAATGTTCAAGCAATTTTCAATGTTGCTATTATTGTCAGAGAGTAAGAATTTGTGTTCCCCTTTCAAGGGTGTTTCTAGCTGGGCTAAGAGTCAAATTAATAGGAGAATAAAAAATTAAAAGCATATGCATGGGGAATCCACACAGACAGGAAAATTCCAGAGAGGCAAAGTGCTGTGTGTGTATCACCCTGAACTAAGGAGAAGGGAGTGGGAATCTGGGACTTCAGAGGAAAGGATTGCAATTCACAGGGTATTGAGCAGATGGATGGTAGTTAGATATTTGTCCTGCCATACAGACAGGATTCAATTCAGATAAAATTTATCTCTGCTAATAACCTTATTCTGAGAAAGACACTCAATTTAGATTCCTCTATGTATTTTAAGGGAGGGACAAAAGTTTCATGAGCCCAGAGGGTCTCCATTGCCTCCAACTCAGAGTAATCTTCCTGCCAAAGTGTCCCATCTTGGGGTGAACTGCCCTTGGGCCCTATAATCCCCTCCTCTGAAACTCCCCTGAAGTGTTATTTACTAAAAGTTGAACTAGTAGATTGCTTTGTCTCCCTGAACCAGACTTATCTTGACAATAGGTCAGTTTTGTCAAACTCACTTCAGGAGGCAATAATGCAGGTGTATTCTCAAAGTTAGGCCTATGGTTCAAGTAATCACGTATAAGAGTCATTTCTATGGCAACAAAAGAAAAGCAGTGGTTAATGACTGGGTCAAATATTAAACCAGTTTCTGTATTCTGAAGGTAGCCAGTTAAGAAGATTTCTACGTATCAGACTTGGAGCATGTTCAGATAGAGTGCAGGCAGGTAGTGGCAATCTGACAGACCTTCCTAGTTTGTAGCTCAAACGTCTTTGATCATTTCGAGTGGCCATTGAGCAACATGAATGAAAATTATCTATATATGAGCTATTGTGTCAATTTCTCTGAAATTTATATCAGTTTATATTTCTTTTTCAGGGCTTTAGGATAAAAAGCAGTTTTAGTTCTCAAATGATTCCAAGTCAGAAAGACGGGAGAAAAATCGAAATGTTAATTTGGAGAGTTGCTGCCAGACATTGAAGGAAACTAGAAGAAATCAGGATGCAGTCCAATTTATAATGAATATTAAAATTATATTAACTATATGTAAATTAAATATATACAATTATTATAATTAAATGTATATATTTATTAAATAATAATATATTATATATAATATATACTATAATATAATTATATATAATTATTATAATTAAATATATATAAATATAATATTAAATATATATAAAATATATAATGTCTACACAGATGTGTTATTGAAACATATTTTTCTCTATAATCACCCTTACTTTTACCAAAGATAGCCAAATTGACATTAATTTATTTGTAAAATAAGTCTAGTTTCAAAAAAAAATTGGTCTAGTATATACATAAATGCAGCAAAAATAGAATTTGATCATATAGACTCTTTAAAACTTGCTTTTGAAAACTCAAAAGACTCCATGCCAAAACTGCTAAAACTCATACAGGAATTCAGTAAAGTGTCAGGATATAAAATCAATGCACAGAAATCAGTTGCATTCCTATACACCAACAATGAGACAGAAGAAAGAGAAATCAGGGAGTCAATCCCATTTACAATTGCAACCCAAACCATAAGTTGCCTAGGAATAAATCTTACCAAACAAGCAAAGGATTTATACTCAGAAAACTATAGGATACTCATGAAAGAAATTGAGGAGGACACAAAGAAATTGAAAACACTCCAAGTTCTTGGATTGGAAGAACAAACATTGTTCAAATATCTATGCTACCCAGAGCAATCTACACACCAAAATACCTATCAACTTTTTGATATTCCCTATCTATTTTGATAGTCCCTATCAAAATACCATCAACTTTTTTCACAGAACTGGAAAATAATCCTAAATTTTGTGTGGAACCACAAAAGATCCAGAATAGCCAAAGCAATGTTGAAAAAGAAAACCAAAGTTGGTGCCATCACAATTCTGGAATTCAAGCTCTATTACAGAGCATTAATCACCAAGACTGTATGGTACTGGGTGTCTCAGTCATTAAGCATCTGCCTTTGGCTCATGTCATGGTCCCACGGTCCTGGGATCGAGCCCTGCATTGGGCCCTCTGCTTGGTGGGAGGCCTGCTTCTCCCCCTCCCACTCCCCCTGCTTGTGTTCCCTCTCTCACTGTGTCTCTCTGTCAAATAAATAGAAAAATCTTAAAAAAAAAAAGACTATATGGTAATAGCACAAAAACAGACACATAGATAGATGGAACAGAACAGAGAACCCAGAAACAGACCCTCAACTCTATGGTCAACTAATCCTCAACAAAGCAGGAAAGAATGTCGAATGGAAAAAAAAGTCTCTTCAATAAATGGTGTTGGGAAAATTGCAGAAGAATAAAACTGGAGCACTTCCTTATACCATACAAAAAATAGACTCAAAATGGATGAAAGACATAAATATGAGACAGGAATCCATCAAAATCCTAGAGGAAAACACAGGCAGCTGCCTCTGTGACCTTGGCCACAGTAACTTCTTGCTAGACACATCTCCAAAGACAAGGGAAACAAAGGCCAAAAATGAACTATTGGGACTTCATCAAGATAAAAACCTTTTCCACAGCAAAGGAAGCAGTTGACAAAAAAACAAAAAACAACCAGCAGAGTGGGAGAGGATATTTTCAAATGACAAATCAGATAAAAGGTTAGTATCCAAAATCTATGAAGAACTTATCAAACTCAACACCCATGGAACAAATAATCCAATCAAGAAATGGGCAGAAGACATGAACAGATATTTCTGCAAAAAAAGATGTCTAAATGGTCAACAGACATATGAAAAACATCACTCAGCATTAGATACCACCTCACACAAGTCAGAATGGCTAAAATTAACAAGTCAGGAAACAACAGGTGTTAGTGAGGATGCAGAGAAATGGAAACCCTCCTACATTGCTGGTGGGAGTGCTGGTGCAGCCACTCTGGAAAATAGTATGGAAAATAGTATGGTCCTCAAAGTTAAAAAGTTGAGCTATCCTATGACCCAGCAATTTCACTACTGGGTGTTTACCCTAAAGATAGAACTACAGTGATCCAAAGGGGCACCTGCACCCCAATGTTTATAGAAACAATGTCCATAATAGCCAAACTATGAAAGGAGCCCAGATGGTGATAGACAGATGAATAGATGAATGGATTAAGAATGTATAGTATGTGTGTGTTTGTGTGTGTGTGTGTGTGTGTATATATATATATATATACATATATATTCATATATATGTATTCATATATATATATATAAATATATATATATGACTATTACGCAGCCATCAAAAAATGCAACCTTGGCATTTGCAACCACACCGATGAAACTAGAGGGTATTATGCTAAGTGAAATAAGTCAATCAGAGGAAAAATTATCACATGATCTCACTGATATGGGGAATTTAAGAAACAAGGCAGAAGATCATAGAGGAAGAGAGGAAAAAATGAAACAAGATGAAACCAGAGACAGAGACAAACCATAAGAGACTCCTATAATTAAATAGGAAACAAACTGAGAGTTGTTGGAGGGGAGAGAGGTGGAAGGATGGGGTAACTGGGTGATGGACATTGGGGAGGGTATGTGTTGTAATGAGCACTGGGTATTATATAAGGCTGATGAATCACAGACCTGTGCCCCTGAAACAAATAATGCATTATATGTTAATTAATTGAATTTAAATGAAAAAAAAATAAAATATTGGCAAGAAAAAAAATAAAATAAAAACATATTTGCTGGAACTTTTCATACTGAATCTCTAGATTACAGTTTTAATAGTCTCTGGAGGTCAGAAGCCAAGCCAATGTGCCATCAGATTTCACCTGCTATATGTATACAGATTTCGGTGAATTACTCTCTTCTCAAGCTCCCCCAAATATCTTCAGATTCCTGCATCTGCCAGGAAGTGACCATCTTTAATCACCTAGTAAAATGGCTGGAAATTCTGTAAGCAAGTTATTAGGCATATTTGTAAAGGGCTTTATTGGCTCCATAAACTCAACCTTAATTCCTTTAAGCTGTCTGGTCATATCTGAGTCTATGCATGTCTCTCTCAAATATGACATTCCAGTAGAAAAACCTTGGTAATAAAACCAATATTTTCAATTGTGTCCTGTCAGAAGGAGAGATTCTTACTGAATTTATGCAAATAAATATATTGTTATAAAAATATAAAAATGCTCACTGAAAATGTCTGAAGTCTGGAGTGTTCAGGAAGGAAGAAAGGTAAATGTTTCAATTTGTTCCCAAAGGTACATTTTATCAAATTTTTGTAAGTCAGTTAGCTTAAGAGAAAAAGTATTCTTGAGGCACCTGGGTGGCTCAGTTGGTCAAGCCATCTCCCTTCAGCTCAGGTCATGATCCCAGGGTCCTGGGATGGGGCCCCACTTCAGGCTCCCTGCTCTGCGGGGAGTCTGCTTCTTCCTTTCCCTCTGCCCTTCCCCCTGCTTGTGCTCTCTGGCTCTCTCTCTTTCTCTCCGGCAATGAATAAATAAAAATCTTTTTAAAAAAACAAAAGAAAGAAAGACCATTCTTAAATCTTAAAAAATAAACATTTTTAACACGACGTTTCAAAGAATAACAAAAACTACAATTATCTTCCTCCATTTCTCAAGTCATTAATTCTTGTTCTGCTTGAAACTAATTTTTTCACTAGTTCTGGAAATTTTTACCTAGTTCAGCTTTATAATCTTAAGGTTATCAGAAAACAGTACTCATCGTTTTTTTCCATGAGTCTCACTGAAGATACAACCCATTTGCTGGAAACTTTTATAGATGCTTGTGAGGAAAATTATAACTATCTCTAAGTGATAAAAGACTTAAAAATGGCCATGGTTACAGATCTGATTGAGTTCTTTATAATGCAACTGACAAGGAGATTTGATTATTTTGGTGATATACAACACTTTAAGATAATATACCAGGAGGGTTCCCCTTTCTCCGCATCCTCGCCAGCATCTGTCAGTTCCTGACTTGTTAATTTTAGCCATTCTGACTGGTGTGAGGTGATATCTCATTGTGGTTTTGATTTGTATTTCCCTGATGCCGAGTGACATGGAGCACTTTTTCATGTGTCTGTGGGCCATCTGGATGTCTTTTTTGCAGAAATGTCTGTTCATGTCCTCTGCCCATTTCTTGATTGGATTGTTTGTTCTTTGGGTGTTGAGTTTGCTAAGTTCCTTATAGATTTTGGATACTAGTCCTTTATCTGATATGTTGTTTGCAAATATCTTCTCCCATTCTGTCAGTTGTCTTTTGGTTTTGTTAACTGTTTTCTTTGGCAAAAGCTTTTGATCTTGATGAAATCCCAATAGTTCATTTTTGCCCTTGCTTCCCTTGCCTTTGCCGTTGTTGGGAATGCAAGCTGGTGCAACCACTCTGGAAAACAGCATGGAGGTTCCTCAAAATGTTGAAAATAGAACTACCCTATGACCCAGCAATTGCACTGCTGTGTATTTACCCTAAAGATACAAACATAGTGATCCGAAGGGGCACATGTACCCGAATGTTTATAGCAGCAATGTCTACAATAGCCAAACTATGGAAAGAACCTAGATGTCCATCAACAGATGAATGGATAAAGAAGATGTGGTATATATACACAATGGAATACTATGCAGCCATCAAAAGAAATGAAATCTTGCCATTTGCAACAACGTGGATGGAACTAGAGGGTATCATGCTTAGTGAAATAAGTCAATCGGAGAAAGACAACTATCATATGATCTCCCTGATATGAGGACATGGAGAAGCAACACGGGGGGTTAGGGGGATAGGAGAATAAATGAAACAAGATGGGATTGGGAGGGAGACAAACCATAAATGACTCTTAATCTCACAAAACAAACTGGGGGTTGCTGGGGGGAGGTGGGATTGGGAGAGGGGGAGGGGGCTATGGACATTGGGGAGGGGAGGTGAACCATAAGAGACTATGGACTCTGAAAAACAACCTGAGGGTTTTGAAGGGTCAGGGGTGGGAGGTTGGGGGAACAGGTGGTGGGTAATAAGGAGGGCACGTTTTGCATGGAGCACTGGGTGTTGTGCAAAAACAATGAATACTGTTACGCTGAAAAAAATAAATAAAATGAAAAAAAAGAATAAACCATAAACAAAAAATCAAAAAAAAAAAGATAATATACCAGGATATCATATTTCTAGCTGCTTCATGTAATTTTTAGAAGATTTACTTTACTAACCTATCTACATAAATATAACCTAGGAGGGTTTAATATTATTTATTTGACAATGCTTTCCATATAATTTAAAATACCAAATAAGCCTCATTAGTTTAATTTCTCAAAAATATGATTTTTTGTTTTTTTAATGTTCCAGGAAAATTTCAGTTAGATTGGGGCCAAAAGACTATACTATGTGCACCTGGGTGGATCAATCAGTTAAATGTCTGCTTTGGCTCAGTTCATGATACCAGGGTCCTGGGATTGAGCCCCACATCAAATCCCTGGTCAGCAGAGAGTCTGATTCTCCCTCTCCCTCTGCCCCTCCTCACCAACTCATGCTGTCTTGCTCTCTCTCTAATTAATTAATTAATTAATTAATTAATTTTTTAAAAGACTGTATTAGAATTTGATTTTGAGAAGTATGTCAAAAAATATCAAAAGATTTGAACATTTGATTAATAGGATCACAAATCATTATGAAATGACATTTACATATCTATTTAACCAAAGTGACAATAAAAGATATCAAAGGAAAATACAGAAAGTTACATGGTTATGAGCAAATTTAGCAAAATTAAGACTCAGTTTTCTTAAGTAATCAGAGACCTCATAACCATAGAAATTACTTTGGGAAACAGAATCATTTTTTTTTTAATTAGTCAGATAACTTAAAATGTCAAGAAAAACCTTGTTTATAATTTCTTATGAAAACCAGACCAATAGTTCAGGTAAACTTCGTACTTTTAACAAAACTAAAACAAAAACTTTCTACGAGTGTGTTTTTGGTATTAAAACTCATTTACTTATTTAAATTTATCCTAATCTTAACCAGTATTGACCACACATAAAATGTCTTTCTTTTTTACATTCAGATTTTGTCCTAAATTTTCCATCTTTAAATAACCAGTCTCACTTTCAAACACCATTACTTTACTTTCCTCAACAAATACATATTTTTATTCTTCATACTTTTTCTTACCAAAAAGAGAAAATATATCCTACTTTCCTTACAGTGTTATTTCCCTTATTTCCAGTAGTCTCTATTACATTTATTAGAATTCTTAATGCTTAGAAACCTTCCTTTCTCGTGAAAAACTAAGTAGCAAGCAATTATGAACTGTCTGTTATACAAGAATTCTTTAGATTGGCAAATATATGAACATATTTCACAATTTTCAGGAACATATATTTTTCACATAGTACAACCTTTTTAAAAAATATTTATTTATTTATTTTAGAGAGAAAAGAAAAGACAGAAAGAGACAGAGAGCATGAGTGAGGGGAGGAGCAGACCGTACTGAGTGTAGAGTCCGAGTTGGGACTCCACCTCACCACCCTGAGATTATGACCTGAGCCAAAATCAAGAGTTGAAGGCTTTACCAACCGAACCACTCAGGTGCCCCCATAGTACAATCTTTTAATAAAAATAAAAAATAAACATGTTTACTAACACTTTATCTTTACTTTCTCTGTAATAAGACAAAAGTAGATAAAACATGTTTAGTACTTAATGTTTCATTATTTTATCTGATTTGGAAATGATCTATATAATCAATAAATTTAATTTGATTCATCATTTAACTTAGCAAACCTTTAAGTTTTTAGGTTACCAAAGATTTTAGAAGCTATTTAAAAGTCTACCTACAGTTTTTTTTTGTTGTTTTGTTTTGTTTTGTTTTTACTTATATCTATTTAATTCACTTGTTCTTAACAATTAGACTATTCACAAACTTCATAAGGCATTAGATTAAGTCAACAGTTTTTTAACAAATTAAGTCTCAGTTTTTTTTCTTTCTGATAAATTTTGCAACAGAAATACCATGAACTTATTTGACTATTAGTAAACACAAGTAGAGTAAGTTTTATATTTAATGTTGATAACTCTAAACACCTGTTTATTTTAATTAAATCAACATCCTTAAATTAGCTTTAATACTGGATATTTTCCCAGATCATGTGAACTTGAAAAGCATTTGGGTTAGCTTTTATCTGTCTGAGTTTTAGAATGCCCAGTTCTTACAAGTGCTTGCCTTCAAACCAACTTCAAATAGAGCTCTTTTTACAAATGAATTTTAGCAATGCCATTTGGAGTTTCACATTTATAACATATATGGAGATGTACAAACACACAAAACAGAGACAAGATGTTAAACAATATTTGTGGAGAGGACGCTACAGACCCAACTTTTTTACACTTATAAACACTTATATAAAAATATAATGTTAAAACGAATATATATATATATGAATACATACGCATTTATATGAATATATAAGAATACCCAGAAAGTGGATGGGGGTAGAAAAAGTACATCACAAAGGCACAGAGAGAGTAAGTTGTTTTGTTTTGTTTTGTTTTTTACGGTGGATATATATTGAGTATATTAGCCTGTTATTAGAGGTGCTAGAGTCTGGGTATAAGAGCATTTTCATAACTGTGAATTTTTTTTTTCCATTTTATTTATTTTTTCAGCGTAACAGTATTCATTCTTTTTGCACAACACCCAGTGCTCCATGCAAAACGTGCCCTCCCCATTACCCACCACCTGTTCCCCCAACCTCCCACCCCTGACCCTTCAAAACCCTCAGGTTGTTTTTCAGAGTCCATAGTCTCTTATGGTTCACCTCCCCTCCCCAATGTCCATAGCCCGCTCCCCCTCTCCCAATCCCACCTCCCCCCAGCAACCCCCAGTTTGTTTTGTGAGATTAAGAGTCATTTATGGTTTGTCTCCCTCCCAATCCCATCTTGTTTCATTTATTCTTCTCCTATCCCCCTACCCCCCCATGTTGCTTCTCCATGTATATATACACAATGGAATACTATGCAGCCATCAAAAGAAATGAAATCTTGCCATTTGCAACGACGTGGATGGAACTAGAGCGTATCATGCTTAGTGAAATAAGTCAATCAGAGAAAGACAACTATCATATGATCTCCCTGATATGAGGACATGGATAACTGTGAATTTTTGAAAGCCCTCTTTCTCTCCATCTCTCTGTCTCTCTTGTTTTTTCTAGTCTCAGGAGGTTGTGGGCAGTGTTTACATTTTAAAAATGTCATAAGGCTTATAATTTCAAGAGACAGAAAAAGAATGCAAAAAAATAAATATCTGGAGTTTCAGAGTAATTGACATTTAAAATTTACCTTTTGTTAAAGTACAAAACGATTTTGTTCCAATATCTTGGGTTTGGGTGTTTTTGGGTTTTGTTGTTGTTGTTGTTGTTATTGTTGGTTTTTTTTTTTTTTTTTTTTTTTCGGTAACATTCACAAACATTTTCAGAGGAACAGGCAAGTTTTGGAGATTGATCAAGATAGGTGGGCTTTGAATTGCTTCTAGAGTTGTATTTCTGATTTTGTAGAGATTTATAAGGTAAGGACCATTGTTCCAAATTCCCCAAGGACCTGGATTACAACTTATATCTCAAAGGACTGACTCATCATTTTAACTAAATTTGCTTCTTTGTATCAGGGAGAAATTTAACTAAAATGGCAACTGTATGATTTATGCCTTTATAAAGTATGTGTACAGTATTTTAACAAAAGCTTTTTTCTGGGTACACAATTCAATCTTGGCCTCTATTAGCACCTGAATATTGACCTTCTACAAATCATTTGTAGAAGGACCTCAGAGAAATTCAGTCACCTATTTCCTCAGAAGGAAGACTGTGAATATAGTGAAATAATATTTCTAATTACTTTCTAAATTGAGTAGAATTTTTCAAAAGTAGAAGTAGAAGAGCTTTATAATTTAAAAGATTGGCACAAATTAGCTGTCTAAGATACACCTTCCAAGGACATCGTATAAGAATGGCTGTGGATGGCAGAGCCTGATTATAAAGTCCTGGAAGGTAGGAGCAAGGATAGCCTTACCGTCAGTGTCAGGTGGTCTTCTTAAGTTCATTGTCTGGCCTTCTCCATGTATATGAGCAACCTCTATGCTTTGAACCTAGAGATTAGGCCAGAGAGATCCATAAATCTTATAAGGAAAGGGAAGTTAAAACAGGCAATGAGGCTTTATTTTAAGAAAGAAAATTTACAAAATAATAATAGTAATAATAATGATAATGATAAAAGAGAAAGAAAGAGAAAAAGGAAAGGAAAAAGAAACAGGAAGGAAAAGAAGGAAGGAAGGAAGGAAGGAAGGAAGGAAGGAGGAATTTACATTGGATGTGGATGTATCTTATGTCTAATTTCTGTTCTTTTATTTTGTTAAGGGAGTCCCCAAGGGTAGCTGTTATACTAAGATAGCTGTGAACTCTTTATTTTATATATATTTTATATATATTTTATGTATAAGTGCATAAAATATAAAAAAATATAAAAAATATAAATATTATGTATATTATACATATATAGAAAATTTAAAGGGTCCATCATTTGCCAATTGATGGCAATGGAATCTACTAAAGTGTCTTAAACCAATATGCCTTTAATGATTTAACCAAAGATGCAAGAGGCATTCTGAAAGGGCATAGATGTAGCAGTCCTATGATCTAAAGTTTGCTCACAAAATTAGTCCAAAAAAGTAAAGGCCTCCATTGCACAAACAGTAAGGATGGTGTAGTAAGAACAGTGTCTCTGGTTTCCCATGGAAACATAAGATGCCTCAAGTCACAGATCCAGTAATCTGCAACACTGGGACTTTCAAACATGGACAAACAATGGAAGGTTGAAATGACAAAGGTTCTTCTGGGTTGGGACCTCTAATGACAAGATCCCTGGAGAGCTGGCACAGCCAGACAGAGAAAGACTGAGATTCCCTTCTATTTGACTGACCACCAAGATGTACCCCGGTAAGTGAAGCCTCCAGATGGTAGAGAACAAAGAGCATATTCTGACTGGGTCACAAAACCAAGCTCTTTGGACATAGAACAAGGTGAAAGAAAAAGTCTTATCTAGGCCTTGGGTCTCTCAGAGCCAAACTGATAGCTAGGAAGTATATGCTACAGGGTTGGGGGCTGTGTGTTATTTTATAGTGTACCTCACCACATGGAAGTTTTCTTGAGGTTGTCAGGTGACCTAGTATCAATCAAACCCATTCCATGACCAACCTGTCCTACCATTGGAGTCTTCTTGAGGTGGTGAGCACTCTAACAGCTTTTAAATGCTCAACTTGTGCCCATCAATATTGTGGCTTTGGCTTCTGGGATGTCCCATAGCAACAGAGGACAAACACCATGAGACAGTGACAAAGGAAAACAAAGATGATCTCTGGGAGGAAAGGGATCAGTAACCAAAGACTAATCTACCAAATTTAACCAAAGAGTCCCTTCGCTCAAAGCGTTAGTTTCACAAACGTTTACTTCTGCCAATCTAAATTTAGAAAGAGAGGACTCTCACCACTCTCCTTCCATCAGGCTCAAAAGACAGAGATTCCAGAGGTCTAACAAGGTAAATAACCTTACCTTCTGTGGCTATACATCAGACATCTCAAAGATACCTCAGCTACAGCCATGTCTGGGGTGTGAGATGTCTAGTGAGTTAAAGTATCCTGCTGACGATGTCAACTGTTAGGGAGTAAGAATTCCTGTTCCCTTCAAGGTCCTTCTAGCAGGACTAAGATTCAAATTGACAGGCAACCGATTAACAAAAGAAAATGAAGTTTAGTAGCATACCTACAGAGAATCCACATAGATATGGTAATTCCAAAGACAGGCAAAATGAAGTATAACTGAACTAAGAGAAAAGGAAAGGGATCTGGGACTTCAGAGGAAAAGAATGCAATTCACAGGGTATTGAGAAGAGCAGATATGTGGTAATTAGATATTTGTCCTGCCATACAGATAAAATTCATCTCTTCCGATTACCCTTATTCTGAGAAAGGCCTCAATTTTTATTCTTCTGTATAGTTAAGAGGGGGGCAGAAGTTTCTTTTGAGCCTACAGGCTCTCAGTTGCCTTCACCCAAAATAGTCTTCATGTCAAAGTAGCTCATTTTGGGGGTGACCTGCCCTCAGCCCCTACACTATATATTATTTAATTGCTTCATATTTCAATACCAGGGTTGTGGGAGAAACAGTAAAATAGAGACAGAAAAGTTATACCTGGGACTGAGATATGCCTGAAGTTTGCAGAAAGAAATTATCTCTGGGTCAGTAATAGGTGGTCCAAAGCTTACATGTACTATAGGTCTAAGAGTATCTTAATAATTTCATAAGACAAATGGGACTTTTTTCATATTAAAGGAGTGAGTGTATTCTAAAGAATATCCCTGTGGAATTTCTCCTAAATTTTTGAGGACACTTAATTTTTAAAAAAATGTGTCCTATGTGACTATATATATATATATATATATATGGTTTGTTTTTTTTTTTTACAAAAAATAAGAATGCACATTCAGGTAAAAATTCAGTGATCTACTAACTAATGTACTATGGTTGAGAAAGACTCATAAAATATTTCTTTTTTCCTTGATGAATGTCTTATCTAAACTTCTGAGTGCTGGAAGTCCCTCCCCTTTCATGGTACTTCAATGCCATCTTCATTTCTGAGCTATACAGGAACTCTGCAAATGACCTGACATCCATCATGGATGGAGTATGCAGGGGGATATCTCCCTGGATGGCACGGTTGGCATTTTTCACTTCTGAGTTCCAGTTACCTTCTTGGTGAAATTCAAATGTTTCTCTTTCTATGTAGAGACTATAGAAAGACAAAAGGGAGACTTCTGGAGCTGCTTGGCTATTGTACCATATTTTTTGTTAAACCTCTACTGCTCTACTGTTCATGTTTTTCCTTTTCTTTTTTCTTACTCAGAAAATTAATTTTACCAGTGTTCTAGGGTTGCTAAGATCCCCAGACGCTTACTCATATTAACCAAATCATAGGAGACTCATTGACAAAATCAATTTATAATTTAAAATTCAAATTTTAATTATAAGGTAAACTAGGTATTTCTGTCAATTCCACTAGTACAGACTCCCCCCAAACAAAATAAATTTTAATGAGGTTGTACTATTAACAGCCTTGACAGTGGGAGCTAAAATATATGATTAAAACTTAATATTATTAGTCTGTGATAGTTTTGTACACCTCTCTAAATAAAACTCCTACCACAAGGCTGACTGAATATATTATTTAACCTGGGAAGGACCTTTTTCCCAGTAAGGAGTTTAGTTAAGCATAATTAAATTTTGCCTCTATAATTCTCTCTCTGCCAGTCTTCCATGATTTAATGACTAATTTTTATTGACATATCCTTTCCTTACATACATCATTAATGACTTCAGCTGAAAGACGTGTTCTGCTGGCATTACTATACATAAAGTTTTAAATTCCTTATTCATTGGCCAATATTATTTACAAATTAAATACATACAGGGAAAGTGAATAATATACCTTTCCATAGTTTCAGCCCATTAATACTCTTCAAATCTCTGAAGCTACATAAACTAGTTACTTTTTTTTTTCAATTGACACCCTTGTCAAGCACTTGAAGATAGCTTTGTTCCATTTCTTGGGTCAGTCTGAATACCCCTCTCAACTCTTCTTCAATTACAAGTCTTCTTCCCATCGTATGTTCTCCAGTTGTCTGCATCCTGCTCAGAGAACAGTGTTAAGAATGAGAAACAACATCAAAGTGTGAAAAAAGACCAAGATTACCTATTACCATCTCCTTTCTCCTTTATTCACTCAGTATTTGTGGGTCATCTGTCCCGCAGTATTTGTGGATCATTTGTCCCGTACTGACAAGAGAGTTAACTGAGAATCATAGAGATTTTGACATGTAAATATATTACATGTTATCTCTGTAAAAGAGTTAGACTCAGTTAACCTGACTCAGGGGGAGATGAGAAGAATCTGTAAAAGGAGGTTTTGGTTGAGTTGTTTATTGAAAGATGCCAAAGAGTTTGCAGATGAGATAAAATCATTACAAATGGTCAAGCACTTGCAAATTTTGGGGGCAACCAGAGATAATTAGGGAAAGCAGAGAGTCTAAAAGACAGAAGGACTGAATGTTATAGAGAGCCCATGACACATCAGAATAGAAAAGTAAATTATAAAATAGGAGCTAATGATTAGAATTCAATACAGGGGAGGAGGAGTCAAGATGGCGGAGAAGTAGCAGGCTGAGACTACATCAGGTAGCAGGAGATCAGCTCAATAGCTTATCTAAACATTGCAAACACCTACAAATCCAATGGGAGATCAAAGAGAAGAAGAACAGCAATTCTAGAAACAGAAAATCAACCACTTTCTGAAAGGTAGGACTGGCGGAGAAGTGAATCTAAAATGACGGGAAGATAGACCGCGGGGGAGGGGCCGGCTCCCAGCCAGCGGCGAAGCAACGGAGCACAAAATCAGGACTTTTAAAAGTCTGTTCCACTGAGGGACATTGCTCCAGAGGCTAAACCGGGGTGAAGCCGACACGGGGTCAGCGTTGGCCCCAGGTCCCTCAGGGTCACAGAAGGATCGGGGGTGTCTGAGTGTCGCAGAGCTTGCAGGTGTTAGAACGGAGAAGCTGGCTACAGAGACAGAGACGAGGACTGAACTCTCAGCTCGGGGTTACCTTGAACTGGTCGCCGGCTGGGTGAGCTTGGAGCATGGCTAGAGGCTGGGGATATGGGAGTGATTGGGTGCTGTCCTCTGGGGGCGCACTGAGGAGTGGGGCCTGGGCTCTCGGCTCCTCTGGGCCGGAGACCAGGAGGCCACCATTTTCATTCCCGTCCTCCAGAACTCTACAGAAAGCGTTCAGGGAACAGAAGCTCCCAAAAGCGAACCCAAACAGATTACTTAGTCTGGCCCCCGGTAAGGGTGGTGCAATTCCGCCTCGGGGAAAGACACTTGAGAGTCATTACAATAGGCCCCTCCCTCAGAAGATCAACAAAATATCCAGCCAGGACAAAGTTCATCTATCAAGGAAAGCAGGTTCAATTCCTAAGACAGCAGCGGAATTCCAGAGGAGGAGAAAGCAAAGCATGGAACTCATGGCTTTCTCCCCATGATTCTTTACTCCTGCGGTTAATTCAATTTTTTTTTCTTTTTTCAATTTTTTGTCTTTCTTTTTTCTTCTTCTGCTAAATTTTTTTAAAACTTTTATCCTTTTTTTTTAACGTTTTTTGACTAGTTTATCTAAATATGTATATTTTTTCTTTCTTTTTTATATTTTTTCTTTATTTGTTTTATTTTTTAAATTTTTTTCTTTTTTTTCTGAACCTCTTTTCATCCCCTTTCTCCCCCCCACAATTTGGGGTCTCTTCTGATTTGGTTACAGCAAATTTTGGGGGGGGTCTTTGCCACCCTTTTAGTATTTTATTTGATCCTTCATATACTCTTATCTGGACAAAATGACAAGACGGAAAAAATCACCACAAACGAAGAAGAGGCAGTACCGAAGGCTAGGGACCTGATCAACACAGACATTGGTAATATGTCAGATCAAGAGTTCAGAATGACGATTCTGAAAGTTTTAGCCGGGCTCGAAAAAGGCATGGAAGATATTGGAGAAACCCTCTCTGGAGATATAAAAGCCCTTTCTGAAGAAATTAAAGAACTAAAATCTAAACAAGTTGAAATCAAAAAAGCTATTAATGAGGTGCAATCAAAAATGGAGGCTCTCACTGCTAGGATAAATGAGGCAGAAGAAAGAATTAGTGATATAGAAGACCAAATGACAGAGAATAAAGAAGCCGAGCAAAAGAGGGACAAACAGCTACTGGACCACGAGGGGAGAATTCAAGAGATAAGTGACACCATAAGACAAAACAACATTAGAATAGAATAGAATATTCTACCAACATTAGAATAATTGGGATTCCAGAAGAAGAAGAAAGAGAGAGGGGAGAAGAAGGTTTATTGGAGAGAATTATTGGAGAGAATTTCCCTAATATGGCAAAGGGAACAAGCATCAAAATCCAGCAGGTGCAGAAAAGCCCCCCTCAAAGTCAACAACAATAGGTCCACACCCCATCACCTAATAGTAAAATTTACAAAGAGAAAATCCTGAAAGCAGCCCGGAAAAAGAAGTCTGTAAGATACAATGGTAAAAATATTAGATTGGCAGGAGACTTCTCCACAGAGACCTGGCAGGCCAGAAAGAGCTGGCATGATATATTCAGAGCACTAAACAAGAAAAACATGCAGCCAAGAATACTCTATCCAGCTAGGCTATCATTGAAAATAGAAGGAGAGATCAAAAGCTTCCAGGACAAACAAAAACTGAAAGAATTTGCAAACACCAAACCAGCTCTACAAGAAATATTGAAAGGGGTCCTCTAAGCAAAGAGAGAGCCTAAAAGTAGTAGATCAGAAAGGTACAGAGACAATATACAGTAACAGTCACCTTACAGGCTAATAATGGCACTAAATTCATATCTCTCAATAGTTACCCTGAATGTTAATGGGCTAAATGCCCCAATCAAAAGACACAGGGTATCAGAATGGATAAAAAGAAAAACAAAACATCTATATGTTGCCTACAAGAAACTCATTTTAGATGCGAAGACACCTCCAGATTTAAAGTGAGGGGGTGGAAAACAATTTACCATGCTAATGGGCATCAGAAGAAAGCTGGGGTGGCAATCCTTATATCAGATCAATTAGATTTTAAGCCAAAGACTATAATAAGAGATGAGGAAGGACACTATATCATACTCAAACGGTCTGTCCAACAAGAAGATCTAACAATTTTAAATATCTAAGCCCCTAACATGGGAGCAACCAACTATATAAACCAATTAATAACAAAATCAAAGAAACACATCAATAATAATACAATAATAGTAGGGGACTTTAACACTCCCCTCACTGAAATAGACAGATCATCCAAGCAAAAGATCAACAAGGAAATAAAGGCCTTAAATGACACACTGGACCAGATGGACATCACAGATATATTCAGAACATTTCATCCCAAAGCAACAGAATACACATTCTTCTCTAGTGCACATGGAACATTCTCCAGAATAGATCACATCTTGGGTCACAAATCAGGTCTCAACCGGTATCAAAAGATTAGGATCATTCCCTGCATATTTTCAGACCATAATGCTCTGAAGCTAGAACTCAATCACAAGAGGAAAGCTGGAAAGAACCCAAATACATGGAGACTAAACAGCATCCTTCTAAAGAATGAATGGGTCAACCAGGAAATTAAAGAATTGAAAAAATTCATGGAAACAAATGATAATGAAAACACAACGGTTCAAAATCTGTGGGACACAGCAAAGGCAGTCCTGAGAGGAAAATATATAGCAGTACAAGCCTTTCTGAAGAAACAAGAACGGTCTCAAGTACACAACCTAACACTATACCTGAAAGAGCTGGAGAAAGAACAAGAAAGAAACCCTAAACCCAGCAGGAGAAGAGAAATCATAAAGATCAGAGCAGAAATCAATGAAATAGAAACCAAAAAAAAACAATAGAAAAAATCAATGAAACTACGAGCTGGTTCCTTGAAAGAATCAATAAGATTGATAAACCCCTGGCCAGACTCATCAAAAAGAAAAGAGAAAGGACCCAAATAAATAAAATCATGAATGAAAGAGGAGAGATCACAACTAACACCAAAGAAATACAGACAATTATAAGAACATACTATGAGCAACTCTACGCCAACAAATTTGACAATCTGGAAGAAATGGATGCATTCCTAGAGTCATATAAACTACCACAACTGAACCAAAAAATCTGAACAGGCTCATAACCAGTAAGGAGATTGAAACAGTCATTAAAAATCTCCAAACAAACAAAAGCCCAAGGCCAGATGGCTTCCCAGGGGAATTCTACCAAACATTTAAAGAGGAACTAATTCCTATTCTCCTGACTGTTTCAAAAAATAGAAATGGAAGGAAAACTTCCAAACTCATTTTATGAGGCCAGCATCACCTTGATCCCAAAAGCAGACAAGGATCCCACCAAAAAAGAGAACTACAGACCAATATCCTTGATGAACACAGATGCAAAAATTCTCACCAAAATACTAGCCAATAGGATTCAACAGTACATTAAAAGGATTATTCACCACGATCAAGTGGGATTTATTCCAGGGCTGCAGGGTTGGTTCAACATCCGCAAATCAATCAACGTGATACAACACATTAATAAAAGAAAGAACAAGAACCATATGATACTCTCAATAGATGCTGAAAAAGCATTTGACAAAGTACAGCATCCCTTCCTGATCAAAACTCTTCAAAATGTAGGGATAGAGGGCACATACCTCAATATTATCAAAGCCATCTATGAAAAACCCACCGCAAATATCATTCTCAATGGAGAAAAACTGAAAGCTTTTCCGTTAAGGTCAGGAACACGGCAGGGATGTCCATTATCACCACTGCTATTCAACATAGTACTAGAAGTCCTAGCCTCAGCAATCAGACAACAAAAAGAAATTAAAGGCATCCAAATTGGTAAAGAAGAAGTCAAACTATCACTCTTCGCAGATGATATGATACTATATGTGGAAAACCCAAAAGACTCCACTCCAAAACTGCTAGAACTTGTACAGGAATTCAGTAAAGTGTCAGGATATAAAATCAATGCACAGAAATCAGTTGCATTTCTGTACACCAACAACAAGACTGAAGAAAGAGAAATTAAGGAGTCAATCCCATTTACAATTGTACCCAAAACTATAAGATACCTAGGAATAAACCTAACCAAAGAGGCTAAGAATCTATATGCAGATAACTATAAAGTACTCATGAAAGAAATTGAGGAAGACACAAAGAAATGGAAAAATGTTCCATGCTCCTGGATTGGAAGAATAAATATTGTGAAAGTGTCTATGCTACCTAAAGCAATCTACACATTTAATGCAATCCCTATCAAAATACCATCCATTTTTTTCAAAGAAATAGAACAAATAATCCTCAAATTTATATGGAACCAGAAAAGACCTCGAATAGCCAAAGGAATATTGAAAAAGAAAGCCAAAGTGGGTGGCATCACAATTCCGGACTTCAAGCTCTATTACAAAGCTGTCATCATCAAGACAGCATGGTACTGGCACAAAAACAGACACATAGATCAATGGAAGAGAATAGAGAGCCCAGAAATAGACCCTCAACTCTATGGTCAACTAATCTTCGACAAAGCAGGAAAGAATGTCCCATGGAAAAAAGACAGCCTCTTCAATAAATGGTGCTGGGAAAATTGGACAGCCACATGCAGAAAAATGAAATTGGACCACTTCCTTACACCACACACGAAAATAGACTCCAAATGGATGAAGGACCTCAATGTGAGAAAGGAATCCATCAAAATCCTTGAGGAGAACGCAGGCAACAACTTCTTCGACCTCAGCCGCAGCAACATCTTCCTAGGAACAAGGGCAAAGGCAGGGAAGCAAGGGCAAAAATGAACTATTGGGATTTCATCAAGATCAAAAGCTTCTGCAAAGCAAAGGAAACAGTTAACAAAACCAAAAGAAAACTGACAGAATGGGAGAAGATATTTGCAAACGACATATCAGATAAAGGGCTAGTATCCAAAATCTATAAGGAACTTAGAAAACTCAACAACCAAAGAACAAACAATCCAATCAAGAAATGGGCAGAGGACATGAACAGACATTTCTGCAAAGAAGACATCCAGATGGCCAACAGACATATGAAAAAGTGCTCCACATCACTCGGCATCAGGGAAATACAAATCAAAACCACAATGAGATATCACCTCACACCAGTCAGAATGGCTAAAATTAACAAGTCAGGAAATGACAGATGCTGGCGAGGATGCGGAGAAAGGGGAACCCTCCTCCACTGTTGGTGGGAATGCAAGCTGGTGCAACCACTCTGGAAAACAGCATGGAGGTTCCTCAAAATGTTGAAAATAGAACTACCCTATGACCCAGCAATTGCACTACTGGGTATTTACCCTAAAGATGCAAACATAGTGATCCGAAGGGGCACATGCACCCGAATGTTTATAGCAGCAATGTCTACAATAGCCAAACTATGGAAAGAACCTAGATGTCCATCAACAGATGAATGGATAAAGAAGATGTGGTATATATAGACAATGGAATACTATGCAGCCATCAAAAGAAATGAAATCTTGCCATTTGCGACGACGTGGATGGAACTAGAGTGTATCATGCTTAGTGAAATAAGTCAATCGGAGAAAGACAATTATCATATGATCTCCCTGATATGAGGACATGGAGAAGCAACATGGGGGGGTAGGGGGATAGGAGAAGAATAAATGAAACAAGATGGGATTGGGAGGGAGACAAACCATAAATGACTCTTAATCTCACAAAACAAACTGGGGGTTGCTGGGGGGAGGTGGGGTTGGGAGAGAGGGAGGGGGTTATGGACATTGGGAAGGGTATGTGCTATGGTGAGTGCTGTGAAGTGTGTAAACCTGGCGATTCACAGACCTGTACCCCTGGGGATAAAAATACATTATATGTTTATAAAAAAAAAAAATTGGAAGGGGAGGCAAACCATAAGAGACTACGGACTCTGAAAAACAACCTGAGGGTTTTGAAGGGTCGGTGGTGGGAGGTTGGGGGAACCAGGTGGTGGTGGGCACGTATTGCTTGGAGCACTGGGTGTTATGCAAAATCAATGAATACTGTTACGCTGAAAAAAATTAAAAAAAAAAGAATTCTATGCAGCATGTTAAGGAATTTGGTTTCTATAACTGGAGGCAATTGTGAAAACTTACTGGACTTTAAGCAGTGCCATATTATCCTATCAGGAGATAAAAGTTATCAAATGAATAAATCCAATATGTGTGTGAGCAAAAAAGAAAATGAAAAATCCTACTGGCAAGTGGAAAGACATCAGAAGGATACTGGAAGAACTACAGTTAGATATGATAGGGGCACAAATTTAGGCGTGATTTGCAGTTTCCAACAAGTAACAGAATTTATCAAACTAGGGATTGGATTATTACAAAGGTGAGACCAAGTGACCCATGGGATCCTGTTTCTGCCTCCAGTGACTGAAAGACCAGCTACTTGCAGACACAGGGAAGTCATTAAGGAAGGCAGGTTGGAACAAGAGAAGTTGTTTTAGGCAAAGAAGTGTTCTTCAAAAGTCGTATACTTTAAGAGATAATTTCAAAGTTAGTTTAGTAATTTCTACTCTAAATAAATTACTAGAAGTAAAACGTGGGATGAGGGATGTACCCAGTGAATAAAATCAGGTAACTAACTCATGAAGACATACATCTCATTGTTTAGGCCTCATAAACAGCATATAATAAGTATCAAGAACTCTTAGTATATATAATTAATTTCTATTCCTAGAAGTTAAGAGCCTTCTTATAAATGTTTAAGTTTGAATATTTTAAACAGATTTTGTTCTAAGTAGGTTTCCTCTCAATCATGACTAATTTGGGGAAAAATAATATTTGAGCATATTAATAATTAAGAGCCCTGTAGGGTTTTTTTTTCATATGAAGGAACTGAATTAATGAGGTTCTAACATATTTGATAAGCATCCTTGAGTGTCCTGGTTTCAATTACCTCTTCTTAATGAGTGTCGCTTCATTTAGGCTCTCCACTCAGTTTCCTGTAATTTCAATTACTAAACTCTAGGAAAGAATAAAGTTTTATCTTGTCATTTTCAAGGCAGGCTATACATGGAGACTGTTAATAGGACTCCTTCAGTAAGATGATGCCATCAGCTTTTGTTCTCAGGTAATAATGTAAACAAAATCGTTGATTATCTTATACTCATTATAATCTTGACATTAGTGAGAGGGAAGACAGCTTCTAGGAATGAAGAATAATCAAACAAGAGATGAAAAATATGACTGAGGCAGGACGTCACTGCCTCTGGTGGAGAAGCAACTGGAGGAGGCCCCTGTGGAGTGGAAATTCATACCCCAGCCCAAACTCCCAGTTCCAGGTCCCAAGAAGGAGGACAATGGGCACCGGGACACTTCTTTTCACAAGAGGCCAGCATGCATGGTATAGTCTTAAGGCAAGGTTGAACATTGGAGCCAGTGACTCTTACTGATATTTTTTTTTATTTCTATTTTTATCATTACTGGGACATATGGTAACACTTAAAGGAATAAGTGAGTAGAAGGTAAACAAAATATTAAAGAAGTTTGTATTTTTTTTAAAGATTTATCTATTTGAGAGAGACAGTGATAGAGAGAGCGAGCGGTGGTGGGGATGGGGGGACCAGAGAAAGAGGGAGAGGAAGGGAGAAAACCCCAAGTAGACTCCCTGCCGAGCACAGCGCCCAACAGTGCCACAGAGCTCAATCCCATGACCCTAAGACCATGACCTGAGTTGAAGTCAAGAGTTGGACACTCAATGGACTGAGCCACCCGGGCATCCCAGAATATCAAAGATGTTTTTGAATACTTTCCCTAGTTCAGCTCCTGAGAACAGTGACTTCCACATGCTCAGTGTATCTAAACTGTGTTGGGCAAGCTTCCCCAGGGGCCATGAAAGTTGTCTCCAACTCAAGAAGGTTTCTCATCTTCCTTATGCAGGAATCACATCTTCAGTGTAGATGTCTATCCACCAAGACAATTCTTTTCTTTCCTTGGTTTGTGGTCTGTGTTCTCCACAACTTCACTGGGGGGTTGGCTCCTCCATCTGGAGGGTTGGTGCCACACCTTCCTTCTCTGATTTACTGCCCACCCTTCTTACCTGACCCTCAAATTTGCAATTAGCACTTCTCTTTTTGACTCCTGCTGAATCTATATCAGCTAAGTAAAGGGGACAATATCAGCATCACATTCAAGGTGAGAGTGTGCATAGGGACCTGCCAGAGCGTGTTGGACGGCATCTCTCTCCATCACCAGAAAGCCCTCGTAGATCTTGTCTGTCAGGGAAATGGATCATAACTGATGGAAAAGTGTTCACTGGATGTCCTGCCTGTGTAATCTTCCATGTCAGGACCCAATTCCATGAATGCAAACCTCTGCATTGAAGGAACCACAGATGGTTCCTGTTAGCTCACCTGCTCACCCTCAGTGAAATCAGAATCTTAGTTTAAGTGTATGTTCCCAAGAAGGTCCTGGGTACTTCTGCTCTAGTCATACTATCATAAGCACTACCCAGTTAGAGCTGGATACTTTCCTTTCATATTAGAGTGACCGCTGGTTATTTGGGATATCATGCCCTAGGTGAGCAGATCCCATCCATCAATAGCCACGTCACCCTAGCAAACTCTCCCACCCCACCCCACCCCACACACTGCACGTAAGCCAACACATTGAGTTTAAGAAGACTGTAGGTGCCTCTCAGACACACATATGCTTGGAAGAAGGGGTTTTCAAAGTCCTGAGAGTTAAAAATGTGTATTTTAGGGGTACCTGGGTGGCTCGGTGGGTTAAAGCCTCTGCCTTCAGCTCAGGTCATGATCCCGGGGTCCTGGGATCGAGCCCCACATCGGGCTCTCTGCTCCGCGGGAAGCCTGCTTTCTCCTCTCTCTCTGCCTGCTTGTGATCTTTGTCTGTCAAATAAATAAATAAAATATTTTTTAAAAAATGTGTATTTAAGGACTTCACCCTCATCCACTGAATCAGAATCTCTAGAAATAAAAGCCAGACAACTGAGTCAGGGAGACCTTTCCATGTAGTTCTTATGCCTGTGAAAGTATGAGAACCACTGTCTACCTCACTGGTCCCTGGTGGCAACCCTCTCCACAATCCGATGTCTTGTCCCTGGTCTATCCCATGAAGACAATACAGGCAAATAATGTTTCAAGTGGAAACTACAATTCCTACAATTCTGAAAAAGTAGCCACCTGCTGCAATATATAAAAAATGAGTGCACCTATCGTCCTGCCTAGACCCTGAAGCTATCTGAAAGGACAGACAGACAAGACAAGGATATTTTGCATCTCAACCAACTCCCCAGTTAGTGCAGGCACATCCTGAGCTAATGCTGACATTCTGTGCTTTTATCAACAAAAAGGTAAATGCAGAAAACTTCCCGAGTTGTTCAGATCACCCGCAAAGGCAGAGTATTATTGTTCCTGCTGAATCTGGTTTCTTCTCCAGCGCAGTTCAGTGTAGATGGCCCCTATCATGCCTTGTCCCTACAGTTGACCCAGGTCCCATTCCTCCTTTTGGTGATACCTTGCTGTATTTCCCCCTGGAAAAAGCCATTCAAACAGCACATTTTCAGAATCCTATTCCTTTGTTGTTATTGTTGTTGCTGTTGTTGTTGTTGTTATTGTCAAGGCTTCTATCCTGCATGAGTTCCAGCTGTCTCCCATGTCACCAGTTGTTCCTGAGCACTGACCTAGTAGTACGGAAGTTTTCAAGTCCTGGGGTAACTCTACCTTTGAGCCTCCCTGCTGGGTCTCTGGCCTGCAGCTCGGAACATGCCAGGGATATCTTCCAGCCACATCTCAAAACTCTTCTCTCCAGTCTCAGGCACTGCCGCTCTCAGATGATCTCCAGGCTCACTTGCAAGTGGAAAGTGGAAAAGCTCAGTATTCACGGACAGAGAAGAAAAATGGATTTTTACCAATCCAGGCTTAGATCTCTTGACATTCATTTCTCCTTGCAGAACGTGTTCATGATTTTTAAGACATCATTTGAAGCTGACTTATCCAGCCACCACTTTGTCTCTTTATAGCATCTCAATATTTGTCACCTTATAGAATGATAAAGAGACTTCAGAGGCAATGAAATCCAACCCACTAAGCACTGAACATGTTTATATTTTACTATAACACCAAAGAATACCTTCCAAGCAGCAGCTTATTCCTTTCCAACAAATCTCATTCTGTTTTTGAACAATCTTTGTGACAAGTTCTATCTGAAAATCCACCTGCTTTTCAGGACTTAAGGAAGGGAGATGTAATAGGAATTATACCTTTAGCAGATGTGTCTAGAAGGCAAAAGGGGGGGAAAAAGGCCATTCTTCCTTGAAAATTAAGGTTTTAACCATTTCCAATCAGTAGATTTGTGATTTTGCCCATCTATGACTCACTCTCCCTCTACAAATTAGATGAGCATAATCACTCATATTTTCAAGTTTGAAAGTTTTAATTGGACTACACAATGAGGATGGAATTTTAAAATAACCATGAAGAAATATGGCTATTTAATGAAATATAGATGCTGAAAATATTTTCTGCCTAGCATGCTTTGTGACTGTTGAGATTTACCACTTTGAGGAAAGTAGCAAACAGAGAAGTGTATTTATTGCTCAATAGTCACAATTCTAAGCATTTTTATTATTCTAACTATACGCTGATCATTCACTGATTCTTGCAAAATGTTAATTTCCCCTTCTGCAAATGGTATATTATGATTATATTTATCGAAATATAGATGGAACTTCCCAAGAAGGAGATCTAAATAAGTGTGAAGAATAATCACTGTTTCTCAGTAGAACAATGTAAGTATGGATTCCTCAAAATCCTTGAGGAGAATGCAGGCAGCAACCTCTTCGACCTCAGCCGTAGCAACATCTTCCTAGGAACAACGGCAAAGGCAAGGGAAGCAAGGGCAAAAATGAACTGTTGGGATTTCATCAAGATCAAAAGCTTTTGCACAGCAAAGGAAACAGTTAACAAAACCAAAAGACAACTGACAGAATGGGAGAAGATATTTGCAAACGACATATCAGATAAAGGGCTAGTATCCAAAATCTATAAGGAACTTAGCAAACTCAACACCCAAAGAACAAACAATCCAATCAAGAAATGGGCAGAGGACATGAACAGACATTTCTGCAAAGAAGACATCCAGATGGCCAACAGACACATGAAAAAATGCTCCACGTCACTCGCCATCAGGGAAATACAAATCAAAACCACAATGAGATATCACCTCACACCAGTCAGAATGGCTAAAATGAACAAGTCAGGAAATGACAGATGCTGGAGAGGATGTGGAGAAAGGGGAACCCTCCTCCACTGTTGGTGGGAATGCAAGCTGGTGCAACCACTCTGGAAAACAGCATGGAGGTTCCTCAAAATGTTGAAAATAGAACTACCCTATGACCCAGCAATTGCACTACTGGGTATTTACCCTAAAGATACAAACATAGTGATCCGAAGGGGCACGTGTACCCGAATGTTTATAGCAGCAATGTCTACAATAGCCAGACTATGGAAAGAACCTAGATGTCCATCAACAGATGAATGGATAAAGAAGATGTGGTATATATACACAATGGAATACTATGCAGCCATCAAAAGAAATGAAATCTTGCCATTTGCGACGACGTGGATGGAACTAGAGCGTATCATGCTTAGTGAAATAAGTCAATCGGAGAAAGACAACTATCATATGATCTCCCTGATATGAGGACATGGAGAAGCAACATGGGGGGGTAGGAGATAGGAGAAGAATAAATGAAACAAGATGGGATTGGGAGGGAGACAAACCATAAATGACTCTTAATCTCACAAAACAAACTGGGGGTTGCTGCGGGGAGGTGGGATTGGGGGAGGGGGAGCGGGCTATGGACATTGGGGAGGGGAAGCGAACCATAAGAGACTATGGACTCTGAAAAACAACCTGAGGGTTTTGAAGGGTCAGGGGTGGGAGGTTGGGGCAACCTGAGGGTTTTGAAGGGTCAGGGGTGGGAGGTTGGGGGAACAGGTGGTGGGTAATGGGGAGGGCACGTTTTGCATGGAGCACTGGGTGTTGTGCAAAAAGAATGAATACTGTTACGCTGAAAAAATAAATAAAATGAGAAAAAAAAAAAAAAAAAAAAAAAAAAAAAAAAAAAAAAAAAAGAACAATGTAAGTAACGTATTTCTTTTGGGTAAACAAATGTTTATGTCAAAAATCTTCTAGCATATTACAGAAATAAAAGTATCCTTTTTTGATTGACTCTACTACACAACAGTCCCAAAATAGTTTGAAAATGAAATATGTGATGAAATACATTTAGCCCTGTATCTCATATGTTAAATATTCAATAAGCACTTGAATAAATAAGTGAAGGCATCAATTAAAATGTTTAATCAACAGTTCCCCCTTTTGTACTTAAAATGGGAGGTGGTTCAGCGGTATTAAGATACTAATTTAATTTAACTTTTCCCCACCCTGGTTTGAATCTTGCTTTCTGATTCAATTGTTATTAAGCTAATTATCAGTCCTGGTAAATCATGTCTAACTGTCAATCAAAGCACAACTTCTTTGTAGAGAAAATTGAAGCCATTTAATAAATGTGCAGTTGGACCATGACTCTACCTAGTTTCAAGATATTAGATGGCTAAGCTCTTGGGGTGCCTTGCTGGCTTAGTCAAAAGAGCATGTGACTCTTGATCTCAGAGTTGTGAGATCAAGCACCATGTTGGGTGTAGAGATTACTAAAAATAAATAAATAATCTTTAAAAAAATGATGGCTAAGCTCTTAGTGAGTTGAGAATCAAGGAAGATAGGTCATGAATGAGGTATGTTTATAAGTAAGATAGTGTTGAGCACCTGGATGGCTCAGTCAGTTAAGGGTATGTGTTGAGCTCGGGTCATGATCCCAGGCTCCTGGGATGGATCTTTGCATTGGGCTATCCTTTCAGTGGGGAGTCTGCTTCTTCCTCTCCCTCTGCCCCTCCTTCCATTTGTGTTATCTCTCTCTCTCTCTCATTCTATCTCTATTAAATACATAAATTAAATATTTCTTTTAAAAACCTTTACAATGAAATAATGCTTCCACAAAATCAAATTTATCTTTTGTATCCCCTTTTCTTTTTTAATATGGGAAACAATCACTGTCACATCAAGCACTTTTTTTTTATAATTAGTATTACCCGCATATTGAATAAATTTGAGAGAAAAATTAAAAGGATTACCTCTAAAGGATATACTGAAGATGATAACAATAGGCATAAGGGGAAATGATGGATAAATCACTTCCATCACTAAGATACTCTTCAGCCAAGAGTATAGTAAGCTAAGCAAACAAACAGAAGAATTATTTGGCACTGGGTAGAAATCTTAATTAGGAATTAAGTTTACTTTATCTCAATTATATGATTTAAAACATTTGCACTGAATTGAAAGTAATAAAAAATAATTAACATACACATAACAAACACACTAAAATGCATACATACATTTCCATAGGGGCAAAGCAAATATGGAATTAAAGTGAGTCTTCACAATTAACAAAATCTATTTCATATCCCCTTCTCAACACTGTTCAATGACTTTCTAACACCTATGAAATAAAGTCCAAACTATTCTAAGCTACATCCACCAAGATGCAATATTTTTTTCCAATAGAAATAAGATTTATTTGAGGTATACTGATGAAGTATTACTCTCTGAATCTAATCTTCAATATTACCCCAAGTAGTTTTGAAATACGTTTCATGGAAACATTAATAAGTAGACATTTGCACTACTCTCTTAATCTAATGTTTAATAGAAACAGAATTACAACTCCTGAAACTTCTATCTAACTTTCTTCAGAACATCATCACACATTTTACTGGAATTAAGTGACTTTCCTGTGTTCTCTAGAATGATTCAGTTATAGCTTGATTGGACTGCATCTTCATCCATTAACCATGACTAAGTCAAACATCCTTGACTGCATTTTGTTTTTGTGAAACTGAATTTCACTCATATTGATGAATTCATGTCTCCCCCCACCCAAAGGTCCTCAACAATGAAATGAATAACTTTCCTAGAAATAATTCATTACTTGTTTATTTACTTTCATTTTTAGTATAAACAGGAAATATACTTACTTTACTAATACTGTATATGTAGAAATCTGTAGAAGGGAAAATAAAACTTTAAATGCATCTCTACCAAGCAACAATCATTCTAAATATATGACTTCATTTCTATCCAATGTTCATATCAAGTTGGGATATCAGTGAAGCCTACATTTTGCACATATTGGTAAATCAGAAACATTTTCAATGTTATTACAGTCTTACATGTTACAGTCTCTATAACATGTTCCATACAAAATGGAAAATATATCATTTGTTTTATAATTCAATCACCAAATTAGTGAATATTTACTGAGCTGCTACTACATACCAAGCACTGTTTTAGGCTTGGGAATTATAACTGAGAACAAAAGGAATACACTCACATCAGCATAAATAATACAGAAAGCAATGTGAAGACAGGAAGAAAAACCAGCAGAAATCCTACCTGAACTCCTGAACCACAAGTTCTGCAGAACTTAATTTCCAGCAGTAGCAGCATCAAGTTTCACCTCAAAAGCAGACCACCATGAAACTTGTAAAAATGTGCCCTACTGCTATTGGGGACCAAAAACTCAGAACAGGAAAAGAGAGTCTCTGCAGACAACTAGACTGAAAGAAAAAGAGCTCAGTAATCAACAGAAAAGGACACCTAACACACATAGGAGACACTCCCTGAAGCACCAGTCCTGGGGAATGGGGGATGCTACACTGCAGGGCACGAAAGGACCTCTTCTTCATAAAGTCATTATCCTCAAGAACAAGCAATGGAGCTGACTTTCCTAACACAGAGAAACAGAAAAGTATAGTTAAACAAAATGAGGAAACAGAGAAATATGTCCTTAATGAACAAACATTACCAAACCACAGCAAGAGACCTAAATGAAACAGATAATAAGTAATATGTTTGACAGAGAATCTAAAGTAATGATCATAAAGATACTGCACTA
Source organism: Meles meles (assembly GCF_922984935.1). Classification (NCBI taxonomy): domain Eukaryota; kingdom Metazoa; phylum Chordata; class Mammalia; order Carnivora; family Mustelidae; genus Meles; species Meles meles. Next base: position 102,951,408 of record NC_060075.1, read on the forward strand.
GAGAAAATAGGGGAAAATATCATGGAGACCTTTAACAAAGAGATAAAAAAAATGAAAGATGAAGAACTCAGTAAGTGTAATTAAAAATTCACTTCATGGGGGGCGCCTGGGTGGCTCAGTGGGTTAAGCCTCTGCCTTTGGCTCAGGTCATGGTCCCAGGGTCCTGGGATCGAGCCCTGCATCGGGCTCCCTGCTCAGCGGGGAGCCTGATTCCTCCTCTCTCTCTCTTTATCTGCCTGCCTCTCTGCCTACTTGAGATCTCTCCCTGTGTGTCAGGTAAATAAAATCTTAAAAAAAAAATACACTTCATGTGATAAATAGCAGGCTAAAGGAAACAGAAGAATGAATTAATGACCTAGAAGACAGGAGAATGGAAAGTAATCAAGCTGAACAAGTGAGAGAGAAAAAAAATTATACAAACAGAGAATAGACTTAGGGAACTCGGTTACTCCATCAAACATAATAACAATCACATAACAGGGATCCCAGAAGAAGAGAGAGAAAGAAGAGGGCAGAAAAAATTATTTGAAGAAATGATAGCTGAAAACTTTCTTAATCTGGGGAAAGAAACAGATATCCAGATCCAAGAGGCACAGAGATAACCCCAAAAATTCAGCCAGAGGAGGTTCACACTAAGACACGTGGTAATTAAAATGGCAAAAAGCAGTTATAATGAAAAGAAAAATTAAAAGCAAAAAGAGACAAGAAGATGGTTACATACGAGAGGAAACCCCATGAGTTTATCAGCAGATTTTTCAGCAGAAACTTTGCAGGCCAGAAGAAAGTGGCAAGATACATTCAAAGTGCTAAAAGGTTAAAAATCTACAGTGAAGAATACCCTATCCAGAAAGGCTACCAATCAGAATACGAGAGTTTCTCAGAAAAACAAAATTAAAGGAGTTCATAACCACTAAGTCAGCACAGTAAGAAATATTAAAGAAGATTCTCTGAGTAGAAATCAAAGACCATAAGTAAGAGTATAAAAAGTAAAAAACAAAAAAGGCAGTAAAAATAAATACTTTTGTAAAAATCAGTCAAATGATTCATAAAATAAAAGGACTACAGTGTCCATGAAAAAATATGACAATATACACCAAAATGTGGGAGGGGAGAAGAGTAAATAACGATTCTAACAGAAGTGACCATCAACTTCATGTAGCCTAATGTGTGCAGAAGATGTTATATATAAACATAATGGTTACCACAAATCAAAGACCAGGAATAGATATGCAAAGACTGAATAAAAGGAAATCCAAGTATATCACTAGGAAAGCCAACAAATCATGGAAAATAGAAAGAGAAGAGAAGAAAGAGAAAAACTACAAAAACAACCAAAGAACAAGTAATAAAATGGCAATAAATACAAATCTATTGATAATTACTTTGAATGTAATGGACTAAACACTACAATCAAAAGTCATAGGATGACAGACTGGATTAAAAAAGGATACCCTGATTTGCCTGGCTGGCACAGTTGAAAGAATATACAACTTTTGATATTGGAGTCATGAATTTGAGCCCTATGTTGCATGTGGAGATTACTAAAAAAGAAATAAGACAACTTTTTTTTAAAAAAAACATGGAAATAAATAAATAAACAAATAAATGACCCATCTCTATGCTGCCTACAAGAAACTGTTTTCAGACCTAAGGATGCCTGCACAGTGAAAATGAGGGAATGGAGAAACATTTATCATGCAAGTAGATGTCAAAAGAAAACCAGTTTAACAATATTTATAACAGACAGAATAGACTTTAAAACAAAGAAACAAGAGACAAAGGAGGACACTATATAATAATTAATGGTACAATCTAATAAGAGGTTATAACAATTACAAATATTTGCATCCAACTTAATAAAAAAATTTTAAAATAAATTAAAAAATAAATTAAAAACCCACTTAATCAACAGACAGATAAACCAACCAGAAAATCAACATGGAAACAGCAGCTTTTTTTTGTTTTTGTTTTCTTTAATAGGCAGACTGCCCCATGCAGCACCTCATTTGGTTGTGTCTGGCATCTTAGAAGATTGACTACCCTATGTTCTTCTAAAAACGAACCTTGAGATCTTATTTGGAGGTTATAGCAGGGAGCTCAGCTACTCGTATACCCCTGACTGAAGAACACAGTTTTCTTTATTGAAGAAGGTCATCCTCTTTGACCATGCGTGCAGCTTCAGTGGGGAGGCGCATGGGGTGGTGAAGGGGAAAGGGGATATCTGCCCCTGCCAGCCAGATCAGCCAAATCAACCTGGTCAAATCAATGTAGTGACATATGTCACAGCCAGATTACCCTCACATCCTGAAAATAGTACCTTTGAAGGGCACACTGGACCAGATGAACTTAACAGATATATTCAGAACATTCTATCTAAAACAGCAGAATACACATTATTTTCAAGTGCACATGAACACTCTCCAGAAGAGATCACGTATCAGGCCACAAAAGAATTCTTAACAAATTCAAAAAGATCAAAGTCATACCATGCATCTTTTCTGACTACAACACATGAAACTAGAAGTCAACCACAAGAAAAATCTGGAAAGACCAAAAATACATAGAGGTTAAAAAACATGCTACTACTAAACAATGAATGGGGAGGAAAAGGAATCAAAGAAGAAATAAAAAATTATATGGAAACAAATGAAAATGAAAACATGACAGTCCAAAATCTTTGGCATGCAGCAAAAGTGGTTCTAAGAGGTAAGTTTATAATAATACAGGCCTTGGGGCACCTGGGTGGCTCAATAGGCTAAAGTCTCTGTCTTCGGCTTGGTTCATGATCCCAGGGTCCTGGGATTGAGTCCTGCATCGGGCTCTCTGCTCAGCGGGGAGCCTGCTTCCTCCTCTCTCTCTCTGCCTGCTTCTCTGCCTATTTGTGATCTCTGTCTGTCAAATAAATAAATAAAATCTTAAAAAAAAAAATACAGGCCTACCTCAAGAAACAAGAAAAATTTACAAACAAAAACCAAAAAAACAAAAACCCTAGCCTTACACTAGAAGAACAACAACAACAAAAAAAGAACAATGAACAAAGCATAAAGCAGCAGAACAAAGGAAATAATAAAGATAAGAGCAAAAATAAAGCATATGGAAACTAAAAAAGCAATAAATCAATAAAGTGAGGAGTTGGTTCTTTGAAAAAAATTAATAAAATTGAGAAACCTCTCACCAGACCAGGGCACCTGTGTGGCTCAGTGGGTTAAGCCTCTGTCTTCGACTCAGGTCAATCCCAGGATCCTGGGATCCAGCCCCACATCAGGTTCTCTGCTCAGCAGGGGGCATGCTTCCCCCTCCCCCTCTGTCTGAATCTCTGCCTACTTGTGATCTCTCTCTCTGTCAAATAAGTCATAAAATCTTTAAAAAAAAAATGCTTAACTCTGAAAAAAAACACAACAAACAAACAAACAAACAAAAAAAAACCTCTCACCATACTTATCAAAAAGAAAAGGACCAAATAAATAAAATCACAAATGAGGGAGGAGAAATAAAACACAAATACACAGAAATACAAATAATAACAGAATATTATGAAAAGCTATATGCCAACCAATCAGACAACCTGGAGGAAATGGACAAATTCCTAGAAATATATGAAGTCCCAAAACTGAAGAGGTAGAAAACTTAAACAGACTGATAACCAGCAATGAAATTCAATCAGTAAACAAAAATTTCCCAACAAAAAAATTCCACAGCCAGATAACTTCCCAGAGGAATTTTACCAAACGTTTAAAGGAAATTAATACCTATTCTTCTCAAAGTATTCCAAAAGTAGAAAAGAAAGGAAAACTTCCATATTCATTCTATGAGGCCAGCACTGCTATGATACCAAAACCAGAGAAAGAAACTATGAAAAAGAGAACTACAGGCCAATATCCCTGATGAATACAGATGCAAATATTCACAATAAAATATTAGGGAGGGACCATGGGAGAGGGAGAGAGAGAATCTGCAGCAGACTCCATGATAATCATGGAGCTGATGCAGGACTTGATCTCAAGACCCTGAGATCATGACTTGAGCCAAAATCAAGAACTGGATGTTCAACTGACTGAGCCACCCAGGTGCCTGAATCAACACATTTTATCCTGAAACTAACATAACACTACATGTTAACTATATGGAATTAAAATTTTAAAATTAAATTTTTTTTAAAATAAATAAGCTTTTAACCCATGTACTTTCACATACACCCATGTGTGTATACGTTGCTTACACATATATATGTATATATACTCGTGCATGTGTGTGTATATTTTTTAGTTTTCTTCAGCCAGAGTTAGTTTACATTTTGCTACTCCACTCTGCTTTGAGATGATCTATTTGAGGTCTATTTCCCATACCCTTCCCCTCGACCCTGTTATTTTCCCTAGGATTGAAACCACATTCTTGAAGCTCATATAGTCAAAGCTTCATTGTGGGTTTTTAATTTTTTTTCCTTAAATCAATTCATAGGCATACTTTGTCCCCATAAAACAGGGATTTGTTATAGTACTGTTTGTCTTAGAAACCTTTTATATTAGCAGCCGATGATGTCTTATTTCCCTGAGTGGTAGTTGCATATTTTTTGGCCCTTGGTAAGTCATTGAGCTTTATTTTTGCACACTGGTGACTCTTCAATACTGGGTTTTAAGAGACAAATTCTTTTTTTTTTTTTTTTTGATCTGTTCCCTAGTTGTTTTTTTTTTCCATTTTATTTATTTTTTCAGCGTAACAGTATTCATTCTTTTTGCACAACACCCAGTGCTCCATGCAAAACGTGCCCTCCCCATTACCCACCACCTGTTCCCCCAACCTCCCACCCCTGACCCTTCAAAACCCTCAGGTTGTTTTTCAGAGTCCATAGTCTCTTATGGTTCGCCTCCCCTCCCCAATGTCCATAGCCCGCTCCCCCTCTCCCAATCCCACCTCCCCCCAGCAACCCCCAGTTTGTTTTGTGAGATTAAGAGTCATTTATGGTTTGTCTCCCTCCCAATCCCATCTTGTTTCATTTACTCTTCTCCTATCCCCCTAACCCACCATGTTGCTTCTCCATGTCCTCATATCAGGGAGATCATATGATAGTTGTCTTTCTCCGATTGACTTATTTCACTAAGCATGATGCGCTCTAGTTCCATCCACGTCGTCGCAAATGGCATGATTTCATTTCTTTTGATGGCTGCATAGTATTCCATTGTGTATATATACCACATCTTCTTGATCCATTCATCTGTTGATGGACATCTAGGTTCTTTCCATAGTCTGGCTATTGTAGACATTGCTGCTATAAACATTCGGGTACACATGCCCCTTCGGATCACTATGTTTGTATCTTTAGGGTAAATACCCAGTAGTGCAATTGCTGGGTCATAGGGTAGTTCTATTTTCAACATTTTGAGGAACCTCCATGCTGTTTTCCAGAGTGGTTGCACCAGCTTGCATTCCCACCAACAGTGGAGGAGGGTTCCCCTTTCTCCACATCCTCTCCAGCATCTGTCATTTCCTGACTTGTTAATTTTAGCCATTCTGACTGGTGTGAGGTGATATCTCATTGTGGTTTTGATTTGTATTTCCCTGATGCCAAGTGACGTGGAACACTTTTTCATGTGTCTGTTGGCCATCTGGATGTCTTCTTTGCCGAAATGTCTGTTCATGTCCTCTGCCCATTTCTTGATTGGATTGTTTGTTCTTTGGGTGTTGAGTTTGCTAAGTTCCTTATAGATTTTGGATACTAGCCCTTTATCTGATATGTCGTTTGCAAATATCTTCTCCCATTCTGTCAGCTGTCTTTTGGTTTTGTTAACTGTTTCCTTTGCTGTGTGTGGAAAACCCAAAAGACTCCACTCCAAAACTGCTAGAACTTGTACAGGAATTCAGTAAAGTGTCAGGATATAAAATCAATGCACAGAAATCAGTTGCATTTCTGTACACCAACAACAAGACTGAAGAAAGAGAAATTAAGGAGTCAATCCCATTCACAATTGTACCCAAAACTATAAGATACCTAGGAATAAACCTAACCAAAGAGACTAAGAATCTATACACAGAAAATTATAAAGTACTCATGAAAGAAATTGAGGAAGACACAAAAAAATGGAAAAATGTTCCATGCTCCTGGATTGGAAGAATAAATATTGTGAAAATGTCTATGCTACCTAAAGCAATCTACACATTTAATGCAATCCCTATCAAAATACCATCCATTTTTTTCAAAGAAATGGAACAAATAATCCTCAAATTTATATGGAACCAGAAAAGACCTCGAATAGCCAAAGGAATATTGAAGAACAAAGCCAAAGTTGGTGGCATCACAATTCCGGACTTCAAGCTCTATTACAAAGCTGTCATCATCAAGACAGCATGGTACTGGCACAGAAACAGACACATAGATCAGTGGAACAGAATAGAGAGCCCAGAAATCGACCCTCAACTCTATGGCCAACTCATCTTTGACAAAGCAGGAAAGAATGTCCAATGGAAAAAAGACAGCCTCTTCAATAAATGGTGCTGGGAAAATTGGACAGCCACATGCAGAAAAATGAAATTGGACCACTTCCTTACACCACACACGAAAATAGACTCCAAATGGATGAAGGACCTCAATGTGAGAAAGGAATCCATCAAAATCCTTGAGGAGAATGCAGGCAGCAACCTCTTCGACCTCAGCCGCAGCAACATCTTCCTAGGAACAACGGCAAAGGCAAGGGAAGCAAGGGCAAAAATGAACTATTGGGATTTCATCAAGATCAAAAGCTTTTGCACAGCAAAGAGACAAATTCTTTGAATTCATCAATACAGTAATGTTCTAGGAGTGATGTGGGGCACAAAAAGAATGCGAAAGATGCCTGGAGGTTCTTGGAGTCTGTTTTTTTCCTGTCTCATAGGGAAAATCAAATCAAGCACTAATAATGTTCAGGTTATGCAAATAAAGATTATATAATAGCTGTAAGCCTAAAAGAATAACATTTTTCTTGAACCACATTGCACTGCACCCCCAGTAAGGGCTTTCCTCCAGGAGGCAGTACCAGGAACTGAACTGGTTAGGCTCCTCTGGATCCTGCCTCTGAACTGGCAGTTTTCCCCTGGTGACCGACCGGTCTGTGCCTGAACCACCACCACTAATTCTTAGCCAGGGAAAGGGTGAAGAGATGAACTCAGATGAACTCAGACTACCAGAAGCAGTTGCTTAAGGAGCTCCAAGTACACTCCCAACACTCACCAGTAGGGGTGCGTACAGCTAACCTGGGGGAATGTTCTACATTCATCTTTTAATTATTGTGGCTGCCTTTTTGTAAGAAATTTCTGTTCTGTCTCCAAAGCAGAAGAAAGCAAGAATAAGCTGAAAAGCTTGTGAAGTCAGGAATCTTTGATTCTTGGAGGTCCCCCAAGTACCTAGAGTGGTGGTTAATTCACAAAGATGCAAAACAATCTTGGATTGGTTGAATAAATGGTGGTTACTATGCTTCAGCATAGAAGAATTCATTCCAGTAGCACAATACAAAAGTGTTACAGCTTTGTGTGCTGACTGAGCATAGTTTGGGCCTCGTCCTATATATGCTGAAATATTATGCCCAAACTGCCATATTAGTTCCATTTTCAGCTACACAAGTAAAATATTAGGTATAGGAAAAACATGGAGAATAGTATTTTGATAATTTTTTACATTAATTAATTAATTAATGTGATCTCTTTGCCCAACCTGTGTTTTGAAAATTGATTGCCTTTGGTTTTTTATTCTATGTTGTCCCCATCTTCTGAGTGATTTGGAAATAAACCTAACCATAAGGGTTCTTAACCCAGTGTCTAGTGCTAATGTTGAAATTACTAATTTGAGTTCAGCTGAGGTCCAGTAGACCAGTGGCAGTGGTCTCAGCAGTGGTGCTAGAGGTGATAAATAAATAGATAGATAGAAAGATAGATAGAAAGATAGACAGAGATAAATGGTAAAATGTCTTCTAAATTTATTTGTGGAATTTTTCATATTTTAAAATGTGTGTACTCACATGTTTTTTAAAAATATATATATGGTTTTTGCCGTTAGTGTCTTGCCTAAAAAACCCTTGCCTACCCAACAATAATGTGCAAATTCAATTATAAATGTTTCCACTTTTATAATAAAATTATTAGCTTTTATGTACAGGACTTCAAAATCTAATTTTATTTTTTTACACTTGGTTATTCAGTTATCATAACACTCATTTAGGGTGTCATTCTATCTTCACCCAATTTTATTTGCACCTAGAATTATTTCTGAAAGTTCTATTGTGTTAAATTAATTTTTCTGTTTATTTCTGTTAAAGAAGCACATTATCTGAATTATTTTAGTTTTATTACACATCTTAATGGCTGGTTAGACTACAACACCTCCATATTGCTTTTAAAATGTTCCTTTCTTTTCTTTCGTGTTTATTCATCCAGATGAACTTTAAAGGACTTTTTTTCAATTCCACCATCCTGTCTATATTTTCTGTGGCTGCATTTATTATACAATCTTATTTGAGCAAACATGATTGTTTTCTCATATAAAGAATATATGTTCCATTTATCCACATCTTCAATCATATCTCCCAGAAAATCCTATAGTTTTTAGTTTTTCTTACTTCCTTGTTACTACATATTTTTGAACAAACATTGAGTACCTACTGTATGCCAACCACTGGAATAGCCATTGGGATATAGTTCTGGGCTCTAAACACGAACGACTTGACTTTCTTTCTTTCTTCTTGATTTTTTCAAGTTACATATTACTGGACAATAGAGAGACTGAACAATGTATTACAGTAAAATAGCATGGTGTTATAGAGATCACACATGAAGATGCCACTTGAAGGAATCATGGGAGGCAGAGTGAGTAGTGGTGAGAGCCTGCAGTTGAAGCAGGCACTGAGCACGCTGGAGGAAGCCTGGAAGAGGAGAGAGGTCTGGAGGTGGGGCCAGATGTTGAAGGTCTGCCTGCACTGTACCATCTTAAGGAGCTCAGAATTTATTTTAAGGACAATGGAGGAGTATAACAGCTCAAGTAGAGAAATGGCATAATCATATTTGCATTTTTGCAAAATTTTCTTTAGTTATGAGGTTGATAATTAATTGGAATGGAGTAAGAATAGAGATAAAGGCTTTCTAAGAGACTGTTGAAAGATTCATGCCAGGTATGACGCATGCACAAAAGAAGGGCCAGTGGGGATGGAAAAAGAGACAGTTGGCTAAAACCTGATTCTTATTCACAGAACTGAAGTAAGAGGATACATCAGGACGAACTAATATTTATCCCCATAAGGTAATAAAATTGCAAATGATATAGCTGCACCAAAGCTGTCTGTTTTCTGAACCAAAGCTTGGAAGCACCAAATTGCACTTTATCACAAAGAACTCTGGAATAATTTAGATGGAGTACAATGTAATCTAATAGGTCTCCATTATTTGTGGGGAGTAGAACATGAGAAAGAATATATCCTGACTCCAAACACAGGGAACTAGTGTTTGGGAGGCTTACTAATCTTAACACACCATTTGGACAAATTTCTTAATAATCTAGAGTTAGAAAATTATACTTGGTTATTTTGTTTAGCCTAAGTATTTGAATTGTCTCAACTTTCATGGAAAAGCAATAAACAAGCAAATAAACAAACTTGATCCAGGTAAGAAATAAAAACCTTGAATAAATCAATAACCACCAAACACATTTTTTAAAGTTTCTAGTATGATGGGTTTTTCACTAAAACACACACACACACACACACACACACAAACTGAATAGTGAGAGCTCACAAAAAAAGTCACTTAAGATGCATAAATTCAAAGTAAAATATTAGTAAATTGCCTACAGTATTATGGAAAAACAATTTGTAATGACCAAAAAATTATTTTAAGTATAGATTATAATTAGGAAATCATTACCATAATTTACAGTATCAAATAAGCAGACACAGACAAGATACACAATAAAATTCAAAAATAACAAGAAGTCAAAATCCTGTGATGTCAGACACTAACAAGTAACATTTTATTCAAAGATGCAGTGTAGCCTAATGAAACCTACAAAATCAAGGGACAAACATTTCTCAAAAGACTTTTGTCAGCTTTAAGCTCACATCCGCCCTTCTTCTGGCCTGATGCTGTCTGGCCGGCCCTGTGTAATCAAAAGTGCCCCTTCAGTGATTTATGACCCGTTTTCACGCGGTCCGTCTCCCTTAGCAAGACCACTTTTTCTGGACAGGTGAGTTAGTGGGGAATGGGCCCCTCTGAAACAGCATGCTCAGCACCTGGCCTTGTAGCTGTTCTCAATCACTGCCAGCGTTCAAGGCCATAGCTAAAGGGGCCCTGGCACTCAGCAGTGACAAATGAGTGGACCGTGGGTGACAACACATCAAGAAGTGAAAGGCAAAAGGACTAGAGCACGTAGTATCACATTCATATAAATCCTATCCGTACCGCGATTGCAACACGAGTAATATTCCTAACAGCAAAGAGAATCCTTCCACGCATCCCCCATTCAGTCCTCCCGCCAACATTTGCCTTCAGCCAGGTTGGGCCACACCCACAGCAACAGAGCAGCCTTTCAGACGACAATGGACAGTTTTCTTCAGTTTAATTTTGTATTAAAATTAGATTCTACTTTGAAATATGAAGTAGCTGAAGTAACTAATTTTCATTGCTGCGATGAAAAGTTTGCCAACCCTAATTAACTCCTCCAGCATAGAAAAACTGTTTCAGTTGGCCCAGAAATATGTCTGTAAGAATCGTGAAAAGAAATTAAGCCCTATTAGTGTCACAGTTGGTAACAAAAAAGGCAAGCCGAAAAATCAAACCTTTACCAAGAGTGAATATTGGGGAGGGGAGGCGAACCATAAGAGACTATGGACTCTGAAAAACAACCTGAGGGTTTTGAAGGGTCAGGGGTGGGAGGTTGGGGGAACAGGTGGTGGGTGATGGGGAGGGCACGTTTTGCATGGAGCACTGGGTGTTGTGCAAAAAGAATGAATACTGTTACGCTGAAAAAATTAATAAAAAGGGAAAAAAAAAAAAGAGTGAATGTTAACAGTGAGGTTGAAATAAATAAAGGCTGTGTGCCCCAGAAGATCACGGTCATTTACAATTTATTAGCTAATCTTGTAGGCACATGTCATTCTTCTTTTATATCACATATGAATTTCTGAGTTTTCCAAAATATTTGAGACAAAAGATAGACTAATTTAAAAAAAAAAACCAGACATTTTAATATATTTTCACAGATATTTTACAAATACCCACCCCATGCCTTAATTGGCATGGGGTGGGTATTTGTAATGCTTTCCTCCCAGGGGATGCTGTGAAAATTAAAAAGAAAGAAGAGAAAATATTAAATAACAAAAATAACATAAAATTTTTTTAGTCACAATACTTTCCCCACCTTCAATGGCATGTGCTCCTCCAAAACAAAAGATGGTTCATTTGTTTCTTCAACTAATGAATTAAAGTTAATCACATTTGACTGAATAGTACTGAGATAAGCTGAAATGCATTATTCTTCAGAAATAATTATTTCACTCTAATGTTCTTAAAGTCACTCACATTTCACTGTAAACCTTTTTTTCTACAATATTTCATACTGCATGGAACTGCCATTCCTAATAGCAAATAATAATGCTCTTTTAATAAATATGCCTTTATAAAATAATTGTAATGATAGAAAAGTCTTAGCAAAATTTTAACTGGTAGTGTTGGAAGCAGAAGAAATCATCTTTTGTCTGACACACAAGAGACCCTTGTTTCTGGTGGGTGCCACCAATTCTTGCCCTGGTCAAACCTTATTTGAGGTCTCAATCCTATTTGGAGCCTTCCTGTCCTTACACTGAGAAGCCCCCAGTTTATACAGGTAGTTGATACTCTTATCCATGATGTATAGAAATCACCTTCTCCTTAAAGATCTCTATACTGGGGCACCTGGGTGGCTCAGTTGGTTAAGCATCTACATTCAGCTCAGGTCATGGTTCCAGGGTCTTGGGATCCCTGCTCAAGAGAGGAGTCCACATCTCCCTCTGACTCTCCCTCCCCCTGCTTCTGCTCTCTCTCTCTCTCTCTCCCAAATAAATAAACTCTTTAAAAATGCCATATAAAAAAAAAAGATCTCTGTACTATCATACTTTCTGTGTTTAGGTTCATCCTACTTCATTCACATTTTGGTATATGTATCATGTTTTGTTTTATTTTAGAGTCTGAAATGAGTAGAAAAATAAAGCTTTTACTTTTGATTGTACAAGTTGTTCCTGAGTGTGTTTTACATGTATTCAATAACAAAGTTAAAAGATAATATTTCTTGGCTCCCTTCTACAAAATATGAGAACTTTGTTTGCTTTCTGCTCACATACTTCAAACTTGTTTTGGTCTACAATAACTTAATACTCTTCATTCCTTAATACGTAGGCAAATGCTCGCCCATGATGGTTTCCATCCAATGAACTCATTTCACAAGTGCCTTAATCAGTCCACTCATTCTGCTCTGCCTGACAGATGCACTTCTCACCATGAATTCACAAGTTATCATTTTTACAGATCATACCCTATCAGCTGGTTTAACGTGAGCCTGCAGTGAAAGATGAGTCTTCCCTTAGCTAACTGACAAAGCCAGGATTCTGAGGGTAGAAGGCAAGGGTCAGACTCACAGTGGTGATCCATCTGAATATTTAAGACCTTGAGAGTCTACCTGGTAGCCAGCAGCTTTGTTTTTCATCCCATAGCTGTTGCCTCTTTGCCACCAAATGATGCCATTTGGACTATAATGCCTATCAGAAGCCAGAAGGAATGTTTTCTCTATATAGCACCAGTTACACGAGATTAAGAAAATATTCAAGAGTTTAATGATACCAAGTGAAGTCAGAGTTAGGCCTTATGCAAGGACCTTCTTACAGAGCTGTGAGAACTGAACTGGGCTACCCTGCTTTGGCAAACACATTCATATGAGAGACATCCCCTTCTCATCTGATCTTTCCCACAGCTACTCTGGTCCTCTCCAACAAGTCTCTGTAAATTCAGATCTTGGGTCACAGTTTTGATCAGTTCTCTCAGGAGTTCTTGATGCAAATATCCTTTTAAGAAATAAATAGTGGCTTCTCATGACATACGAAATAATTTTCTTTTATTTCTTTGGCATCCTTAACACCTTCTTTGGTAATTTTGGCCCTGATGAACATTCCAAAATCATCTTTCCACTACTTATGACATTCCACCCTTTAACTAAGTTAACTACAGAAATTCCAGGTGTGTCAAGATATTTCACTGCATTTTTTTTCCTGCACACTCTCCTCCCTCTGAATAAAAATCTTCCCCTGGCTCCTTGTTCTCTTTCAGACCAATCCTTACCTGCTTCCCAACACCAGTACAAGATTCTGCTCTTCTCTGCTTCCTTTGCAACTCCACTTTCTTTGCACTGATCCAGTCACACGTGGTTCCATGTCTATAGCACATTCAGACTGAAATCCTTGGCCAAAAATGTTAGCTCTTATTCCCTCTGGTTTCCCTAGCCCTCGTTAAGGTACCTGCATGAAAACTCACTTCAGTAAACAATTGTGGAACTGAACTGGAAACCTGAAGTCTGTTCGTTATTTTGCCACTGCCCCCACCAACCCCCACCCAAAGGGGTGACTTTAAGAGCTTGCATTGTTATTCCCATACAAACCATTGATAGAAGATTTGTTTGGATAATTGGCAAAGTCAGGATATGTTGATTTTTTTGGCTTTGGGTGCTAATGACTTCAACTGGTGAGATGTTTTTATGTGTTATAAAATGAGGCATGAGGAGGCAAAGCTCCTGACATCACTCCTCACTCATACTTCAGAAAACCATAGCTTGAAGGCTAGTGGATATGAAAGGTGGGTTCCAGTCTCTGATCCGCCACAGAGGAGTTTTATGACCTAAACACTTGTCAATCTTTCTGAGCTTTTTGAATGCACTAAAATGTGTGGGCTGATGTGGAGAACAAAGGCAAAAGAAATACAGGAGAAAAATTAAACTTCTTTATAACTTACAGCCCATTGACAAGCACTTGAGATAGGCAGAGTGACCTTCCTTGAGGAGTTTAGTTGCCTCGATTTTAATACTTTGTTACAGGCAAAAGGCAGTCTTAGCTTAACATTAGCCCAACCTCCAGGATCCTGTAAAAATCCCTTTGGAAACTTCCTTTATCTCTATCCCCCCAAGCTATATGTTAGTAATCATCCTCCAAGCATAGAGCCCCCTGATACACATCTGAAGGGCCCCTTGACTAAGGTTTTACCAGATTGTAATAAATGACCTTTTCCTAACAATAGCTAGACTCTCAAAGTCTTTGAAACCATGCTTCCAAATTCCTTAGAGACTTACACTATCCCTGACCCCCTCCCAACTTGAAATATAATCAATCACTCCTCTCAATCTCTGCTTCAGCCCTTTCTGTCCCATGATAGTTAAAAAAAAAAACTTTTTTGCACAGAAAATGTCTCAAGAATTCTTTCTTGACTATTTGCTCCCAAACCCCAACGTTTCACATCATAAAGACTGAAGTTGCTTTTATTTTATTCCCCATCCAGCTATCCAATTGTCTGATTCCCTAATATTTAATGTAATACCATGTAAAAGATTATTTTCTGTTCAAATTCGAGTCTCTTTCCATGACCTGTTGAAAGTGCACGATTGTGTTAATGGCCTGATTTACAAATTTACAAATTATTACTATGGCTTTCTCTAGCAAATATTAGACCATCTTTCAATAGTCATGGACCAAATTGAAATAGCTTGAAAGCAAAGTCTACTTAAATCATTTATAGGCAATTTTCTATCCTACAAATTCTAGGGAAGGTTCTTCAAACCTTAAGTAGAAAACAGTCAAAAGAGAGAAGCTTCTAAATAGCTTTATCGCCTTGTTTATCACAAAAATTACGGCAAATAGAACAGGGCCCATGTGTTACTCCTTGGTGCCAGAGGCTCATGAAATCAAAATGTCAAGCTCCAGTGGTCTGGAATGTACCTATGATAGCTTCGTCCCGTGATTCTCATCTTGTTCTTCCTTAGATCTTATTCCATTAATTCCTTGTCTCTTAAAGGAGAACATACGCTTTTTATATTACAAGGCACGTGTAACATGGGGGTCGGGGTTCACATCCTAGCAAAGAATAGAAACCAGGAGAGAAGCAAAGGGGAAAAAAATAGATTTTTCTCTCATGAGGTCCCTTCAGTTTCCCTGTCTCACTTTCAGAAGGTTCATATTTTCAAATTTGTCTATTTCTTATATTTTTAAAATGTGCTGTTCTATTTTTCATAATACTCTATTTTTTAAAACAAGTTTCCCTTGATTATTTACTTGTTTTTCATTCTCTATCTGATTTCTCTTGTTTTCTTTTTTGTGGTCTGCTTTTTAGAGACTTTCCTTTGTATTTTCAAACACCCAGCTTTCATTTCTTATTATGTACATCCTTAACAGATTCTGCTGTCATGATGATAAAACCACGGGGCAGCTGGGAGCTCATTTGGTTGAACATCTGCCTTTGGCTCAGGTCATGATCTTGGGATGGAGCCCCAAGTCAGGCTCTCTGCTCAGTGGGGAGCCTACTTCACCCTCTCCCTCTGCCACTCCCCCTGCTTGTGCTCTCTTTCTCTCAAATAAATAAACAAAATCTTTAAAAAAAAAAAAAAAGATAATAAAACCACTTGAGAAGTATGCAATTTTTTCTACTTTCGGGAAGAATTTGTAATATTGGCATTGTTATCATTCGAATGTTTAAAAGAATCCATAATAAAGTTATATTGACTTGTACCTTTATTTCATGAAGGTTTAATAATTACAGGTTCAGTTTACAAGGTAATAGGACTAGATTGTCTATTTCTCTTTGCGTTAGTTTTGCCAAGCTCTGTTTTTTAAAGAATGTATCGATCTCATTTAAATTTAAAATTAACATAATGCTTATAATATCCTCTAATGGCTTTTTAATGTTTGTTACCATCTAAAAATATTTCGTATCTTCATAATTTTCCACTTCCATTGGGAGATATTCTCAACATGATCCTCAGTTCACTACATTTTTCTTTAATAAAGTATACTGTGCTTTTTTCCCCAACATATGTGTTATCTGAATTATTAACTTTTTATAACAAGCATTTCCACTTGTATTCTCTTTATGACTCTTATTCTTGCTTCAAAGTACAAAAATTTTCCTTTACCTTGCAAGGGATATGTGTTGTACTTATTTAAATTCCTAATGCTTTTTTTGTTAGTTTCACTTATTCTTCTTTCGTGACATTGGGTATTCAAAGCAGTTTTTTGTTGTCATTGTTTTGGGGTTTTTTTGCTTTTATGGTGGTTCCACTCCATAGGTATGAATACTTCTCTGAGAAATTTAGTGCATGTGAATAAGAAATGAGCTCAAGAGGGGGCAAGGAATGTGCCAAAAAGCCTAAGACCAGAGGTACAACTGTGCTGCCATTGTGGCTGCCCCTCCCCCCACATTAACAAGTCCTGTGCTGTATTCATGACAAGCTTTAAAGAAAGGAGCTCTGGGAAGTGATACATTTCTTTTAATCTGCAGGTGTGGAGCCAGCCACGAGCAAATGTAGAAGAATGGGGATCCTTGAACCTGGTTGTTTGTATTTATTCCTTATGCAACAGATTATTAGTATGGCCAAAAACTTTACCCTAATTCCTCACCTGTCCAAGGAACAAAAAGTGAGCCCCTGAGGACATTTGGGGCATAGGGAGCAAGAGAAAGCTCTCTTCTAATTCCTGGACATGGCCTCCTGCCCGTATTTTCCCAGGTAGCTATCCCATGGCTCACCCCCAAGATCTGATAAGACTGTCTCTGGAACCCCAGAGAGCCCTCAAGAGTTCCTAATTTAGTTCTTCAGATTCATACTGTTCAATTGTCAGAGCTTCTTGGAGAATGTTTGGGTGTAAAAAGTCAGCAGTCTATGATCATTTTTCATATTGTCACAAACTACAAACTATTCCTGATTTATTCCACCCTCTCTTGCTCTCCCTCCCTCTCTCCCTTTCCTTCTCCCTGCCCCTGTCCCTCTCTAGCTCTTATTCTTCTCTAAATATAAGAATAGAGTAAAAACTTAAGGAATATTTAGAAAGAAAAAGTTCACATACAAAAAAATGGGAAGTTCCACTCCAAGACAACAGAAAATAATATTGGCTAAATGTCAAAATGGAAGAATAATTGTAATGTAAAAATCATACACATAATGAAAACATTATTCATAAGAAGTGGCAAAAATGGATGGTCTTACAATGTAAGAAATCCCAGTGCCATGTATTTTTAAGAATATCAGAAATTACTAGGAAAAAAAAAAACATTTAACAAAATACTAAATGACTTCATTAGTGTTTTGCTCCCATTCTTTTCCAGGGTCAGCAGTATATCTCATGATGAACGAGATATACTGTTGAATGAACATTTAACAAAATACTACGTAACTGCACTAGTGGTTTGCTCCCTTTCTTTTCCAGGGTCAAAAATATATTCATGATGAATGACATATATTGAATGATGAATGATGAATGAATAAAGAAGATGTGGTATACATATAAATAATGGAATATTATTTGGCCATCAAAAAGAATGGAATCTTGCCATTTGCAATGACATCAATTGTGCTAGAGAATTATGCTAAGCAAAATAAGTCAGCCAGAAAAAGACAAATACCATATGATTTCACTCATGTGGAACTTAAGAGACAAAACAGACGAACACAGGAGAAGGGGGTAAAAAAAGAGAGGGAGGTGGGGCCCTGAGTGGCTCAGTTGGTTAAGTATCTAACTCTTTGATTTCACTTCAGGTCATGACCCTGAGGTCATGAGATCAACTCCCATGTCAGACTCTGTACAGAGTTTGGAGCTTGCTTAAGATTCTTTCTCTCCCTCTCCCTCTGTCCCTCCTCCCCAGCTCCCATGCTCTCTCCCTTTTTCTTTTTTTAAGTTTATTTATTTTAGAGAGAGAGAGAGAAAGAGAGAATGTGGGCAGAAAGGGCAGAAGGAGAGAGAAACTTAAGCAGACTCCACACTGAACATGGAGCCTTACATGGGGCTGTCTCCTAACCAGAAAATCGTGATCTGAGCTGAAACCAAGAGTCTGTTCTTAAATGACTCTGTCACCCAACTGTCTTTCCCTCTCTCTCTTAAGAAGAAAAAGAAGGAGGAGGAGGAGGAGGAAAAGAAGAAGAAGAAGAAGAAGAGAGAGGGAGACAAACCATGAGAGACTCTTGACTATAGAGAACAAACTAGGGTAGTTGAAGGGGGGGTGGGAGTTGGTATTAAGGAAAGCAGATAGGAGTTGGGTATTAAGGAGGGCACTTGAGTGATGAATGTGATGAATCACTAAATTCTACTCCTGAAATCAACGTTACACTATGTGTTAACTAACTAGAGTTTAAAAACCTAAAAAAAATTATTTAATTAATAAAATAAAATCTCTGGACTTCAGAGTTTCTTTATCTTTTGTTTTTGAAGTGGAGTAATCGCAGTTCTAGTTTTAGGTATGTTCTTTATTTTCTGTGCCCTAGACCACTTGAAGTATCCCAAGAATTATTACCACCTCTTGTTTCAGAAATACAATCCTGGACCTGAGATCTGAGGGGTTTCATTCTTAGATGATTCTTCAAATTCTATCATATTTCTCAACTACCTAGTTTCTCAACTCTTTCTTGGGACAATTCCAGTTCTTACTTCAAATTCATGAGCAGAATTGCACCCAATATCCTTTTTGTTTTTCTGTTTTTTTCTCTCCCCAGGATTCTTTTTTTCTTTAATCTTTTTGCTGTTTGTTTTATAAATTGTATGAGGCTTATTGAGACATAATTTATGTAAAGTACAACGCAAATTTTAACTACAGAGTTCATAACTTGACAGATATATACACCTTTGTAATGAACACTCAATCAAGACATTTTCAACAACTCAAAAAGTTTCATTGGGCCATATTCAGTCAGCACTACTGTCACCAGGCAAATATTATACTAGCTTATAATGTGATCTGAAGTGGGGACCCTAAGCAAATGGTCAAAAAGAATTCTTGAGGCATTTATTGGTGCAAAAAAGGTGATTTGATTAAAGCACAGGGACAGGACCCATGGACAGATAGAGCTGCACTGGCATTGTGAGGAGCAGTAGATTATGTACTTTGGAGTTAGGGAGGAGGAGTGGGTAAAAACAAAGGAAGTTCCCAAAAGGACTTTTATACATTCAAGAGGACTCACAGGATCCTGGAGGCCTAGCTATTATTAAGCTAAGGTTGTTTTTTCCTCTAGCAAGGCATTACCATCAAGCCAGTTGGGAGTTCCTGAAGGAATGTCTTACTCTGCCTGACTCAAGTATGTCAATGGACTGCAAACTATAAAGAAATTTAAATATATCTGCACTTCCTTTTGCCTTTGTTTTCCACATTATTCCCCATGAACAATTTTGACTCTTAAATCTTTAGGGTTCCTGAGGTTGAAAAGTCTTATTTTCCATAACTTCTTTCTGTTGAATAGGAGCATGGATATGTCCCTATCTGTGGATCAACATAGGTCAGTTGGGGACTTTTATATACAGAAGTTGCCAAAGGCAGAGGCAGCCAACCCATGGTGGACAACATATATAAACCTCCTTGAGCAGAAGGGATCATCTGTTGGCTTGAAGTTATGGCAGTGAAGGAGTCTTGGCCCACATATGGAGACACAGGAAAAGACAATAAAAGAAGGTTAATATTATTATGAGGGGGGAAAAGCCCAATAAAAATGGCCTTTGTGGGGCACCTGCGTGGCTCAGTGGGTTAAAGCCTCTGCCTTCGGCTCAGGTCATGATCCCAGGGTCCTGGGATCGAGCCCCACATTGGGCTCTCTGCTCCGTGGGGAGCCTGCTTCTTCCTCTCTCTCTGCCTGCCTCTCTGCCTACTTGTGATTTCTCTCTGTCAAATAAATAAAATATTTAAAAAAAAATTTTTTTTTTAAATGGCCTTTGAGCGTTAACCAAAATCTTCCAGTCCAGGAATTTAAACAATCACTAAAGGAAAGAAAGATTTTTAAAGTGCCAATTTGAATTATTTATGCCTTTTAGCCATCTGGTAACATTTCTGTGATACCTGGAACAATACACAACATTCTGTTTTTACACGAGCACATAAATGTGCATATGTGCACATATGTGCACCAGTTAAAATATCTAATGCCATTTTGGAGAGTAATTTAGGCCTTAATTGTGTAGCAAGTGGTGTTAACCATCTTACAGTTTTGTTTACCAAGCAATCAGGTAATTAATAGGAGACACCTTTTAGAAATAAAAGAAAAAGGTAAGTTAATGGGTGGACCAAATTACAAACCCAGTGTCTTGAGTCTTAAGTGCTTAAAATCTGTTATCTACAAAGATGTGTTATTGGAAGGTTTTTTCTCTATAAAAACCCTCATGATGAAGTTTTAGAATATAAGTGAGGTTCAGCAGGAGTGGAGTCCGGAGCTGACAACCAAGAAAGAATTCATGAGGGCGCCTGGGTGGCTCAGTGGTTTAAGCCGCTGCCTTCGGCTCAGGTCATGATCTCAGGGTCCTGGGATCGAGTCCCGCATCGGGCTCTCTGCTCGGCAGGGAGCCTGCTTCCCTCTCACTCTCTCTGCCTGCCTCTCTGCCTACTTGTATCTCTCTGTCAAATAAATAAATAAAATCTTTAAAAAAAAAAAAAAAAAAAAAGAAAGAATTCATGAGACATCTTTGGTGGAAAGAAAGAGCAGCTGAGCTGGGGTCCTGATGGGCAGCTGATTAGAGACTATGGGGTTGGGAGGTAAGGAAAAAGGGAAGTTTCAATAGAACTTTCATATGCTAAAGAGAACCTAGAAGATACCAGAGGTCTTGCCATTGTCAGGTTAAGATTGTTTTTCCCCTCTAGCAAAGTATTAACATTAACATAGCTGTGAGATTCCTGGAAGAATGTTACACACGTGTCCCACCCAGGAGGAGAGAGTTGGGGGAGGTCACAGCGGGTCAGCTTCTGCTTTGTCCTGAGCTTGCCTTCTTCTGTTCCCTCATCCCTCATTTTTGGAGATAGTCAAATTAGACTAATTCATTGGTAAAATACGTCCAGTTTTAACAAATTTGGCCTGTTTACATCAACTCAGCAAGAATGATCACAGGGATCTTTTGTAATCTGCTTTGCTGGTACCTTTTGTAAGGAATCTCAGTTGAACTTTTAGTGGCCTCAGGGCCGTGCCTTCAGACATGCCTGCAATACCTGTAAATTTGGGTGAATTCCTCTTCTCAATGGTCCCAAAATATCCTGAGGTTCCTGCACCTGCCAGGAAGTGGTGTTTTTTACTCGTCTGGTGACACTGCTGGGAACTCTGTAAACAAGACACCACACCAACATTTCCAAGGGGTTCCGTACACTTATGCTTCATAAAGCCAACCTTAGTTCCTTAAAGCTGTTTGGTCAAAGCTGAGTCTGTGTGTCTCTCAAATATGACATTCCAGTCAAAGCCTTGATAAAATAATGTTTCCAGTTGTGTCCTATTATGAGAACAGATTCTTATTGAACTTATGCAAATAACTATGATTGCCTTGAAAGAAAAACTATTCACTGAGAGTTTCTGAATTTCAGAGGGTTCAGGTAGAAAGAAACACTTCAAATTGTTCACAAAGGCATATTTTATCCTATTTCTGTATATCATGGGTATTTTAAGAGAATTTGGGAGAGCCAACATTAAAGAACCAGCAATGTTTTAAACAGGAGTCGCAAAAGCTATAGTCATCTTCCTTAAACTTATTTAGTTCAATGTTACTAATTCCTGGTTCAGTTTGAGTGGAGCTTTGAGTTAGTTCTGGAAATTCTCACCAATTTGTTTTGGGATTTTCATGATATAAAAAATCTGTATTTATCAAAAGCCCATTTTTATGAATCTCCTTTAAGATGAAATGTGTTTTGCATGAGAATAAGAACAGTAATTATAAATGACAAAAGATTCAAGTTATCAGTTAAAGATCCGATAAGTGGTCATAATATTGCTGGCAAAGAAATCTGGGCTATTTCTGTGACACACCATAATCATAATTTCAAGTGTTGACTTCATACCAAAACACATTAAAACTTTAGGATTTGCATATAATCTCCAGAATAGTTTCAAGGTTTACCCAGACATAACCTAAGTTTATTATTTGTTTAACAGTGCCTCCACAATGACTTAACATACCAAATAAAAAGGCCTAAATAGTCAAAAAGAGTTCATTTACAATTTGAATATCGGGAAGTTTTTTTAAAAATTCAGAAAGTTAGGGGCACCTGGGTGGCTCAGTAGGTTAAAGCCTCTGTCTTTGGCTCAGGTCATGATTCCAGGGTCCTGGGATCAAGCCCCGCATTGGGCTCTTTGCTCAGTGGGGAGCCTGCATCCTCCTCTCTCTCTGCCTGCCTCTCTGCCTACTTGTGATCTCTGTCTGTCAAATAAATAAAATCTTTAAAAAAAAAATTCAGAAAGTTATAAAGTACATTCCCAAATAGGATTACAGATCATTTCAAAACTTGCAATTAGATTATTTGTTTAGCCAAGTGGCAATAAGATATTACAAAGACAAATAAGTAGGGTTATATAGTTGTAAGCAAAACTGAATTCCCTTAACATTGAGATTTAAGTATTAAGGACGTCATAAAGACAAAACATAAGTTTTGGTTTTCTGGGCAGATGGGAAAAAAAAAAAAAGAAAAACTTTTGTTTACATTTTCTTACTAAGAGCAGATAACAGTCCAAGAAAACTTTGTCTTTTGAAGAGAGAAAAACAGAATTTCAATCTTATACCAGCACACTTTTAAATTCCATTCATCTTAACCTTAGTCCTGACCACATAATTCCTTTTCAAAGATTTCCCTTATTTCTATCAGCCTTAATTACACTTGGCAGAAGAATTTTAACTTTTAGAAACCTTAGTCTCAAGTGAAAACCAAGTAGTAACTAATTGCAAACTGTCTGTTATGCCAGAATTCCCTAGATGGCAAATTTATTAATACATTTCATAATTTTAAAAATATGTACAATAGTACATAGTATATAGTACAATATTTTAATAAAGTACAAGGCATAATTACCAACAGACCCAAGTATCCTCAGCTTCTATGCAATATTGATGAGGGAACAGAAGGCTGGCTGAGGACAAAGCAAAAGCTAACACCTTACAACCTCACCCCACCCCACTCCTGGGTGGGATATATGTGACATTCTTTAGGCATCTCCCACCCATCTTAATGTTAATACCTTGCTAGAGGGCAAAATGACCTTGGCAATGGCAAGGCCTTTGGTATCCGGTATCTTGTAAGTCCTCTTTGCATATGATAGCTCTATTGAAACCTCCCTTTTCCTTACTTCTCCCCAACTCCATGGTACAAAACCAGCCACCCCTCACAACCCCAGGGCAGCAGCTCTTCCTGCCCCGTGCTTTAATAAACCACCATTTTGCACCAAAGATGTCTCAAGAATTCTTTCTTGGTCATTGGCTCTAGACCTCACCCCACTGAACCTCACTTATATTCTAGAACTTCATCAATATGAAGTCAAAATCACAAACTTATGTTCAGTAATAAATGCTTTTGTATTTAATTTCATTTAGAAGAGTATGACGTCCATTGAATTCAATCCAATTTATCACCTGAGCAAAACTTTAAAGTTTCAGGTTACCAAAGACTTTGAAAGCTATCTTAATAATTGCCCATGAAAACTCCAAGACAGCAAAATTAATCATGATTTTAAGTCATCTTTTTGCTGACAAATTGCAACAAATAACACAAACTTATTTGATCTTTAGTAAACATTGGAAGAACAAAAGTTTCAATTAGTTTAAATATCGAATTATGTTCTATCTGGGTCCACTGAAAGTCAATCAATTTGGCCCCTATTTTCAATTTTTACCTGGGTTGTTGGTGGGAAATCTGAATTGAGAGGTGTAAGTCCAGGGGGCACTGCTCTGTGTTCCTTGACATTGAGGGGTAGAGGAAGAGCCAGTGGTTCCAAATGCACCAAAGATATTATAGGGACCACACCCAGGATGGTGCAGAAAAGGAGGGGTGGAGGAAAGCAGAAGAGGTTAGCTGTCACCAGGAAGACTAGAGCTGGAAAAGTCCAAAGGGCAGAAAAAGAGGTCTCCAGGTCCTAAAGGTCATCAGATGGACAGATAAAAAGATGCCTGTTTTTCCCATCCACAAGTGGAATTAAGAAGTCTATGTTGGGCAGGAGAAGACAGGGAACTTCCCTGAAACAAAAGGAGTTTCAGCAGCTGCTTAGGAATATTCCTTAAAGTCCCTGTCCCAAAGTAGACTAACCAGAGACAGTTGACTCCAATTATTATAGCCATTAACCTAGGAAATGAATGAGGGAGAAACCCCCATATACAGCTAGAGTAACCAGGTACATTAGTGGAACAATGAGAGAGAATCAGTATACCCTAAATTAAGGATTGCCCCTGTGTTTCCTCCAGCAGCCTGGGTTTATTCAGAGGAGACCTGTTTAGGCAGTCATCTAATATGTCAGGAGGGAAGTATGTCAGGTTATTGGTCAAATATATTATGCAAAAGACCCTTCGGTCAGCATCCTCATTTAGAGCCATGAAGCCTTGAACTTAGGGTATGTCCATCCATTTGCCCTGTTTCCTGCAGAAGAGATCTAACTGACAGATCATATTGAAGTTAATGTCCCATAAATGGGCCATTTTTCCTCATCTCCTAAGGAGTACTGAGGCCATGTAGTGTTACAAAAGAAGATAAATTTTCCCCTTAAAATCTTGCAATCCAAATTGTTTCTAGTGGGTTAAAGTACACCCCAAGGGAGAGTCCTTGGGAATTTAAGAAGAGAGAAGCCCCATTACCAAGAAAATCCCCTCTGACTACCAGGTGGTGTCCCATGCAGGATATGTCAGAGTCAAAGTGATGGTCTGTCATCACTTTGCTGTGATGTCAAAGTGACCTGAGGCATCCCTTCCAGTGAAATTGCCGTGACCACCACCCTGTGCTATAGGAAGATTGCCAGCTTCCCTCTGCATCACCATTGCATTCTAGACAAAAAAAAATGGGTGCCCATGTATGGACCAGAGGGTACTGTGGCTTGCTTTACCATGCCTTGCTGTGAATAACCTGCCACTTTTAACCCATGGAAAATGCTAGACAAATTTTACAAGGTGGGATTGCCCAATTTTATGATTTAAGGAGTTAGTAGGAGACACTAATGGAAAACAGTAAATATGGAAACCCATCATGGTCAAGGCGACATTCCAACATATGTAGTACTTACAGTGAACTTTCCCTGGGAAAAGGTCCCTGGCTGGGTTTTAATTCAGTTGAATACTGGTTTGGACTGGCTTCAAGTGGAGGTCTTGCGGCCAGAAGTGGCTAGGCCAGAGATATGGAAGGGATCACATTAAACCAATGAGGAGGATAACTTACACAGGAGTCTTAGGCTTGGTAGCTGTCCTAGTGACTTAGGTGGCTATTGAGTGTCCAAGAAAGACGATTCTGTTTAAGGACAGAAACGAAGAGAATTTCTGGGTCTTATTACCACTCTAGCCAGGGTACTAGTTTCCAGCCAAAAGACAGGTCTTTTTTGCCCATAGAGCAACAAGGAGCTAGAGGATTATAGCCTGAGCAATTGACAAGGAAGTGTCCCAATTAGATACTACTCCCTGAAAATGAAATGAAGTGAATGAAAGCAAAAGAAGAGAAGAGGAAGTGCTCACCAAGTTTGCACCAAGGCTCAGAGTCCAGATGAGAAGACTCAGGACCCATCCTGGGCCAAAATGATGTGATTGGAAGTGGGGGCCATGAGTGAATGATCAAGAAAGAATTCCTGAGATGATTATTGAGGCAAAAAAAGGTGATTTGATTAAAGCACGGGGACAGGACCCATGGGCAGATAGAGCTGCACCGGGATTGTGAGGAGCTGTAGATTATGTACTTTGGAGCTGGGGAGAGGCAAAGACAAAGGAAGTTTCCAAAAGGACTTTCTTATGTTCAAGACAACTCACAGGACCCTGGAGGCCTAGCTATTGTCAAGCTAAAGTTGGTTTTTCCTACAGCAAGGCATTAACACCAAGCCTGTTGGGAGTTCCTGAAGAATGTCTTACTCTGCCTGACTCAAGTATATGTCAGTGGCTTACAAGTTATAAGGAAATTTAATTTCATCTATATTTCCTTTGTCTTTGTTCTCCACATCAGTTTATGTCACATACTATAGACCAGATTTAAATGTGATCATGTGTGTGTGTTTCTCAATATAATGCTTTTGTGCTTTACCCATGTTGTTATAGGTCATAATAATTAGTTGTTTTTAATTACTAAAATGTCATTATTTGAATATGCCATAATGTATTTATCTGTGCTTTTGTTAGTAAATATTTGAGTTGATTCTGGGTTTTAATCATTATGAATAAATATTTCTGTACATGTCTTATTGTGAATGTATGTTCATTTTGTTGGTAAATATGTAAGAGAAGATGGATATTAAAACACACACACAAAGAGTCAAGGGACACAAAAAAACTTTTGGAGGTGATGGGTATGTCTGTTACCATGATTAGGGTGAGGATTTCACAGGTGTTTTCTTATGTCCAAATATATATCAAATTGTGTATATTAAAATGTACAGTTTTTGCATATCAATTATAACTCAGTAAAACTGTTATTTTAAAAAGTAAATAAATAAAAAGGGGTCCCTGGTAGCACAGTTGGTTAAACATCAGACTCTTGATTTCAGCTCTGGTCACGATCTTAGGATTCTGGGATCAAGCCCCATGTCAGGCTCCATGCTCAATGAAGAGTCTGCTTGAGATTCTCTCTCCCTCTGCCCCTGGCCCTCCTGCTCATGCTCTCTCTCTCTCAAATAAATAAATAAAATCTAAATAAAATAAAAACTAAAAAGAAAGTGCCAACCAAATTCCCAAGTGATTTTACCCTTTTCTTTTACCAGCAGTGTAGGAATTCCAGTTGCCCCCCATCTTTCTCGACACTCAGTATTGTCAGGCATCAATTTTAGCCATGCTAGGTATTATAGAGTAGCATCTCACTGTGGACTTAGTATGCATTTCATAATGTCCAGTTACAATGGGATCCATCTAATGTGCCTACTAGATATTTTTTCCTCTTTTTTGAAATGAGTATTTGAGTAATATGCCCATATACTTTTCTTCCATGAGGTTATTTGTATTTTTCAGCATTCATTTTTAAAAACTTCTCCTTAGTACCTACAGTTACGTTTATTCTTTAATACAAATTAGTATAAGTTTCAATAAATCATTCATCAAAAGGATTAATCTAATAAGAATCATATCACCTTTTAATCGATAAACATTCGTTCAAATATTTGTCATAATATTTGTACTTATAATATTTGTCATAAAGATATTTGCTAAAATTCAAAATTTTAATCCTGTGTAATATAAAACCTAACTATAAGAAATAAAGGAATAAATTATTAATAATATTGACATCAATAAACAACCAGCATTATACTTAAACATAAAACCGAAGAATATACACCAAAAAAATCAAGAAAACATTGCAATATCATGCACTGCTGGTGACAGTGTGAACTGAGAAGCTTTTAGAGATAATTTGGCCTTTTTTTTATGAGTGTTTAAAACGATCATATCATTGATCCTGAAATTTCACTGTTAGAAATTTATTTCACAAAGAAGTCATAGATATTCATGCAGAGCTCTATAAAAGAATTTCATTACAGTATTATTTATAATAGTGAATATATTGAAACAACCTAAGTGTCCAATATAGGCAAGAAGTTAAATGAACCATGCTTAAGCAAAGTGGTATTAGGTAAGCTTTAAACATCACATTTTAATGACATGGGAGAATGTATAAATGCTATGTATAATGAGAAGGATCATTTTAGAAATGTGAGAAATAAAAACTTCCGAAGAAAAAGGAAGAAATTATACGTCATACACCAGAGATGAGGATTGCTAACAAGATTTCTTTCCAACTGCATAGAAAGATAGATTTGTATTAATTGTGAGAAATATAAATTATTTGTATTACATATGAGTGTTTAAAATACATATATACAATATATATAGTATGTAAGATATTGAAATTTATCAGATTGAACTGCCAGAGTTTTAGGTTCAGATACCTCGATTAGTGTCTTCACTTGCCATTTTGAGAATTACTTTTTCCCTTTGACACTCAGTTAAGAATAGGCACCTAAAGGGCGCCTGGATGGCTCAGTGGGTTAAAGCCTCTGCCTTCAGCTCAGGTCATGATCCCAGTATCCTGGGATCGAGCCCCACATCAGGCTCTCTGCTCAGTGGGAAGCCTGCTTCCCTTTCCCTCTCTCTCTGCCTCCCTCTCTGCCTACTTGTGATCTCTGTCTGTCAAATAAATAAATAAAGAAAGAAAGAAAGAATAGGCACCTAAACTAACAGGTATGTAATAAGTATTAGTATGTAATACATATTAAAAAAGATAATGAATAAAAAGAAAAATGCCCATCAAAAAGTGAGAGGTATCTTAGTAAGTATTAATGAAAAATATTGGCTTTTGTCTATATAATTTATATTATTTTTACCATTATTATTTTAGTTATTACTTTATATTATTATTATTGCTACTTTTTTTAAGATTTTTTTTTTTAATTTGACAGACAGAGATCACAAGTACGCAGAGAGGCAGGAAGCAGGGAGCCTGATGCAGGACTTGATCCCAGGATCCCAAGATCATGACCCAAGCCGAAGGCAGAGGCTTAACCCACTGAGCCACCCAGGTGCCCCGCTACTTTTTTTTTTTTTTTAAGATTTTATTTTTAAGTAGTCCCTACATCCAACATGTGGCCGGAATTTACAATCCCAAGGTCGAGAATTACACACTCTACCAACTGAGCATATGATGTCTTTTTAATAAAGTGTTCTTTCTACTAGAAATTATTTGAAAATATGGTGTTAAATAATTGCATAATGATTCAACAATGATTGTGTCACTATTTAGCTCCTACATAACAAACGTAATTTCATTAGGCAGAATTAGAGCAGCTGCTGGTTTTTTTTCCCAGCTTGAGACCCACTCTTCTCCACTCTGCTCTACATGCCTAAGGTAGGGATGCTCAAACATTTCTGTTTTGCTAACTGACATTTTGGTGAGGCTCTGTCAATAAAGGCATTAGAGAGATCCCAGAAGCCTAAGAAGGGGACAAAAACTTATCTGCCTTATTTGCTCTCCATTTGAACATTGCTTCATTTCCCAGAGCATTTCTCCAGCAAGGCTTCTTCCCCAGGCACTGGCTGCTTTATATGTGTTGATACAGTGTCCTAGACGTTAAAATTGAAAAAATATATATTGGTTCATTAATATTATTATTGTTTTATATGTGAGCATAAATATGAGAACTAGCCATATTCTCCAAAATAAAAAACAAGAAGAGTAGCATTATTTTTTGGCAAATCTGTATAACGTACTCAAAAGAAGACAGTTAGATTCTCATTCTCATATCTCCTTCTGCATTCCATCTCTTGTAACACATTGTATTAGCTGAATTATATAAAGAAAATCTAGTCTCATATAAATAGATATAAAGAGAATTTTAGATAGTTTTAGATAATCATGGACATTTTTTTTGTGAGTATAACAGAACTCAACCAGTGGCAGTATTGCAAAAGTTAGTTGAAACCAGATCAATGAACGTTTCATCCTCTTTTACATTAAAATCCATTCATCTATCTTTTAATCTGAATGAATCCTGTACTCAAGTATGATATATAATAGCATGCATTGGTTGTTGGGGAAAATATTGATTCATTGAGCTATTCAGATCTCTCAAATTTTGACATAGTCATTAATATCACCACTAATCTCATCAGAAAAGTCTATAATGAGAAACTGTCATCCTAACGATATAAGCTTTCCAAAATTCTAGTTATCACTTGAAAGCCCAAATTCTATTCTTGGCAACAAAAGTGCTAGTTGTTTTTCTTAAAGTCACAAGCTCACCTCATTTAAAAAAAAAAAAAAGTCAAATGCTAAGAATGAGTAACTATAGTCTGTGTATCAGTTCTAAATTAAAATTCTATGAGAAGTAGCGAATTCAGCTGATAACCCAAACAAGAACACATGCAAGCAGATGTTATTTACACATTTATGCATTCTCATTTTGTCACACAGGTTATTAAAAATAATTGTACGCAAGGGTTGAAATTTAACATAAATAATGCTAACTGCTTTATCAAGTACATTCTTCAGTGAAACTTAAAAATATGTCCTTCATTGGGGAGGGGAGGCGAACCATAAGAGACTATGGACTCTGAAAAACAACCTGAGGGTTTTGAAGGGTCAGGGGTGGGAGGTTGGGGGAACAGGTGGTGGGTAATGGGGAGGGCACGTTTTGCATGGAGCACTGGGTGTTGTGCAAAAAGAATGAATACTGTTACGCTGAAAAAATAAATAAAATGGAAAAAAAAAAATATGTCCTTAATTGTTGTGTCCTTGATTTGTGCTAGGGTGTCTGAAATTCTACCCACCATTGCTTTGTTACCATCATTGCAAATGTCAACACACTGAAAAAGCCAAATAATGTCTTGTTATTACTATAAAAATTGCTTGACCTCCGTCTACCCCTGGAAAAGTCTTGAGGAATCTCAGGTGTTCACGGACTGCACTGTGAGAACTGGTGGCGTAGAGAAAGAGTCAGGTACGGATTATGGAGTAGGGCTTGAAGGCAAGGCGAAGACTACTAATAGCCGGAAAGACTTCATTTTGAAAGAACTGCTATGTCTGTGCTTTGTGAAGAGTATTCAGATGGAAGTGGGCGTACAAAGTAGGAATAATAATTTCAGTTAAAGGCTATTTTAATAGTCCAAGAAAGAGATGATGATAACTTAAACTAAGATAGTAACCAAAAAGAAAGTAACAAGTTGGGTTGAAGTAGGCCCACTACGTTTTCTTCATCGATCGAATGTGGAGTATAAAAGGAAGAGAGAGATGAAAGATGATATCAAGGTGATTAGAATGAAAAGCAGTGTGAGTATTAGTGGCATTTGTTGAGATGAGGAAGTCTGAAGGAGAGGCATGTTTAAAGGAGGAAAGTAAGAATTCAGTTTTGTTTTCATTGAATTTGGGATGCCAGGGAGACATTTAAATGGAAATGAATATGCAGTCTGAAGTTCAAAGCAGAGATTTGAAATTGTAGGGCTGGGTGAAAATCAATAAAGAAAAGAACAAGGAAAAGTGAAGAAAAGAGTTCTGAGAACTGAAGCATTGGAAATGTGACCCCATAATTTATTATCATAACTGAGACACTTTCTAATAGTGAAATAAGGCACTAAAAATAATTCAAGATACATATTTTATCATATTTATTTCTTAACTGACAAATTCATTTTATTGGTGTTTATGCAAAAATAAATCTATGCAAAATGACTTTCAAAATAAAATTGTTTCTAAAACTTTAAGATAACATATTAAGTACATTAAAATAAAATTTAAGACGTTTTCTACATATTTATTATCAGAAAAAATAAAAAACATAAACAGCATAGTTATTCTTGATAATTTTCATATGTCTGAATAAATAGAGCCTCATTCTGTAATGTTGTAGCAAAGGCATTTTCTGAAAAATGTTCATCTTCTGCAACTAAAACTTTGGCCACTATCTTGTTAAAGTAACTTCTAATAAAATAACCTCAAAGAATCTGTGTCTTCTGATTTTCATGGAACAAATATGACTATAGCACCTAGAATGTGTGAATATCAGCATATGTTATGCATTTACATGTTTAAAACAACTGCCTTGAGACATGCAAATTCTGTATTTATTTGTCTTTGAACATGCACTTTTTTTTTTAAGATTTTATTTATTTACTTGACAGAAAGAGATCACAAGTAGGCAGAGAGGCAGGCAGAGAGAGAGAGGGAAGCAGGCCCCCTGCTGAGCAGAGAGCCGGATGCGGGACTCGATCCCAGGACCCTGAGATCATGACCTGAGCCAAAGGCAGCGGCTTACCCCACTGAGCCACCCAGGCGCCCCATGAACATGCGCTTTTTTAAAGCCTTTTGTTGCTATAAGGATTGTGGCAAAGGATTGTAAGGTCATGACAATAAATTTAATAATTATAGATTTATATCATGTAATTAATGATAAGATTACTGTAGCAAAAACATTTATCCTCCTCTCTATAGCTCTACAGAAAGACTACCTAGCTTATATTTCTTCCACATAAATTTCAAAACCAATCATTCTTCAGAAGGGTCCTGACTTTGGTGACCTGGCGGAGCTGTGCATCCCTTGAGCTGAGCTGAGACATGGGTCCTGGATGATACACCAAGTGGCCAGTAGGGGCAGCAGCATCCAGTTGCTGTCCTAAACCCTAAAATCAGAAGAGATTAGCCATTTCTGGTGCCTAGTGTCTTAATGTACTTCTTTTTATCAGTGAGTACCCACTATGCTGTTCTTAAAAAGGAGGTGTTAATTGTGCTATATTTGCAAAGGGTCAAGAGAACAGAGATGGGTAACCATTGATCGCCTTTTAGTTTCAGTTATATGATAAAGTGAGGAATATGTTCACTGCATATGCATCTCACACACAACTAAATGAGACCATGACAGAAAGTAGATGTAGATGGTGAGATATACTAACGTATTTAAATTAATTTTAATATGATTATTAATAATAATGTTTTAAAATAAAAAGTCCTGGGCAAATACTAAATCACAATACAGAGATCACATGCAGAAACCAAAACTGTAGTGTGGTCTCAGAAGCCAAATGAAACAAGGGCTTCTAGAATAGCATGTGTCAAAGACTGGCTTCTAAGAAGTGTATAAGCCCCATCGTGAGGATTGATCACTGAATTTGGCAATTTTAACATGTTGGTTACTTAATAAAAACAGTTTAATGACTTAATGGGCATAAAAGTTCAATAGAAGGGACGTCGGCGTGGCTCAGTGGGTTAAGCCTCTGTCTTCGGCTCGGGTCATGATCTCAGGATCCTGGGATCGAGCCCCGCATCGGGCTTTCTGCCCAGCAGGGAGCCTGCTAACACAACCCCCACCCCGCCTGCCTCTCTGTCTACTTTTGATCTCTGTCTGCCAAATAAATAAATAAAATCTTAAAAAAATAAAATTCAATAGAGACACACAGAAAAATTCCAAAAACCCAATGACAGAAAAACGGACAAATAAATTATCATATGTTCAATGAAACATTAACAACAGTAAATAAAAATAAGCTGCAACTATCAACAATAATATAAAGAAAAAATTCACAATATAAATGTGAGTGGGAGAGTTAAGTCCCAAAAGTATTGCATAGGGCATGATAGCATTTTAATGAGGTTAAAATATACATTTTTATTACATAATGTACACAAAATTCAATATGCCTATTACCTCTGGTGGGGGAGTTGTACAGGAATGAAATATAGGAGAATCATATATTTTGTTTAAGTTATTATTAATATTCTATTATGTGTTTGGTGGTAATTTCAGGATGCTAAATAAGGGAGAGGAGAGTGAGGAAGAGAAGAGGAAGAAAAAGTTACAAAAGAGAAAATCTTCCTTTTCTTCCTGAAAAAAAAAAAAAATCAGTCCAAAATTCTATCAGCAGGGCTGATCCAGGTTAGACGTCCACAGAGGAGTGGAGTGCTGGGAAGATTTCAGTGGACCAGGAGGGAATTCAGAGCGGCAGAAGATGACTTTATCAGTGGAAGGGCGTTATGGACTGAATGTTTGTGTCTGCTCCCAAATTTATATGTTGACGTCCCCCAGGGTGCCTGCATTTGGAGTTGGGCCCTATAAGGTCATAAGGGTGGGGTCCTGGTTCAACTAGGATGGGTGTCCTTACAGGTAGACTTGCCAACCTTGTCAAGATCATAAAGTCAAGAAAAGAATGAAGAACTATTCCTAATTGACGTGGACTGAAAAGACATGACAGTTTAATGCAACCTAGTATTATGGATTTGATGTTTTCATTATAAATATTGTTTGGACAGTTGGGGAAACCTGGTTGGCATCTGAGGATCAGAGGCTCATAGTGTACCACTAATTTAGATGGATGTTTGGGGTTACACAGGAGATTATCTTTGCCTGTAGGAAATGTGCACTACAGTATTCAGGAGTCATGGGCTTCAGGTCAAGAGGTATTCTTAAATGATTCAGGAAAAATGTTACTTGTCCTGTTCTTAAAACTCTTTAGCAAGTTTAAAATTGTTTCAAAAGATTTTTTAAAAAGAAAAGAGAGAAAAGGAATTTGAGGAAATAGTGATAGCAAGTA
Organism: Meles meles; assembly: GCF_922984935.1. NCBI lineage: Eukaryota > Metazoa > Chordata > Mammalia > Carnivora > Mustelidae > Meles > Meles meles. The sequence goes on from NC_060075.1 coordinate 102,985,607, forward strand.
CAAACCATTCATTCAAAATACACTTCTATAAAACAGCAACAAAACAAATAAAAAAAAATACCATAGGGATGTGTGAAATCAGGGGAAGATTCTTTTAAGCTGGGTGTTGGGTATATCCACTGTGTTTATAAGCTACTGGGAGTGATGCGGTAGAGAATAAATTGTATTATTGGGTAAAGAGGGGGAAAGTTGCAGCAACAAAGCCCTTGAGTAGATGAGAAGGATGGGATTCAGGTACAGGAACATGAGTTGCCAATATTTAGAAGCATAGAAAATTAATCTACTGAAAGAAAGAGAAGACGAAATCTATCAGTCTGGAGGCACGTAAATTTGTAGATTAAATCATGGGAGCATAGGGAGGTTCTTTGTTCTATTTTGCTGGTGATGTATCAATTTGTCAGGCAAGGGAGAAAGGATACAAGAAGTCCATTATGATATGGATCGTGAAATATAGGCTGGAAGAAAGGAGAAATAAGGAGATAATTAGGATGGTGGGCCATGAAAAGGTGATGGGGTTAATGGATTAGAGGTTTTGATGGGATAAAGTATCTGAGAGATGTGCTAGAGAACAGAAGTAGGAAATTAGGAATAAGTATTCAGAGAGAAGGATGTTTGAAAATAAGATACCCATCCTATTCAGTTGTGTTCCATATTAACAGCAGAAATAACTTAGTTCGGGGCACCTGGGTGGCTCAGTCATTAGCCATCTGCCTTCAGCTCAGGTCATGATTCCAGGGTCCTAGGATAGAGCCCCACATTCCCTGCTTGCTGGGAAGCCTGCTTCTCCCTCTTCCACTCCCCCTGCTTGTGTTCCCCTCTCACTGTGTCTCTTTCTGTCAAATAAATAAATAAAATCTTAAAAAAAAAAAACTTAGTTCAATTATCTTAGGACTGAAGATTTATTTGTGTCAGAAATGATGTGGGTAGATCAGAATAAAAACAGTTTGTGTACAGTATTAGACACAGAACTGTAAGGGAACACCGAGATACAGAAAAATCAAATTCCTTTCCTTTTCTTTCTTCTTCCTCTTTACTTTTTTTTTTTTTAGATTCTTATTTTAGTCAAACATGTAAAGAAGGGATTTTGAAATCATAAAATGAGTGGATTAAAAAGCACCACCAGTAAATTTCAAAAGCCTCATGCATGGGGTGCCTGGGTGGCTCCGTGGGTTAAGTCTGCCTTCAGCTCAGGTCCTGATTGGGATCCAGTCCCACATAGGACTCTCTGCTCAGCAGGGAGCCTGCTTCCTCCTCTCTCTGTCTCTGCCTGCCTCTCTGCCTACTTGTGACTTCTCTCTATATCAAATAAATAAAATCTTAAAAAAAAAAGCTTTATGCAGTATGATAGGAATATATTCAGCCATTTTACTACCCTTAAAGATCTATCCCTATTAGGAATGGATTTATGTTACTGAGAAAAATCTGTGGCACTTCTTAATGGTTGTTGAAAAAAAGATAAACAAAAATGAGGGAACAAAGTCATTTGGATAATGTCAATTTTGAGCCAGGTTAAAGAATATATATATGTTTTCACCTGTTATCAAGATCTAAGCATATTTTATCATTGCAGAAATATGTGTAAATCTTTATAACAATGTGAAATATCAAAATTAATTTATATTCTACTACAATAATGACAAAGAATATCTTTGGTAAAATAACCTCGGGTCACTACCTGCCATTGTTTTGTCCTCAGTAGAAAGCACAGGTCACCAACTGGGTACTTCTCTGGTCTGTGAAGTAAGTGGAGAGGGAACAATGAATGATTACTTTTGGTGACAGCTGAGACTATATGTAAGTGGCTAAAGACATGAGTATTTCATCTATTGTTTCAAAATAATTAAGTCACAGAACATTCAGTGGTGAAATATGCACATTTTAAATGAGTTTTAGAGTGGTTGTTTACTCCAGAATAGCCTTTAATGTATTCTCGGTTCCTCTCTTCCTTTCTTTTGGTCTTGGTTCCTTAAATGTGCCTCGCTTTTTCCAAAGAACTGTGCCATTGTTTTTTCTTTTCTTTTTATAGAGCTTTAATAGATTTTTTACAATTTCTGTTTGTTCCATTATGCTTCACAACATCAGCACAAATAGGTAGAGCAGCTAGTTTTACAGATCATTTTTCTAAATTAAATTCACAGCTCTTAAGTCCAGAGTTTATGGAATTATAAGGTAGAACCAGCTGTTAGAAAGACAAATAAAGTCCCACAAACGTGTATGGTTGTTTCCATGTTAGGGGCTATCAAAATCTTCTTAGAGACACAGACTGAAAACAAGTACCAGGCACTCAATCTCTCTTTTCTAAAATAGATTTAATTTAATAAGACTAAAGAATGGTCCAATCCAAGCAATAAATTCCTCATTTCCTAAAATATAAATGTATTGCTTTTTAAAATAAATATATGATGCAGGGGCACCTGGGTGGCTCAGTGGGTTAAAGCCTCTGCCTTCAGTTCAGGTCATGGTCCCAGGGTCCTGGGATCGAGCCCCACATCGGGCTCTCTGCTCAGCGGCAAGCCTGCTTCCCCCTTCTCACTCTGCCTGCCTCTCTGCCTATTTGTGATTTCTCTCTGACAAATAAATAAATAAAATCTTTAAAATAAATATATGATGCATAGCTTACATATAGGAAAATACACAATCTTAACTACAATTCATGAATTTTGACACATATATACATATATATATATTTAAGCAATGCCCAATGAAGAAAGTACATTTAATTAATTTAAAGTACATTCCTGTCACCCCAAAAGATCCTTCATGCTTTTTTCCTGTTAACCATCCCCCTTACCTTAGAGAACACCATTATTGACTTCTATCATTAGATTAATTTTGCCTGTACCTAAATTTCATATAAACACAAGCATTCATTAGTAAGCTGTTATGACTATTCTCTTTTCCTGAATATTGCAGCAATGAAGTTTATTCAAGTCATTTTGTGCAGCAGCAGTTTGCTCTTTCTCATTGTGTGGTATCCCTTATGTGAATATACCACTATTTATCCCCGACTGTATGTTAGACATTTGGATTGTTTCCTATTTGGAGCTATTAGGAATATGGCTGCTACGAGAATTCTAATGCAAGCCTTTTGACAGACGTCTGCACCCATTCATCCTGGGTCTATAGCAAGGAATAAGATTGCTGAGGCATAGAGCAGGTGCGTCCTTAGCATTAGTGATCCCGAAAACAGTTTTCCACTGGGTCCTACCATGTTGCATTCCTACCAACAGTGTAGAGAGTTTCCATCGCTTTACATCATAGCCAGAACTTGGTTTTGTCTGTTTAAGGTAATCACCATGTGAGTCTGAAGGAATATCTCACTGTGGTTTTAATTTGTGTCTCCCTGATAGCAGGACTAGGCTAAGGCAAGTAAAATAGTAACTTGCGTATAAAATTTAAGAGGAAGAACACTTAAAAATTCAGTAATCAAGAGAAATAATATTTAATGAGATAGTTTTAAAGATAAAGATTAAGGCAAATAACCCATGTGAAGCAAAATATCAAAAATTTAAGCAAATCTGCACTATGCTTATGAAAATAGGGATAATCCTTTATATTTTGCCAATTATTGTAAGGTTAGCTGTAGCTCTTTGTAAGGAAGTCTGGTAATCAGATCAGATCAATTTTCTTCTATTCCTAGTTTTTGTGCATCTATTGAGATGGTCATATGGTTGGTCTTCTTTCTGGATTATTGACCGATACTAAAATTTAAAACCAAAAGTATTTTCTATTAGTAAGCCCAATGTCATTGTGATATGTTAACCTATTCATATAGGATTCATTTTTAAAAGATTTGTATAGAATTTATGCCCCTATATTTCTAAGAGAGATCTCTTGTGTTTTTTCTTTTTTTGTACGGTTTTGATATCAAGATCATGCTAATATCATAAAATGAGATGGAAATATTACCATTTTTTAATATTTCTGGGGGAATTTGTGTAAAATTGGTATTATTTCTTCCTTAAATATTGGGAAAAGTTACTACTAAAGGTAGTCACTAACCTTGAAAATGTCTTGAGAATCAACTTATTTATAGATACTGTATATTCAATTTTTCTATTTCATCTTGTGCAGGCTTTGATAAAATGTGTTTCCAGTCAATTTTTCCATTTTATTTATGTTAGCAAATTTATTTGCACATAGGTGTCTGTATTATCTTATTGGTTTGATGCTCACAGGATTTATAGGGATATCTCTGTTTCATTTCTCTTATTGACAATTTGCATTTCCTTTTCAGTTGTTTTTCTATACCAGTCCTTCTATACTTTCCTTAATTTTATTTTATTTTTTAAAAAGAACAAGCTTTGACTTCTTTGTTGAGTTTCTCTATTGTATGTCTTCTTTGCATTTCATTGATTTTTTTTTCTTTTACCTTTAAATTTTATTCCATTTTGATGATTCAGTCTGATGCCTCTGATATTTCTTGAGATGGAAGTTTAAGATTGTTGGTTTTCAACATTTTTTTCTTTTCTCATATATGCATTAAGAACCATAAATTTCCTCTTAATCGCTGCTTCAGCTTTATCCCTAAAATTTGACATGTCTGTTTTTTAAATCTCTTTTATTTAAAAATATTTCAAATTATTATTGTGATTACTCTTGTAACCTACAAGTTATTTAAAAGTTTAAAGTTGCTTAACTTCCAACCATCTAGGGATTTTCTAACAGAATAGTTTTTGATTATTTGTATAATTGTACTATAATCAGAGCTTATAACCTATTGTTTCCATTCCTTTGACATTTGTTAGGACTTACTCTGTGGTCTTTCATGTAGTCTATTTTGGGAGAGGATCCATGTGTCTATGTGTATTTGAAAAAACTGTGGACCTACAGTTGTAGGAGGTGATATTCTGTGTGAGTCAATTAGGTCAAATTGTTTCATCATGCTGCTCTAAACTTCTATATTTTTTATTGATTTTGAAATTGCTTGTTCTGTTACTGAGGCAAAGGGTTCAGATCTCTAATAATGATTATGGACTTATCTATTTTTCCTTTCTTTCTCTTTTTTTGTTTCATATATTTTGATGATGATAATGATGATTTTAGAGGGAAAGAAAAAGAGCATGAGCAGGGGACAGCAAGAATATCCCACTTGAAATCAAGACATGGGAATTGATTTCACAACCTTGAGCTCATGACCTGAGCCAAAATTAAGAGTCAGATGCTTAACCAACTAAGCTATCCAGACACTCCTATTTTGATATTATTAAATGCATACATATTTATGATTTCATTCCTTCTCATTAAGTTGACACTTTTATCATTATAAAATTTCCCTCTTTATTTCTAGAAATACTTCTCACTTTAAAGTCTGCTTTTTCCAATACTAATTTAGACATGCCACCATTTTATTAGTTATTTCCTAGTACAGTCAATTCTGTTTGCTCTATAAAGTCACTGTGACTTTAAATACTAAATTATTAAATTAAATATTTTAATTTTAAAATTAAATAAGTTAAATATTAAATTACTGCTTTTATGGGCAATACAGAGTTAGGTTCCTGTAAGCCTCTGTTCACAGCAATTTTATCAACTGATTACTACATAACTGATCACTTCATTGTTTCATGTATACTTCTGTTTAAAGACTCGTTACTTAATATATATTTACTTTTGAACAATATGGGTTTGAAATGCACGGGTCCAATGACAAACAGATTTTTCTCAATAAACATATTGGAAACATTTTTGAAGATTCATAATAATTTGGAAAAACTCCCAAACCCTATAGTCTACAAATATTGAAAAAATTAAGAAAAAGCTAGTTGTGTCATGCATACATGAAACCTATGTGGATACTAGTCTATTTTATTACATATAACCACAAAAAATATGTAAATCTTTTATAAAAAGTAAAATTTATCAGAACTTGTGCACACACTTATCAACCATACATAGTGCCATTGGCAGTTGAGAGAAACATAAACAAAGGTAAAGATGCAGAATTAAAATATAACTGCGTGATATTAATTCGTAGTATATATTACTGCCATAATTTTGTAGCCACCTCTTGTTGCTGTTATGGTATTGTGAGCATTTACTTAAAACGCCATATGACACTCATCATCTCCATGTGATCAGTCCGCCTCTGCAGTAAGTTGCATATCACAGTAAAAAGTGATGTCTCATGGTCTCGGGCATTTTTTCATTGTGCTTCGTGCAATACCATAAACCTTAAATAAGGTCCCAGGACCGTACGAAGCGCAATAGTGATGCTGGAAGTTCTCGTAAGAAGCGAAGTCATGACATTACAAGAAAAACTTGAGTTGCTGGATAGGTACTATAGATTGAGGTCTGCAGCTGCAGTTACCTGCCATTTCACGGTAAATGAATTCAGCATAAAAACCATTTAAAAAAAAAAGAAAAGGAAATTTATGAAGTTTTCACTGCAGCTACAGCAGCAGACACAAAAACATTGCACTTTTTGCAAAATATCTTGTTATCTTGTGTTTAAAATGCAGCTTTTAAATGGGCACAGGGTTGCTATTAGAAAGGCATACCTATAGACTCTAATACAATTTGAGAAAAGTGAATTCATTACATGACAACTTAAGCAAAATGAAGTTGAGGGATCTGAAAGCTGGAGAATTTAATGCTAACAAAGGATGGTTTGGTAATTTTAGGAAGATGTTTGGTTTTAAAAATGTCAAGATAATAGGACCAAGAGGCAGCAGAGGAGTTCCCAGATGCCATTAGGAAAACCTTTGGAAGACTGTTTGAACAGATTTTTAATGCAGGCAAAAGTACCCTATTCTGGAAAAGAGTGCCACAAGACATTTATTAGTAAGGAAGAGAAGCAAGCACTGAGAATTGAGGCAAGAAAGAATAGGTTGAATCCCCTGTTCTGTGCAAATGCAGCTGGGGTTGAAATCAAAACTGTCCTTATCTATAAAGCTGCTAACACTTGAGCCTTGAAGGAAACAATAAATACCAGCTGCCAGGCTTTTGGCTGTATAAGAAAAAGGCCTGGACAACAAGAACCCTTGTCCTGGATTGGTTCCATTGATGCATTGTTCCTCAAGTCAGGAAGTCAGAAAGTACTTTGCCAGTAAGAGACTGCTTTTTACAACTCTTTCAATACTGTACAAACCCTCCTGGCCACCAGAACCCCATGAGCTCAACATCAAAGATGCTGACTTCGTCTACTTGCCCCCAAGCACAATGTCCCTAATTAAGCCTCTAGATCCAGGAGTCATAAGGACCATTAAGGCTCAGAATACATGGTACCCTTTCGAAAGGATTGTCAACGCTATGGAAGAAAACTCTAATAGAACGTCATGAAAGTCTGAAGGATTATGTAATTGAAGATGCCATCGCTGTCATAGAAAAGACCAAGACATGTCAAGCCCCAAATGATAACCTCCTGCTAAAGAAAACTGCATCCAGATGTTGTTCATGACTTCACAGGATTTATGACAGAGCCAGTCAAGGAAATTGTGAAAGAGATTGTGGATATGGCAAAAAATGTGGAGGGCATGAAGGGTTTCAAGGTATGGATCTTAGAGAAATTCGAGAACGAATGAATAGACAACACACCAGAGGAATTAACAGAAGATGACAATGCAGCTGAGTGCTTCTGAACCAGTGCCAGATGATGAGGAAAAAGACATAGAAGAAGCAGGGCCAGAAAACGAATTGATATTCGACAATCTGGCAGAAGTGTTCCAATTATTCAAGAGTGCTTTTGACTTCTTTTATGACATGCACCCTTCTAGGATACAGGCACTGAAATGAAAGCAAACACTGAAAACAGAATTAGTTTTACATAGAAACATTTTTAGAGAAATAAAGAAAAGCAGAAAATTCAGATAGAAATGATGATTATGGTATTTCTGCAACATTCCTCCTGACTCTCCTGCTTCCTTTTCTACCTCCTCCACCTTTTCCAACTCTGCAGCCCTTGAGACAGCGAAATGAACCCCTCCTCTTCCTCAGCTTACTTGACGTGAAGATGGTGAGGATGAGGCTTTTATGATGAGTCACTTTCACTTAAAGAACAGTAAACAATCATACAGTTAATAAATCTATCTATTGTGCATGTGTCTAAATGACTTCATGTAGAAATCTCATGATTTCTAGAACTTCTTGTAGAAATCTCTAGACTTCATGTAGAAATCTCTAGAACTGGATGAGATATTTGGTCGTCATCGTCATCATCATCGCCTAAGTACTCACCATGTGGGCAAGAATTGCATGGAGGTGGATAGCCTGCCCTTACAAAAGCATAAGGTGAGTGATATTTTATATAAAATTAATAATATGTTAGCTTTCTTATATTTTATAACTTTGCTTTCAAAGAATTACGTTACCATATGGTATGCCTTTCTCTATTGGAGAAACTGCATGTCAGCCTATCATCATAAGCATGTATTGAAAAAAATCAGAACAATGTTTTCAATACTGTACTATGAATATGATTGTAAGACCATATACCATACAAAATTTATATTGATTTATTTATTAGTGTATAGGCTAGGCTACTCTAAAGCAATCATATCAATTACTCTCAGCTATCATAAAGCAATCATATTGCTACTACTTTGTTATCAATACATGAACAATTATACCTGTAAATAAATATGAACTTCTTTTTCCATCATCTTTTCAGTTTTGATGTCTAATGTTAGTAATACATATAACATCTATAGTGTTTTGTATCATATAAGACAATATTGATGTAGGTCCTGACAGGTGACTTATCTTGTAAATTATAGATGATGTGAACTACAGTGTTGGTACAGTACAGTACTGTAAATGTATTTTCCTTTCCTTATGGTTTCCTTAACATTTCCTTTTCTCTTACTTATATTATTATATTATATATTATTGTGAGAGTACAGCATATAATACATTTAACGTACAAAATAATACATGTTCATCAACTGTTGATGTTATTGGTAAGCCTTTCAGTCAACAGGAGGTGATCAGTAGTTAAGTTTTTGGAAACTTAATAAAAGTCAAAGTTATATGCAGATTTTTGATTGCAAGGTGGGACCTTGCTCCCCATCTCCTGCTGTTGGAGGGTCAATTTATATTGTTGATTCAGTAACACTGAATTTATGAGCAACACGTTATGGCTCATGCCTAAAAAATATTAACACACCTGTTTCTCTAACAGCCTTCCTTCTCTTAGGAACACTAGACATCATTTCAACACTACATGTGAGAGCCATTTATTTTTTTTAAAGATTTTATTTATTTTTTTGACTGACAGAGATCACAAGTAGGCAGAGAGGCAGGCAGAGAGAGAGAGGAGGAAGCTGGCTCCCTGCTGAGCAGAGAACCCAATGTGGGACTCCATCCCTGGACCCTGAAATCATGGCCTGAGCCGAAGGCAGAGGCTTTAACCCACTGAGTCACCCAGGTGCCCCAAGAGCCGTGTAAACAAACAAATTAAAGAGATACAAAGTTGGGTGAGCCTGGTATTGGGTATTATGGAGGGAATGTACTGCATGGAACACTGGGTGTGGTGCATAAATGATGAATTTTGGAACACTGAAAAGAAATAAAATAAAAAAATAAAATGAAAAAAAATTAAAATAAAAATAAAAAAATAGGAAAAACTATCACTAAATTGAAGGCAAAAGGACACTTGTTTATAGTATGGGAGATGAAACAAGAGAGTGTTGCCCTGTTCACCTTCAGCTGGACACCTGTTTGTTAGAAGACTCAAATTCCATCACTCTGCACAGATTGACAAATGACTGCAAAGGTGCTAAGACTATTGATTCCAGGTTACAAATATATTTTAAAAAGTAGGTGAGTTTGCAATCTGTAAATAAAGGAATCATGTGTGTATATTTTTCTCTCCTTTCAATTTAAATCTGAGTTCTTTATACCTAAACATGTCTTCTTTAAGAACAGCAATGTTCAGATCATATTCATTTCTAATATCTATTCTAACAACTTTTATTACCTTTTTTTTAAAGATTTTATTTCTAAGCAATCTCTACACCCAACATGGGGCTGAAACTCACAACCCCAAGATCAAGAGTCATACATTCTCCCAGATGAGCCAGCCAGGCACCCTGACAATTTTTATCCTCTAATGGCAATTTTTTGTCAATTTAGAATTAACATAATAACTGACATAATTTGTTTTGAATCTATCATCTTTCCATTAACTTTCTAAATGTGTCATAGGGTCTATGCTCCTTATTTTACCTTTCTTGTCTTCTTTTGGATTATTATTTAAATTACTTCCTTTTTAGTTATTTTTTAAAACTTTTTATTTAGTGGTACCCTAAGGAATACAGTGGCTTCTTTCCTTGCTACAGTTTGATGCGTTAAATGAGTACTTGGAAGTCTTTCCAACTGTTGCGAGAACTTTTTAACCTCTCTTCACAAGATAGTTTCTTGAAACATTCAATATTATGAGCTCCCCCAGTTCATTTTACTGCCATCACCAGGTCCACCAAGGATTGGCTATTCACTGAAAACTGTGTTTAAGAGGGATCAACAGAAGATGTTACATTTATACTGTATTGTATTATGAAGTTCCTACTGCAAGAAATACCACACAAACACACTTTTCTTATTTTCTGACATCAACACATCAAAAATGAGGTCAACTTTAATATTACATAAAACCTATAAAACAAGCTCATGTAGACTTAAAAAATCTCCTTTAAAACCTACTTTAATTGCAGAAGTAAATTATAAAATGTTTGTATAATACTGAGCAGTTACTGTAATTAAATTGTAATAATTGTAATATAATTATGCTGTCAGATTAGATTGAAACAAAATTAGTTTCACTTTGAGAGATGATTTGGATGCATTTAAGCCTTTTCTATTCTCTGAGACAGAAATTTTCTGACTTTTGATACTTTAATAGATCTAAAACTATCATGGTGAGATAACTCTAAAGAGTAGTTTAGGAGAGAAGCAGAAGGGTGTAACTAGTTAATCATTATTGATTTGTAAGCATTTCTTTCATGTTATTCACATTTTTTCCTTTGAGTCCATTTTGCAATTCATAATTTTATTAAAAATGTATTATTAAAATTCTTTTTATGTAGATTTGTCTGTAATTCTCAAATGTATATGTATATTTAATTATGAAAGCAACAAAATCTATCATAGTAAATTTAAAAATACATTACAAAATGTTACCATTAAACTCAAATATGCAAAGGGAACCATTGTTAAATTGTATCAATCCAGTAATATCCATTTAATCTAGCCATCTAAAAGAGTTAATATATGTACTGGTTCTTTCTTCAACTTTATATTGTCAATTTTTGGTAAAGATTTTATTTTTTTTATTTTTTGAAGATTCTATCCATTTATCTTACAGAGAGGGAGAGAGAGAGACAGTAAGAGAGGGAATACAAGCAGGGAGAGAGGGAGAAGCAGGCTCCTGATTGAGCTGGAAGCCAATGTGGGGCTCGATCCCAAGACCCCAAGATCATGACCCAAGCCGAAGTCAGACATTTAAGGATTGAGCCACCTGGGGTCCTAGTAAAGATTTTAATTTTAGGTAATCTCTATACCCGACATGGAGTTCAAACTTACAATTCCAAAATAAAGAGTCTCATGCCCCTCAACTTTTTATGGCTGTGGGTTTGGGTTGAAAAGATAAGTTCTAACAGATGCATTCAATGTAATAATGTTTAAGAATTTTTTAAGCAATTAAATTATATTATTGAAATACATGTGTATAGGAATTATAGTAAAAATAAATGAAAATTATAGTCTTCAAATAAGAATTAATAAAATGCAAAAATGGGATGGGAGGGACCACTGAGTGGCTCAGTCCATTAAGCATCTGACTCAGTTTTGGTTCAGATTGTGATCTCATGGGTTGTGAGATGGTGCCCCTCATTGGGCTCAGTGGAGAGTGTGCTTGAAACTCCCTCCTCCTTCCCTCCCCTCTCCCCTATGTGCTTATACTCTCTCTCTCTCAAATAAATAAATAAATCTTTAAAAATTGACAAGGGAATGTAGGCATTTTTAGCTTCTAATTGTAACTATGTTCTTATTTTTAAAGATTAATTCATTTATTTGGGGGAGAGAGAGAGAGAGAGCATGTGAGAGAGGGTAGGGGGAGACAGATTCTTTAAGCAGACTCCCCACTGAGCACAGAGCCTGATGCAGTTTCCATCTCATGACCCATGAAATCATGACTTGAGCTGAAACCAAGAGTCAGACCCTTAATAGACTAAGTCTACCCAGGCTGCCTCTTTTGTTTTTTAGAAAAGAGAGAGAATTGAAGTAAATATGATTTAAAAAATGTCACATCTGCCAGACAAGGATTTTGTTGTTTTTATATTTTCCACACTTTTCTATATTTTTTAAATATTTTATTATTAAAAATATAAACACATTTAAAAAACAGATGTTGAATACACTTCATGCAATTTTTTTTTTTTTTTACTTTTGAATTCAACAATGCCTCCCCTTAAAATTCCAACTCTTCATCCACATTCATGGAATTTTATTTTTGATAACTCTTTTAGTTGGATGAGTATTTTTTTTTTTTCATTTTCTTGTTTGGGCATGTTCTTGTTTGTTTGAGAAATTCTTCCTCTCAGTAAACTTTTAGAAAATTCCCATTTTGGGGGGTGCTTGGGTATTTCAGTCAGTAAGCCACTGACCTTGATTTTAGCTCAGGTCATGATCTCAGGGTCATGGGATTGAGCTCTGCATTTGGACTCCACACTCAGTACAGAGTCTGCAGAATATACTGCCTTTCACCCTCTGCCCCTCCCCCTCACTCACTCTCTCTCTCTCTAAAATAAATAAATCTTAAAAAAAAAGAAAATTCCAATTTTTAGCATATAGTATTCTTCCTATCACATATCTATATGCATATCTAACTCTCAATTGATAAGGATAGAGATATATATTATTTATTTATTCACTTGCTTGTTTATTTTGGTTTGATATATGTATGTATTGAAAAATTTCACCACAATGAGCATTCATCATCACACATAATTACAATTTTTCTTCGGTGTTAAAAACTTTTAAGAGCTAATCTTCTAGCAAATTTCAATATGTAATTTGGTATTATTAACTATGGTCACTATGTTGTACATTACACACCCAGGAATGATTTCTTCTATAATTAGATATATATATTTGACTAACTTTACCCACTTTAACCACTCTCCAACCCCCACCTCTGGCAATCACCAGTTTGTTCTGTGTATTTAAGAGCTTGGTTTTTTTGGTTGTTGTTGGTGGTGGTGGTTTATTTGTTTGTTTGTTTGTTTGTTTGTTTTAGCTTCCACATGTAAGTGAGATCATATAGTATTTGTCCCTCTCCCTCTGACTTATCTCACTTAGCGAAGTGTCCTCAAGGTCCATCTATGCTGTTGCAAGTGACAGCCTTTTTTATGGCTGAATAGCATTGCAGTGTGTATATGTGTGTGTGTGTGCGCACGCACGCGTGTGTACATGTATCACATTTTCTTCTCATCCATCCATCAGTTGACACAGGATTTTTCCATGTTTTTATTATTATAAATAATGCTACAAGAAACACAGTTGGGAGATCGTATAGCTTTCTGAGTTAGTGTTTTCCCTTCTGGCGGGTAAATACCCAGAAGTGGAATTGCTGGATTATATAATAGTAGTATTTTTAGTTTGGGGGGAAACACCCATACTGTTTTCCATAAGGTCTGCATCAATTTATAACCCCACCAATGGTGCAAAATGGTTCTTTTTTCTCCACATCTTCACCAACAGTTTTTTTCAACTTTTTCAAATAGATGTTCTGTAACAGGTAAGAAGGGATATCTCAGTGTGGTTTTGATTTGCATTTCCCTGATTATGACTGCTGCTGACAACATTTTCATGTATTTGTTGGCTATCTGTATGTCTTCTTTGGAAAAAAAAAAGTTGTTTTTGTTTTTTAGATGTGGGGGTGGGGGAACAGAGGGAGATGGAGAGAGAGAATCCTAAGCAAGCTCCACACCCAGCATGGAGCCTAATGTGAGCCTGATCTCACAACCCTGAGTTCATGACCTGAGCTAAAATCAAGAGTTGGTTGCTTAACCAACTGAGCCACCCAGTCCTCTTTGAAAAACAAATGTTTATTCAGATCCTTTGCCTAATATTTAATCAGATTTTTTTTTGCTATTGAGTTGCATGAGTTCCTTATATATTTTGAGTATTAACCCCTTTATATGAATTTATATTTAAATAAATGTCTTACATTTTTTGGATTATTTAGTAAGCACTGGTAATTTCCTAATGTCACTCAACTTGTCAGATTCTCTGTTATACATTCATATATTTTATTTTACTGAATATTCTCCAAAGTCTTAAAAAATATTTAATAAAATAAAAGGATCCCAAATCTCTGTCAAATAATGTGACCAATTAATAGAAAGCTAATGTAAATGTTCAAGTTGTACAATTTTTGTGACCTCCAGTATTTTTTTTTTTACAATGTTTACTACATTTTTTAAAAAATCAGAGCAGGGGCACCTGGGTGGCTTAGTCAGTAGGGCATGCACCTCTTAACCTCGGGTTGTGTGTTCAAACCCCACATTGGATGTAGACATTACTTAAAGATAAAACTTTTTTTAAAAAATCTGAGTGCAAAATTCATCAGGAGCCCAAAAACACACAAAAAATTTTATTCAAAAAATTAAAAAAAAATACTGATGGGAATTTTTGCTATTCAAAAAAATCTTCTCAACTGCACTATCAAATTCTTATTACACCCACACATTCTTCAACACAAATACAAGTGCTTTGACAGGGTTCAGAACAAATCCTCCAAAATGTGCCCCTTTGGCATATGGATTATTTTGAGTTGAAGGCAATCAAGACCTAGCAGACTCAAGAAAAACTTTTATCTCAACCTTAAACTACCTAAAATAAATTAGATATGGGGCCAGGCCTAGAAAGAGAGCTATTACTAAGAGATAACTTTTTATTTGAATGGCCTATCTCTATGGCAGGACAAACATCTAATTCACACCTCTGTTCCTCTTATTCTGTGACTCGCCCTCCTTTCCTTTAAAGTCTCAGGCTTTTATTCCCATTGCTTATCTCAAGATAACATATAAACCTCAATAGCCAGGCCTGTCCTTGTGTCTCATATTCTTATGAGGTCCCTGAACCCATGTAATTCAATTTATTTTTCCCCTGTTAATCTGTTTTAGGTTACTTGATTTTTAGACCAACTAAAGAATTCATAAAAGTAGAAAGGAATTTTTTCCTTCCCCAACAGCTGGTATAGCCAAGAGAATATTTCACTGACTAGACACTGCTCGCTTTGAGGCTGCTAGAGCAAAGAGATCTTGGTCTTACAGGTGCCAGCAGGAGGTAAGAATTCTTATCATGTCAGTCTCCTGGAGCTCTACCTGCAGTGGAAGTCATAGTAGTGAGAGTCCTTTTTCTTTTTCTAGATTTAGATTATCAGGAGAGACTATTTGTGGAACAAGAGCCTTCGATATAGTGACTCTGTAAAACTTTGATTTTGTTGTGAGTACTCCAGGTTTTTATTGATCCTTTTCCTCCCAGAGAAGGTCACTGTTTTTCTTTTTCTCTGTCTGTCATAGGAAGAAAAACCATAGGGAAAAATGCAGACCCTATAAGCCTGTTTTCTACGCAGCCTCATAGACTGATGAGTTTATTGTCCTCCTCAGACTGGTGAATAGTTTGGAAGCTGATATTCAGAGCTTGATAGGATTTTTTTTTTTTTTGTCCTTCTACTCTTTATTTTAGTAAATCTATGTACCCGGAGGAAATGAAACAAATTGAGGATAATGCAGTCGGATGGGTAGATCAACCTAAATCTAAGTAGCAACCCAATTCCTTGACAGATTAAAAACAACTGTTCCTATCTTACAAATCTTTGCAAAACCAGAAACACGAACCCAGAGACAATTCAAAGTCAATCTATTCTTTCTACCAATCCCATACACCCCACCCCCTTCTTTACCTTAAAAGCCTTCTAAGTATTGCCCTTAGAAAACCAAAGTCTCTTTTGGAGAAACTTGGTTGTTTTTTCTGTGCCTTTGTGAGGTAGATTTTGTACACTCAGCTACTCTAGGACCTAGGAGTCATTTTTTGAAATGGAAACATTTCATGTCAGAAGGGGGGACAAAATGAGAGAAAGGGAGAGACAGAGGTAGTATTTGGAAATTGGGCAAATGAAAAATCTTCTCAACAAATATTAGTAACTGTGAGGTCTCTTTGCATTTGTCTGTTTGTTTATGTATGTCTATGCATGTATGTCATAGTTACTTGATACTTTTTCCCCTCTGGCTGGCAATGCTAAAATTGATTTGTAATAGAGCTCTATTTAATTGACTTAAAATTAAATATTTATAAATTAAGCATTCTTAATCTCAGACATATAGTAGACACTAATCCAAGTGTTTTTCCAGTTCATGTGATTATAAGATAATTTTGGGTAAATAAAAGCTAGATTCAGTTCATTGGTTTAGTTAATAGAGACATATCATTAGTGTCTTCAGCTGCAAATAAAACACTTTTATTTCACCTAGGTTTACTAAAGCCTATAAGCTTATGTTGTCTCTGTTATAGAATTTGTCAGAGAGAAAATAACTTAAGATAATGGCTAGCTGTTTAATAACTCATATTCATGACTAATCTGAACATAATTATCAAGAATAAATGAATTAATAAATGTAAGATAAAAGTTTATAAATGAACTTTTCAGCAATATTTTATAAATATGTGTAGTTTTCTGAATCTCTTTTATAACTTCCACTCTTAGAATTTTGCTAAATTAAATTAAATGCTGGGAATACATTTAATGTCTGGATTATATGTAATAAGATAAAATACTGAAACATTAATGGCTGAATGTGTCTACGTTTGTCTACGTTTGTCTTATCACAGAGAAACTAAAGGTGCTTGTGTCTGTTGGGAAATATGTCTTGTGTCACATTGAAAGATTATACTGTTATAAGGAGGCATATGCATCTAGAAATTATGAAAATGTGTTTATAAATTTAAATATAAACAATGCTGGTATAATAGAGATTTTAAAATTGCTTACTTTTTTTTTTCATTTTATTTATTTTTTTCAGCGTAACAGTATTCATTCTTTTTGCACAACACTCAGTGCTCCATGCAAAACGTGCCCTCCCCATTACCCACCACCTGTTCCCCCCAACTCCCACCCTTGACCCTTCAAAACCCTCAGGTTGCCCCAACCTCCCACCCCTGACCCTTCAAAACCCTCAGGTTGTTTTTCAGAGTCCATAGATGGGATTGGGAGGGAGACAAACCATAAATGACTCTTAATCTCACAAAACAAACTGGGGGTTGCTGGGGGGAGGTGGGTTTGGGAGAGGGGGAGCGGGCTATGGACATTGGGGAGGGGAGGCGAACCATAAAATTGCTTACTTTTAAGTTTTTGTTAGAAATTAAGGTTTCTGGGCGCCTGGGTGGCTCAGTGGTTTAAGCCGCTGCCTTCGGCTCGGGTCATGATCTCAGGGTCCTGGGATCGAGTCCCACGTCGGGCTCTCTGCACTGAAGGGAGCCTGCTTCCCTCTCACTCTCTCTGCCTGCCTCTCTGCCTACTTGTGATCTCTCTCTGTCAAAATTAATAAATAAAATCTTTAAAAAAAAAAAAAAAAAAAAAAAGAAATTAAGGTTTCTAAGGATTAAGAATTCTTATTAATATGTACAGTTAAAGCTACTGGAAATAATAAGGGAAACATCTCTGTATTCAAGGAAAGTAAAACATACTATGTCAAAGAAAAAGAAAGTTATAAAAGTTTTGTGGAAAAGGAATCTTTGGAAAAAAATTGTGTATGTATGTGGTCTTACTTTTTACCTAAGTCCAAATGAATTTAATTAGGTGAATGGGCTTTAATCAAAAGTAAACATGCTAGATTAAAATTTGGTTTTATCTATGTTAAAAGACAAAGTTTTCTTGGGCTATTGGTCTGCTTTTGATAATAAGAGATTTTAAAGGTATTTTCTTTTCTCCTAAAGTCAGCAGCTTAGAAATATTTTTTTTTAAATTCTGTGTTTTAACAAAATAATGCCCTGTACTTAATGTTGTTTTAATCAGGTCTTTGATTACTTTAGAAAACTAAATCTTGTCAGTATTAAAAGAGCTAAGCTTTGCTACCAACTATGTAGCCTTCTGTACTTTCCTTAAGAACTCTTATTGTCACTTTGAGTAAATAAAATCATTTCATAATTATTTCTGATCCTATGTAAACAAATGTTCAAATTTTTTTTATATTTTTGACAAACTTCCCAAAACGCAATTTCTAAGTGAGACTTTTTTAATTAATTAATTTTTTTTTCAGCGTAACAGTATTCATTGTTTTTGCACAACACCCAGTGCTCCTCCCTATTACCCACCACCTGGTTCCCCTAACCTCCCACCCTCACCCCTTCAAAACCCTCAGGTTGTTTTTCAGAGTCTATAGTTTCTTATGGTTCACCAAGTGAGATGTTTTTATCTTAGAGCTAACTTTAATAGCGTACCTGTGGCTCAGTGGTTAAGCATCCACTCTTGATTTGGGCTCAGGTCATGATCTCAGGATTGTGAGATCGAGCTCTGCATTAGCCTCTGCACTGGGCATGCATCCTGCTTAAGATTCTAAGATTCTTTCCCTCCCTTTCCACCTCCCCCTCTCCCCTACAAGCCCTGCCCTCTCTCTCTGACTCAAAAAAGAAAAAAAAATTAAATAAAATAAAAAGAGCTAACTTTAAGATATGAGATATTCCAGAGGGTCACTGGAACATCTTAAAACATCTGTTCTCTCTTCTTATTAAAAAAAAAAAAGATATAACTAATTAGGTTTATCTGCTATGTTCAGCTACATGGGAAAGATTGTCAAATAAGTGATGATGAAATTCCTAGGTTATATCGTGGGAGTGAATAGTATTGATGTAAGTGTTCTGGGAATTGTATAAAATTCTGATATGTCCTGGTATAATGTTATCAATCATAATTTAGTTATTATCTCAGCATGTTGTGTGTCACAAGAATAGCCAAATTTCCTTGTCAACTGTATTAAAATGAACTCACATCAGATCTTTGATCACAAGCATTTTTAAGTCTTTTGTCACCTATAAATATTTGTTTTATTCTGTTTTATGTGTTTCATCTTCAAAGAGATTCACAGAAAGGAGTTTTGACAAAACAGGTGTCTGATAACTTTAAGATTGTAAAACTAAATAGGGTAAGAATTTCCAGAACTCATTAAAAAATGGATTCAAGCAAAACAAGTATTATATACATGAGACTACAAACTAAAAAAGATTATTATAATTCTTTATGACTTTTTGCTTAAAATATAACTGGTCCTCTAATCTTTTGTTTTCCAGATATAAATAAACCTTCCCTCTTAAACTAAACATGACTTATAACAATTTGGTAAATTATACTTTTGTAAGGAAAATAGAAAATTCACCTTTCTTCCTTTACCTGATTGCTCCAGAATTTGGAAATTCCTTTTTTTTTTAATATTTTATTTATTTATTTGACAGAAATCACAAGTAGGCAGAGAGGCAGGCAGAAGAGGGGTGGGCGGGGGGGGGGGAGCAGACTCCCTGCTGAGCAGAGAGCCAGATGTGGGGCTTGATCCCAGGACTCTGGGATCATGACCTGAGCCGAAGGCAGAGACTTAACCCACTGAGCCACCCAGGCACCCCCAGAATTTGGAAATTCTTAGTGAGTATTCTTATTTTCATGGCAATGATGTAGTTTATATAAGTTCAATAAGAATTTATTTTCCTTGTAATAAGACATAATTAGAAATGTTAGTTACAATACCAAGGCTTTGGCAGAATGTCATATTTGAGAAAGATATAAATAGACTCAGATACAACCAGATGGGTTTCAGAACCTAAGGTTGGCTCGCTGGAGCTAATAAAACTCCTTGAAAAATTCAGCCTTGCTTCTAGGGCTCTTGTCAGCCTTCCTAGGTGAATCAGGAAAGTCTCTTCTTAGCAGGCACAGGAACCTCAAGATATTTTGGAGATCCTGAAAATAGAGAAATTCACCCATATGTAGAGGTATTGTAGGCAGAGCTGTGGCTTCTTTGCTTTGAAAATCTTTTAAAAGTTCAATCTAATACTGGGTGTTATATGCAAACAATGAATCATGAAACACTACATCAAAAACTAATGAAGTATTGCATGGTGACTAAAATAACACAATAATAAAAAAAGTTCAATCTGAGATTCCTTATGAAAAGTTCCAACAAAGCAGATTAAAAAGAACTTATATAAATCAATCGCTATTCTTCTAGTTATTTTAGAAATAATTAGGCCAAGTATATTGAAACTAGGTATGGTTTGTAGGTGAATTAGTCTTAGGATTATCTTTGATAAAAATGGGGGCAATCATAGTATACTTCTGTGGATATCCAATTTTACTGCTATTAATTGTCTTTTTCCACTTGTAAAGTGAACTAGATTCTGCATTTTTCTAGTTTCCTACGATATTTGGCTACTAACTCTCTAAACTAACATTTCCAAATTTCTCCCACCCTTCTAGTGTGGCATCATTACAAACTAAAACTGCCCTTCTCCCAGTGTCATGCTGGACAACCTGATATACACTTCAGATAAATCACAACAACAGCTCATGTACAGACAATCTTCATGCATGTGGCTATGTGAGCTGCTTAGAAAGATTACCAGAGACATTCAAACTATAAACCAGAAAAATGCATCAGATTGCCACTGCTTGCCATCACTTTGTCTAGATATCATCCAAGCCAGACATCTAAAAATCTTCTCAACTGGTTGTCTTCAGAATTTAGAAACTGGGGTTAAAATCTGTCCCAATTATTAATCTTTGTTTTTCTTTTATTTCTGTATATATGTGTGCCACAGGCCTACGTTTGGGAGACCACCTTTATCAACACCTCCTGAGATGAGACACAGCTGTTCAACTGCACTGACCTGTTTTTCAGGACTGAGAAATCCACCAAACCGAAGGGGTTCAGAATGAGCCTTCCCAAAATATTCCACGTTGGCACATGGATTATTTCAAACAGAAGACAATCAAAACCCACTTGATTCAAGAATAGCTTTTACTCCTTTAAACTACATAAAAGAATTTAGATAAGAAATCTGGCCCCACGCCTGGGTGGCTCAGTGGGTTAAGCCTCTCCCTTCCACTCAGGTCATGATCCCAGGATTCTGGGATCGAGCCCCACATCGGGCTCTCTGCTCCACGGGGAGCCTGCTTCCTCCTCTCTCTCTGCCTGCCTCTCTGCCTAGTTGTGATTTCTCTCTGTCAAATAAATAAAATATTAAAAAAAAGAAAAAGAAAAAGAAATCTGGCCCCAAAAGAAAACTATTCTAAGAGATAACTTCTTATCTGAGTGACCTTTACTGTATGGTAGGACAAACATTTAATTACCAAACACTTGCTTTTCTTATCATCTTATATATCATCTTCACCCACTTTGAAGTTCTAGGCCCTTAGCTCATTCTTCAGCTCATCAGATGGTATATAAACCTCAATTGCTTGGCTTGCCCTTGGGTCTCACATTCTTATGGGGGGCCCCCATACTAATGTAATTAACTTTGTTTTTCTTCTGTTAATCTATCTTATGTTAATTTGATTATTAAACCAGGCAGAGAACTAGAAAGGTAGAAAGAAAAAATTTCCCTCCCCAATACTTTTTAGACCACCATTGGCAAGATCATAACTTAAACAAAGGCAGGACACAACAAAAGTTATGTAGTGCCCTAAAGTTTGTTTTTATTTCTCTGTAAAGACCATTGAAATACTTCTTTTAAGTATGTAATTTATTTACATATTTAAATCATCCTTCAATTGTTAATGTTACCCTGTATTGAATTCTATAACACTTTCCCTACAATAAAAACAATAGGCAAACATTATCAACTCTATTTCACACAAAAAAAATAACAAAATTTTATATTCTTTACTTCAAACCCAATGAAAGAAAAATAAATCTAAAAGTTGAAGATGGTGGGGAAATAGGAGGAGCTGCAGTTTCAACCTGTACCCTAAAGTGAGCTGGTTACCTACCAAAGAACTCCGATCACCCATGAAATCAGCCTGAGATCAGAATTATACACGTCTGGATCTCTATAGGAGCAGAAGACACCAGTGGGCAGGTAAAGTGGAGTGGGAATGTCAGACTGATATCAGAAGATAAACAAAAGGGGGAGGGAGACACCAGAGGTGACCAGTTGGAAAGTAACACCCCAACACGAGAGTGCTCTGCGTCTGGGGACCAGCATTAACTTGGAGTCTGGTTGAAAGCACTCAAAAAAGAGCAAAGGATCGCAGGGGGAAATTGTGGGAATCGGGGTGGTTAGGGACAGGGGCTTAAGTCCCTGGACCCAGGACTGCCTCCCCTAGCACTGAGTCAGAGAGAGTGCGGCAGAGAAATCAGGTCTTGGTCCCTGAGCCGCCAGCACCCCCGAGAACACATGGGGTCTGGCTCCTGTGAGAGGCTGGGAGCCTCGCCAGACGGCGTTCCTGAGATGCACGTGCCCCACACCCTCCCTGAGAGAGGTGCGGGAAGGCATTAGCCTGGAGCTCTTAGATCTCCTCCGAGGGATCAGAGCCTGAGACTCGAGCGCCCCACCCCTCCCCTGGGAGAGGTACTCAAAGGCACTAGCCGGGAGCTCTGGGACCTGGAAAAACCAGGCACTCCCAGCCCGGGCCAGTGGGAAAATCTCAATGTTCAATCACTGCTTGGAACCTCTCTGGCAGTCTGGAGCTGCCCAGACAGCCGCCGCTGCCCTGGTTTTGAGTACAAGGAGGAGACCCTGCATCCCCAGGGACTGTGATTCGGAACCGACTCTGCCAGCAGCTCTGCAGAGCATTCTGAGGCTTCTCTCTGAGAGGGAGGTCTGGGTGCAGTTTGCTCTCCTCTAAACCTCCAAAAACCATCAAAAGCTGTCAGGGTGAGAGAAAACAGATGAACAAACATAAAAACCTCTAGAGAACAAATGCCTGAAAAAAAATGGATTCCTCAGAGCCCACCCCCTTGAGGGGGGCAGGAGGACCTAACTCAGGGAACATCATTGACTGAAAACCTACGTGGCAGGCCCCTCCCCCAGAAAACCAACCAGGAAGGAAAAACAAAAAAAAAGATGACAAGAGAACAACCACCACTACTTCATAAATACAACTTTTATTTTTAACTCTTTACCACTATTCTGGTTCATTTTTTTATACATATAGATAATTTTGAGTGAGATGTCCAGTACGTCAAATTCCTTAATAACCTTCTAACCTGAACTTTTTGATACATACACCCGTGTTTTTCTTTTGCTTTTCTATTTTTTTAATTTTTTTTAAATTTTAGTTTAATTTAGTCTAGTTTATTATTTTTTAATTTTTATTTTCTAATATACATATAGAGTTAAACTTCAATGTAATCCCATTTCCCCAATCAATGTTACCCCTATAGGTAAACCAATTTTTAATCCCCCTTTATCTTAGGAAAGTTGAGTCCTTTAACAAAGACATCAAGATACATCCAGGAAGAATCAAAAGAACCTTCCACAGGAGGAGTCAAGATGGCCGAGAAGTAGCAGGCTGAGACTACATCAGGTAGCAGGAGATCAGCTCAATAGATTATCTAAACATTGCAAACACCTACAAATCCAACGGGAGATCGAAGAGAAGAAGAACAGCAATTCTAGAAACAGAAAATCAACCACTTTCTGAAAGGTAGGATTGGCAGAGAAGTGAATCTAAAACGACGGGAAGATAGACCACGGGGGGAGGGGCTGGCTCCTGGCAAGCGGCGGAGCAGTGGAGCACAAAATCAGGACTTTTAAAAGTCTGTTCCACGGAGGGACATTGCTCCAGAGGCTAAACCGGGGTGAAGCCCATGCGGGGTCAGCGTGTCCCCAGGGCCCACAGGGTCACAGAAGGATCCGGGGTGTCAGAGTGTAGCAGAGCTCGCAGGTATTAGAACAGAGAAGCCGGCTACAGAGACAGAAGCGAGGACTGAACTCTCAGCTCAGGGTTACCTCGAACTGGTCGTGGGCTGGGTGAGCTCAGAGCGCGGCTAGAGGCTGGGGATATGGGAGTGATTGGGTGCTGTCCTCTGGGGGCTCACTGAGGAGTGGGGCCCTGGGTTCTTGGCTCCTCCGGGCCGGAGACTGGGAGGCCGCCATTTTCAGTCCCGTCCTCCGGAACTCTACGGAAAGCGTTCAGGGAACAGAAGCTCCCAAAAGCGAACCCGAGCCGATTACTTAGTCCAGTCCCCGGTAAGGGCGGTGCAATCCCGCCTCGGGCAAAGACACTTGAGAGTCACTACAACAGGCCCCTCCCCCAGAAGATCAACAAAATATCCAGCCAGGACGAAGTTCATCTATCAAGGAAAGCAGGTTCAATTCCTAAGACAGCAGCAGAATTCCAGAGGAGGAGAAAGCAAAGCACGGAACTCATGGCTTTCTCCCCATGATTCTTTAGTCTTGCGGTTAATTCAACTTTTTTTTCTTTTTTTAAATTTTTTTCTTTCTTTTTTCTTCTTCTGCTAAATTTTTTAACACTTTTACCCTTTTCTTTTTTAACGTTTTTGGACTAGTTTATCTAAAATATATATTTTTTCTTTCTTTTTTATATTTTTTTCGTTATTTGTTTGACTTTTTAAATTTTTTTCTTTTTTTTTTCTGAACATCTTTTTATCCCCTTTCTCCCCCCCTACAATTTGGGGTCTCTTCTGATTTGCTTACAGCACATTTTTCTGGGGTCTTTGCCACCCTTTTAGTATTTTATTTGATCCTTCATACCCTCTTAACTGGACAAAATGACTAGGCAGAAAAAAATCACCACAAACAAAAGAACAAGAGGCAGTGCCGAAGGCTAGGGACCTGATCAACACAGACATTGGTAATATGTCAGATCAAGAGTTCAGAATGACGATTCTGAAAGTTCTAGCCAGGCTCGAAAAAGGCATGGAAGATATTGGAGAAACCCTCTCTGGAGATATAAAAGCCCTTTCTGAAGAAATTAAAGAACTAAAATCTAACCAAGTACAAATCAAAAAAGCTATTAATGAGGTGCAATAAAAAATGGAGGCTCTCACTGCTAGGATTAAAGAGGCAGAAGAAAGAATTAGTGATATAGAGGACCAAATGACAGAGAATAAAGAAGCCGAGCAAAAGAGGGACAAACAGCTACTGGACCATGAGGGGAGAATTCGAGAGATAAGTGACACCATAAGACGAAACAACATTAGAATAATTGGGATTCCAGAAGAAGAAGAAAGAGAGAGGGGAGCAAAAGGTCCATTGGAGAGAATTATTGGACGGAATTTCCCTAATATGGCAAAGGGAACAAGCATCAAAATCCAGGAGGTGCAGAGAACCCCCCTCAAAGTCAACAAGAATAGGTCCACACCCCGTCACCTAATAGTAAAATTTACAAGTCTTAGTGACAAAAAGAAAATCCTGAAAGCAGCCCGGGAAAAGAAGTCTGTAAGATACAATGGTAAAAATATTAGATTGGCAGCACACCTATCCACAGAGCCCTGGCAGGCCAGAAAGAGCTGGCATGATATATTCAGAGCACACAACGAGAAAAACATGCAGCCAAGAATACTCTATCCAGCTAGGCTATCATTGAAAATAGAAGGAGAGATCAAAAGCTTCCAGGACAAACAAAAACTGAAAGAATTTGCAAACACCAAACAAGCTCTACAGGAAATATTGAAAGGGGTCCTCTAAGCAAAGAGAGAGCCTAAAAGTAGTAGATCAGAAAGGTACAGAGACAATATACAGGAACAGTCACCTTACAGGCTCATAATGGCACTAATATCATATCTCTCAATAGTTACCCTGAATGTTAATGGGCTAAATGCCCCAATCAAAAGACACAGGGTATAGGAATGGATAAAAAAACAACCCATCAGTATGTTGCCTACAAGAAACTCATTTTAGACGTGAAGACACCTCCAGATTTAAAGTGAGGGGGTGGAAAACAATTTACCATGCTAATGGGCATCAGAAGAAAGCTGGGGTGGCAATCCTTATATCAGATCAATTAGACTTTAAGCCAAAGACTATAATAAGTGATGAGGAAGGACACTATATCCTACTCAAAGGATCTGTCCAACAAGAAGATCTAACAATTTTAAATATCTATGCCCCTAACGTGGGAGCAGCCAACTATATCAACCAATTAATAACAAAATCAAAGAAACATGTCAATAATAATACAATAATAGTAGGGGACTTTAACACGCCCATCACTGAAATGGACAGATCATCCAAGCAAAAGATCAACAAGGAAATAAAGGCCTTAAATGACACACTGGACCAGATGGACATCACAGATATATTCAGAACATTTCATCCCAAAGCAACAGAATACACATTCTTCTCTAGTGCACATGGAACCTTCTCCAGAATAGATCACATCCTGGGTCACAAATCAGGTCTCAACCGGTATCAAAAGATTAGGATCATTCCCTGCATATTTTCAGACCACAATGCTCTGAAGCTAGAACTCAATCACAAGAGGAAAGCTGGAAAGAACCCAAATACATGGAGACTAAACAGCATCCTTCTAAAGAATGAATGGGTCAACCAGGAAATTAAAGAAGAATTGAAAAAATTCATGGAAACAAATGATAATGAAAACACAACAGCTCAAAATCTGTGGGACACAGCAAAGGCAGTCCTGAGAGGAAAATATATAGTGGTACAAGCCTTTCTGAAGAAACAAGAACGGTCTCAAGTATACAACCTAACCCTACACCTAAAGGAGCTGGAGAAAGAACAAGAAAGAAACCCTAAACCCAGCAGGAGAAGAGAAATCATAAAGATCAGAGCAGAAATCAATGAAATAGAAACCAAAAAAACAATAGAAAAAATCAATGACACTAGGAGCTGGTTCCTTGAAAGAATCAATAAGATTGATAAACCCCTGGCCAGACTCATCAAAAAGAAAAGAGAAAGGACCCAAATCAATAAAATCATGAATGAAAGAGGAGAGATCACAACTAACACCAAAGAAATACAGACAATTATAAGAACATACTATGAGCAACTCTACGCCAACAAATTGGCCAATCTGGAAGAAATGGATGCATTCCTAGAGACATATAAACTACCACAACTGAACCAGGAAGAAATAGAAAACCTGAACAGGCCCATAACCAGTAAGGAGATTGAAACAGTCATCAAAAATCTCCAAACAAACAAAAGCCCAGGGCCAGACGGCTTCCCAGGGGAATTCTACCAAACATTTAAAGAAGAACTAATTCCTATTCTCCTGAAACTGTTCCAAAAAATAGAAATGGAAGGAAAACTTCCAAACTCATTTTATGAGGCCAGCATCACCTTGATCCCAAAACTAGACAAGGATCCCACCAAAAAAGAGAACTACAGACCAATATCCTTGATGAATACCGATGCAAAAATTCTCACCAAAATACTAGCCAATAGGATTCAACAGTACGTTAAAAGGATTATTCACCACGATCAAGTGGGATTTATTCCAGGGCTGCAGGGTTGGTTCAACATCCGCAAATCAATCAATGTGATAGAACACATTAATAAAAGAAAGAACAAGAACCATATGATACTCTCAATAGATGCTGAAAAAGCATTTGACAAAGTACAGCATCCCTTCCTGATCAAAACTCTTCAAAGTGTAGGGATAGAGGGCACATACCTCAATATTATCAAAGCCATCTATGAAAACCCCACCGCAAATATCATTCTCAATGGAGAAAAACTGAAAGCTTTTCCGCTAAGGTCAGGAACACGGCAGGGATGTCCATTATCACCACGGCTATTCAACATAGTACTAGAAGTCCTAGCCTCAGCAATCAGACAACAAAAAGAAATCAAAGGCATCCAAATTGGTAAAGAAGAAGTCAAACTATCACTCTTCACAGATGATATGATACTATATGTGGAAAACCCAAAAGACTCCACTCCAAAACTGCTAGAACTTGTACAGGAATTCAGTCAAGTGTCAGGATATAAAATCAATGCACAGAAATCAGTTGCATTTCTGTACACCAACAACAAGACAGAAGAAAGAGAAATTAAGGATTCAATCCCATTTACAACTGCACCCAAAACTATAAGATACCTAGGGGTAAACCTAAACAAAGAGGCTAAGAATATATATGCAGAAAACTATAAAGTACTCATGAAAGAAATTGAGGAAGACACAAAGAAATGGAAAAATGTTCCATGCTCCTGGATTGGAAGAATAAATATTGTGAAAATGTCTATGCTACCTAAAGCAATCTACACATTTAATGCAATCCCTATCAAAATACCATCCAATTTTTTTCAAAGAAAGGGAACAAATAATCCTAAAATTTATATGGAACCAGAAAAGACCTCGAATAGCCAAAGGAATATTGAAAAAGAAAGCCAAAGTTGGTGGCATCACAATTCCGGACTTCAAGCTCTATTACAAAGCTGTCATCATCAAGACAGCTTGGTACTGGCGCAAAAACAGACACATAGATCAATGGAACAGAATAGAGAGCCCAGAAATAGACCCTCAACTCTATGGTCAACTAATCTTCGACAAAGCAGGAAAGAATGTCCAATGGAAAAAGACAGCCTCTTCAATAAATGGTGCTGGGAAAATTGGACAGCCACATGCAGAAAAATGAAATTGGACCACTTCCTTACACCACACATGAAAATAGACTCAAAATGGATGAAGGACCTCAATGTGAGAAAGGAATCCATCAAAATCCTTGAGGAGAACGCAGGCAACAACCTCTTCGACCTCAGCTGCAGCAACATCTTCCTAGGAACATCGGCAAAGGCAAGGGAAGCAAGGGCAAAAATGAACTATTGGGATTTCATCAAGATCAAAAGCTTTTGCACAGCAAAGGAAACAGTTAACAAAACCAAAAGACAACTGACAGAATGGGAGAAGATATTTGCAAACAACATATCAGATAAAGGACTAGTATCCAAAATCTATATGGAACTTAGCAAACTCAACACCCAAAGAACAAACAATCCAATCAAGAAATGGGCAGAGGACATGAACAGACATTTCTGCAAAGAAGATATCCAGATGGCCAACAGACACATGAAAAAGTGCTCCACATCACTCGGCATCAGGGAAATACAAATCAAAACCACAATGAGATATCACCTCACACCAGTCAGAATGGCTAAAATTAACCAGTCAGGGAATGACAGATGCTGGCGAGGATGCGGAGAAAGGGGAACCCTCCTCCACTGTTGGTGGGAATGCAAGCTGGTGCAACCACTCTGGAAAATAGCATGGAGGTTCCTCAAAATGTTGAAAATAGAACTACCCTATGACCCAGCAATTGTACTACTGGGTATTTACCCTAAAGATACAAACGCAGTGATCCGAAGGGGCACGTGTACCCGATTGTTTATAGCACCAATGTCTACAATAGCCAAACTATGGAAAGAACCTGGATGTCCATCAACAGATGAATGGATAAAGAAGAAGTGGTATATATACACAATGGAATACTATGCAGCCATCAAAAGAAATGAAATCTTGCCATTAGCGACAACGTGGATGGAACTAGAGGGTATCATGCTTAGTGAAATAAGTCAGTCGGAGAAAGACAACTATCATTTGATCTCCCTGATATGAGGACATGGAGATGCAACATTGGGGTTAGGGGGATAGGAGAAGAATAAATGAAACAAGATGGGATTGGGAGGAAGACAAACCTTAAATGGCTCTTAATCTCACAAAACAAACTGGGGGTTGCTGGGGGGAGGTGGGGTTGGGAGAGGGGGAGGGGGTTATGGACATTGGGGAGGGTATGTGCTATGGTGAGTGCTGTGAAGTGTGTAAACCTGGTGATTCACAGACCTGTACCCCTGGGGATAAAAATACATTATATGTTTATAAAAAAAAAAAATTGGAAGGGGAGGCGAACCACAAGAGACTATGGACTCTGAAAAACAACCTGAGGGTTTTGAAGGGTCGGGGGTGGGAGGTTGGGGGAACAGGTGGTGGGTAATAGGGAGGGCATGTATTGCATGGAGCACTGGGTGTTGTGCAAAAACAATGAATACTGTTACACTGAAAAAAAAATTTTAAAAATTTAAAAAAAAAAAAGAACCTTCCTCACCCACACTGAGAATTTATAACCACTCTCCCATCTTCCAGTGTTTCTGTGTATTTGAGTTTGTCCTGAGAGTATATAAATCTTATACTTGGGGTTCTTTTTGACGATGTTCTTCCTTTTTTATGTATATACATATATATCCATATATATATGTATATATACTTTTTTTTCTCTTGTCGTATACTTTTATCAGTCTTTTTGTTTGTATACTTCATAAATCTTACCTTGGGGCCCATTTGGGCTGAGCCTTCTCTTTTATATTCCCTTTTTTTCCTCTCTCTCTCTCTCTCTCTCTCTCTTTTTCTTTCTTATTTCTTTTTCTTTTCTTTTTTCTCTCATTTGGGTGGGGAATCCTGATTTCACAGAAGCGTTCCAGGGTGCACATTGACTGCACCACAGTCGATACATCCAGCTACATCCATTCAGTCATCACTCACCAAAATGACTAGGAGGAGGAATACCCAACAGAAGAAAAACACAGAGGACATACCTTCTGCAACAGAGCTAATGGCTATCGACATAGACAATATGTTGGAAAAGGAATTCATGCTAACAATTATCCAGGCAATAGCTAGGTTGGAGAAAGCCATGGATGACCAAATGGAATTGATTAGGGCAGAACTGAGAGCCACCAGGGATGATGTTCACAATGTTAGGGCAGAACTGAATGCCACCAGGGATGATGTTCAAAATGCTCTCAATGAGTTCCAATCTAATCTAAATTCTCTGAAAGCTAGGGTAAATGAGACAGAAGATAGAATTAGTGATCTGGAGGACAAACAGATAGAGAGAAAGGATATGGAGGAAGCCTGGAACAAACAGCTCAGAAGCCATGAAAACAGAATCAGGGAAATAAATGATGCCATGAAATGTTCCAACATCAGAATTATTGGAATCCCTGAAGGGGAGGAGAAAGAAAGAAGTCTAGAAGATATAGTGGAACAAGTTGTCTATGAAAATTTTCCCAGCCTCACTAATGGAAACAGCATTCATGTACCAGAGGCAGAAAGGTTCCCCCCCAAGATTTTAGATTCTCGAAAGTCCTCGCGACACCTGATAGTTAGAATGAAGAATAACTATTGTAGGCAGACCCTCTTGAAAGCAGCTAGGACAAAGAAGCTCCTTACATACAGAGGAAAGCCCATTAGAATAACGTCAGACCTGTCCACAGAGACCTGGCAAGCCGGGAAGGGCTGGCAAAATATATTCAGGGCACTAAATGAGAAGAACATGCAGCCAAGAATACTTTATCCAGCAAGACTGACATTCAAAATGGATGGAGACATAAAGAGTTTCCAAGACCGGCAAGGCTTAAAAGACTATGCAACCACCAAGCCGACACTGCAGGAAATATTAAGGGGGGGGGGTTCTATAAAAGAGAAAAAATTGAACAGAAATATAGAGACAATCTACAGACAGAAAGACTTCAAAGGTAACGCGATGTCAATAAGAACGTATCTATCAATAATCACTCTCAATGTGAATGGCCTAAATGCGCCCATAAAACGACACAGGGTTGCAGATTGGATAAAACGACAGGACCCATCCATATGTTGTCTACAGGAGACCCATTTTGAACCTAAAGATACACCCAGACTGAAAGTGAAGGGATGGAGAAGCATCTTTCATGCCAATGGGCCTCAAAAGAAGGCCAGGGTAGCGATTCTCATATCAGATAAATTAGATTTTAAACTAAAGACTGTAGTCAGAGATGCAGAAGGACCCTACATAATTCTTAAAGGGTCTATCCACCAAGATGATCTAACAATTGTAAATATCTACGCCCCCAATATGGGAGCAGCCAATTACATAAGAAAACTATTAATCAAGATAAAGAGTCATATTGATATGAATACATTAATAGTAGGAGATCTTAACACACCTCTCTCAGTAATTGACAGATCATCAAAGCAGAAAATCAATAAAGAAATAAAAGCATTGAATAAAACATTGGACCAGATGTACCTCATAGACATATACAGAACATTCCACCCTAAAGCAACAGAATACTCATTCTTCTCAAGTGCACATGGAACCTTCTCCAGAATAGACCACATACTCGGCCACAAAGCAGGACTCAACCGATACCAAAAGACTAACATTATTCCCTGCATATTCTCAGACCACAATGCTTTGAAACTGGAGCTCAATCACAAGGAAAAGTTCAGAAGGAATTCAAACACCTGGAAGCTAAAGACCACCTTGCTTAAGAATGCTTGGATCAACCAGGAGATCAAAGAAGAACTTAAACAATTCATGGAAACCAATGAGAATGTAGACACTTAGGTCCAAAACCTATAGGATACAGCAAAGGCAGTTCTAAGGGGGAAATACATAGCCATCCAAGCCTCCCTCAAAAAAATTGAAAAATCCAGAATACACCAGCTGTCTCTACACCTTAAAGAACTGGAGAATCAGCAACAAAGCAAACCAACTCCTCACATAAGAATGGAAATAATCAAGATTAGAGCAGAGACCAATGAGGTAGAAACCAGAGATATAGTAGAACATATCAATGAAAGTAGAAGCTGGTTTTTTGAAAGAATCAATAAGATCAATAAACCATTGGCCACACTAATCCAAAAGAAAAGAGAGAAGGCCCAAATTAATAAAATTATGAATGAAAAGGGAGAGATCACAACTAACACCAAGGAAATAGAAACAATCATCAGAAATTATTACCAACAGTTATATGCCAATAAGCTAAGCAACCTAGATGAAATGGATGCATTCCTGGAAAACTATAAACTCCCAAAACTAAACCAGGAAGAAATTGACAACCTGAATAGACCAATATCTAGTAACGAGATTGAAGCAGTGATCAAAAACCTCCCAAAAAACAAGAGCCCAGGACGTGACGGATTCCCTGGAGAATTCTACCAAACGTTCAAAGAAGAAATAACACCAATTCTCCTGAAGCTGTTTCAAAAAATTGAAGCAGAAGAAAAACTTCCAGACTCTTTTTATGAAGCCAGCATTACCCTGATCCCAAACCAGGCAAAGATCTTACCAAAAAGGAGAATTTCAGACCAATATCACTGATGAATATGGATGCTAAGATTCTCAATGAGATCCTAGCAAACAGGATCCAGCAGCACATTAAAAATATTATCCACCATGACCAGGTGGGATTCATCCCTGGATTACAGGATGGTTCAATATTCACATATCAATCAATGTGATAGAACAAATCAATAAGAGAAGAGAGGAAAACCCATATGGTCCTCTCAACTGATGCAGAAAAAGCATTTGACAAAATCCAGCATCCGTTCCTGATTAAAATGCTTCAAAACATAGGGATAGAGGGAACATTCCTGAACTTCATAAAATCTATCTATGAAAGACCCACAGCAAATATCATCCTCAATGGGAAAAAGCTTGCAGCCTTCCCGTTGAGATCAGGAACACGACAAGGATGCCCACTCTCACCACTCTTGTTCAACATAGTATTAGAAGTCCTAGCAATGGCAATCAGACAACAAAGAGAAATAAAAGGTATCCAAATTGGCAATGAAGAAGTCAAACTCTCTCTCTTCGCAGATGACATGATTCTTTATATGGAAAACCCCAAAGACTCCACCCCCAAACTACTAGAACTCATACAGCAATTCAGTAACATGGCAGGATACAAAGTCAATGTAGAGAAATCTGTGGCTTTCTTATACACTAACAATGAAAATACAGAAAGGGAAATTAGAGATCAAAAGCTTCTGCACAGCAAAGGAAACAGTTTTGTAAGTGATGGGGGTGTGTATTTACTATTTCTAAGACACAACAGATCTAGGAATTGGCCGAGTCCACAATGAGACAAAGGAGGTGTGTGATTGAAGTAGGGTGAACAATATTTTATTTGACAAGAAATTAAAGACGTAGAAACTAGTATTTTGAAAGCATCTTCCAAACGAATGTTGAAGTAACTAATGGTTAAGGGCAGGGGACACTTTAGGGATTAAAAGATAAAGTGTTGAAACTTCAATAAACTAAAAAGGGAAATATGTTCTACGTTGAATAACATGAGCTCCAAAGGAATACAGAGAAACTGGAGAAATTAGGTTGGGAAGTTCTGATCTTCAGTTATTTGAAGTGTTAGAGCAAAAGTGGTCTACCCAGGTGAAGAAGTTTCTTGTGGTATGGTATCAGCTGAACAAACCAGGCTTTTGTTAAGCACCAAATGGGTACAAAAGACAAAAATGGTGAAGAGGGTGAAGATGTAGGAAGTTTCCAAATATTAGAAGACAGAACTCTAAGGCACAGTAGAGAGAACCAGAGGAGAATGTTGGATAGAGGCATAAGGGCCCCATAGAGTGGAGAAGGCTGGCAGATATCTTCTGGCGAGAGCAAGTGGATACAGCTTGCTGGATACATGTGTGGTCTAGTAAAGTCACCTGGCTGAAACAGTACAAGAGAATGAAGGCCAGCTACAGTTTCCCCTTTAATCCTGGAATTTACTCCCCTTTTGCCTGTCCCATCCCACCCCCGAACTTTACTGCCACAGCACTTTGTGCACACACACACACACACACACACACACACACACACACACCCTTCTCCTTTCAAAATGGAGTAAGTGAACACACTTTTTGTAATTAACAATCAAGCCCTCCAAATATAAAACAAATCCCAGGAAAGTCTAAAGACCTCCTTTATCTTCCTAGTCCCTCTTTTTTGAACCACAGAGCATTTTTCCCAAAGTGTGGTTTCCTGTACTTATGTTTCATTAAATGTAAAGCCTTTTTGCTTCCTCTTAGCAATTACCAGGACTAATTGATGATTCAGCCCAGCCATCAGGGGCTACTCCCACAGGGCCTCTGGGTCTCTCCAAAGAGAATGTGAGCAGACTCCTACTCTCTGTATTTAGAACATTCTGACTTGGGATCAAAATTTTCTTTCATCAAATGGCAAATACCTTCACAACGAAGTCCTGGCCATTTATAGGAGTCTTAAATAGTCTTTCGTCTTATACCTTGCAAGTTACACAGTCCTGATTCTCAATTTGATACTGAACCAAGGGTTCTATATTCCTCTTAAACTAGGCTGGTCATCTCATTAATCATCCAGAAAGGGCTGCTTTTGAAAGCCAAAATATGTGCTATTAACAATTATGGGAGACAGTTGACATGAACCAAGACCATTCTATATTTTTAACCAACCTAGGACTTGTGTGATGTTCCTTTGGGAAAGGTACCAAGTTCTTATGATGACAGGGATCGATTATTTAAAGTATTCAGCCCTTCTTCCTACAGTCGGACTAACTCCAGTTAAATTTATTACCATATAAAATCACTTATACCCATTTATTAACATACCTCGCTTAGTTTACTTAGCGATGAGTGACTTCCATACATAGTGGAGTCAGACCAAAGCCCTTTTCCAATTATAACTAACTGTGTGCTAGAACACAGCTAAATCTGTTACAGAACTCTGACTGTTGCCTTGGCCCACTTCTTATAACATCTCATGAATCAAGTTTCAAGGTCCTGTTGTATTTTCTTTTGAAATTTAGTCTTATTATTTTGAACTAACATCAGTTTTTCTCTCAGATATCAATTCTTTATTCCACTGGTACAAATGATTATAATTTGCCACCATTTGCCTGTGGGGAAACCCATACATTTCTCCTAAAAGATCACTATAAGGGTAATAAGATTTTCCTTTTTATTCATAAATAAATAGGATAAGATCTCAGGCTTGTGAGTGAAAAATAGGAGTAAATGAAAATAAAAATAATAGTTAGCTTTTCCTGAACACTTTCCGTGTACATGACATTGTCCTCACAAAGTATGCAACAGGAAATGTTATCCACAGGACAACTGGGTGACATTTGGGGAGGATAAGTCACTTGCTTAAGGGCATAGAGATAATAAATGCTACAGGGAAACTTGAACCCAGTCTGTAACTTTCAATAATTGGAAAACATGTATACTTGAAAATGTTTTAAATTGGGAAATATGTATACTTAAAAATGTAAGGCTAGTTAAACATTTGTAAATTGCTTTGTTTCTTGAAAGCTGTTCAATAGCATTCTTATAAATTATTATTTACTTTCATGCATATTGTAAATATAAGCAAAGAATTATGGGCAAGCCAAGAATTGTAGACTCTACCAAAAATTGCTGCTTTACTTGTATTTTAGTTTTCTTTCCCCCCAAAATTATCTGTTGTACAAAAATAGATGTAGAATGTAGTTATTCGTGTCTAATCAAACCCATGGGATTTTTTAATGAAAGAAAGCCTATATTGAAATTTAAAAATATCACAAACCCCAAGTTTCAATTGCAACATAATTTTGAAGCAAGAAGAAACATTCCAGAGATGGTAAATGCAGTGGCAGCAGATTTAGCTCCTCTTACTTGATGGCTTCTAGCTATTGATTTTTTAGATTTTTTACTAAGGGTAAGCACCTAGGTTCATGTTAACTTTTTTGCTAATGAAGAAATTAGCAAACACAACTTATGTTTGATCATGAGCCCAAAGTAACGGTCCATGAGTTTTGTGGAGGACATCTAAGCAGATCCTTATATTAACTTTTAGAGAAAATATGACACTTCCCTTTGCCGTTTCCCGAGGTCTCATCAGGACCTGATATTACAGTTTGAAAGTGACATAACATGACCTCATGAATAATTTGAAGTCTGACTTCATGAACTACTGACTACAAAGTTACATAGAGATTTACAGAATAGAAGCTAGATCTAGGTACTTTATATTTTGGTCATGTGTTAAAGGAGAAGATAAAGGGAGAAATGCCATGTAGAAGACTAAAATGACCAGTGGCCATAAAATGGGCAGTTAGTCAGTATAGACCACCTGGCTGTTTACAATGCTGATCACTTTCAGTGACCACTGGTTATTCTTCCTCTCTGGACTGCTTATTTCATAAGATGCAAGATATGAGACAACCAGAAATTTGGAGGAGAGTCACAGACTATTCTCAGCATCTGGAATTTCAGGTGACTTGTGTTCTGGCATCTAGGAGAGAGATTGGGTGCAACTGATTTTCTTTTTAGTGGTCACTTTTTCAAAATAACCTATAAGTCAAGAGCACGAACAAGTTTTGTTTGCTTGCCCTAAGAGATTTAATCCTCAATCTTTTGTTTTAAGCATTTTTGATCTTAGGATCTTGAGAAAAGAAAGTCTTGATTTGGGACACATGTGAGCAGCCATCACTCGTAG
This sequence comes from Meles meles, assembly GCF_922984935.1. NCBI lineage: Eukaryota > Metazoa > Chordata > Mammalia > Carnivora > Mustelidae > Meles > Meles meles. Next base: position 103,022,791 of record NC_060075.1, read on the forward strand.
TCCGTGGCCTGTCATATGTCGAATGAGCAGTATGGATTGATTGCTTACTAAGCTTGATTCCATTCCTGAAATCCATTCATTTTAGGAACATGCTATATACATGTACAGAAAGAGATGTCATTTGTGTTGTTTCTGTTGTTATTATCTTGTCCTTGACTCTCTCATATCTTTGAAATTGTGACATGTGGAGGAGACCATACCCCAGCACTACCAGGGTATCAACTTCTATAATTCAATGGAAAACAAATTTCAAAAGCTCATCTTCAGTTGATACAAGTTAATGACTTTTCTCCTGACTCTTGTTCTCTTCTGTTGAAAGAATTTCTCTGTGGGTTTTTTATACTGCTTCCATATCTAAAGAGGTCTATTTCTTTTTATTTCCCCAAGTGAGAAAAAAAAGTACTCTAGGCATAAGGTTACAGGTGAAAATATTTCTAAAGGCCCTGAAATACTCTCTCCTATGCAGTTTTGAGCTTCTCCAAAGATCATATTTGAGAACACAGTAAAATGAACCTCTTGGTGCATGGATGGAAATTATGAACAGTTCAAGTAAACCTTCTTGCCAGAGATGTGACAAAATTAAGCTTATGCTTCTGGATCCACAAAGATGATCATCTAATTTCTTAGATGGTTTTATTTTATAGGTTATTTCTAAATAAAATACATAATTTAGTGTTTTCCAATTATTGAGACAATTTTAAAAGTTTACATTGCACACTGAAACCCCAATTTAGGACAGATTATGCAAGTAGAATATGGAAAATAATTTTATCATGAGCCTTTGTGAGTGTTTCCCATCAAGTTCAAAGTGAACAAATGCCCCAAAGCTGTCTTAGGAGAAAGGGGCAATGCAGTTGATAATCTGAGATCTTGAAGAACCCCTCACCTACTTACTTCTTGAGTGGATCAAGGGCTCTGATGGTGTTTGGGAAAGATTGTGAACATCATAAGTCAAGAGTGTTTGAAAGATAAAGTTAAAAAAGTTTTTATATACATGAAAAGAGTGCAATGCAATCTAAATAAGGTGCCAAAGGAAGGCAATGGAATGAACTCAAACAGATTGACTTACACCTTTGGAAGGACCATACTGAAGTAAGAATTCCTATTACATATTTTAGAGGAAAAATAGTGTGGTGATACAAATATTTAAATTTTAATATAAAAACAAAAACAAAAGTTAATTTAGAAGACAAAACAATTTAAAAAATGAGACTTAAGATTTTATGTTTGGAGCATTAGTTCACAGATAGGCTTTTGTTTGGTTTTTTTTGTTGTTGTTTTTTTGTTTGTTTGTTTGTTTGTTTGTTGAAGAGATTTGCAGTCATTTTTATAGGGTAAGGCACCAGCGATGATCATTTGGGAAAAGGAGAAATGGAAAGAAACTGTCTCTCCCATTTCTGGATGCAAACAAGTAATCTGTCCTGGTAAGTTACCACCAATTTTATAGGAGAATGTGGTGTTTTATAAGGACTTATATAGATAGTGGGACTTTGTCTCAGAACTGTGACATTTTGATATATTAGATATATTTACTTTTTAATTAAACTTTCTTATCATTTCAAACTGTTATTATAAAAACATTTTTGTCTTTAATAAGGCAAATGTTCTAGAAGAAATAATGCAAGTGTGTTTACCAACACTATTTACAGTCCTTGAGATGATACAACAGTATCATGTCATACAATATAATACATACAATATAAATGATATTTAATATAAAATTATTGGTTTACCTTGGCAAAATTGAAAATAAAATACCTATCAGGCATTTTTCATAAGAAAAATCCTTTTCCAATTTTTGTCTTCCTTGTTACTTTATTTCTTCCTCTTTTCTTCTTTCTTTTGTCGCTTAAAAGCTTAGAAAGTAGTTTGAGAGTTTGTCTCTCTTATAAAAGATTTTCTCACACTTTTACACTTTTTCAACTTATTTTTATTGTACTTTTATAGTTACAGAGATCAAGTTCCCCTTGAGAGAATTTGAGGTGCCTTTCTAAATTAATTCAGAACTTCCCTTGCTTAAAATGGATGCCCTTTTCTTTATATTGGAAACTGTTCTAACAGCAGATAACCTTGAAGTCAGGACACTTTCATGACATAGTAATCTTATGTTTATGTTAAATGCTTCAACTAACGCTAAAATCATGAAATAAACACTGAGCATATCTTGTTAGGGATAAAATTTACATCTGGAGAGAATTAACCTCTGGGGATTTAATACCTGCGAAGTTTTGTTTATTTTCCAAATAATGTTAAGTATGGCATAAGTATATTAACTTGGATTGTTTCTATATTCTGAACACATTCTCCATGAGAGAGTATTTGCAGATAAAGAGACTTATTTTCTTGAAATGACATACTTCAGAATCTTTTGCTCAATACAAGAAGGATATGGAGTCTTATTGGCCTAAACGTAAACAGATGTAAAATATTCCCCAGGACTTTCTCCAGATCTTATAAATCTTATATTGTGTCTCTACTCACAGTAAAAGGTAAATATATCTTCAGAAAATAAGTAGTATTGTATTTTATAATATTTTCTGATCATTTCTGTTACTGCTGCATTCAGCAGTAGAAGGCTAAGTGGTTTAAAAATCCAACAGCTCTCTTAAGGTTAATTTCTTTCTGGTCAGTGAAGGAATTAGCCAACTACAAATTCTTTACCAGTAAAATGAACATACATATACTGCATTGGTTTCCTGACAGCATTGTTAAGGCTGAGTCATATTTCGAAATAATTTTGAAGATTTGTGGTATAGTTGCATAGAAATAATAATGGGAATAAAATATCTGGTATTCTGCTCAGATAGCAAATGATTTTAATTTTGTTAAAAAGATTTAAATTCACTGGCTTATGGTTGGACTTCATAAGGACAAATGGAGTCTTTAACATACTGTTTGTAGATTTTTAAGAAGAAATAGAATATCTCTACCTCAAACCTTCTCCAGGGCAAATAAGTAGATTTGTTACAAATTTTAAAACTTATTGTACTTTTTTTCCTAAAATAATATTCTTTATTCATATATCCTAAAGAACATTAAATAGTTATTGTCATGCAAAAGAAAAGCAAATAAACAGAAAAATCATGCAATGATGACCTTCCTGGTATTTAAAACCCCTCCCCCATTCCACAATACAGATGGGAGCAGAGAAGGCAGAGGGATGTATGAATTGTTAAAAAATAATAAAATAAAATAAAAGTAATCATAGTATGGTGGGATTTTCTTTCTGGAAATTTCTCTCAGTACGTGACTTTTTATACTTTTTGTCTTTTCCATTTGCCAGCTAGAGTGGTATGGTGCCTGCGTGAGCTGTTTCTCCTCTATTGGAGGCTGTTCGGCAATAAATTCGTGAGGAATAATAGCATGTGATCATTCTAGTTAAAGCAGTTAATAACTGGTTAAGCGACATTTCCCTCAAATGACTGTTTTCATCGCCCCAAAGCAGTCTCCTTCACCCCATCCCATTCCTCCCCTCCTCTTCAACAATGCCCCAACTTCCTCCCCAAATCTGCAGCTTCCAGCCCCCAGCAACACTACACCGCAACCCTACAACTGTATTGTCCTCTTAAGCACCGAGCGATCCCGTCTGCCGAAGCAAGAAAGATTCAATCGATGGGGAAAAAAGGCAAATTGGAAAAAAATAAATGCTCCTGCTCTCCAGAAGGAAAACGTACACGGAGTCGCCAAGCCCGGAGCCTGCGGCGGGCCGCCCGGCCCGAGTTCCTGGCAGGTGGGGAGCTGTCCGGCGCGCAGAGAGTTAAAGGCATCATCGCAGCCATTAGAGGGAAAAGTTGCGGCGCGGCGAGCCCGGTGAAGTCCTCCAGCCCGCCCCTCTTGCCCACTCCCCACTTCCCGAGCTGGCTCGGCGTTTAGGGAGGGCAGTGATCACGCAAGCCGGAGCAGCGGGCTGACGTTGGACGAGCTGCCAGGTAGCTGAAAGCAGGCAGCGAAGCCGCGGAGGCACTTCCCCGCGTTGCAAGCCCGAGTGTTGGACTCGAAGCCTCTCCGAATCCGAGCTAGCTGGTTTTAACCTTCGCGAATTGCACTCCCTCTCCCCAAAGCCAGTCCTCGCGGAGCGAGCAGCAGGATGTTTGCAGTGTCGCGCGCAGGGCTCTGAGACTGAGCCTCTGATACGTTTGCATTCCTTTCTTTTGGGGCTTTTTGGCTGTTGGCTTCACTGATGTGACCCCCCCTTTTTGGAATGATGGGGATCTTTTTGGCATATGTTGGATTTGTTTTCTTTTCCGTTTTATATGTACAACAAGGGCTGTCTTCTCAAGGTAAGTCTGTGTTCGTTGGCAAATATACGTTTGCTTGCAGTGTGTGTGTGTGTGTGTGTGTGTGTGTGTGTGTGTGTTCTCTATATTCAAAGAACGGCCAAGCAGATGTAGTGAGAGTCCTAGCAAGTAACAGTGGAATAGTGTTCTGTTTGGCGTTTTTCCTTAAAGTTTATTAAATAGTAGGCAAGCTAGATTTGAGAGCAAATCTACTTGGTTCCTGACAATGAAGTGGGTTCCTGGGTAAGCGCAAACACAGGGGTGTGTGTGTGTGTGTGTGTGTGTGTGTGTGTGTGTGTGCCTTGTGTATGTGTGCATGCACTGGGTAACCACTCATGCATACATAATCATGGCAAACAAACAGAGCTGGGGACGGGGGTTCTCCATCGCCAGTCCTCCTCAGTGTAGGCAGCATTGGTTTAGTTTCCTTTTCCTGGGTCCTTGCGACTTCGTTTGCATGTGTGTTTATCAAAGGACAGACTCCTCTGAGGACCCATAAAAAGGCACGACTTGCATTCCAAGCAGCAGCAGCGCGGCAGCCTGCTGAATCCAGTTGTTCCGGACTTCGCAGGCTGCAGTGATCATTTCAGCACCATGAACAGATCACATCTCTACTGCCGAAAGACTGCATCACTTCTGCAAGCAGAAATGCCATATTCCTCCTTCCAGCTTAAACAGAAAAGTCCTTTTCACATCAGAATGCCTTCTTTAACATCTGCTACTTCCTTTAAGTACAAATACAGTTCCATGCCAGTTGAGATCATTTTGATATTTCCTAAAATTTTGAAAAGACACACTGATGATGCCTCTCTTTAAAAAGTGAGGTTAAAGTGCATCCACCCTGAATCAGTCCTGCAGCCCCCCAGTCCTCCTGTCCACGAGTGTGCGTTGTAACTGTGCACTTCCATCAGCCACAAATCTTTTCAAGATTACTTTTAGGGAAACATCAGCTCTTCACAAAGTATCCCTTGGACAAGAGAAGAACAACCACCCAGAGCATTCCATGTTAAAGAAACGCCTTTGAAAGTAAGGGAACATTTCGTTTTTGTGAGTTTCACCTTAACTCTGAATTTGCAGACAGGCAGTGTCAAGACTGATAGTGAAAAGACTGAAGAAAAAAATCTCTGGTGACTTCAGTACAGTCTTTACTCTGAACTAAAACCAAGTATATGATTCTCATATGCCACGATGTATGGCAATTTACCATAGAGCTTGACGAGAACACATATGAAGGCTAATCTAGAAAGAAAGAAATGTTCACAGCTTAGAAAGTGTGCAAATTGTTTCACTGCTGTGGCCTTAAAACCACAGTGGCTAATGATTGTTTTGATAGACAGGTATGTGCATTTTGACAGGTAATCCTGATCCATTCTCTATGACTGGAAACAATGAGTTAGTCATAGATTGTCTAGAAACTTAGAGCAAGAAGCTCTCCCTATATATCAGCTTGGCGGATTCATCAAAGATGTAGTTCATTGAATCCCTCTGTAAGTTTCTGGTAATGCTGCAATCTGACAAAAGGTATATGGATCTAACCATGGGCATCTTGGCTAACAGAGATGAGTTATTTGGCAAGCTTGTTAACCTTTCCATTATTCTGGACTTCATCAACAATAAAGTTATTTAGGCATGATACCAAAAATGAACAGGAATGAGGCAAAGGAAAGGGGGTTGGGGAACCAGGCAAAGTTCGAGAAATCACAGAGGGGTTTTGTCGCCTTTTTTTTTTTTTTTTTTAAAGTCCAAGAAAAACAGCGAGCTCTCACGGAAGGAGACGCTGACAAGAGTGGTGTGGGTATTCCAAAAGAATGCATTTCTGTTTTGCAGCAAAATTTACTGAGTTTCCGCGGAACGTGACAGCGACCGAGGGGCAGAATGTCGAGATGTCTTGCGCTTTCCAAAGTGGCTCTGCCTCGGTGTATCTGGAGATCCAGTGGTGGTTCCTGCGGGGGCCCGAGGACCTGGAGCCCGGGGCCGAGGTGGCTGGTGCGCAGGTAGCGGAGTCGCGTCGCCCGCAACGCCCCGTGCGTCTGTCCCACTCACTCCCTTAGTCCTCTAGGTGCACCTAGGGGTACTGGACGTCCCTGGGGACCCGCCTGGCTCTCTTAGCGTGACTGATGCCAGGGAGTGAGCCGGAATGTGTCCTGGTGACATTACGTTAAAACCATGGAGGAAGTCAGGGTGTGAGTGTTTCCCGATTAAAACTGGGAATAACCTCCTCCTTTTAGTACCGGCTGTTGTCCAGCTGTCAGTAGGGGACTACTGTGTTGTTCCATGCCAGGACACCCTCTGTCCTCCTTCCAGGACGGTGGGGTCGGGAGGGATTTTTCTGTGTCTCCATCACACACACACACACACACACACACACACACACACACACACACGTCAGTTCTCACGACTGAGGTGAGGAGAAAAGAGATTGTGGGGGAGAGTGAGAGAGAAGAGGGAAAGGGAGGGGCAGGGGGAGGTGGGCGTCGGAGGGAGGGAAAGGGGGGAAGAAAGTGGGGGAGAGGGAGAGGAGGGGCGGCGGAGAGAGGCGGGGAGGTGCGAAGGTGGAGGCAATAGGGAGTGAGCTAACGAGGGTACCGGGGGCTACTCTTGAACGCACTAGAGAGGAGGGCAGAGGGGAGGGGAGAAAGGGGAAGGGGACGTGTGGGGAAGAGGAGTAGGGACTGGGAAAGGGAAGCAGCGGGGAGAGTAGGAGAGAGTGGGTCGGAGCCGACATCGAGAGTTCAGCAAAAGATGCGGCGGACTTGTCCAAGCGAAACAAGGAAATCTGGAAGAGACCCCAGGGAGGGGAGGCCGGCAGGGCCAAGACGCAGACTCCTGTCGGCTCAAACTTCCACTCGCGCCCGCGCCCCTCCGGGAGTCTGTCCAGCCCTCCCGGGCTCGGCGTGTCGGGGATTCGGATACCAGCGCGCGCGACTCGGCAGCGCCCCCGCGCGGTCCTGCCGCCCCGCGCCGCGCGGGCCTCAGCCGGGGACCTGCGGACCCGCGGGCCGGGGCTGCACGTGTCCTGCTCGGTCTCCTTCCTAAATCACCCCGACCGAGAGGCCCTGCTGCCCCGGTTGGGTCCCGCCGAGCTTCGCCGAGCCTCACTGAGCTGGCTGGGTGGGCTGCGTTCCGGATCTGGACGGGGACCGTCGGGGTCCCGAGTCTGAGCATCGTCTCCTTCTCCCGCAGGTGGAGCTGGTGCCCGACCGAGACCCGGACAACGACGGGACCAAGATCAGTGTGAGTATCACAGCGACAGGCGACCGGGGACGCGCGCCTTCGTCAGCTGCCAGGCAGGCCCAAGCTGAGAATTGGGAAATTTTAGATTCTTAAGAGCTTTTTAACTTACTGTCCCGGGAAAAGGCAATTTCACGAACGCAGGACAAGGTCCAGTTCTCTCTTTCTTACTTCACTGGGCACACAAAAATTGAAGCAGATTTAGAGTCGATACAGTAAAATTATTTCAATATCGTAAATATTTAAACAATTACTAGAGAATTATTTGCCAGCCAAGAGTGCCACATTTTTTTCTTACTCTTCTTAGCACTTACATAACTGTAGGAGCATAGAACTGCAATATTAATATTCACTCAAAGTCATAGAAATAATTATCCCTTAAGAAGTAAAACACTAACTTAGGAAAATCTTTCTAGGCAGGAAAAAATTATGTTGAAATTGTATTGAAAAAACTGAATTTTCAATGTGATTCATAATGTATGCAATGTATTCCTACTGACAATGCTCAAAATCATATAAATATAAAACCATAAGGCAATATAAATATAAGACATAATTGGAGGAGGTTGGCCTATTGAAAATATAGAGATGTATTTTAACTTTCAATAATTCTATGTGAAATCAGAAATAAAAAGAAAATTGTATTTTTTTTTACTGTACCACCACTGAAACCTCCTAGAATCCCTTTATATTGATAGAACTGGTTAACTAATTCATAAATAGTAAGGAAGTTTTCATTAGAAATGAAATAGTTATATAAATTCAGAAAGTACAACATCTGCTTAGTATATATGCTATAAATATATGTATAAATATATATTCCTATTATTTATTCATTTTAGAAATGTAAAAATCATTAGATTTCATTAAAAAAGAAAATTAAAAAAGAAAATTTATTAAAAAAGAAAATTTATTAAAAAATTTAAAAAGAAAATTTTTTTCTTCATTAAAAAAGAAAATTTATTCTAGAGCTGTTACAATAGTGCAAAAGTGGTATAAGACTGGAGTTACATAACAACTAAAAGTATAAATATATATTGTATTAACAGAACCAAATTCTGATATAAATGTATAAATATCAAACAAAAGTAAGACATAAAACAAAAATTACAATTTATATTCATAAACTCACTGACTCTTTTGAATATTTCAATTCAATTATTATGATAGTACAGAAATTATTGTTTTCATACAGTGCTAGAAAAGCTTTACTGGTAAAATCAATTATTGACAATACTGATCTTAAATACTTCATTTTTATAGATATATGGGGTGAGGTTGTTTACTGACTACTCATGATTCACCCTTCAGCCATGACTATATCCTCCAAAGACCAATAAGGAATAGCCTCACACATCCTGAACTAGGAAGCCATATAGTTAAGATATGTGATCTTGTACATTGCTACTAACAATATTCTCTTTATAAATGATCATAAAGCCTAGTGAATCAGCAGAAGTTCTAGTTACAGACGGAGATAGAAAGAAGTTTAATAGGGTGACCTTGGTCATGTGTTTTAACCAACAGTTGTTGACTTAGAATTCTCAGGAATGCTTTGATCAAATACTGATATGAGCTTTGCCTCCTTGAGAGGCAAACTTAATGTTTCCACATTAATCCAAATGAGGCCATTTTCTTTTATTAGTAGTAGTACTAGTTTAGAGAGGGAGAGAGAGAGGGAGGGAGAGGGACCAGAGGGAGAGAAAATATTAAGCAGGCCCTAATGGCCCATTGCAGAGCCCAGTGTAGAACTCAATCTCATGACACACGAGATCATGACCTGAGCTGAAATCAAGAGTCAGAGCTTACCTGACTGAGCCACCCAGACACCCCTATTTTCTAACAGCTCCCTAGATGATTCTAATGTACAATTAATGCTGAGAATCCAGGACCCGAATCCCCAAGCCTCAGTTTACTCTACTGTAAAATTATAATCATAAAACTACTCCAACTATCTCAGACTTTATTAGGAAACTCAACTGACACTATATTTGAAACCATTAATCCCCATTATTTTCAGAGTATGGGTATATTAATATGTAATTTCACATACAAATAAATACAGGCTATGGTTGTGGTTCAGATATTGATAAATACTGTATATACAACTCTGCATGTGAAAAAGAGATGAGCATTTCCCAAGTTTTCTTAATTACTTATGGCCATTTGAAAGCGTATGTCTTCTTCATTTCTCCGTCTTTCAAAATCATGCACATCCTTAAATCCTGAGAGTCTTTTGAAATCCATCATCCTGTCAATCATGGATAATATATGATGTATGTAAAATCTAACTGTTTAGGTAAAGATGCTTATGGATATATATGTGTATATGTTTATTACACATAGTACAAACTTATATCGAATCTTTTAATATTTATATATAATTTTGCTATTAATCTGACATCAAAATTATTAAAAGAAATAAGAGAGCCAACTTTAATTTCGAAAATCAGACCAGTGTCTGATTGATGGCATCTCCAGGTCCACTAGCATAAAGACGCTGCCATGGCAGAGGGTATGTACTGTGACCATAAGACTCCAGGTGATCTTAATCTGTACCTTAAGCCATGCCACCCCATGATTGTTGGTAAAACTGCACCAAACATTTGAGTAGAATATTAAATATTCAAAGTTATTTTGTCAGTCCCTTTAGTAAGGCATCCCAATGTGGGGATCAAAACACATTCTCGAACTCTGTTGTGACCAACCAAATAAAACATCTCTCAGAGTTCATTGTAGCCTGCCGTGAAGGAAAGAGGCTTTATAAACGAAATCGTTTACCATATTCTGTTTGTGCTTCATGTGACGGAGTTCTCCAGGCAGAGGTCAGTCTCGTGGTTGGAAAATCGCAGGACTTCCTCTGGAACCTGGGAAACGGGGACCACGTGGCCAATAGAATCTGGTGCCGACTGGATTGAACTAATTATTCCGTGATTTTGTGAAGCCAGTTGTTAGTGCAATGGGATAAATATGACTTTCGGATTTGACTGTTGAGGAAATAAATAGCTCCCTGACTGTAGCTTTGAGGCTGTTAAGACCCTTTAATTTTCCAACATTAGCAAGCTCGGGAGCGAGTATGGAAACAAAATCGTTTGATGTAGCGCTTTATTTTTTTTCCCCACCTGCAATTTTTCAGACAGTGAAAGTCCAAGGCAATGACATCTCTCACAAGCTTCAGATTTCCAAAGTGAGGAAAAAGGATGAAGGTCTGTATGAATGCAGGGTGACAGACGCCAACTACGGAGAGCTCCAGGAACACAAAGCCCAGGCCTACCTGAAGGTCAATGCCAACAGCCATGCCAGGAGGATGCAGGCCTTCGAAGCCTCGCCCATGTGGCTGCAAGACATGAAGCCTCGCAAGAACGTCTCCGTGGCCATTCCTAGCAGCATCCACAGCTCCGCCAACCAGCGAATGCACTCCACCTCCAGCCCTCAAGCGGTAGCCAAAATCCCCAAACAAAGTCCACAATCAGGTATGGAAACCCATTTTGAGCCTTTCATTTTACCACTCACAAGCCTTCCCACAGGAAGATTGGTCAAGTAGAGCAGACAAATGTATTATGTGTGATGGTTTTAAAAATTGGAGACCTAGTTCAGTTGAAATAACGAGGGGATGAGACACGGGAAACTTAGGGCTTGTCCTCACAGAGGATGTGAGTTACCCTGTCAGTCGCTGACAGTGCTTCATGTCCAGGGGACCTGAGAGCTGGATTTTTTTTTTCCCCTTCTGTATTTACTCATTATGAGGTCAGTAAATCATGTAATGTTGGTTGCATTATAAATGCTGGTTCATTTTCTCTACAGATTTATGTATTGATAATGACCCAAACTGAGAGACTTTCACTTAATCAAAATGTAAATGAAAGAGACAACACATTTTCAGAAGCCCACAGCTTTAAGGCAGGATTGTTCTCCAAGGTCTTTTGATTTTGAAGGGGAAACTTCAGCTGCCTGTGATGAAAGTGATGATGATAATGGGAGGAAGTGAGGGGGGATGAAAGGCAATAAGTGGTGCGGAGATAAGGCAGCTCCCGTAAATGTGCCTTCGATGCCAATTTAGAAGCTTAGTCACACATTTCCAAAGTCAGCTGTGCAAGTTAAAGCTGTTCTGAATAGCATTAATTTATGCAATCACTCAGCCAATGGAAACTCATTGAAGGTCTAACCTTGATGTGGGATAAAGTCTTCTTGGAATGAGCAGTACCCTGCACGACCCTGTGACTGTTCTGTATTTTGTTCAAACACTTGACGTAATATTACAGGATGAAGGGAGCATAAAAATATTTAATTTATCATTCTTTCAGTTTTTCCCCTTACAATTTATCATCGAAGAATTATTGATACTACTGTTGGTAACAGAAAATTACATTGCTAACGTTCAATGTCACTTTAGCCATTAAATACAAAAACCTGGTCATTTCATGAGGTTGATTTCAAATACGTATATAATATATATAAAACATTTGTTTGTGAACAGCACTTTTAAAATAATATGTGCCAACCTAGGTTTCCTACTCATGCATCAAGTGGATATGATTTGGAGACAGCTTGACTAAGGGTCCCTGAGAGTTTACATTGCCTTTAAATGTAGGTGAGCAGGTATCCCAGCATCCCTTGGTCATGGCAGTTTCTGCCAATCTGATAAATAAGTAACTTAGTCTCTTAGCCTCCCTAAGGCTCAGTTTGTGTGGCTTTGGTTCATTTTCCTCTTTATCATCATTTTTGTTTTTCAAGTTAAAGAACAAAACCATAGCTAGAATGTACATATACATTCTAGCTATGGTTTTAGACATAAATTAGATACCATATGCATGTATGTCCACAAAGACGTGTATAGCACACAGAACTACATTTATATATGCACCTAATGACTAGAATTTTTGTAGTCATGTTTGATAAAGATTCAGTGTTTTTGGAGACATTGTCCCCCTCTTCCTCATGCAAAAACAACAAAGAAAAAGAAGCCAGATGCTATATGCAAAATTACAGATTCCCTTCAGCAGACAGTTTAGGACCTTCTTGGTGAGAACTCCTAATCATGAAAGTTAAATTATTAGCATACCAAGAATATCCAAACCAGATATCAAAAATCTGTTTCATTGAATAAAATCAAATGGATTACCTATTCCAGTAGAGGGTTCTAAGCATGGAATGAAATGTCCTATGTCTACATTATTTACTTTCAGATGAAATAATGTACGCTCAAAATAGCTATTTTAACATATTTTTCTTGGTGTTGTGATGGGAGCTAAATGGTACAGCTCTCGATATCCTCTAGCAATCTTCAAATAGAAATCACTGCTTTTCTTCCAATACACCATAAGCCTTCCTTGTTGGTTTCTAAAGCAAGATGGAAGAAGGGGTGCTGACTTCATGAAAATGTATATGCATCCAAAGCTATCTGCTTACAGCAAAGATCAATATGAAATAAATCAAAATCTTTAACTGCTATTTTTTTCTACCAATGAATACTGAAAGATATTTTCAATACATTTAGTAATGCTTTTTGACTTTTAGTTCAGAAGCTGGGGTTCCTTAGCCACCCATCCTATCCATGTGTAAGTTTCTGTGCTTGCACAATTATTGTATAAAATACAGTCTCTGGGGTGGGTATGTATAGGGTAGATTCACTGTAATACCTGCATCCTGGTTTATAATTTTGCTCTATGATATTTCAGGTTATATCCAAATAAAGCTGATTTCAATACTCATGCTTCATTTAGTCACTCTCCATCCTTTTGAGAGCTTCTATGCCAGGCACAATGGCGCAAAAATGGGAGACATGCTTCCGCTTTTCCAAGAATGTCTATTTTTATTTGTGAGCAAACAAAGTATTTGTAAATTCCATTGGTCATGCATCTTTTTTTTTCTCATATTCTAGTAAAGGCAAGATATGATGAAGACATAAAAATTAAAATCTTGCTTTTACAGGCCAAGAGTGGTAGTAGCCTTTTTTTTTTTAAGATATTTATTTTTTTAACAGACAGAGATCACAAGTAGGCAGAGAGGCAGGCAGAGAGAGAGGGAGAAACAGGCTCCCTGCTGAGCAAAGAGCCCGATGTGGGGCTTGATCCCAGGACCCTGAGATCATGACCTGAGCAGAAGGCAGAGGCTTAACCCACTGAGCCTCCCAGGCGCCCCTGATAGTAGCCTTCTGTCTGTTTTCACTTGCTGCAAGGAGGCATGCTTCATTCGTGGTACATGTGTTACAAAAGGCTGGTTTATCTGGCCTTTTATCTTCATGATAGTCTTAGACTTAGTCAATTAAATTCTTTAGGCTGAATTGCTCAATTCTTAATTCACAATATTTTTCTGTCCAAGAATTTCTGTCTCTATGCAGGAAAAGTATTAGCTGAAAGTAATTTGGTATATACACATATATATAACGTCCAAATGGTCATATAATTAACGTTTTCCTAAAGCAGAAATTTACACCAAAAAAAAAGACGGAAAAATATTTTCATCTACATACCAAGAGATAAAGAAAAGATTTAACTATCATTTAATATAGCTAGTCCCATATTTTCCAGTATTTTTGCAAAAGTGAGTGAGCATGTGACTGTACCCTCCTGCTTTAAACTCTTTACTTTTGTGACATCTCTTTTTAAATTCATTTGATACTTCACAATTAAAACCAAAACAATGAGAAAAAAATGATAAACAAAACTTGGCTTTTGCAACCCCTTGATTTCTCATCTCCAGTGCTTTTGAATGCTCTCCAGTTTCGTGCACGCGTAACTAACATGAGAAGAAATGTCCTATAGATGCTCGGAGGAGGAGGACTCCCTGATCCTTGCGCGGAGCGGTTCGTTCCTCCTTCACACGGAACACGGAGATGTACTTGAGCCTCTCCCCTCCCCAACTAGACCATCCTCTCCTTGTGTCTTCCTGTCTCATCCTCCTTTCGGGAGCCGAAGGTGTCCCCCCCTCCAGCCTTCCCCGTGTTCCCGTCTTCTTTCCCTGCCACTGACTCCCCCCCAAGCCCTGGAAAACCTGCCAACCAGGCTGCGTCCCGCGCCCACGTGCTTCCCCCAGCCGCACCCACCGTCCGGCAGGGGGCGCCACCGCCCACTCCCACTCCAGTTCCGCCTTCCCTCTCGGGTCTCCTCCGCGCGGTTGCTGGGAGCGTCTGTCCTCCCGCCTCCTCTTGATTGGCTGTTAGAGTTCGACCTCTCTGTGCACTTCTACCCGTCCCACCGCGCCTCTCTCTCTCTATTTTTTTTTTTTTCTAAAGATTTTATTTATTTATTTGACGGACAGAGATCACAAGTAGGCAGAGAGGCAGGCAGAGAGAAAGGGAAAGGGAAGCAGGCTCTCCACTGAGCAGAGAGCCTGATGCGGGGCTCGATCCCAGGACGCTGGGATCATGACCTGAGCCGAAGGCAGAGGCCTTAACCCACTGAGTCACCCAGGTGCCCCCGCCGCGCCTCTCTTAAATGTAGTCCTGTTGCATTCTCAACTCCCCGCTCTAATCATCCATTTTTTAAGATTTCGAGGGCTAACTTTCCCCCACGAAATCCCTCCACTCACGTTTCCAATTCTGATTTCTCTCCGGACAGCCAGATGGGGGTTCACTACGGTCCCCCAGGACAGCTCTGCACGTGCCCTCTACAGGCGCTGAGCCAGGGTGGGGATGGCTGCACCCATTGGGTGCACCCTGGGCTGCTCCCTGGCCACTTTGACGCTGCGGTATGAAGTAATGTTATGCAAGTAACTCAATGCCACGTCCGCACTTAGCCTTTCCAAGGCGGGCAGCATCTGCTGTGACCTCTTGGACGCCAGGCACCAGTGCAGCCACCCTGAGGCCCCTTACAGAGAAAAGCCAAAGCCGGAGCCGCCCAGCCTTGAATTTCTGCTCAGCTGAGCCCAGCTGATACTGACTCCTGAGACATTAAAAACAACAACAACAAAAATGTCGTTTGAGGGTACAAGGTTTTAGGGGGGGTCTAGATTAGGCCCCTGAACACAAGTACACAAAATTGAGTGTATCTTAGCTTCCTCACCAAAAAGAAACGTTCTTCCTCTGGTGCTCCCCAATTCTCTGAATCATCTCATGCAAACACAGATCTCATGGAAACCTTGAAAACGTCCTTATCTCCTCTTCCTGTGGTGGCCACAATGAATTAGATCCTCGGTCCCGCTTTCCACAGCTCTTGATACTTTGTCTGTTTCAGTTCTAAAGCACCGAACAGATCACAACAGAGCAAGTATGAAATAATTACTCTTCCCAAACCATCACCAACTTTCCTAGTCTAACGTCCAGCCTCCTTTCTCCGGAGTTCCCAATCCTCACGCCCATAATCTTTTTAATTAGTATTTCCTCAATGTTTTCAGGATACTGTCATACCTCTGCGACTCTGCAAATGTGTTTTCTCTGCCCGGGTCTTTCCCGCCTTAGCTTAGCTCCCCTCAAATGCAAATGATTTTATAGAGCTTCCCTGGATCCTCAGAATTGGTTGTTTCTTCCTCCAGGGCTTGGCAGCAACTTGTTTACCTTTCCTTTAAAGCCATTGGTGTGCCTTGCAGTGTAGGAAGTTTTCCTGGGGGCTTTCCTCCTACCCGGGCTGGATTCCACCCTACGTCCAGGGAAGCCTCCTTCTCAGGCTCTTGGGGTAGTTGGTCACCAAAGATGACTTCAAGGCTACTAACACTACAACTTGCATTTGTATTCTTCCAGATGCCTAGAACAAGTGGGGTTCATGTTTTTTGTTTTGTTTTGTTTTTTAAGATTATATTTATTTATGTGACAGAGAGTGTGTATACAAGCAGAGGGTAGCAGCAGGGAGAGGGAGAAGCAGGCTCCTGCTGGGCAGAGAGACCTATGTGGGGCTCAATCCCAAGACCTTGGGCTCATGACCTGAGCCAAAGGCAGATGATTAACACAGTGAGCCACCCAGGGTCACCCAGGCTCCCTAAGTAGAGTTCATGTTTGCAGGAGAAAAGGAAAACGACAGGGACAGTAAGTCTTTGTTTTTATCTTTTTATCCTTATAATTATATTTGCATAAATACTGCCACTATTCCAAAACTCACCGAGACTCTAAATACTGTTTCTCAAAGTGTCCTGCAGACAACTTGAGCCAGACTCACCAGGGAGCTTGTTAAAAATTCATATTCTAAGACTCCACCTAGTACCTCTTAAACGAAAATCCCTGAATCTAGAACCGGAAATAGGCATTTTTATGTGCAGCAGTTTATGAAAATCATTAGCTCTAAAAAGTTCTTACGGAGGAGGAAAAATTTGTATCATTTATTATGAGATACACAGGCATGCATGGGATGCTACAAAATACTTTTTTATAGAAACTGGTCTTTTGCCATTATTTATTTTCTGGTATTGAGGTGGACTTTTGTGAATCTCTTCTCTTCCCTCCTGTGATCAACAGCCGGCCCTTGTAAGAAAACTGGCTGTGGCTAAGGGGTAGTTATGTTTTTCCGTGTGGAGTCTCTAGTCACTCAGCAGGGATGCTGGTTCCCTGAACTCCAAAATATGATTATTGTGTTTTCACCATGAGGTGAACCTGAGCATTGAGAGGCAGCTGTTGCCACAGCTGCTAGAAAGGAGGCACTCCCCGAGTTCCTCTGCGGCTGATCAACATGGCTGCTTTCCAAAAGTGACCAGATTTAGCCAGCATGGTCTTGAAACAGAATTCAAAGCTGGTGGGGGCAGGGGGAGTCAGATGAAGGGCCGAGGGTCTTGCAGGAGGCTGTTTTCCTCGTTTAAAATATGAGGAAAGGGTGAGTTACATTTAGGTAGAGAGCCAATAATATAATTGAGACCTTAATGTTGATTTTGGTTTAAATGATCCAAGTTGGCTGCTTACACAGGTTAAATTAATTTGATCACTGTAATTCTATCAGTTAAATGGCTGCTATGTAAATCAAGCATCTATGAATAAGATGAAAAATAGATTTGAGGCAGTGCTTTAGATAATACAGTCCACGGGATCTGCTAGAGCTGTGTTTGAACCGGAATTAAGTAGATTAAAAGTCCACACTGACTAAATTCACTCGCAAACCATATTTAACTCACTGAAATTGAGTAACTAGCTGCATCCATAAAACCAAGGCCCAGCTATATGTTGGAAGGGCTTTTCGGTGCACCCCTGGCCACATTAGGGTGCATTTGTGGTTGTCAGGAGCTTTGTAATTGAGGAGACATAAAGCAGCATTGCCAGAGTTGTAAGCTCTTGTCTCTGATGATTCCTTGAGATTTCAGAAAGAAGCTAGGGGAGCAGCTATCTGCATAGACAACCAAAGGTTTGAGAAGTTGCTGGAAGACTAGTTTCCGCTGGTCAAAATAACACGTGTCCTAGAAGAAACAAGAGTCCCTTCTCCCAAGGAACACCGCTGCCGCCTGTAGCCTACCACAGGTGCATTCATTTCAGCCTTGGAGGGCCCTAGACACAGCAACTGAGGAGGAAGGCCCCTCCCAAGTTATCTCCATCGCTCACGGCGGGCCATGTCTCCCTTTCCTCATGTGTTAAGTGGGAACTATGGTATAAACCTCATCAAGTTTGAGAACTAAATGAAACCATATACAGAGAAAACTTGGCATTGATCAAGCCCTCAATAAATGATAACTGGCTGCTATATTAATATTGTTGCATATGCTTTTTTATTATTCTGATTATTATTAGAAGCAATGAGGTGCTGAGAGTAAATGGTCTATACCACCTAGCTCCGCGGTGGTGAATATTTTCCTCACTGGGTGTGTGTACGTGAGGGGTTGAAGAAGGTAGACTGAGTCTTCATTCCTGGCTTATGTTTTATCATGTATAATTTCAGAACTTTCTTTTTTACTTCTGTCACAATGCCATTAATTGATGATAAATTCTCCCGCATATAACCATACTGAATATATTAGCCACCAGCTGTCTTCATGCCCAAGGTTGTAACTAGATCCTTACTGTAAAGTGTAATAAAATTCCAAAGGACTGTTAAGAATTTGAACTGTTTGGCCTGAATAAACAGCCTGTATTTGGAAATCACAGTTATGTTCACTGGCTAAACTTAATTAAATTCAAGCTTTCCAAAAAGACCCTCAGAATTTTTACAGTCATAAAATGACCGTAGATACATTTGAAAATGTAAGCAAGTGAGAACAGTTAAAAGTCTTAAAAAGAAAAAAACAAAATGGATTTAGAACCCAATAAGTCCCAGCTTGTTTGCTGAGTGAGCTGTGTACAAAATGTCTCTAAACCCCAAGAGCCTAATTTATAAAACAGATCTTAACACATATGTCCTAAGGGCCATTTTCAGCATTAAGAGTCATGATATATTTTAAATATCTATCAGAGTAAACCTGGCAAAGAGTTAGTTCAGCAATGGTTGGTTCCTTCCTCTTTACCTACAGGATTTTAAAGCGTATTATTAAATAGCTATGATTTAAAAGGGTAATAAAGAAACACAAATATGGATAGTGGTGAAAGAAAATAAGCCTGGAAATCTCTCAAATTATATAAAATAATATATCTGTTAAGCTAAAAAATATAAGAATTAAGGAAGGATTTACTTAATAAATGACAAGAAGAAATATTCTAATTTATGATATGTATACAAATGAACTCAAATTAATTAAAGAGCTAGGCAGAAAAGAAAAATCAGAGAAAGATTAGCATAAAATCAGGGGCCCTGAGGCTTTGAAGATTTAGAGTTACAAAATATACAAGTGAAAAGAACATTTTACTATAAGTAATTTAAAACATTTGTTTAACTAAATCATATTTAAGTAAAAAGTGATACACCAGACAAGGAAATATATGTGTCTAATACTTGGGAAAAGAAGAAAATAATCTGAGTTTTATATATGCTATGATTATGTAATCCATTCCAATGACTTAGAGATGCCGTAATAAACTTAAATCAATTCTCTATTTGACAGCAAAACTGAAATAGAAAATATCTGGGGCTTAATATCTAACTTTCAATAGTAACAACAAGAACAAAAAGTATAAAATATCTAGTTTTTTAAAAAATAATCGCAAGCCAAGTATCATATGGTTTCACTTATTTGTGGAGCATAACAAAGAATATGGAGCCATGGGGAGATGGAGAGGAGAAGGAAGTTGAGGGAAATTGGAAGGGGGGGCGAACCATAAGAGATTATGGACTCTGAAAAACAATCTGAGGGTTTTGAAGGGGCGGGGGTGGGAGGTTGGGGGAACCAGGTGGTGGGTAATAGAGAGGGCACGTATTGCATG